>NW_028270163.1:27605195-28225472 GCF_037043375.1 Chiloscyllium plagiosum
GGGAGTTTGTCTGTTTGTGTACGGTGTGTGTGTCTCTGTCAGTGTGTGTGTGTGTCCGAGTATTTCCAACGGACCGGTTTATCTGTCTTTCACAAGTTAGAGTCACTGCTTTAGAAAATGTTAGCTATAGCTTTGAATCTTTTGCTTACCAACGTTCAGTAACAAACTGAAACGCTTTGTCTTTCTGTAGGTAATGTCAGATGCCTCTATAGCATTTCCATCTTTCACTTCTCTTTGTGTATATCTTGCAATATTTGTTCCTTGTGGAGTCATAGAGTCATCGAGATGTATAGCATGGAAACAGACCCATCAGTCCACTTGTCCATGCTGACCAGATATCCCAACCCAATCTAGTCCCACCTGCCAGCACTGGCCCATATCCCTCCAAACCCTTCCTACTCAGGGACCCATCCAGATGTCCTGGAAATGTTGCAATTGTACCAGCCTCCACCACTTCCTCTGGCAGCTCATTCCATACACTCACCACCGTATGCGTGAAATAGTTGCCCCTTAGGTCTCTTTTATATCTTTCCCCTCTCACCCTAAACCTATGCCCTCTAGTTCTAGACTCCCCACCCCAGGGAAAAGACTTTGTCTATTTATCCTATCCATGCCCCTCATGATTTTGTAAACCTCTATAGGGTCACCCCTCAGCCTCAGCTCCAGGTAAAACAGCCCCAGCCTATTCAACCTCTCCCTATAGCTTAAATCCTCCAACCCTGACAACATCCTTGTAAATCTTTTCGGAACCCTTTCAAGTTTCCAAATATCTTTCCGATAGGACGGAGACCAGAATTGCATGCGATATTCCAAAAGTGGCCTAACCAATGTCCTGTACAGCCGCAACATGATCTCCCAACTCCTGTACTCAATACTCTGACCAATAAAGGAAAGCATACCAAATGCCTTCTTCACTATCCTATCTACCCCGCAACTCCACTTTCAAGGAGCTATGAACCTGCACTCCAAGTCTCTTTGTTCAGCAACACTCCCTAGGACCTTACCATTAAGTGTATAAGTCCTGTTAAGATTTGCTTTCCCAAAATGCAGCTCCTCGCATTTATCTGAATTAAACTCCACCTGCCACTTCTCAACCCATTGGCCCATCTGATCATGATCCCGTTGTGATCTGAGATAACCTTCTTCGCTGTCCACTACACCTCCAATTTTGGTGTCACCTGCAAGCTTACTAACTATATCTCTTATGCTCATATCCAAATCATTTATATAAATGATGATTGATTAGTGATTGAGCACCTACTGAAATCCAAAAGATTCACAATCCTAAGTGCGGCTATTTCTCCTCATCTCATTCCTAAAGAACCATCTGAGTACCTTGAGATGATTTCCCAGCCAAGGCAAGCAAACTCTTGGCATCCATCATGTCAAGTGCTCTCAACCTTATATGTTCCAGTGAGATCATCTTTCTTACTTCAGAGGATAAAGGCCCTTTTGCCTGAGTAACAGTCAATTTTATTCATATTAACTCTACTTTTAACCTGTAACCTAATGAATTTTAAAAGCTTGAAACTATATATAGTGGGGACAGAGAGGATTGGGACTTTGCATCTTACTGGTATTGGGGTTAATGTTTGTTTTTTGCGAAGGAGCCTCCAGCCACCAGCCATGTCACCCTCCTTTATCTTCCTATTGTTGGGTTGGGCTATCATTGAGATTAACACTGTCCCACTGCCCATACCTTTATTCTTCTCATCTCCCTGCAGGGAAAAGAAAGAAGACAAAGCAAGGCAATAAAAAGTGAAGAAAGCTCTTGAAAATTCCTCTCCTTACCCATAACAGGCATAGCGGGTGGAGGGTGGGAATGAGTGGGAGGGAGGGGGGAGTGTGGTGTGGAAGAGGAGAACCAAAACCCATCTGGAGATACAAAGTGTCCCATCAGTCCATATTTCCCAGGACTATTGGTGTCAGCTTATTCTCCAATCCTGCCAAACTGGGACAATGCTAAGTATCAGCAAGTGACCCAGACTTCCAGGCTCAGAGGTCTTGTGAGTGGAGCAACACAGCAGACTTGGGAGAAGGAGAGAGATGGGAGGACCATTTGGAACAATGGATGCTTTCAAATAAATTTGATGGAGAACTGTTCATCACATCATGTTTTATTTACCTGTAGCAGTTCTTATGAATTTAGATGTAAAAAAGTCAGAATAAGAGTTAGACCATTCAGCATCTAATTGGATCTCATTGGATCAGAACTGATCCATGTCTTAACTTCATACATTGTAATCCATTCAGATTCCATAACCCTTCATAAGCTTTACTGACAAAAACCTACTAATTTGAAATCTTGAAGGGAATGCAATGACTATTAAGCAGATTGATGCCTGGCCTCCAGGGGTTAAGTTATGAGGCAAGGGTTCAAAAGCTAAGCTCGTGTTCCCTGCAGTTTAAAAGGTTAAGGGGAGATTTTACAAAATATTATGGTTAACAGTTATAACAGGAATGTTTCCCTGTAATATTCGAAGCAGCATTACGTTATTTCGTTTAAACAATTGAAATCAAAGGGATGTTATATATTTACATTTAGTGCCCCATGATGTAATTTGAAACCCCATGAGCCTCATTTAAAAATAAGAAAGAGTCCATTTCCCACAAGGGAGTATATAATAAAATCATTGTGGTTTCTTTTCTCAGAGACATCCAATCTGTGTTTCTGAGTAGCAGTCTCTTATTTTAACAATAATAATTGGTGATTTATTTGGTCATAGAGCCACAGAGATATACAGCACGGAAACAGACCCTTTGCTGTAACTCATCCATGCAATCCAGATATCCTGAATAAATCTAGTCCCATTTGCCAGCATTTGGCCTATATCCCTCTAAACACTTTCTACGATATATCCAGATACCTTTTAAATGTTGTAATCATACCAGCCTCCACCACTTCCTCTGGCAGCTCATTCCATACACGTACCTTAGGTCCCTTTTATATCTTCCCCTTCTCACCTTAAACCTATGCCATCTAGCTTTGTACTCCCCCACCCCAGGGAAAAGACTTTGCCTGTTTATCCTATCCATGCTCCTCATGATTTTATAAACCTCTATAAGGTCACCCCTCAGCCTCCAGAGAAAATAACCCCAGCCTATGCAGCTCTCCTTGCAGCTCAAACCTTCCAACCCTGGCAACATCCTTGTAAATCTTTCTGAACTCTTTCAAACTTCACAACATCCATCCTATAGTAGGGAGACCAGAATTGCACACAAAAGTGACCGAACCAATGTCCTGTACAGCCGCAACATGACGTCCCAATTCCTATACTAAATGCACTGAGCAGTAAAGGAAGCATATCAATGCCTTCTTCACTATCCTATCGACCTGCGATTCCACTTTCAAGGAGCTATGAACCTGCACTCCAAGGAGAAAGTGAGGACTGCAGATGCTGGAGATCAGAGTCAAGAATGTGGTGCTGGAAAAGCACAGCAGGTCAGGCAGCATCCAAGAGAGTTAACGTTTTGGGCTTAAGATCTTGATCAATTCCTGATGAAGAGCTTAAGCTTGAAACGTTGATTCACCTGCTTCTCGGATGCTGCCTGACCTGCTGCTCTTTTCCAGCATCGCACTCTTGACCTGCACTCCAAGATCACTTTGTTCAGTAACATTCAAAGGACCATTCCATTAAGTTTATAAGTCCTACCCTAAGATGCCTCTCCAAAATGCAGCTCCTCACATTTATTTAAATTAAACTCCATCTGCCACTCCTCCCATTTAAATGGCCCATCTGACCAAGATCCCACTGTACTCTGAGGTAGCTTTCTTCGCTGAACACTCTACCTCCAAGTTTGGTCTCATCTACAAACTTACTAACCATACCTCCTTTGTTCACATCTAAATCATTTATATGGTCAAAAAGTCTTATACTGTTAAAACTGTTCTGATTGTAGTGAGCACTCAAATGTACTTTTTTATAACCATTAGTTATCGATTTTATACTTTTTAAAATATTCATTAGTTAACTATTATCATGTTCATTAATATTTGGGTTTTAATTATACACACTTTCTTGTGAACGCCAATACTTATTTATCAACTTAATCCAAAAGTCTGCACCATGTTTCTCCTGAATCATATGAACACATCATCAAACACATCTTCAAAGTGGCCTTAAGTATCAGATCTGGGTTGATTTTTCTCCCATGTGAATACTTACGTCATTGCTGAATTTTCTCCCATATGAATAGTTCCACCAAGAACATGTTTACCAACTTAGCTGCGCACAACCTATCCTGGGTCTCTCTTTGTAAGCATGCATGTCTCAGACTTTTGTACAGGCGTATCTGTTCAGATTGCAGCATAAGCCCAAATGTAGAGACCACTTTGTTCAGAGCATAGTTTAACTATCTATGCATATGCAGCAAACAATATAAGTACCTGTATGTAGATTTCTTTTGTGCAAAATGGTAGCTCCCAGTCTTAAATAATAATGCCACAGCATCCGAGTACAGAAACAAACTGTTTCCAACAGTAATTGCATTCAAGTAATGTTACTTGTTTTGTACAAATATTTTAAACAGGTTCCTTAAAGTCCTAAGAGAAGGATGGCCACTTACTGCTTTCCAAAACTTTTGTATATTATTGTGATTGTTTTTTGCCCATCCACTATAACCAATAGTAAGTATTCTTGGTGCATAATTTCTGCCATTTTTAGTATTTCACCAATATATGGTTTTACCATAAATTTTAAATGTTAACTGATATCCACATTTATTGCAGATTCATTTATAACTTTGGATTGTAACAGTCCATTGACTGGAATACATAACCACCGCATTGTTTTGGTTTGTGAGTATAAG
The DNA here is from genome assembly GCF_037043375.1 of Chiloscyllium plagiosum. Taxonomy (NCBI): domain Eukaryota; kingdom Metazoa; phylum Chordata; class Chondrichthyes; order Orectolobiformes; family Hemiscylliidae; genus Chiloscyllium; species Chiloscyllium plagiosum. The sequence goes on from NW_028270163.1 coordinate 27,610,005, forward strand.
TCACATTGGGAGAAAAATTGCAATATTAGCTGGAACTTCAATGTGAATTCTCATTCGACTGAAATCCTATGCACATCTGACAATGAAACGACTGGTCAGAAACAAAAAAGATGTGTTACAGATTACAAAAAGGTATCATTGATAATTGAGAAATCAGAAATTGTGGATGAAGGGAATTATCAGATTTTCATAAACTGTGGGCCAGGTGGCTACAAGTATAAAAACATCCAACTTTTCATTCATGGTAAGTAAAGAAAATCTATTTTTGGTCAACAAAACAGTACACATGATTACAATATTTAAAAGAAGACTTTTAAGATGAAAACTAATACAATTGCATCAGTAAAGAAACTATTTGCATTATTGGTCTATTCTGTGTCAATACAATCTCCTGTTCCTAAGTACTTGTGATTCATCACGGGTAACCATGCATTTACAGAATTGGCTGTAATACTGTCATCATATCATCAGCCAGAGTTCCTGCTACTTATTGTTGTCAACTGATACTTTCTGAAAATGCACATAAGTAGGCATTGGATGAGGATGTGATTGAGCTTGGTATAATGTCTCAGTGGTTAAAGTTCCTGTCATCATTTACTTCCAGGATTCACAAATGATAACTGCCACATTGGTTAAGGTATTTGAGAACTGCTGGCACACAATATCACCATGCTCCAGTATTAGTCACTGCTTTTATGTAAGGAGGGAAAATGTAATTGAAATGAATGATTTAAAGTTGCTCATTCAGTTTACTTAAGCAAGATTTCAAACTTGAATAATGGTATGAGTTTGGGCCAATTCAGTCGAAATAGAAGTATTGGAAAATTAATGTTTCTGACGCTAATTGGAAGATTGGTGTTGATTTTGTTTAATCCAGCTGTACAATCACAGGTTTGGAGACGAAAGTTGAAACTTGTAAAACATGTTTTTCAGCTCCATATACTGTTCTGCAAGTATCCAAAAGGATTGAAGGTGGTGAGAAAGGTCTCTCTTGTACTACACTTGGATATCCATTGGCAAAACCCCACTGGGAAAATGAAAATGGCACTAACTTGGCAGCTAATTTGAGTGTAACACGAACAAAAGATAAGTTGTTCAACATCACTACTTACATTCCAGTTAGTGGAGAACTATGCACCATAAACTATAGCTGCTCTTTATGCTATGAAAATTCATATATTTCTACAAGTAAGTTTTATTTAATTTACTTCCACTTGAAACTAAAGATTTTGCATGTTTCAGTTGTGTAAGTTGTCTAGTAGACATGTAGGAAAGAAAATATATGGACTGAGGGAAATCAAAATGCACTAACAAACATTCATGGCTGGCACGGTGGCACAGTGGTTAGCACTGCTGCCTCACAGCGCCAGAGACCCGGGTTCAATTCCCGCCTCAGGCAACTGTCTGTGTGGAGTTTGCACATTCTCCCTGTGTCTGCGTGGGATTCCTCCAGGTGCTCCGGTTTCCTCCCCTAGTCCAAAAATGTGCAGGTTAGGTGAATTGGCCGTGCTAAACTGCCCATAGTGCTAGGTGCAGGGGTAAATGTAAGGGAATGGGTATGGGTGGGTTGCTCTTCAGAGGGTTGGTGTGGACTTGTTGGGCCGAAGGGCCTGTTTCCACACTGTAAGAAATCTAAATCTATATACAAACACTCCTATTAGGAGCAGGAGTGGTCCACTCAGATGCTTGAGATTGCTCCATTACCAATAAGGTCTGCAACCCTGCCTATCACTGATAACTTTCCACCTCTTTGCTTAACAAGAATCTGTTGAACTCTGCCTTAAAAATATGCAAGGATTTTGCTTCCACCACTTTTTTTGCAAAGTGAGCTCCGAAGACTCACAACCTTCTGAAAAAAACCATCATGTCTTTGTTTTAATTGAGTGGCATCCTGACCTTGAAAAAGAGATCCCAAGTTCTATTTTTTTTTCCAGAAGAGCTAACATCCATATCTAAAGTGTCAAAACCTCTCAAATACTTCATGTTTAAATCAAGTCACTGAATTCCAGTGGATACAAGCCTAGGCTGTCCAACCTTTCCTTATAAGACCACTTGCTTTGTGTCACCAATAAATTTGGCAACCATACCTTCTGTCTCTTCATCTAAATCATTTAGTTAAATTGTAAACATTTGAAGTCCTAGCACTGATCACTGTGAAATAACATTCATTATGTCTTATCAACCTGAAAAAGAATCATTTATGCCCACTCTCTGCTTTCTGATAGCCAAACAATCTACTATTCATGTCAGTAAGCCAGTGTCAGTTTTCATTTTCCACAATACTCTTTGATATGGTATCTTATCAAATCCCTTCTAGGATTTTAAATACAGTGCATCCATCAGTTCCCCTTTATCCACTACACATGTTACCTCCTTTGAGAACTCCAGAGGATTGGTTTTCACAAAACAATGTTCACATTTGATTAACCTTAACTTGTACAAATGCCATGCACTGATTTCTTTAATAATAACTTCTAATATTTACCTTGTTTAAAATCTAACTGGTCTGCAGTTTCTTACTTTCTGTTTCTCTCCTTTTTTGAATAAGGGACTTATATTAACTATTCCTATCTAATGGGACTGTCCGAGAATCAAGGGAATTTTGGAAAATTAAAACTAACTTGTCAGTGATCACTCTAGCAACTCTTTATCAGACCAAGGATGAAGTGCATCTGCCCCAGGCACTTGTCAGCTCAGAGCTCCAACAACTTATTCAGAATGGCTTCTCTGGTGATTGAGATTTTCTGGAATTCCTCCCTTTCTCCATTTCCTGATTAATCACTGCTTCTGAGATCTGACTTGTATCCTCTTCAGTAAGGACTGATGCAAATTACCCATTCGATTCATCTGCCATATCTTTATTTTTCATTAAAAATTCTTCAGTCTCACTTTCTATTTGAACAATGCTGACTCTGTTAACTCTTGTTAAATATTTTCTTTACATACGTACCGAAACTCTTATTCTTTGTTTGCATATTTATGGCTAGCTTTCTTTCATCATCTAATTTATCCCACTTTAATATTCTTTTTTCATTCTTTGATTTTCTTTGTACTTTGTCCAACCTTCTGACCTATAAATTATCTTTACACAATTATATGCTTTCTCTTTCAATCTGATATTACCTTTAACATTTCTGATTAATCACTGATGGTGAGTTCAGCCCTTGAATTTTTGTTTACTCATTGGAATTTATTTATTCTGTGTATCCTAAAATATCCTCTTAAATGTCTACCAGTATTGATTTGTCCTTTAACCTGATTTGCCAATTCACTTTAGCTGTCTGTCCTTTCATGCCCCATAATTGTAAGTTTTTTTAAACAATAAAAATTGTACCCACTCCACTTTTCCTCAAATCAAATATAAAATGTCATATTATAATTGTGGCTACCTGAGGACATATTTGCTATCAGACTATTAATCAATCCTATCTCATTGCACAAAGCCAGAAAATGCTGTTATAGAATCGCAGAACTCTTCAAATGCAGAAGGAAGCAAGTGGGCCGACTGAGTCTGTTCCACCTGTCTAATAGGTATTATGACTTAGTGCCTTTCTCCTGCCTTTTTCTTTATACATTATCTTTATTTAAATAATTATCCACTGTCCCCTTGAATGTCTCAATTAACTTGCCTCTATCACATTTCCTTGCCATGCCTTCAATATCTGAACTACTCATGTGAAGAAGTTTAATTTATCATTAAATATGCCTTTCAAACTTGATCTTTTTCACAACCGTTCACAGTTTCTCTCTATCAACTCTATCCAGCCCCCTCATGATTTTGACAATTTCTATCTGGTCTCCTCTTAACTTTCTACTGTTCAAGGAGAACAGTGCCAACCTCTGTTGGTGGAACTGCTGACACGGTGGCACAGTGGTTAGCACTGCTGCCTCACAGCGCCAGAGACCCGGGTTCAATTCCCAACTCAGGTGACTGACTGTGTGGAGTTTGCACGTTCTCCCCGTGTCTGCGTGGGTTTCCTCCGGGTGCTCCGGTTTCCTCCCACTGTCCAAAGATGTGCAGGTCAGGTGAATTGGCCATGCTAAATTGCCCGTAGTGTTAGGTAAGGGGTAAATGTAGGGGTATGGATGGGTTGCGCTTCGGCGGGGCGGTGTGGACTTGTTGGGCCGAAGGGCCTGTTTCCACACAGTAAGAAATCTAATCTCTGTAATCTATCACTGTTGCTGAAGTTTCGCATCTCTCGAACTATTTTTGTAGTTCACTTCTGTACTCTCTCCAATGTGTTCACATCATTCCTAATATCCTAGATCCAGAACATTAGTTGAGGTCTAGTTGAGGTCCAGTTGAGGTCTAACAAGTTCAGCATCACCTCCATTCTCTTGTACTACAAATAAGGACATGCAAGTTCTGGGCCTCCTCCATTAATAAGGACATGCAAGCCCTGTGCCACTGCCAAATCCAAGCCACTCGACAACTGAAGGAAGAATGCCTCATCTGCTGCCTTGGGACCCTTCAACCATATGGCATCAACATCAACTTCACCAAATTCCACATCGCCCTTCCCCCCACCTCATTTCAAATGCAACCCTCCAACTTGGCACTGTCCTCTTGAACTGTCCTGCATATCCATCTTCCTTCCCAACTATCCGCTCCACACTCCCCACCGACCTACACAATTGCCCCCCACCTGAACTCACCTATCACCTTCCCAGCTACCTTCCACTCTCCCACCCCCATCCCCTATTTCTCTCTCAACCCCCTTCCCCCTCCACATTCCTGATGAAAGGCTTATGCCTGAAACATTGACTCTCCTGCTCCTCGGAAGCTGCCTGACCTGCTGCCACACTTTTTGATCCCTATTAATAAAGCTGAGGATACTGTATGTTTTACATACTGCTGTCCCTACCTGTCCTGTACCTTTGAAGATCTGTACCAATATCCATTTAGGTCATGCTGCTCCTGCACCCCCTTTAGAAATGCGTCTCTTATTTTAGCTGTCCATGTTCTTCCCGCCAAAATACATTGCCCCACTCTTCTCTGCATTGAACTTTATCTTCCACCTGTCTGCTACTTCACCAATTTGTCTATGCCCTTTTGAAGTTCAACACTGATCTCCTCACAGTTTATAATTCTTCCATGTTTTGTATTATCACAAACTTTGAAATTGTCCCTTGCACATTAAGATCTAGATATATATTAGGAAAAGAAATATTCCGATATTAACTATTGCGGAACCTCTAATACAAATCTTCTTCCAGTGTGAAAAACATCCATTGACCATTATTCCCAGATTCTGATCACTCAACCAGTTTTGCATTCCCACTGCTACCAACCCTTTTATTCCATGAGCTACACCTTTTCTCACAAGTTTGTTGTGTGGTACATTATCAAATGTCTTTAGAAAGTGTTTGTATATGCCACATCAGCAGCATTACCCTCATTGACCCTTTCTATTACTTCCTTTAAAAACCCCCGCATGTGACTTAAACAACAAGTTCTCTAGAAGTTTATATCGGCCTTTCCTAATCAGCCCACGTTTTTCAGGTGACTTCCAATTCTATTCTGAATAATTCTTTCGAGACACTTCCTCACTACTGAAGTTAAACTGGTCTATTTTTGTGGGTTTATCTTAATTTTTTTTTAGCAAAGTCATGATGTTTGCAATTCTCCAATTTCCTGGCACCACCCCAAGACCTGGAAGACTGAATGATTACGGTCAGTGCCCCTGCAATTTCCATTCTCACCTCCTTTGTAACCTTGCATATTATCTTAGGAAACCATTCCGAACATATTCTATGAACATCTTATCCAGGCTACTTTTGTCCATTTGAGTTTTCCATTCTCTCTGTAGATTAAATCTCCCATGGTTATCACAGTGCCCTTTTGACAAGCAAAAAGGAGAAAGTGAGGACTGCAGATGCTGGAGATCAGAGCTGAAAAATGTGTTGCTGGAAAAGCGCAGCAGGTCAGGCAGCATCCAAGGAGCAGGAGAATCGACGTTTCGGGCATAAGCCCTTCTTCAGGAAGGCTAATGCCCGAAACGTCGATTCTCCTGCTCCTTGGATGCTGCCTGACCTGCTGCGCTTTTCCAGCAACACATTTTTCAGCACCTTCTGACAAGCGCTCATTATTTCTTGTTTTATCCTCTCCCTCATAAATGTGGTTGCTGATGGATATTTAGATTTAGATTTAGACTTTATTGTTACATGCACTCAAGTACAGGAGCACAGTGAAAAGGTTTCAATGTGGCCACACACTGTGCCATCTTAGTACAAAAACCAAGGTAGAAAGAAATAAGGAACAAAGTTAAAAGTTAAACGTAACAGTCACCCTTATTATTGAAAAAAGTAAAATTTAAGTTAAACATTGCAGTCCTTCTTAGTATTAAATTGAAAAATAAATAAATAAAGCTAAGAATGCAACCATTGTAAGGGATCTGTATACCACTTCCACAAGATTTTTGCCTTTTTAATTTCTCATTTCTACCCAAACTGTTTCCACATCACGTAGAGCACTATTTAACATTGCTTGTTTCTTCAAGGCAGACAGCTGGAAAAAAATGTTAAAACTAATCTAAAGTAAGGAAATTCCAAGGTACTAGCTTCTCTGATGATTGAAGGCAGATAGTAAATGTTATAACAAATCAGCATCTCTTTAAATTAATAGCTATAACTTTTAATTGAGATATTATTATTGGCTGCAGAAGGTAATATAGCAATGAGCAAGTACAGCAAGGGAATAAACTCCTGAGTTTTAAGTGAATGCATTTCATTGAGATGGAACACAAAACATAGTGCTTTGGTATAAATATATATTCTGTATTTAGTGTGGAACTTCCCAATATGTTACTGGCTGGAGAAAGTTGGGTAATGTTCAAGTCCCAGGCATTAACAGCTTTCACCATGAGCAGCACAAAAAATTCAAACTCCACTTTCCCTAACTGATTCAGAAATCCCCTTGGTAGAGATTTTGTTTATAAAGCCAAGTACATGCCAAAATGAATTATTTTTCATGCGCACTAATTTCATTTTCATTGGATCTACACCACCCAGCCTGATTTTTGTTTTTCTGTAGTTGGAACCAGTGTCAGTTAATAGTGTCAGAAAAATGATTACCATTATATAGATTTATTAATAAAAGCATTAATCACTGTCATTTTGTAAATGTGATGCTTTTTAAAAAATGTATGGAATCATTTTCTGTACTCCTGAAGCTCTTAAGAAAGTTGCTTAGATCACTGTCCTAAATTTCTGAGCGATTCAATATGGCAAGAAACTCAACTCCCTCAAATCCGGTGACTTAAGTCTCGGACTAAACGAGATTAGAAACTCAACAATATGGCCAAGGTGATGGAAGGCTCAATGGCTCTTGATCTGATGTGAGCATGTATAGAGCAGACTGCTCAGAGTGGACATTAATGGCTAGTGATGTCAATGGAGAAAAGAACAGGGTCCCAGCTTGGAGCTAGAGCTATTTTAAAGAGGTGTCTATTACAATACAGAGTAGAGCCAGAAGCTCTCAGCTGCTAAGATGGAGTTTGAGATCAGTTAACGTCATTATTAACTTAAAACTGCATTTGATTGCCATGTGACATGCAGGTTACAGGAAATTACACAGTCAGTTTTTAAAATTATATTTGCAATCTATCAGCAATAGTGAACCCAGCATCTAATGGGATACTAATTTGTTACTAAGCAATACTTCGTCCCCTGACAAAGCACAACATGAATCAAACTGAACCAATACCAACATCAAAATGTCTTTCTTCTCTGCTTATTAAAATATGGAGTATCTGTTGCATAAGTTAGACTACAAGAATTTTTCTATATTTAAGACCTTAGTAAATTAGTAAATAATTTCTGCTTCTTATTAGCAGATTCAGACAACAAGCTCTTGTCCTGACTCAGCATGTTTGGCTGCCAGGTGGACATGCTGCTAACATTCAATAACTTCCTGTCATTTGTTTTCCTGTTTCCTGTGTCTGAATACTTCTTGTTGATTGAATGCCACTTATGACAATGTGGCCAACAGCAACATCTAGTCATATGGCAGAAATTCCAAAATGGAATTAGTTGTAGTCAGCACTTAATGCAATTAACTCAGGGCATTTAAACTCACAATTTAATATAATTTGCTCCATTCTGATCTCAATGACTGGTGTTTGAATTAAAGCTTTAGGAGTGCATGATATAAATTCGGTAATCAAAAGATCTCAATCATGCATGTCTGATTTCAGGATTGGAGTGTCCCAACAATGAAACATTCTCTCAGTCAAAGGAAGAAAAGATCAGAACAATTTTTGGTATTCATTTATCTCTGGGATTAATCATAGTCCTTTTAATACTTTTGGCACTTCTGGTGACGTTTTCATCAAGCAAATTCGTCAAGGTATTATATCCATTTTGTTCATGGTAAAAGCAGAATTGTTGCTGCTTAAGATGCTGTTTTCCTTCACCAATTTTAATTCAATGTTTAAATACATTACGCTAATGTTTGAAAACCAGGGTCGGAATAAGTTACTCTGCTGGCCATTCCAAATTCCCTCTTGCCCCCAACCAGCCGGTAATTTTTGGGTGGGTTGGGTGTCTCAGTGGGAGGGTGGTTGGTTTGATAGCAGGCAAAACCTAGACCACATCAGGGTTGTTGCTAGCCTGTCCATAGAGGAGGTTATGATTAGATTAGATTACTTACATTGTGGAAACAGGCCATTTGGCTCAACAAGTCCACACCAACCCTCCAAGGAGCAACCCACCCAGACCCATGCCTCTACATTTACCCCTTCACCTAACACTATGGGCAATTTAGCATGGCTAATTCACCTAACCTACACATTTTTGGATTGTGGGAGGAAACCCACGCAGACACAGGGAAAATGTGCAAACTCCACACAGACATTTGCCTGAGGTGGGAATTGAACCTGGGTCTCTGGCACTGTAAGGCAGCAGTGCTAGCCACTGTGCCACCGTGCAACAGGTAAGCCAGCTTGGCTCACAGTGGCAAAAATTGGGCGGAGGATGTAGTTTCCTCACTGGGTCTCATCTCACATTGAGCACCCACCATCTCCAACCCCACTCAAATTCTGTCATACACATGTGCAGCTGGCCTAAGCAGGAAGGCTGTCTGTCTCTGGATGTTGTGATGGGGAGGGGGGGGGGGGGGAATTGGGAAAGCCCACCATTACATTCTGCCAACTGTGCAAAATTGCACTATCCTCCGTACCTGTCAAAGTGGCCTCTCCTCAATGTATGGGTCAATACAGTAAGGCCCAACCATCATTGACAGTGAAAATTGGGAATGCACAAGAAACTAGAACTGGTGCATTGTAGCATTCCAGAGGCTTTAAGGATGGAAGGGATCACATGGATATGAAGGCTTGAAGATAGGAAAGGATTTGAACATGAACTTAAAACTTTTAACTGAGAATTGTGAGCCAGTGTAAATCAGGGAACATATGGGTGATGAGTGGGCAGTATTTGATTTTAGTTGATTCACGGAGGCCAAAATGACTGGACATTTATGGAGGATGGAAGACATGTGGCCAGCTGAGAAAGCACTGGGATAGTCGAGATTGCAGAAAACTAAAGTGGGTATGAGAATTACTGCAGCAATTGGATTGAGGTAGGGACAGAGACAGGGAGCACTGCACAGTGAATGAAAAGGATATTCCAACTGGAGTCAGTGGTAATAATCAACAAATGGAACCGTGTTTGAATTTCATTTACTTTAGCTGAAAAAGCACTACATTGTAACTGCAGTGTCCCCGGTAGCTGGCTGAGATTAATTGATCTAATTTTAACCATTACATTTGATCTTAACTCCTCTCTACTTGACATTGGAATTGTCCACCAGAGATGTTCACTTTCACCAGAGATGTTCACCAGAGATATTAAAGCTTTCAGGAGCTAAAGGGGACTAATTTTAATTGACAATCTGTTATTTTCCAAGCCATGTTTGGCACAGTGGTTAGCACTGCTGCCTCACAGCAGGTTTGATTCCAATGTTGAGTCATTGACTGTGTGGAGTTTGCACTCCCTGTGCCTCTGTGGGGTTCTGTCGAGTGCTTCGGTTTTCTCCCACAGTCAAAAAATGTGCAGGTTAGGTAGATTGGCCATGCCAGAAGAGTTGCCCCATAGGCTCCAGGGTTGTGCGGGTCAGGTGAATTAAGCCATGGGAGATGCACGGTAATGGGGACAGAGTGAGGGGATGGATCTGGTTGGGATGCTGTCTGGAGGTTTGGTGAGGACTTGGTGAGCTGAATGGCCTTTTCCCGCACTGTAGATGATTCCACTACATAAAACTAAAAAAAGTTTTGATAAACACTAATAGAACAGCTAGAGTTTATCTGCTGTAGACTGTTATTTGATACATAATGTTGTACATGATTGCATAACTATTGCTAACATAAGTTACTTGAATCCTTCATTTTCTCTAAAGCATTCATACGAGCGAAAAGAATCAGCGTCACCTAATTTAATAGATAAGCAACTCTTTCTGGATATATAAGCTGAAATAAGAAGGACGGCCTTACCTTTTACGAACAAACTTTATTTCCAACGGATAATGCAGACTGAAGACGGCCTGGAATGACATTGATCTTATTAATCAATTTTCTACTAAATGCAATTTCTGTGAAAACATTGTATCAAATGATGTTAAAAAACACTTCGTAGAAATTTACCTGTTTCTAAAAGGTATGCAAGAATAATCATGAAAAATATGAAAATAATTTTCCATATGACCACTGAGAAAAATTGTTATAATCACAATACAGTTATAACTACATTTAATGAAAACCACTGTCCTTGTTATTTGCATGGTTAGATTTCTTGGAATTGTAGTCGACTTTTCATGACAAAAATAGTTGTGATGATTCATAAAATAAAACGTTTTGCAATAATCCGACACCATGTTCAGAAGTTTTTAGTTATAAATTCAGATTAAGTACTTTTCATTCCCAGCAAACTGGAGTGGAAGTTTTTCTGTTAGTGTTTCATTGCAAATGTCAGTGTCCAACGGATATCTTGGAATCTTGGAATTTAATGGTTCTAAACTTCTGATCTGTGTAGGAATCCCTATTTCTGACCCAGATCAGACAAAATTTTGCCTCACTATAAAAAATATATCTTTCTACTTTTCTGCATTTTTGGTTGTGAACTGAAGTGATAAAATGGCTGTTTTAAAAACCAAGGATGTGGAAGGGATCATGGCAAATTTTGAAAGGAAGTTACTGAAACACATTCTCAGTGGTATTTACATTGCTGCTTTGTTTCAGCAGTGGAGGAAGCAGAGAGGCTGGCACCAGGGAATGTGTACACATAAGATTCAGTCAGCAACAAGTAGCTGATTGGTTCGAGAAGTTCTGACCAGCTCTGGATGATAAAGGCCTTCTGCCAGCCAATGACTCTACTCGTTAAATCTCAAAGCCCCTTATAAAAGTTATCATTGGCTTCTGGGTAGCCGAACTAGGTTTGGGTATGAACAACATTGCCAGAGATCTTCAGGTCATCTGGAAGAGGAGGTGGTTTGTCTGTCTGCAGGAGAACATATTTGAAACCTGAAGAAAGAGAGTTTATTTTCCCTCACCAGTTGCTGTAAACTGTTGCTTTTAACCAGTAAACTTTATAATTTATGAACAGGTCTCTCCATTCCGTTCACAAAGAAGTGAATAATATCTGATGAAGAAAAATTGAAGAACAGCAAATCCTGCCCAGCAATTGGATCATCTTAATACATCCTGTGGATGCAGGCTATTGAACACCCCACACCCATGACACCAATTTTTTTTGACTGTCTGTATGTGAATGTTGAGATACTTTTGTAAGGGGGTTCAAGTTTTAACTATTAGAGTTATATGTCAGCAGTTCATTGTTGCATACCTGTGTCAAGTCTTTTTTTTAAATAAACAGTCATTCATATTAAATATAGAATCCTGGTCCATATTTTCTGTTTGCCTGGTTCTAGAGAGACAGATAAATGGGAATTTTGCATACTTACTTTGATGAAATGTTTAATTTTTGCAATGTTTCTGGGAATAATGAGGCTGGATTTCCAGTGTGTTACTCCAGTATGTCATGACATACCAACATCCAGAAGAGTTTTCAGGACAGAATTTGAGACAAGAGCCTTCCCAGCTGAAGCGATGCAGACCAGTCCAGTTCAGCAAATCCACACAGGCAGCAGCAGAGTGGATCAGCACTGAATCAGCGCCTTTTTTTTCAGCAGTAATTGCTATATTCTGTGGTTTGAAGTGCCTAAAGCCAGTTTGACTACTGAGGGAAGGTAAATTTTTACAATAAGCGAGGGGTTTGGGTGTTGGTGTGTAACTGTGAGTGGTGCAGCTGGCATGTGGTTAGAGGAATAATATTATAGGTTGTGGGTACTACCAGTACCAGATGGGTAGGAGTAGGGTCTGAGATGGCTGAGGCATGCAGTGCAGTGGTGGGTGGTTTTTTTAGATTAGATTCCCTACAGTATGGAAACAGGCCCTTTGGCCCAACAAGTCCACACCGACCCTCCAAAGCGTAATGTACCCAGACCCATTCCCCTATATTTACCTCTGACTAAAGCACCTAACACTATGGGCAATATAGCATGGCCAATTGACCTGACCTGCACATCTTTGGATTGTGGAAGGAAACCAGAGCACCCAGAGGAAACCCACGCAGACACGGGGAGAACATGCAAACTCCACACAGCCAGTCGCCCGAGGCAGGTATCGAATCCAGGGTCCCTGGCGTTATGAGGCAGAGTGCTGACCACTGAGCCGCCCTGCCACCCATGTTGGGTGGTTGCGATCTGAGAGGTGGATGTTGGAGGAATCTATTGGGTTTGGGGGGAAGTCAGGGTTCAAGTTAGGATTGGGGGTTTCAATATCCATGTGAGTCATCAGGAATTGGAATCGTATTGACGTGTAGAGTTCAGATCCAGGTGGTGTCAGGTGTTAGTTTGTGGGTGTTGATGGACCCAGGAGGATGGGTCAGGTATCTGGGGACAGTTGGTGGAGAGACAATCTGGCAGTGTCAGTGGTGAGCTGGATGTGTCAGTTTTAACATTAGCTGGGAGTGAGAGCCACATTTATTCTGGCTAACAATTATTCCTCCAAAGTCACTGACTCTAACTCTGATTCCAGAAGATGGGTAATTGATATCTGAAATTTCTACTCCTGGGTAACTTCCACAAATTCAACTACACCAATTGGAAGATTTGGGCCACAATGACAATTTTGGAGTGAGCAATGACTGAAATTTTATCCCGTCATCATGCATACAATTGGAAGCTTCACTGGAACAGGTTTGGCATTTTGCCCAGGTTATTGATATAAATATTGAGAAGCTGAAGCTTTGCTTTATATTCCTGGAGTAAATGGCTAGTTATGTCTCACCAAACATAAAGTATCCTCTGCAACTATAGTTTATCAACAATCCCCTGACTATTATTAAAATGTTGCATCTAAGTTTTCACTCTTCCAACTTTGCTGATACTTCTGCAGAAGACAAAGTGAGGACTGCAGATGCTGGAGATCAGAGTCGAGAGTGTGGTGCTGGAAAAGCACAGCAGGTCCAGCAGCATCAGAGGAGCAGGAGAATCGACATTTCGGGCATAAGTTCTTCATCAGGAATGAGGCTCATTCCCAATGAAGGGCTCATATCCAAAACGTCGATTCTCCTGCACATTGGATGCAGCCTGACCTGCTGTGCTTTTCCAGCACCATACTCCCAGATCTGATACTTCTGCATGTAACCATCAACTATTTTCTAGAAGTCCATGTAGACAATATTAATGGAAACTTCTCTATCTGTTATGGCAATGACTTCCTTGAAATGTTTGACTAGATTAGTCAGATATAATCTATCCTCCATTATCCACAATGACTCAAGGGATACATCTTGAAGTGTTCAGCCACTGTCTCTAATGACAATGACAAGTTTGCAATGTTTCCTGTTAAACTGATAGCTTCCAATTTTTCTTTACTTTAACGTCAATTGTTTCTAAAACAATGGGATAAAACATGCTGCTTTCCAATCCATCCAGCAACTCTTGAACATAGACAGCTTGGGAAAATTATGATGGAGACATTTGATTTTCTTCCTTGCCCATTTAATTTACATTATTCATAGGTGGGCTAGCCCAGATTTCTGTTTGGTCCCTATAAAACCGATGTACAGCATGGAAACAGACCCTTCGGTCCTCTGGCAGCTCATTCCATACACTCACCACCGTATGCATGAAATAGTTGCCCCTTAGGTCGCTTTTATATCTTTCCCCTCTCACCCTAAACCTATGCCCTCTAGTTCTGGAGTCCCTAAACCCAAGGGAAAAGACTTTGTTAATTTATTCTATCAATGCCCCTCGTGATTTTATAAACCTTTATAAGGTCACCCCTCAGCCTCTAACGCTCCAGGGAAAACAGCCCCAGCCTATTCAGCCTCTCTCTATAGCTCAAATCCTCCAACCCTGGCAACATCCTTGTAAATCTTTTCTGAACCCTTTCAAGTTTCACAACATCTTTCCAATAGGAAGGAGACCAGAATTGCATGCAATATTCCAAACGTGGCTTAGCCATTGTCCTGTACAGCTGTAACATGACCTCCCAACTCCTATACTCAATACTCTGACCATTAAAGGAAAGCATACCAAATGCCTTCTTCACTATTCTATCTACCTGCGACTCTACTTTCAAGGAACAATGAACCTGCACTCTAAGGTCTCTTTGTTAGCAACACTCCCCAGGATCTTACTATGAAGTGTATAAGTCCTGCTCTGATTTGCTTTCCCAAAATGCAGCACCTCACATTTATCTAAATTAAGCTCCATCTGCCACTTCTCAGCCCATTGGCCCATCTGGTCAAGATCCCGTTGAACTCTGAGGTAACCTTCTTCACTATCCACCACACCTCCAATTTTGGTGCCATCTGCAAACTTACTAACTATTCCTTCTGTGCTCACATCCAAATTATTTATATAAGTGACGAAAAGCAGTGGACCCAGATCCGGTCCTTGTGGTACTCCACCGGTCACAGGCCTTCAGTCTGAAAAACAACCCTCCAACACCACCTTCTGTCTTCTACCTTTGCACCAGTTCTGTATCCAAATGGCTAGTTCTCCCTGTATTCCATGAGATCTAACTTTGCTAACCAATCTCTCATGGGGAACCTTGTCATACGCCTTACTGAAGTCCATATAATCACATCTACCGCCCTGCCCGTATCAATCCTCTTTGTTACTTCTTGAAAATACTCAATCAAATTCATGAGGCATGATTTCCCACACACAAACCCATGTTGACTCTCCCTAATCAGTCTTTGCCTGTCCAAATACATGACAATCCTGTCCATCAGGATTCCCTCCAACAACTTGCCCATCACTGATGTCAAGCTCACCAGACTATAGTTCCCTGGCTTTTCCTTACCACCTTTCTTAAGTAGTGGCATCACGCCAACCTCCAGTCTTCTGGCACCTCATCTGTGACTATTGATGATACAAATATATCAGCAAGAGGCCCACCAATCACTTCCCCAGCTTCCTACAGAGTTCTATGGTACACCTGATCGGGTCCTGGGGAATTATCCACACTTACGTATTTCAAGACATCCAGCACACCTCTTCTGTAATATGGACATTTTTCAAGATGTTGCCACTTATTTCCCCACATTCTATATCTTCCATGGCCTTTTCCACAGTAAACACTGATGCAAAATACTCACTTAGTATCTCCCCCATCTCCTGCAGCCCCATACATAGGCTGCCTTGCTGATCTTTGAGGGACCCTATTCTTTCCCTAGTTATCCTTTTGCCCTTATTTATTCACAAAAACCTTTTGGATTCTTATTAACCCTATTTGCCAAAGCTGGTTTCAGCTCAACTGGAGTGTGGTAGTCAAACTGATTGGTTTTGCATCTATAAGTCTGGGTTTGAGGGTTAGCATGTTATGAAAGTCACAATCAGAGAACGATTAACTGGTTACCCCTGCATTACAGGTGAAGATCTTTTCTGATTCCGAGTGCTGCAATCCAATTATAAAGGAAATGAGAACATCAAAAGGATTCATTCTCACTCAGAATGCTGAAATTCTATTATGATCAAAAGAAATCAGAACTATAGAATCTCAACCAATCGACAAATTAAAGATCACAAAACCAATCCTTCAACTGCTTTGCTACTGGTAACCTTTACTGCAACAGCTGCAATGTCTAACTACCTGCTCTTTATGCATAATTCAGAAACTGACCCTATTCTTAAATTTCTATCTTTTGAACCAACCTCTTATTTCTTGGCCGTATATATGTGTTGACTTACTATTTCTTCACAGACTATTTGATAATTAATAAACTCACTCCTTGCTAATTCAATAAAGCCTGATTAAATTGGCTCATTTTAAAACATAAATGTATGTAAGTCTAAAAGAAAGATATCCACAAGGGAAAGAATCCTTTTTAAATTAATCTTTGTGCAACAAGGTGGTGTGTGAGGAAAGAAGGGGAAACAGTTGATTCCTCCTTATTGGGAAACTTACAGTTTGGGGTATTCCCTTCTGGAACTCTCGGTCATTGGGAATTTCACCGAGGGTCTGGTTGGAACACAATGCAGAGGACACCAGTCTGTGGTTCGATTTACTTTTCAATATAGAAAGCTGAATAATTTCATAAAAGCATGCTAATTCCATAGATTTAAGGAATCTGAAGCTAACAGAGAATGCTGGAGAAACTCAGCCGGCCTGGCAACATCTGTGGAGAGAGAAACCGAGTTAATAGTTTGAGTCCCATGACCCCTTCTTCAGAACTGAGAAGTTAAATTTTGAACAGTTTACCAACCACCTTATAAAATTCGGGTTTCTTAAATCCAAGGACATCTAACCCAATGAAGACTGATATTCCACTTTCACGCTGAAATTGTATTCTCTAAGCATTAAGCAATTCGCAGATTAGAATCAATGTTATAAATGAAACCATATACACCACAAGATTAATGAACGTCATTTTCAAGAAATCGGCTTTCATTTATCTGGAAAATGCGAGGCGGGTCCAAGGGTTGATCTGATGCTGACTTGAATCAGCAAAAGCACGGAGTTTAGGGTATATCCCCAAAACGTAAGATCAACCCATCGTTTGAGGAAGAGTAAAAGATTAGGAGTGCTCCTTTAGCACATTTCGGAACTAATCTCCAGAGATAGGGAAAGTACGGATGGACAGAATACAGTACAAACTTCCCCAGCAGGAACAAGTCGCCTGAAGTTAACACAGCCGGGTATTTCCCAGCGACAGTTGCTCCCAGTTTCGTCTCCTGGAATAGTTCAAGATTGGATCTTTCAATCCTGATATTTTGTGGAAAATTAAGTAAAGGGCCGAAGAGTTTATCGAAAGCCCGATGAACAATATTGCTGGCGGATATTTTCTGTTCACCCGGAATACTTTTCTTTGGAGAGGGATGAGTCATATCGAAACTAAAAGTTACAAAGAAAATAAGGAAGAGAAAACGGAGGGAGAACCGGCTGCTTGCAGAGTTCATTTTGAACGGAGCAGTGAACAGAAAAATGGTGAACAGAAATATGACCGTTGCTCCCTGTTTGCTCTAACACTGGACACCAGGAGCCGGGCTCTTTCCCAGACTGGGCAGTGGACCGAGCTCTGAGCTGCACTCGCTCCCCGCAGATCCCCGGGTTCAGCTGAGCTGCTTTTGGACCGAGATCCCTGGACCGAGAACTCAGCAGTTCTCCAGGTATCGGATTTTGAATGATGACTTGGATAAGTTTGAGCCTGGGCTTGATGCGTTTTTATTTGGGACAAAGAACAGTTTGACTTTTAGAAACATCTTTAACATGTACGATGTGGAGGTGCCGGTGTTGGACTGGGGTGGACAAAGTTAAAAATCACACAACACCAGGTTATAGTCCACCAGGTTTAATTGAAGGTACAAGCTTATGGAGCACTGCTCCTTTGTCAGGTAGCTAGTGGGGTAGGATTATAGGACACAGAAGCTATAGCAAAAGATCATAGTGCCATACACCAATGTGACATAACGAACAAACCTAGATTGCTGTTAAGTCTTTCATCTTTTCGAATGGGTTACAGGTTTCAATTCATTAATATGTAAATCCCTGAACTTCTGTCAAATCACATTCTTGAGATCATTTAAGGTGACATCTCAGCTGAGACAATGCATTAAAGGTGTACTGTTAGAGTCTGTCTATATTCTAATCTTGAGTCAGATTGGTTCTATTTCCAAAGTAGGAATTTATAAACTGTCACATGGACTGACTGCCTACAGATTGTGTGCTTTTTGAACAAAATAGAATATCTCTGCAAATACAATTTTGCAAATGCAAATTCACCCCGTCGACCCATGTATGTATGTGCATGCATGTGGAGGAGTGAGGGAGTGTGTGTATGAGAGAGAGTGTGAGCGTATGTGTGTGTATGAGAATGTGTGTATGTGTGCATGCTTAATAGAGTGTGTACATTAGAAGATACAGTATCTGCCTGTGAGATGGTGTGTGCATGGGAGAAAGCATGTGTATGTGATAGTCTGCGTGAGTGTGAGCATGTAAGAGTGTGTGTGTATATGTCTGAGAGAATGTATAGTGTAGTGGGATGTATAGTGTAATGGGATCACCTGTAGTGTGACATGAAACCATGCCATCCTTATGGGTACTGAACTTGGCTAAGAGCCTCTGCTCGGCGATTCTGCGCTGTTGCATATCCCAAAGTCCACCTTGGAGGATGGTCACCCGAAGATCAAAGATTGAATGTCCCTAACTGCTGATGTGTTCCCTGACTAGGAATGTGACTTGAAAGAAGTTTTGGGATTTACATATTAATGAATTCAAACTTGCAACCCATTCTAAAAGATGAAAGACTTAACTGCAATCTAAGTTTTCTCAATATATCACATCACTGTATGGCACTATGATCTTTTGCTACAAATTCTGTGTCCTATTATCCTGCCCCACTAGCTACCTGACAAAGGAGCAGTGCTCCGTAAGCTTCCAAATAAACCTGGTGGACTATAACCTGGTGTCGTGTGATTTTTAACTTCAACATTTACATAAAGATCAAGTGTTTAAGCAATACAAACATATCTGATGTGATTTTTAATTTTAACAATTTTGAATTCCAGTTAAAACCTAACTCTTTACACAAAGGATAGTAAAGCGTAGAGTGGATTAGAGTGTTACTGATTTGTTTGGATTGTCCTTAGGTTAACTGGAACTCAATCTGGGGAAATGGTTTCATACTCTACAATAAGACTCCTTCCTGTCATCTTATGCAACATACCATCTGTATTTGGTAAGTACCGAGCTGCTTCTTAATATGTAGCTCCATTGAATATTGATTCTCACTGACGTATGATGAGTGAATGAAAATTATTCTTTTTTTCAGATTTTGTGATATTAAATTGTCAGTCTTCAGTGACAGGAATATTTAATGAAGATACCAAACTACCATGCACATTGAATTCAGATTCAAGTATCAATTCAGCACACATTGAACTTTGGAAAAAGGAAAAAGATGGAAAAGAAAAAATTGTGTTTAACTTCACAAAAAATGTCAGTGAAGTTCAGGGTCGGATTAAATTACTTCACCCAGGATCTCAAGACATCTCACTGGTGATCCAGAACACACAGGTGTCAGATAATGGGACATATCAATATTTTTTGGAGACAGCTATTGGTCACAGATTGCATGAGATTAAATTGAATGTCAAAGGTAGGTGACTGCATTCGTTGTAGAATATTTGTTGCAAGTAATTAATAACAAATTCTAGTTTTATTCTCACCCTTAAAAGTTAACGTGTGAGATGGACAAACAGCAAGTTATAGTGAGAATCAAGTTAAGACAGGAAAGAAAGGCCATGCATTTCTGTAGCATGGTTTCTATCCCCAGCAATATCTCACAATGTATTTCTACATTAGAAGGTACAGGAGGATGTATTGATAGCATGATTATCCTAATAGGACATGGTAATAATGAGTAGAGGTGCAGACAATGTTTTTATGTAATGAATCTCAATAACCAACTCACAGTTAGAGTAGTTTGATGAAAGACAAATGTCTGGATTAATTCTATTTTTGCTGGCGTCACTTGAACAACAAATCCTAATGTGGAAGCTTCTATTGATCTCTGAAAAGTGGCCAAAATATTTCTTACCCACCTGCGAAAATAGTTCCTGGTTTCAATCTAATATTCCATATGATTATGAGGTGTAGAAGCAGAATTAGGCCATTTGGCCCATCAAATCTGCTCCACTAAATCCAGCATGGCTGATATGTTCCTCAACCCCATTCTCCTGCCTTCTCCCCATAATCTTTGATCCTGTTACTAACTAAAAATCTATCTATCTTTATCTTAAATACATTTAGTGACTTGCCTCCTCAGCCTTCTGCAGCAGACGTTCACAGATTCACCACTCTCTGGCGAAAGATGTTTCTCCCTATCTCAGTTCATCCCTTCACTCTGAGGCTGTGCCCTCAGGTCCTAATCTCTCATTCATCTTGTCCACATCCACTCTAAGCAATCCTCTTCAGTAGTCGGTAGGTGTCACTGAGACTTCCCCCAGTCGAATAAACGCAACATGCACAGAGTCCTCACCTGCTCCTCATATGACAAGCTCTTCATCCCCAAGATCATTCTTGTTAACCTCCTCTGGGCCCCTACCAATGCCAGCACATCCTTCCTTAGATACAAGGTCCAACACCGCTGAGAATATTTCAAATGCGGTTTATTATGGACCAGACCAGAACCCCAAAAATGTTTTAACAAGGTAACCTAGACCCTAATTTTTTTTAATTTTAAAGGCCATTGTGAAGTGAGTGTTCCACGTGTGATGCAACTAGCCAAACCACTCAGCTTTAAGCAAAACAATTTATTTAAACACTACAGGTAAAACACGAACAAAAGAAAGCAGGATTTAGAATAACTTAACTGTTGGAAAACTTAACCAATCCTATACAGTAACTATTACCAATTAACTGTTCCAATATAGTAATATCCCTTGGCAAAAGGGTAAATTCAAACACAGATTCTTGTGTTTGAGGCAGGAGGGAATAACATCCAGAGAGAGATTTCAGATAAAATCAGAGGAATCCTTTTCTGAAGCTTGCAACTCTTCTGGACTCACACATCCTGTGACTGATACAGCTAAAAAAAACTAGAAAGCCTGAACTGGGAGAACTGACCACTCCCTTTCCATAGTTAAACTGTTACCCCTTAGACTCTTTGGCACCTCTGCCTTTACAACCTCTCTTCAGAAAACCAAGGACAAAATAACCTTTTTAAAGTGACAGCATTGCCATAAGTTTGACCAGAGTCTTATACTGCTTTAGCAGTGTATTTCTGTTCTTGTATTCTACCCGTCTTTAAATGAATGCTAACACTGTTCCCAACTGCCAACTGAATTTGCAAGTTAATGTTAACTTGTTAACATTAAGAGAATCTTGAACTGGGACTCCTAAGTCTCTTTGTGCTTCAGAATTCCAAAGTCTTTCCACATTTAGAAAATAGTGTACACCTCTATTCTTCCTGTCATAATCTCACACTTGCCCACAGTGTATTCCATCTGCCACTTCTTTGCCCACTGTTTTAGCTGTACAATTCCTCCCCGCTTCCTCCACACTGCTTGTCCCTCCACCTCTCACTGTGTCACCTGCAAACTTAGCAACAAGATGTTCAATTCTTTCATCCAGATTGTTAAAGAGTAACATGAATAATTATGATACCAACATGGACCCCTGCAGAACTCCATTAGTCACTGACTGTTATTCTAAAGACTCCCTTATCCCCACTGTCTGCCTTTCGCCAGACAGCTAATCCTCTATCCATGCCAGCACCTTGCCTCTAACACCTCTTACCTTATTTAGCAGCCTCCTGTGTGACAACTTGTCAAAAGACTTTTGGAAATCTGAATTCATCACATCCACTGCTTTCCTTTGTCTAACTTTCTCATGACTTAATTAAAGAATTCACACTGATCTGTGCGCAAATCCTTCCCTAGTCCAATCACACTCTCGCCACATTTCCCCTCAATTCCAGTGTACCCCAGTGAAACACAAGGCCTCGTCACAATAGGAAAGCCATTAATGGGCAGCCCAGTGGCTCAATGGTTAGCACTGCTACCTCTAAAGCACCAGGGACCTGGTTTCAATTCCAGTGTCAGGTGACTGTGTGGAGTTTCCACAATCACCCCCTGCCTGCATAGGTTTCTACCAGGTGCTCTGGCTTTCTCCTACAGTCCAAGGACATGCAGGTTTGGTGGATTGGCCATGGGAAATTCAGGGTTACAGGGATTGAGTTGGTGTGGACTTGTTGGGCTGAATGGCCTGTTTTCACATTTCAAATTCTTAAAAGAAATTCTAACAATTTTGTCAGGCATAATCTCTCTTGACAAAGCTGTTCTGACTCAGCCTTATTTTACTGTGCATTTCCAAGATTACTCTGTAATCTCATCCTTCATAATGAACTCTTACTAACAAT
The DNA here is from genome assembly GCF_037043375.1 of Chiloscyllium plagiosum. Taxonomy (NCBI): domain Eukaryota; kingdom Metazoa; phylum Chordata; class Chondrichthyes; order Orectolobiformes; family Hemiscylliidae; genus Chiloscyllium; species Chiloscyllium plagiosum. The sequence goes on from NW_028270163.1 coordinate 27,632,430, forward strand.
GGTGCTCAGACTATCTGGCATTTGGTTTTCTGTCTTCAGTCTCCTTCCCTTCCTAAACAGGGGTGTTACCATTTTCCAGTCCTCAGGGACACTCCCTGACTCCAGTGATTCCTGAAAATCTCTACCAAGACCTCCACAATCTCTCCTAGTATCTCCATCAGTACTCTGGGGTGTAGTTCATCTGGTCTGAGTGACTTATCCACCTTCAGATCTTTTAGCTTCCCCAGCGCCTTCTCCTTTGTCATGGCCTCATATCTGTCTCCTGGTGTGCTATAATGCATTCCATCTCAAAGACAACACTTTTGATGCTGAACATCCCTACACAGCAGCATTGAAATGCCAGATGCATTGTCGAAGGAAGAAACTGCCTCCAGTTCAAAACTGACTCCTATTGAGACAAGCTAATACTATATCTTGTTTCAGTTAGCAGAGTGACAACCAGTCTTTCAGTAAAATGATGTAATACAGCGAAATAGTCATGTGGAAATTAATGCTTTTTACTCTAATAATTATGGCTTGAATGAATAATTGATTTGTCTCTTTTTAAAAATATTCCAAATTTTGTGCATGTATGCATTACCAGTTAATTGATTGTAAATTTTCCGATTACTAAAAATCGTGTAAGTAAGCTACATTATCAGTGCAAATCTGTCATGATTTCCAGCAATATAAGATTCAGATGTGCTGTAGCAAAATATGCAAATTATATAGACCAACTACTTCTAAATCAGACGGAAATGATAAAAAGAAAAGGACAGCAGAACCTAAAGCTTCCTCAAAGGTTTCAATGAACATAGTTAGAAATGAGTTCAAAACAGCAAATTGGCAACATTAATTATTTTCCTTAATTCTACATATCTTAACCTAAGATAACCTAAATCTATCAAGATCTTTGTCTTAGGTGGCACAGTGGTTAACACTATTTCCTCACAGTGCAAGGAACCTGGGTTTGTTTCCAGCCTCCGGCAATTGTGTGGAGTTTACAAACTTTTCCTGTATCTCTGTGGATTTCCTCCGGGTTCTCCAGTTTCCTCCCACAGTCCAAAGATGTGCAGGTTAGGTAGACTGGCCATGGAAAATGCGGGGTTACAGGGACAGGGTAGCAGGGTAGGTCTGGATGGGTTGGTATGGACTTGATAGGCCAAATAGGCTATCAAGAATCCTTACACTGCTTCCACAGTGTAAGGATTCTATGGTACTGTAATACCCCTAGAGGTGATCGTTTTTACCAAGTGCAACTGGGTTTTTCTTGCTTAAAGGGGAAAGAGGAGCAAAATTGCTCATTATGCTACACCTCCCGATCGTTATATTAACAATTGTGTTTTTACTTAGCTCCATATAGTTTGCCAAAAATGGCCTTACTCCAAAATATCACAAGAAGAATAAGAAGTGCCGACCTTATTTGTGAAACAACTGGATATCCACTCGCTCAGATTCACTGGTTTGTTTATGAGAAAAGGAATCTCACAGCCAGAGCTAAAACTCATAGTGTTCTGACTCCAGAAGGGCTGTTCAGTGTCACCAGTACACTTCACATCGAAGCCATGGAAAATGCCTTAGAAGGCAATTATACGTGTGCTGTGTTCAATTTCAAAAAAAATGATATTGAGGTGCGGAACCAATTTCCAAGTAAGTTAATAGCATTTGCTGAAACAATTATGAGTAAATGTATGTTCTAAAGCATTGATTTTGTCCCTCCCTTTCCTGAAAACATAGGCAATGCTACATGAACACTTATCTTAGTTTAAGACTGCTGCAATTCCTTTCCTCAACACTGTTCACTCTTGAAACCTGTTGATAAAAAGTATGATTATTATGTGTTTAAGGACTGAAGCTGGAATTTAGAATTGAATTACAATTTTCCCCTAAATTTTCAGTTCCAATTATAGACACACCTACTACAAATCGGCAAAGTGAAAGGAAAAAATCTAAAATTCTCACAGCTGTCTTTGTCATTGTTGGAGCACTGGCAACTGGAATAATAATTTTGGCAATTCATCGATTCAGGAAGACCATCTATTCAGGTATGATGGTAATATAAATGTTTCCAGTATCTGCAGAAACTCTTCAGGCTTTACAAATGAACAGAAGAGGTTGATTATCAAGCCTCCTTTGTTATTCAATTAACTTGAGCCTTAACTCCATTTTCCAAATGACTGCCCACATCCAATGAAGAGACCAAAAATCCAACCCTCCCAGTCTTGAATACAGGAACATAAAACATAGAAAATTGGTGCAGGAGTAGGCCATTCAGCCCTTCAAGCCTGCTCGACCATTCAATATGATCAACGGTTGATCATGCAATCTCAGTATCCTCTTCCCAATTTCTGTCCATATTCCTTGATTCTTTTAGCTGCAAGGGCCAAGTCCAGCTCCCTCTTGAATATTTCTTATGTATTGGCCCAACAGCTTCATGTGGGAATGAATTCTGCAGGCCCACAACCCCCTGAGTGAAGAAATCCTTCCTGATCTCAGTCCTGAATGGCTTATCCCTTATTTTTAGACTGTGACCCCTAGTTCTGGACTTCCCTATAATGGAGAACTGTCTTCCCACATCTAGCATGTCCAGTCCCTTCAAGATTTTATATGTTCCGATGAGATCCCCCCTCATTCTGCTAAAATTGCAGCAATTACAAGCCCAGTCGATCTAGTCTTTCCTCATATGTCAGTCCTGCCATCCCAAGAATCAGTCTGGTAAACCGTAATCCACTATGAAACATTCAGAATACTCGGAGCGAAGAGCTCCTAATGTTTGCAACACTTTGGGTGAAGACATTTATCCTTCATCTCACTCCTAATCCCCTGCAACTGTAACTCCCTGTTCTAAACTCCCCAGCTATCAGAAACAATCCTGTCAAGCCCCTTCTCAATCATGCTTTTATTAATGAGATCACCTCTCATTCTTCTACACTTCAGAGAATGTGGACACAATTTACTCAGCTTCTCACTCTTGGCAGCCATCTCATCCTAGGTTCCAATCTAATTAGTCTTCATGATAATGCTAGCAATGTAAGTATATCCTACAATAGATTTGGAGAACTAATTGCACATGGTATTCCAGGTGTGGTCGAACCTAAACCCAATTTGAATGGCGTCAAATACTGGCTGTCTTTCTAAATCCATTATATGACATGGATAAATTCTTAGTTAAATCACTGCTAGTGATGTCGTACAGCATGAAAACAGACCCTTCAGTCCAACCCGTCCATGTCGACCAGATATCCCAACCCAATCTAGTCCCACCTGCCAGCACCCGGCCTATATCCCTCCAAACCCTTCCTATTCATATACACATCCAAATGCCTCTTAAATGTTGCAATTGTACCAGCTCCACCACATCCTCTGGCAGCTCATTCCATATATGTACTACCCTCTGCGTGAAAACGTTGCCCCTTAGGTCTCTTTTATATCTTTCCCCTCTCACCCTAAACCTATGCCCTCTAGTTCTGGACTCTCCGACTCCAGGGAAAGGACTTTGTCTATTTATCCTATCCATGCCCCCATAATTTTGTAAACCTCTATAAGGTCACCCCTCAGCCTCCGACTCTCCAGGGAAAACAGCCCCAGCCTGTTCAGCCTCTCCCTGTAGCTCAGATCCTCCAACCCTGGCAACATCCTTGTAAATCTTTTCTGAACCCTTTCAAGTTTCAGAACATCTTTCCAATAGGAAGGAGACCAGAATTGCACGCAATATTCCAACAGTGGCCTAACCAATGTCCTGTACACCGCAACATGACTTCCCAACTCCTGTACTCAATACTCTGACCAATAAAGGAAAGCATACCAAACGCTTTCTTCACTATCTACCTGTGACTCCACTTTCAAGGAGCTATGAACCTGCACTCCAAGGTCTCTTTGTTCAGCAACACTCCCCAGGACCTTACCATTTACAAGAATCCAGAGAAGGTATATTCCTGTCAGGGTGAAAGGGAAGGCTGGTAGGTATAGAGAATGCTGGATGACTAAAGAAATTGAGGGTTTGGTTAAGAAAAAGAATGAAGCATATGTCAGGTATAGACTGGATAGATCGAGTGAATCCTTAGAAGAGTATAAAGAAAGTAGGAGTATACTTAAGAGGGAAATAAGGAGGGCAAAATGGAGACATGAGATAGCTTTGGCAAATAGAATTAAGGAGAATCCAAAGGGTTTTTAAAAATATATTAAGGACAAAAGGGTAACTAGGGAGAGAATAGGGCCCCTCAAAGATCAGCAAGGCGGCCTTTGTGTGGAGCCACAGAAAATGGGGGAGATACTAAATGAATATTTTGCATCAGTATTTACTGTGGAAAACGATATGAAAGATATAGACTGTAGGGAAATAGATGGTGACATCTTGCAAAATGTCCAGATTACAGAGGAGGAAGTGCTGGATATCTTGAAACGGTTAAAAGTGGATAAGTCCCCAGGACCTGATCAGGTGTACCCGAGAGCTCTGTGGGAAGCTAGAGAAGTGATTGCTGGGCCTCTTGCTGAGATATTTGTATCATCGATAGTCATTGGTGAGGTGCCGGAAGACTGGAGGTTGGTGCCACTGTTTAAGAAGGGCGGTAAAGACAGGCCAGGGAACTATAGATCGGTGAGCCTGACCTTAGTGGTGGGCAAGTTGTCGGAGGGAATCCTGAGGGACAGCATGTACATGTATTTGGAAAGGCAAGGACTGATTCAGGATAGTCAACATGGCTTTGTGCGTGGGAAATCATGTCTCACAAACTTGATTGAGTTTTTTGAAGTAGTCACAAAGAAGATTGATGAGGGCAGAGCAGTACATGTGATCTATATGGATTTCAGTAAGGCATTTGACAAGGTTCCCCATGGGAGACTGATTAGCAAGGTTAGATCTCATGGAATATAGGGAGAACTAGCCATTTGTATACAGAACTGGCTCAAAGGTAGAAGACAGAGGGTGGTGGTGGAGGGTTGTTTTTCAGACTGGAGGCCTGTGACCAGTGGAGTGCCACAAGGATTGGTGCTGGGCCCTCTACGTTTTGTCATTTACATGAATGATTTGGATGTGAGCATAAGAGGTGCAGTTAGTAAGTTTGCAGATGACACCAAAATTGGAGGTGTAGTGGACAGCGAAGAGGGTTACCTCAGGTTACAACAGGATCTGGACCAGATGGGCCAATGAGCTGAGAGGTGGCAGATGGTGTTTAATTCGGATAAATGCGAGGTGCTGCATTTTGGGAAAGCAAATCTTAACAGGACTTATACGCTTAATGGTCATTCAGGTATGACAACAATAACATGACATTTGCACATGTGAAACAGATAGAAGACTGAAGCTGTGAATTTTACCAATTTTGTCACAAACTTCAAATGTGGTTGCATTGTAGTAAAAACAGAAGTTCAGAGAAAGCCAGAAGATCTGAGACAATTTGTGGAGAGAGAAGCAGAGTTAACATTTTAAATCCAAAATGACTTATTCAGAACAAAAACTAGCCGGAAAATGATAGTTGTTATGCTGCTGACAGAGGGGAAGAAGGAGCTAATGGAACACATGGTCAGCTTGTCCAGAGCAAAAGACAAAGCAACCTCTAATAGTCGTAAAGAAGAGATAGAGATGTAAATGGGTATAAATGGAAAAAATAGGTCTGCTGTGTTGAAAGATAAGTCAGTAAGAAGCAAGTAAGGTGTGCCTAGAGGAAAGTGGAGGGACTATAATCAAAATGGAGGACAGAGGATATCAATATTGAGTCGAAGAAGCTGAAAAGTACCTCGGTGGAAAATGAGGGATATTCCCCCACCTCCTTTGGAACATTGTAACAAAGACAGGACAGAAATATTAGCATGGAATGATGGGAGAATATGAGCACCTGTCTCCAGAGATGCTGCCAGACCCACTGAGTTTCTGCAATACTTTCTGTTTGTTTTTATTTCAGATTTACAGCATCTTGATACAGTATTTTGCTTTTATTACTTACATTGTAGATGGTTAAAGTTGCTAGGTGAAAATTGTTTGCTAATGTGCCTGTATGAATCAATCTTCACTTGCCACCCTGTCCCACCTAGAAAGTACAGGAAAGCTCCAGGTAAATCAGATAGAACTCCTCTGAAAACATATGCAGCCAAATAAGCCTGAAAGTCAGCAGTGACAATCCACACTACATTCTCTTAACTTGAATGTTTTGTTCAGGGGAAAGCAGATCAGGAAGGATGGAAACATTATTTATATAAAATCTGGAGCATTAAAGTAATTCATTCTCTTGCTCTGGTTGCCACTGGCTAAATTGACATTTATTATCCACCCTTGGCTGCCCTGGGAAGATGTTGATGGGCCCTCTTTGCATTCTGACATGACTGACTGGCCTACTGGACTAATTCAGAGTTCAGTTGAGAATCAGCCACATGTTGGGCAGGTAAGTTACGGACTGTAGGTTGACCTTCCTAAAAGAGGATTGCTGAACTGATTAGGTTCCTGAGCAATGGCCTAAAATTAACCAAAACCCTTACTGTTTTAATGTTGAATTCAATCTCACGCTATTAAATTGGGAATTGAACTCATGTCCTCAGGGTTACTATTTCAGCAATTTGAGTGAATAATTTATTATAGCCGCTACCATATCATACACAGCTAGGTCAAGTTCCAGAACTAAAAATATATGTGGCAGATGGGTGAAAATACTTGTTTTAAATACTTTGTCTTACCTTTTTTTAATTTTGAACAATGTATTAGGATTACATGTTCATTGTGGAAGCTATGTGCATCGATTATAACTGTCAATAATATCATGAATCAAGTGGAAATTTCCACACGATTCTTATTATATTTAGTATTACAGAAATAAAAAAAATGACTTTGCTTTTTAATTTTGTTTCAGCAGTGAGAAGAGAATCTGAAATGCCAATGGTAGGTGTGATTTCAAACATTAGTTTAGTTTTGAAGGTTTTCTTTTACTGGTTTCATCATTTTCTTTTTCTTTCTTTTATCAGATACTACATGAATAAGGAATTGCTGCTTAGCATTTGGCTGAGGTGAATATTTCCTACTTCTACCTTTGACAACTGCACTGATATCATAGGCTCATTTAAAAATATTTTTATAACATTATAATTTGAAATTAGATTATGTGAACAATAGAAGGCTGTTTACTAGCATTATTTAAAGCACTGTCACTTTCCAATGATTATGTTTACAATGCAATTGTTCAGCATAGTAATTCTGATTTACCAATGTCACTGTTCTATGCTTTTTGCTTAGTTTTCTGCTAACACCAGTAATCGTTGGGCCTTTAAAACAGCAAAGTGCTAGAAACTAGAGAATTTGACCCTCAATTCTGGCTGGTGTCCTCTGAAGACGTTTCACTATTTTACAACTGTGACAGTTTATGGATCAGTGCGTGACATCACAGTGTTGTGTCCGAGAAGAAGGAAATTCTTGGTCCTGTGTACTTTGAGAAATCACATCCTACTGATTAATGATTACAGAATTATTGTGAAAGGTTTGTGCCCTGGACTCTAGTTTTCACTTTATAAAAAGGGAAAGATGTGAATGTTGGAAACCTGAAACAAAGGAAAGATTTCCCTTCTTTACAAAGTTGGAAATGGATGATTATGTTAACACATGACTTGCTGTTAGTGACATAAACACATTTGGAGGGATATGGGCCAAATACTGGCAAATGGGACTAGATTTATCTTGGATGGGTCAGCATGGACGATTTGGTCTGAGGAGCCTTTTTGTGTGCTGTACATCTCTTTGACTCTAAATCAGATTGACATGTTGATTTGATATTCTGTTCTAATTGTTTTTGGATCTCGCAACAAGGGAGGTAAATGTAACTATGCTTGTTAAGTCAGATATATGCAAAATTCTTGTCATTTTAGTGTGTGTACTAAATGTAAATAAACTCAATATTTTGTAAATAAAGATTCATGAGTTACATAAATATCTTTTAGTTGAATATTAAACTACTCATATGGTGTTGCTTTACTTTTGTGAAGGAGTTTTAAAGTTAACTTGCTCAGTCTTTCAGGGACTCTGCGTTGAACCTTATCAGAAATAATCTAAGTGATTTTCTCTGAGACCCCAACAGGTCGCTCACATAAATTTCTTGAACTCATGGGGAGGTGAGAGCCTAAAGGTATTATCACTACATTTTTAATCCAGAAATGTAGCTAATATCCCATGGACTTGGATTTGAACCCCACTATGGCAGATGGTGGTGTTTGAATTCAATTATTTAAAAAAATCTGGAATCAAGAATCTACTGATGACCATGAAATGATTCCCATCAGTCCCACTAATGCCCTTCATTGAAACATTGGAAACAGAGAACAGATTTCACATCTTTACAAGATTGTGCAAATGGATGATTAATACATTACTGACTGTTAATCACTTAAAAGTAAATCAGATTGAACAGTTAGTTCTTTGACATGTTGGTTTCCTCTCATGCCATCCTCACCTGGTCTGGCTTACATGTGACTCCAGACCCACAGTCATTGGGTTGACTTTTAATTCCCCTCAGAAGTGGCTGTGCAAGCTTCTCAGTTGTATCAATCGACACAAAGTCTCTACAAAGCAAAGAAACTGGACGGTCAACCTGGCATTGACCTAGGTATCAGAAAAGATAATGGCAGAAACAGCCCCATCAACCTTGCAAAGTCCTCCTCACGAACATCTTGGGCTAATGCCAAAATTGGGAGATCCATCTCAGAGACTAGTCAAACTGACATAGTCACACTTATGGAATTATACCTTACAGACAATGTCCAGACATCACCATTACCATCCCTGTATATGTTCTGTCCATCAGCAGGACAGACCCAGCAGAGGTGGTAACACAGTGTTGTACATTTGGAATGGATTTTCTGTCGGAGTCCTCAAATTGACTCTAGACCCCATGACATCTCATGGCTTTAGGTTAAATATGGTTAAGGAAACCTTCTGATGATTACCAAGTACTGTCCTCCCTCAGCTGATGTTGAACTACACTTGGAGGAAGTACTGAGGGTGGGAAGGACACAAAATGTACTTTGGGTGGGGGACTTCAACGTGGCAACATTACTGATTGAGCTCGTTGGGTCCTAAAGGGCATGGCTGCTAGACTGGGTCTGCAGCAGGTAGTGAGGGAACCAACAAGAGGAAAAAGCCTTAGCCTTACCATCTGCCAGCTGCAGATGCATCTGTCCATGACAGTATCAATAAGAGCAACCACTGCACAGTCCTTGTGGAGACAAAGCCCTGACTTCACATTGAGAATACCCTCCATTGTGTTGTGTGGCACTATCACTGTGCAAAATGTTCAGACTTCGAACATATAGCAACTCATGACTGGGCATCCGTGAGGCGGCGTGGACCATCAACAGCAGCAGAATTGTACTCCAGCACAATCTGCAACTTCTTGTCCCCCAATCAAGCCAGGAAATCAAACCTGGTTCAAAGGAGACTGCAGGAGGGTAAGTCAGGAACAGCACCAGACAAACTCAAAAGTGAGGTGTCAGCCTGGTGAAGCTACCAATTAAGATTGTGTGCCAAACAGCATAAGTCGCAAAATGATAGACAGAGCTAAGTGATCCCACAACCAACAGGTCAGATCCAATTTCTGCTGTCCTATGGCATCCAGTGTTGAATGGTGGATAATTAAACAATTTACTGGTGGAGGAGGCTCTACAAAGGTGGAAGTGGCCATACGTTAAGGCTGAAGAATTTGTAACAATCTTCAATCAAATGGATGATGAATCTCAGCCTCCTCCAATGGTCCCCAGCTAGTTTGATTCACTCCATATGATATCAAGAAACAAATGGAAGCAATAGATATTGCAAAGGCTATGGATCCTGACAACATTTCAGCAATATATTGAAGACGTGTACTCCAGAATCTGCTCATCCCCTAACCAAGCTCTTTCAATACAGTTACAACACTGGCATCTACCCGACAATGTGGAAAATTGCCATGGTATGTCCTGTACACAAAAAGCAGGACAAAACCAGCCTGGCCAATTACAGCCCCATCAGTCTACTCTTGATCATCAGCAAAGTGATGGAAGGTGGCATCAAGAGTGGTATATTGAGCAGTTCTTGCTCAGCAATAACCTACTCGTTGACACCCAGATAAGGTTCGCCAGGGCCATTCAGCTCCGTCCTCAGTACCACCATAGTTAAAATGTAGAGTAATGGAATCATACATCATTATAACACACCCTTCGGTCCAACCAGTCCATGTCAAACATAATCCCAAACTAAACTAGCTCTACTTGCCTGCCCCTGGCCCATACTCCTCCAAACCTTTCTTATATATGTACTTATCCAAATGTCTTTTAAATGTTGCAATCCCCCACCTCCTCAGAAAGTTCATTCCACATGAGAACCATTCTCTGTGTAAAACAAATTGCCCCAATGTCTTTTATAAATCTCTGTCCTCTCACCTTAAAATTATGCACCCCATTCTTAACTTCAGAGATGAGGTGAGTGTGACAGTCCTTCATATCAAGTAGGAAGTTGGAAGAACACAGCAAGCCAGGCAGCATCAGAAGGTGGAGAAGTCAATGTTTTGGGTCTACCCCTGAAGAAGGGTTATACCTGAAATGTTGACTTCTCTACCTCCTGATGCTGCCTGGCTTGTTGTGTTCTTCTAGCCTCCTGCTTGTCTACTTTGGATTTCAGCATCTGCAGATTTTGTTTTGTTTCTAGCCCTTGATATCAAAGCCTTGATACCATTTGATTGAGTGGGGCATCAAGGTGCCCGAGAAAAACGGGAATCATTGAGTATTGGGGGAAAAGTCTCCACTGGTTGGAGTGTACCTGACACATAGGAAGATGGTTATGATTGTTGGAGGTCAGTCATCACAGCTCTAGGGCATTTGCAGCTGTTCCTCAGTGGGGTGTCTCAGGCCTAACAATCTTCAACTGTTTCATCAATGACTTTGTGTCCATTATTAGGTTAGAAGTGAGGACATTCACCAATGATTGCACAATGTTTAGCACCATTCTTAACTCTTGAGTTACTGTAGGAATTCATGCTTAAAGGCAACAAGATCTGGGCAATATCCAGTCTTGGGCTGACAAATGCCAAGTAACATTTATGCCACATAATTTCTTTTTTTACGCAGACAATGGTCATCTCCAATAAGAGACAATCTAACCACTGCCCTTGACATTCAATGGTAACGTCATCATTATCAACATCCTTCAGATATCATTGACTGGAAACTCAACTGGAATTGCCACATTAAGGTCATGACTACAAGAGCAGGTCAGAGGCTGAGAATACTGTGGTGAATAATATACCTCCTTCCTCCCCAAGCTCATCCACCACCTGCACAGCATAAGTCAGAAGTAATAAAATGCTTTTCACTTGCCTGGATAAGTGCAGCTTAAACATTGAAGAAGCTTGACACCATCTCGGTCAAAGCAACCTGTTTGATTGGCACCACATCCACAAGTATCCCCTTCTACACTGACACTCAATAGCAGCAGCTTTTACTATCTACAAGATGCACTGCACAAATTTACCAAACATCCTTCAATAACACCTTCCAAATCAATGACAATTTCAATCTCGAAGGACAAGGGTGGCAGATACATGGGAGCACCATGTTCCCTCACTGTCGCTGGGTCAAGATCCTGGAAATCTCTCCCTAAGGGCTTTGTGGGTCAACATACAGCATATGGACTCCAATGGCTCAAGGAGGCAGCCCACCTCCTCAAGGGCAACGTGAGGTGGACAATAATTGTTGGCCAGCAGCAATTCCTAACTCCTATAAGGGAATAAATAAATGAAAAAATAAAAACACATCTCATTATATATGCATCACACCCCTATTGTGTCCCACTCATCGCCTTCTACCACTCATCACAGGCAGAAATAATGGCCCCTGCCAGGAACTCACAGGATCCCTGGCATTGGCACCTACTTTAAAGCCCAATCTTGCACATATTCAAACACTGTCAATCCAGAACCTCCAGGCACAGCTGATTTAATTGCCCTGGACATGTTGGACACAGGGTAGGTGAGACAGCACTTTGCCAATGGGGACAGAGAGGGACATGCTGTTGCTACCCAAGGATCAAGCTCTGAGATGTTGCCAACTCCTGGAGGTGTGGAACAAAAATTGGTGCCCTGGACTTACTTGGTAATTGCTTTGACTTTCATGTTGGGAATATTGTCTGCATTTCTATCCAGCGTATGGAGAATATGAAACTGCATATCGGTGAGATGATGTAACAACAAGAATGCATATAAACAAATTCTCGCTATTGACTGTTGAGAATCTCATTTCACCATTCAATATGTGGTTGGAAAATGGAACTTTTTCTCTCAATGACAGGAAACTCCGCACAGCCAATTTCATGCAATTTTCCCAGCTTTCTCAAGAATGCCACATCATTCAGTACTTGGGATGATCCCCAAGATTTTAAACCAATACATGTCCCTGGAATGTTAATATACTGAGGGGTTTATGACTGGAGAGAGAAAACATTAAGCCATTCGCTTAATAGTAGATAGTATGAACAAGTTGTGTTTAAGTTTAGTTCAAACATTTAAGAATGAACTGATGGGTCAGATGTAAGCATAGTCTTTCCTAGAAAAGGAAATTGTTCTAAACATTTCTCAAAATACATTGTCTCAGTGAAAGAATGAAGTTTGTGAAGTTTCTAAGCCAAACATGTTTGGTTAAAATGGTGCAAATTATTAAAAGACTGAGGAAGTTTAAGCTTTCAGTCATGTCAGAGGACAAGAATAAAGGTCTAACAGCTCACAGGACTGGAACAGAGAAAAAAACAGTTGCTTTAAACCTACAAGTTTGATCGGGAAGGAATTTCTCCACACGTTGAGTAAATGTAAGGTGATAAATGGAGTATAAATGGAATTTGTTTTGCTGTGTATTTTAAAATCTTTCAAATGGTGATATACGGAGAGCCCTTGGATCATGTATTGTCAAAATTAAATCTGAAACCCACATGCTTTGATTCAGTGAAAGTCCACTGTGTTTAAAAAAAAACAAAATATGATTTATCACGCCAAATTTCAATCTAGAATCTGATTTGTCCATCAGCAACATGATCTCTGATCTTAACAAGAACATTTTAATTAGTTCCATTTTGGAGAAATTTATTATGTGCAAAGATTAAGTTTAATGAATATGTTCTCTTGTTTTATCTGCATTTATACAATTACAGGCTTAAAAAAAACAAGTCCAAAGCATTGGTGCCTTCCAGGTGTTCCTGAAGAGGCGATTTGTTATTCAAAACCTGTCAAATAATAATTGCATAAACTAAGTATTTGGCCATCCAAATCAAAAAGAATGTAAATGCGCTGGAGGCAGGTCAGAGAAGGTTAACCAGATTAACTCCAGAGGTGAAATGTTTGTCTTAAGAGGAGAGATTGAGCAATTTAGAAGAATGACATCTAATTGAGACATGAAAGGTCCTGAAGGAGATGGATAATGTAGACATAGAGTGGATGTTTCCCTTATGGGGCAGCCTAGAACAAGAGGTCATAATTTTAGGATAAGAAGTAGCAGATTAAAATCAGAGATGAGGAGAAATTGTTTCTCTCAAAATTTCCTGAGTCTGCAGAATCCATTACCTCACAGTGTGATGGATACCAGGACACTGAATACATATAAGGAGGAGACAGATAGATTTTTAAATACAAATGGGTTAAAGGATTACAGGAAGAGGATTACAGCAAAAATGTGGAGTTGAAACTGAGAAGAGATCAGTCATGGTTGTATTGAAAAGCAAAGCAGGTTCAAGGAGCTGAATTGCCTACTCCTACTCAAACTTCTTACATTCTTATGTTCAAATGGCACATTGTGACTTTAAACAATGTGTCTTTTGAAGCTCATACTCTTAATAGGAACACTAATTTCATAAAGAATGTCAAAGCCAATATTGGTTTTTACATTCCATCTTTCCCCTTCAGAAAGCTTGTTTCATGGGTGATATAACTCCACAGAGGCCAATATCCCATCCCCAGGTCACCCTTTATTTACACATGGAATGTCCTTGACACTGATCTGTCTCCTTCAGAGCTAGTTCTCAGACTGAACAGGTTGTCTGACACTCCTGTTTTTCTGTCAGCCAGGTTCAGTGATGGGACCAGATTAGCAACTGAAAAATGTGTTGCTGGAAAAGCGCAGCAGGTCAGGCAGCATCCAAGGAGCAGGAGAATCGACGTTTCGGTGATAAGGTGGGGGGAGGGAAAATGAGGAAGCTGGAGAAATCTGCATTCATCCCTTGTGGTTGGAGGGTTCCTAGGCGGAAGATGAGGTGCTTTCCCTCCAGGCGTCGTGTTGCCATGGTCTGGCGATGGAGGAGGCCAAGGACCTGCATGTCCTTGGCAGAGTTGGAGGGGGAGTTAAAGTGTTCAGCCATGGGGCGGTTGGGTTGGTTGGTGCAGATGGTGCAGATTTCTCCAGCTTCCTCATTTCCCCTCCCCCCACCTTATCTCAGTCTCAACCCTCAGACTCAGCACCACCTTCTTGACCTGCAATCTTCTTCCCGACCTCTCCGCCCCCACCCCCTCTCCGGCCTATCACCCTCATCTTAACCTCCTTCCACCTATCGCATTCCCAACGCCCCTCCCCAAGTCCCTCCTCTCTACCTTTTATCTTAGCCTGCTTGGCACACCTTCCTCATTCCTGAAGAAGGGCTTATGCCCGAAACGTCGATTCCCCTGCTCCTTGGATGCTGCCTGACCTGCTGCGCTTTTCCAGCAACACATTTTTCAGCTCTGATCTCCAGCATCTGCAGTCCTCACTTTCTCTCAGATGAACAACCCTAATCAGGGAGCTCATATTCTCTGAGGTCCACCTGGCTGAACTCATTGTAATCACTACATTGGGTCCATATCTGATAAGTTGTCAGCATGTTCTATAACTCATATCAGCTCTGACAATAAATATTAGCAAGTTATTAACATCGGGAGGTTTATGGATCTCTCAAGAATTTGTTTCTGCTGATGATGTAGCCTCCCCCAGTCTTGTCAAGATTTAACACTGGGGGTTGTCAATGTGCTTTACTATTTCAGACAGTAAATTAGAAATTAATGATGTGCAAAGAATGTCAATCAACTTTGTTTTGAGTAGAACTGTTTGTGTACACCTTCTGGATTTTATATTTTGTTGCCAATACAGCTGCAAAGGACTGAGATATGCACATTTCCAATGATAGTTATATAGCAATGATGAACATGATTGTCCTAAGCTAGACAGATAAAAACTGGGCTGTTGTCATATTGGATGCCTCATTTCAAACACCATCCCCCTCCCCATGATTCCAACCAACCTTGCATTGGCTGTTCACCATTTTTCATGACATTAAACTGATTGAAATCCAAAGGAGACTAGCCCATTCATATTGTCCCTGAGCTTCAGGGTTCAGACTTCAAATTGGCTGCATCTTCATACTGCTAGCTCAGGTTGCCAGTTCCCATGTGCTGCCTCTCTTACAATTCCAGCATGGTCCAGGACCATTTCCATCACAATAGTCAGTTATGGTCTGCTCACTCCATCACCAACTGAGACCAGTTAGCTCAGACCAAATCTCATCCCTCTCTCTGCACCATGCCTTATTAAAGTTAGTTCCAGCTGTGATCTACGCTCTTTTTATTGCTTACTCCATTCTCACGAAATACCTAACCCCCAAATCTCTCTTACTGCCCCATTTAGTTATCATTGTAAATTTGTATCTATTTTTAGCAATCCTACCTTTGAGCTTTAGGCATGTTAGTACAAGCCCCTCCAAATCCCCCACCCACAGTGCTACAACGCCAGCATCACCCTTTGTCTTCAATCACTATTCATGCTCACTTTGCAAACTATTTAGCTGCTCCCAAAGCCAAACTCCCTATTTTCTCCAAGGGATTTGGAATACCTTATACCAAAAATGTGTGGTCATCTGCTTTGTAAATTTTATTTGAATTACCCTACCCTCTGACAGCTTTAACATAACATTAACCAAAACCTGCACAATGACCTTCTCTGTGAGAGTGATTGTGGCTGTGGAACTCTACACATTCTTCACAATCTGGAACATTCCATACAACCAATCAAAACACTCTCCTTCTGCTCCTCCCCTCTGTTGTTCTACCCAATGGGAGGGCCTTGACTTGTTCCAACTGAGCTCCTAATTCCAAAGTCAAATCTTGAAAATGCTTTCACAGTTTTTATTTTGGCAGACTATCTTTCACATAATGCTGTGATTGTTTTGGGTTTGCACTCCATTTAAAGTCTTTCATTAAAGGAATAGTTCCTTCAATAGTAGAGGAGGAGGCAATGGCCTAAGGATACTATGGTTAGACAATCACCTGATGAAGGAGCGTTGCTCCGAAAGCTAGTGTGCTTCCAATTAAACTTGTTGGACTATAACCTGGTGTTGTGTGATTCTTAACTTTGTACACCCCAGTCCAACACCGGCATCTCCAAATTATGACTAGACTAGTAATCCAAAGACCCAGGTAATGTTGTAGGAACCTGATACAAATCCTACTATAGCAGATGGTAGAATTTGAGTTGAAATAAAAATCTGGAATTACAGATCTAATGATGGTCATGAAACCATTGTAGGGAAATACCCATCTGGTTAACTAATGTAACTTAGGGAAGGAAAATGTCACACTTACCTGGTCTGGTCTACATGTGACTTCAGACCCATTGCAATGTAGTTGACCCTTAACTAACCTCTGGGCGATTAGGAATAGGCAACAAATGCTGGCCTAGCCAGTGACATTTGCATCCTGTGAATAAATAAAAACATTGAGAAAATAGCTTCACCTTGGGAAATAAAACTAGACACTTCTAATGTTAGCAAGTTTTGAGAAGATTTGAGAAGAGAACCTTCCAGCTCAGCGAGCAATCCTACATCTACAACACTTCTAATTACATCCTTCTGTGTATTTTACAAGGAGTCAATTACTTTTGCACAACACTGATCATTGTGTAGCCAAATTTGCACATTAAGTATCACAGAAACAGTTTGGTTGATTACAATTCTGCAGCTACTGACAGCACACAGTACCTCATGGATGCCCAGTATTAAGCTGCTAGATGTGTCCAAAATCTGTCCCATTCAACATGGTGGGTGGTGGGGTGGTGGGGTGGGGTGGGGGGGGGGGGGGGCGGGAGGGGCGGAAACAACATAATGGACACTATTTTCAAAGAGAAAATGGGATTGCTTTCCCACAAGGACTCTTATAGATACTGTCATGCTCCAATGTATCTACTTCTCGCTAGACTGGTGTGGAGCAGGTCAAGTAGATTTTTCTCTTCTTGGTTCTCTCACCACCTGGTGCAGTCCCATTGAGCAGATATGTTTCTAAAGATTTGGCTGGCTTGATTGGTAGCTTGGTTGGTAGTGGTGTTTCTGAGCCATTCTTAACGATAGACATTGTAGTCTCCCATTCAGAGAAGAAACATTTTATATATTATCCATAACTGTTTTGAATCAACCTGTTCAGTGATATCATTACAAACATCAGGAGCAGGTGGGACTTGAATGCAGGCCTCATGGCTCAGAGACAGGTACACTACCACTCAGAGTACACAATGTGCTCTTGGCATCCTCAGTGACTTTTCTAATTGGTGCTCAACATAGAGGAGTACTGATTCATTAACCAAGTGAGGAATGGTACATGCTAATTAGTAGGAGGTTTCCTAGCCCATGTTTGACCTGACATGCGATTTAGTAGAGTCCAGAATCAATATTGAGACTTCTGTGACAGGACCTTCTCGATTACATACCACTGTGCTTCCCACTATGGTGTGCCTGTCCTGCCAGTAAAACAGGCTATACCAGGGATTTGATGGTAGTATCTGAGACATTAGGTGAAAGTGAGGACTGCAGATTCTGGAGATCAGAGTCAAGATTAGAGTGGTGCTGGTAAGGAGAATCAACGTTTCAGGCAGAAACCATTCATCAGATTCCTGATGAAGGGCTCCTGCCCGAAACGTCGATTTCTCTGCTCCTTGAATGCTGCCTGACTTGCTGTGCTTTTCCAGCACCACTCTAATCTTGTATCTGAGACATTATCTGTAACATATGATTCCATGTTTATGACTATATTTTGCTATTGCTCAACTTGCCTGTAAGCCAATGCTGTCAGTTTTTAAATAAGGCCCTCAATGTTGGCAATGAGGACTTTGCAGAAATGACAAGGCTGTGTACACTGTTGTTTCCAATGCTGGGTTGTTCATCTAGTTGTGTTCCTTCTATCAGATGTTGTAGCAATTGGATGCATTTCAGTGGCTTGCAAGGCCATGTCAGAAGGCATTGTCAAACACATGGTATTGGTTTTATGGTCACCGCTGGACTCGCTTATTTTTACAGATTGGTTAATTGCATTCAAATATCATCACCTGCCATGGTTGCATTCGAACCATGTCAGCTGAAAATTTGGCTGGGTCTCTGATTATTATCCCAGTGACAATACTGCCACATCAACTGCATCCTGGCCTAACCTAATTGCTCAGCTCCTGACTATCTACTATCCCAACTACTATCCACTATCTCCAAACATCCAGCCCTCTAACTAGACTACTGAACATTCTCCCACCCACCTCCCCTGTCCACTGACTGCCCAACTGCTCGAGTACCCAGCTACACAACTTCAATACTGATAATCTGATTATTCACAACAGAATCACCATTGCCCAGAAGATCTGAGCTATCCTTTCAGCATCTATGAACCACCTCAGATTCTTATTTGTCACCATAATATTACATCTCATGTCTGTTAACACAACTGAAGTAGGGCGATACTTTTAGCACCCCCCCCCCCCGATTGTTTGCAACATTATCTTTATTTGTTTTAGCATAGAGTTATCACACTTCAACTAATCTTAGCTGAAAATGTGTTGCTTGCAGCATCCAGGGAACGTTTTGGGCATAAGCCCTTCTTCAGGAATCCACAAACCTGACTGCCCCAGCCGACCCATTGTCCCAAAATCCACAAACCTGACTGCCCCGGCCGACCCATTGTCTCCGCTTGCTCCTGCCCCACCGAACTCATCTCCGCATTCCTGAAGAAGGGCTTATGCCCGAAACGTCGATTCTCCTGTTCCCTGGATGCTGCCTGACCTGCTGCGCTTTTCCAGCAACACATTTTCAGCTCTGATCTCCAGCATCTGCAGACCTCACTTTCTCTTCAACTAAACTTAGTTAACCAATAAAAAAGGAGAACCAATTACAAATGTTTCATTGAGTGAGAGTGGAGTTTTATTACTAATTAAACCCTAGAATCATAAGAAACAGTGACATTAACCACACACAAACACAGTTTTGCAGAGAAGGTGGGGGCGGGGGGGAGGTTGGTAGAAGATATATTTTAAAAAGGAGAAATACAGACTTAAAATTGCTGCTGTGATCACCTGTCTGGGAACCAAGATTACAAAGGCAGAAATAAACAAGGACCTGCCTGACTCAAAATTAATATTGTAAAAGGGAACTGAATTTATTGGCTCTTGTAGTACATGATTGAGGTGTATACGATTATGAGGGATATGGACAGGGTGAATAGAGAGCAGCTATTCCCCTTGGTTGTGGAGTCAATCATGAGAGGGCATAGTTTTAGGGTAAGGGGCAGGAAAGTCAGAGGGGATTTAGGAAAAAAAACTTTTCTCTCAGATTGTGGTGGGAATCTGAAATGGAGAGCCTGGGAAGGTAGTGGTGGCCAGAAACCTTGCAACCTTTAAAAAATATTTGGATGAGCATTTCAAATGTCATAACATTCAAGGATTCAGGGCAAATGCAGGAAATTGGGATTAGAGCATTTTTAAAGGTGCAGACTCAATGAGCTTGAGGGCCTTTTCTGCGCTGTATAAACCTATGAATCTATGGAAGGGAGTCTGGTTCATACAAGAAGGTAAAGACAATTGCAGCTTAAGGTTCTTCAAGTGCTTAAGTTGTAAGATTGAAATCTGTGTCTCAACTGTTTAGCTGTTATCCTGTTTCCTCAGCAGTGGTAAAGTTTATTACATCCTTGCGTTCTCGATGAAAAGCTTTTAAGTTGCATTTGAACAGGCATTGACATTTTAAGTCCTGCTCTTGCTTACACATGTTTCTTTTCCCCCTTTTCTCTGTTATGCTGCAGAGAAATAGCTGCTATTCCTGAGTTTGTTTATGTTTTTTTTTCCCAAACTGGTTATTCCACAGTCAATCTTTTATCTTAACGGTGTAACGTCTGGAAAGGCTATTTTGTGTCCTTTATGAAATCATCTTTAGCTCATGAAAAACAAATTATTAAAGATATTGCAATCATAAAATTCAGTGAGCAAGTACTTAGTGTGTTAATACTTTCTTTTCTTGTCACCACGCTGCTTGCTTTGATGCACATGAGAAATCCCATGGTACTATTCCAAAGAAGGGTGGGGAATTAGCCTGAGCGTCCTGCCCTTTAATTATCATCCACTAAAATCATGAGAAAAGGTTTTTTAGTTATCATCATCTTGCTCCTTGTGAGAATTTCCTGTCCATACTTTGGCTGCTTGCCTCCTACATTACAACAGTGGCTACATTTCAAAAAGTATTTTATTGGCTAAAAGGTTGTAATAGAGTTATCAGGCATGTTTTCCCCTTTCATGAATTCAGGCTGACTCTGCTTGATTGTCTTCTGTATTTCTAAATGCTCTGCTATTACATCCTTTACAATAAACTTTAACATTTTCCTTTAACATGGGTTAAACTAATCCATTTTTATCTCCTTCTCTTTTTAAATAAAGGTGGTACATTGGCAATTTTCCAATCCCTTGTCACTTTTCTATAATCTAAAGAATACTTTTAGGGCATCCACTATCTCCAGCTACTTCCCTTTAGATTCTAGAATGCAACCTATCAGGTCCAGGGGACTTAACACCCTATGGTCCAATTATTTCCCAAGGTACGTTTTCTCCTGTGATAGTTATTGCATATATTTCCTCTTCATCTTTTCCCTTTGATTATTAATATTTTTGAAACACTATTTGTGCTCTTACTCATGAATATTTATGCAAAGTATCAATTCTTCACCCATTTCTTGGTTCCCTATTATTTCATCTGCCTCAATCTCTAAGGGGCCTGTGTTCACTTTGACCTCTTTCTTCCTTCTTATACCTTTAAAGTAGCTCTTACCTTACTATCCTTATATTTCCAATCCTTTTACTGACTGTATGACACACTGTATGTTTTTTCTTTCAATTTGATAATAACCTTAACTTCCTTGGTTAACCATGATTGGTTAATCTTTTTCATAGAATCCTTCTTCTTCACTGTACATACCTTTGTTAAGGGTCTCAGAATTGTTTTAAGTTTCTACCATTGTTCACCAACCTTCTTTTCAGCAGAAAGGAGAAAATGTGATCCATTGGCACAGGTCAAGCCAAACCAGGATTGCAAGCTCTGAAAATGGTCGAAAGCTCCTGCCATAAAAAAGCAAAGGTAGGGGAGAGGTAGAGTAAAGAAAGGTGGGTAGGGGGAGGCATAATGCAAGCAAGTATGTCAGTATTCCAAGATTAAAATGGTTCTGCTAAAACCTCCCGAAGGGCAGCGAACTATTGCGGGTAGAAATGTTCACTGAATTGTGTTGTGCATTCCAGCCAGTGTGCCCAGTATTCATGCTCCTGAAAGTTTTGTTGCAAGGAATGCCCTCTGATGTCACACAAGGTGGAGATTTCCAGGGGATGCAGTACACTAGCTGGACTGAGCAGGCCTGTCCAGCAAACCACAAGGAGAATTACAACTGTGTACGTCAAATTACTGCCTTCGAAGATCTGCTTAAACTGATAGCATCATGGCACTGATCATTCTTCTGGTCACCTTGCTGCTGGTCAGGAGCCACTTGCAGTCATCCGGTCTATAGAGGCACAGCATCTAGTGCAACAGAGACCATGCTGCTGATGAACATAAGCTAGCAACTGCAGTCAATCTGTAGACATCACAGTGGCTGTCTTTTGCTGACAGGGTGACTGTGCCAAAGATGCGTCAGGGTGTCTTGGGACATTGCTTTCTACATCTGATGGGCAATCATTTCATTAAAGATTGGAGGTAAATTCCACGCCAGTTTCCTGGAAGGTAATGTTTACCTGTGGGGATGTTTCAGTGAGACAATAGGAATCTCTGTGGATTTTCACAGGTGGAGATGACTGCTCATCTTTTCACTAAAGGGTTCCAGTCTGTGCACCTCCCCCACGATGAGGGAGTCAGGTGGCCAGGAGAGTTGGATTTGTTGCTGATAGTTGTACGTTTTTCACAGGTTGCAGGTGTTAGCAATGGCACCCATATCGTGACCAGGAGTGTGTAAACCAACAACCAATTGTGTTTGCCAATTAGAAACGGTTCCATTCCCATAGTGCGCAAATCATCGGTGAGCACACCAACCAAATACAAGTCTGGTAATATCCAGGGAACCCCTGCCCATCATTGAATTAAGGATTGGTGCTGGAGACAAGGGATATCCCTCAAAACTTTGTTTATGACTCCTCCAGACTATCCAGACTAACACTAAGGAGATGTAAAATGCTGCCTGAGTGAAATAACTTAACCAGAATCACTGCTGCAAACTCTGGTCCTAACTTGATACCAGTTATTCTACCATGGTCAGTTTCAATATAAATCTGCTTAAGGAATCCTGTACTTAAAAAGGAAAATGGGGAAGAGGAAAGGTTCAGCAACTGAAATGAAAAGCAAAACATAAAAACGTTATCCACCTCTGACCATTATTGGCAAAGCCAGTATTTATAGTTGATACTGATTTGCTGATGGTCCTTTTATTGCAGTTTAATACAATAGTGTGGTTTGGTAGACAAATTCAGAGAGCGCCTCATTGGAGTGAGGCTGGAGTCATATATAGATTAATACTAACTAATGGAACATTGTTTTCCTTACATAAAGGTAATCCATGAAGCAGTTTGGTTTTAATGAAGATATTCTAAAAGGGAGCAAAGCTTACATTCTTACATTTTTAACTGAATTGAAACACACACACTATAGTGGTAGACGTTCAACACATTGACTTCAGAATTACTTCAGCAGTTTCATAATGGAAGCCTTTTAACACTGATTTCTCCTAGTCAAGTGAAAGGACCAAGATCTTACATACAAAATACATAATTGCACTTATTTTGTTTATAAAATAATTCTTGCTTGGAACAAATAATTTGGATGAAGAAGTTGGAAAAATACTTTAAAAAGATGACTATTGCTTACAATTCTCAAAATTATTATAGAAAGATGACGGTTTTTCTTAAATATGGTTAGTAATTTTGAAATTATAAGAAGCCAGCAACTTCAAATTTTCACAGCTGGATATGTTAGTTCAAATCAAAGTTTAAGTACCAGAAAAAAATGTTATTATTTTATTGTTTGCAATTCAGGAGCTTCAGTTCCTGTCCAAAGTCATACTCCTGATTGACCTACAGTGTTGTGTTAAACTCTTCACTGTTTATTTTTATAATGAGCAAATCTCACTAATGAGTTGTCATAATATCACAGCATACATCAGACTCCCAAACAGAACCCTGAATACTGCTGAACTTGGTACCCTGTTTTACAATTGGAATGATAAGAGCAATATGGGATATCATTATACTCTCTAAAAGGAGAAGAAAACCAGATTTAATTGTGCTTTGAAAATCTGTTTCCTGCAGATTTATTACAAAAATAATCCACAAAAGGTTTTTTGTGTTGAATGTACTTCTTGTTCCGTTAAAACAGGAAATGTGGTTGCAGCCAACTTCATTGGAAACCTGGGTTTAAGAAAGAATTTCCTGTATTTTCAAAAATGCTGTAATGGACAATTATATTTAAATCTTTGTAGTGTTGATAAATTTACTGTAAAACAATTCCTATCAGAAAGATGTTGTGAAACTTGAAACGGTTCAGAAAAGATTTACAACGGTGTTGCAAGGGTCGACGGATTTGAGTTATAGGGAGAGGCTGAACAGACTGGGGCTTTTTCCCTGGAGCGTCAGACGCTGAGGGGTGACCTTATAGAGGTTTACAAAATTATGGGGGGCATGGATAGGATGTCTAGTTGGCATGGACGGGTGGGACCGAAGGGTCTGTTTCTATGCTGTACATCTTTATGACTCCATAATTTGTTGATTCTGTAACATGTTGCCTTCCTACTTTGTTCTAAGAGTTGAAGTCATTTTATACGAATGAATAAGTGCAGAATTTGGTTTTGTTACCTGCTTTGACTGAAATGCTGAATTTTGCTTTTTGTTGGATAACATAAGTAAATCCATTTTTTAAATATATTTTTAACTTAATTTTGTTTGAATACCTAATATACAAAGATGGTATAGGTTGGTGCATTACTTTTCAAATATTTATTTGATTTGATTATTGTCACATGTACCTAGAAACAGTGAAAAGTTTTGTTTTGCATGCAGTAGAGGCAGATTATTCCATACAAAGTGCATGAGGATAATAGAACAAAACAAGTATTACAATGTTATAGTTGCAAAAAAGATGCACAAAGAGTGAGATCAATATTAAATTTAAAATTTGAGAGGTCCATTCACAAGTCTAATAACAGGGGGTAAAAGCTGTTCTTCAAGATATTGGTATGTGTGTTTAAGCATTTGTATCTTCCGCTCAACAAAAGACATTGGATAAGATTCTAATCGGGGTGGGAGGGGTCTTTGATTATGTTGGCTGCCTTCCCGGGGCAGTGAGAAATATAGATGGAGTCAATGAGGTTGGCTTGTGTGATGGACTGGTCTGTGTTCACATCTCTTTATATTTTTCTTACAGGCAGAGCAGTTGTCATTCCAAATTTTGAGATTAATTAGTCTGATCATATCAAGTAAAAGCTCTCTAACCATAACTCTTTTACGTGCACATTTGCATGACTCCATGCCTTTGGAGCTTTTTTCCTTAGTGCACACCCTTGGGTAGCTAATTTTGTAATAACATTGCTTGTATGCTGTTAATGGCCTTCATGTGAACACGTGCCAAGTTTTCCACTTGAGAAAACAAAACATTTTTTGCTCTGCTGATGTTTCTTTGATACAGTAAATTTCCAACAAACTGTGAATATGAGTAGGTTATTTAGCATTGCAAATTTTAATAACTAAACCTGACCCTGCTGATGTCAGCAAGCCATCGCTAAGTCTGTAATTTCCTTAGTACACCTTGTAGTCAGCATTTGATTAGCTTGCTCTTGAGGCTTCCACTATTTTCCACCACTGAATTGTCTAAATGCCTCCTATTTCAGGTAGCAGGCCTCCTTCAGCATACTGTCATTTTATTGAAACGGTTTGGACATGTTATGACACACTTCTGAACAGATGGACCTTGAACCCAGACTTTCTGGCTTCACGGAGGGGGCATACTACCATAGAACCACAAGATCCTTGACCTTAAATAGATATCTTAGGGTCCAATGAAAGGCATAAAACGTCCAGTGCTATTTGAAGTTAGAACTACTTGAACATAGATCATAGAACATTACAGCGCAGTACAGGCCCTTTGGCCTTCGATGATGCGCCGAACTGTCATACCAATCTGAAGCCCATCTAACCTACACTATTCCATGTAAGTCCACATGCTTGTCCAATGATGACTTAAATGTACTTAAAGTTGGCAAATCTACTACTGTTGCAGGCAAAGCATTCCATGCCATTACTACTCTCTGAGTAAAGAAAATACCTCTGACATCTGTCCTATATCTATCACCCCTCAATTTAAAGCTATGTCCCCTTTTGCTCGCCGTCACCATACTTGGAAAAAGACTCTCCCTGTCCACCCTATCTAACCCTCTGATTATCTTATATGTCTCTATTAAGTCACCTCTCAACCTTCTTCTCTCTAACGAAAACAGCCTCAAGTCCCTCAGCCTTTCCTCATAAGACCATCCCTCCATACCAGGCAACATCCCAGTAAATCTCCTCTGAACCCTTTCCAAAGCTTCCACATCCTCCTTATAATGCGGTGACCAGAACTGTACACAATACTTCAAGTGCAGCCATGCCAGAGTTTTGTACAGCTGCAGCATAACCTCATGGTTCCAGAGCTCGATCCTCTATTAATAAAAGTTAAAACACTGTATGCCTTCTTAACAACCTTGTCAATCTGGGTGGCAACTTTCAAGGATCTGTGTACATGGACACCGAGATCTCTCTGCTCATCTACACTACCAAGAATCTTACCATTAGCCCAGTACTTTGCATTCTGGTTAGTCCGACCAAAGTGAATCACCTCACACTTGTCTGCATTAAACTCTATTTACCACCTCTCAACCCAGCTCTGCAGCTTATCTATGTCTCTCTGTAACCAGAACATCCTTCGTCACTATCCACAACTCCGCCGACCTTAGTAGCGTCAGCAAATTTACTAACCCACCCTTCTATGCCCTCATCCAGGTCGTTTATGAAAATGACGAACAGCAGTGGACCCAAAACTGACTCTTGTGGTACACCACTAGTAACTGGACTCCAGGATGAACATTTCCCATCAACCACCATCCTCTGTCTTCTTTAAGCAAGCTAATTACTGATCCAAACTGCTACATCTCCCACAATCCCATTCCTCCGCATTTTGTACAATAGCCTACTGTGGGGAACCTTATCAAATGCCTTGCTGAAATCCACATACACTCATTATCAACCGGTTTACTCTCATATACCTGTTTGGTCACCTTGTCAAAGAACTCAATAAGGTTTGTGAGGCATGACCTACCCTAGATAAAAATGTGCTGACTATCCCTAATCAAATTATTCTTTTCTAGATGATTATAATCCTATCTCTTAAAACCTTTTCCAACACTTTACCAACAACTGAAGTAAGGCTCACTGGTCTATAATTACCAGGGTTGTCTCTACTCCCCTTCTTAAACAGGGGAACTACATTTGCTATCGTCCAGTCTTCTGGCACTATTCCTGTAGACAATGATGATTTAAAGATCAATGCCAAAGGCTCGGCAATCTCTTCCCTGGCTTCCCAGAGGATGCTAGGATAAATCCCATCCGGCCCAGAGGACATATCTATTTTCACACTCTGCAGGATTTCTAATACCTCTTCCTTGTGAACCTCAATCCCACCTAGTCCAGTAGCCTATATTTCAATATTCTCCTCAACAACATTGTCGTTTTCTAGAGTGAATACTGTCAAAAAATATTCATTTAGTGCTTCCCCTATCTCCTCTGACTCCACGCACAACTTCCCACTACTATCCTTGATTGGCCCTAATCTTACTCTCGTCATTCTTTTATTCCTTAAATACCTATAGAAAGCTTTAGGGT
Source organism: Chiloscyllium plagiosum (assembly GCF_037043375.1). Classification (NCBI taxonomy): domain Eukaryota; kingdom Metazoa; phylum Chordata; class Chondrichthyes; order Orectolobiformes; family Hemiscylliidae; genus Chiloscyllium; species Chiloscyllium plagiosum. The sequence continues at coordinate 27,659,595 of NW_028270163.1, forward strand.
TTACCCTGATCCTATCCGCCAACAACTTCTCATGTCTCCTCCTGGCTCTTCAGAGCTCTCTCTTTAGGTCTTTCCTGGCTACCTTGTAACCCTCAAGCACCCTAACTGAGCCTTCATATCTCATCCTAACATAAGTCTTCTTCTTCCTCTTGACCAGAGTTTCCACTTCCTTCGTAACTATGGCTCCCGCGCTCTACAGCTTCCTCCCTGCCTGACAGGTATATACTTATCTAGGACACACAGGAGCTTTTCCTTGAATAAGCTCCACATTTCTAATGTGCCCATCCCCTGCAGTTTCCTTCCCCATCCTATGCTTCCTAAATTTTGCCTAATCACATCGTAATTGCCTTTCCCCCAGCTGTAACTCTAGCCTAGTGGTATATACCTATCCCTTTCTATCACTAAAGTAAACATAACAGAATTGTGATTGCTATCGCCAAAGTCCTCACCTACTTCCAAGTCTAACACCTGGCCGGGCTCATTACCCAGCACCAAAGCTAATGTGGCTTCGCCCCTTGTTGGCCTGTCTCCATACTGTGTCAGGAAGCCCTCCTGCACACACTGGACAAAAACTGACCCATCTATAGTACTCGTACTATAGTGTTCCCAGTCAATATTTGGAAAGTTGAAGTCCCCCAATGACAACTACCCTGTCTCCCTCACTCCTATCGAGAATCATCTTTGCTATCCTTTCCTCTACATCTCTGGAACTATTCGGAGGACTATAGAAAACTCCTAACAGGGTGACCTCTCCTTTCCTGTTTCTAACCTCAGCCCATACTACCTCAGTTGACGAGTCCCCAACATCCTTTCTGCAACTGTAATACTGTCCTTGACCAACAATCCCACACCTCCCCCTCTTTTACCATGTTCTCTGTTCTTACTGAAACATCTAAATCCTGGAACCTGCAACAACCATTCCTGTCCCTGCTCTATCCATGTCTCGGAAATGGCCACAACATCGAAGTCCCAGGTACCAGCCCATGCTGCAAGTTCACCCACCTTATTCCGGATGCTCCTGGTGTTGAAGTAGGCACACTTCAAACCAACTTCTTGCTTCCCGGTGCCATCTTGCTCCAGTTCCCTAACGTGGTTTTTGAGGAGCTGGAGTTGGGTGCACTTCCCGCAGATGCAGTCAGCAGGGACACTAGTGGTGACCCTTACCTCCCACATTCGGCAGGAGGAACATTCAACTGCCCTAACCTCCATTCCCACTAATCTAAATTCCCAAAGAGACTGTTGAAAAATAAGGAATAAAAAATAAACTCGTTACCTTACCAATGTGGTGCACAGAACCATTTTTTTGGTTAGAGGAGGAGAATGGGTGGGAGACACTACCCGAGGAGTGTTTTGGGTAACGCAACCACACAAATATATGATTTCCCAGAATTCCTTCACTCGTCCCTTGCACCTCTCGGCAAATGCAGGCCCCAACGCCTGAAGTAAGGTTTTTAAACAGTTAGACTCACCTTCCCAGAAGTCCTTCGCTCCTCCCTCACACCTTTCAGCAAATGAACTTATGCATGTACGTTTAATTGCTGAAAAGCTCTGAGAAAGATAAATTGTGAATGAACTTTTGCAAGATTGCTCCCTAGAATCCATGGTCCTTATACGTAGTTTTGATTTCTCACTCACCTCGGCTCACTTTGGCTGCTGGGCAGGTCACATGATATTATACGTGTCCAAGTTCAGAAATAATTGTCTGAAGAGAAAAAAGAAATCCAATGATACAGTCAAAGTAATGGACTGGATTATTTTCTAAATTAATTCTGTGGAGAGTCAGCATGGACATGAGGGACAAGTGGCTTTTTTTTTGCGCTGTAACCATTCTTTGATTCCAGGAGCAGCCGACTCATCATTGTTCCTCTTTCAATCAGTGCTCTTGCTTCCTGTTAGCTCCAACCTCTTCATTGTCAGAGCAGATGCCCCGGTTGCCAGCTGAACTGTTTAATAGTTTAAGTCTATTCCTCCCAAAATATTCTCTGTAAAATTGGCAATGAAAGATAATTTTAGCCATGTGGAAAGCTTCAATAGTATGATCTGTTTTCTTTGGAGCAGTGAAGGATGAGGAGAGATTCAATTGATCTGTACAAAGTTGTGGGGGGGGGGGGGGGGGGGGGGAGTGGGGCAGGGTAAAGTGCATAGGAATGATCTATTTCACTTAGTAGTGATGCCAATAATTAGAGGCATAGGTCTCATGTAATTTACAAAAGATTATGGGGAGTTGATGAGAATTTATTTTATACCGGCAATGCTGGAGGTTTGCTGCCTGAAAAGATGATAGAGGCAGAAAGCGTCAATCTCCCCTCCTGTCCCATGTTGATTATCAATGTAAATAATTACCTTTCCCTTAGCTATTATTTATTTGAGTTTTAGTTCAGTCACTCACACTCTCTATGCTTTGCTACTCAACCATCATCAACACTCAAATTCTCAAATTACTTATCCTTAGCCCACTCCATGCTTTGTAATTGTCCCTCATCTCCATCTCCCTTATTTGACCAAGAAGGGTAAATGCCATCAAGAGCCCCAAGTCTGTGTTTGATTTGTCACAAAGCTGGTTTCTTTTTTCTAAAAGCTGTTTCTTTTCTTGAGTATACTATGCCCTTGGTTTTTGTCAGAGGGCTAATAAATAGCTCTCGGTTCCGATTAGTTTGGTTTGGTACAAAGATTAAAGTGTACTGAGAAGCCGTTTTGTTTATATGTAAACAGATGAGACTTCAGGCCAAAGTGGTCATGTTTTAGAAGTGACCTGTATAATGAAATGAGAGTGGTCAGCTCTCTAGCTAAGCAGTTCAGTTCAGTCCAGAACTAGGTGGGAGTTCAACAGTAAGCTGTGTAGAAACAAACTTTCTCTCTTTCTATCCTTCTAGCTTCAACCTGTAAGCATCTGTTCCATTTTTTAACTGTGTTTCAAGAGGGATTGCTTATTGGGACTGCTGTGTATATTCAGAACTTGGATAGACTGAGTTCTGTAGGGGTTCCTTATTCTGTTCTTTGTGTTTCATTGTGTAATTTTGTCAATAAATTTCTGTCTGTTTTAAAACCTAGTAGTCAATTTAGCTAGCTTACTCAGGGAAATTCTCACTTTTTGATTCATAGATTCATACAGAATGGAAACAGGCCCTTTGGTCCAACTCATCCATGCCAACACTAAACCCTTCCTATTCATATACCTATCCAGATGCCTTTTAACTGCTGCAATTGTCCCGGCCTCCTTTGGCAGCTCATTCCATACACATACTACCCTCTGCAATTGTGGCTGTCCATTATCAAAATCTGTAGCTCTATTTGCATAGTCATCAAGAATAACTGAAAATCTGCACCAACATTGATACACAAAGAGATCCAGGCAACCAATTCACCTGTGAGATAATATTTCAGTCTGCGTGAATGAGGAGGCACAGTTAGCTACAAACAGTGGCTGCAAAGGTTAGGGCATTGCATTTGAGTTGAGTTGCACAATGTGCAATATAATGAGGGATGTGATTAATGGTTGCAGCTACTGGTCAGTGAGAAAACAGTAAAAAGGAAAAGGGATGTTAAAAACAAAAATAATTATTGACAGACTATGCATAAAATCTGTAATTCTCTGCTCCTAGTTCTTATTTTACAGTGTATTCATTGCTCAAAGGATTGAGGACTCTATGTTGACAGAGACATTTTCATTGAGTTTCATGGATCTAATGGGTTTTCTCACACAATGGTCTTAAGCTCCTTTCATTAACTACTCACCACACCCCTATGGTGACCCTCTTATCTGATACTAGCCCAACTCTCCCATTTACTGGAGCTGGAAGTATTCACCACTGCTGGAATATCTTGAGTTCACTCACTGCTGCACACCCAGACAAGTTCTGTCGGTCTCGAGCAGCCCTGCACAGTTCCTGACATTGCAGACAGGGCAGCTAAGGGGTAAATGGTGGCCCTGCAATATGGACAGGGTGGATCACAGGAGTAAACTCCTCTTCCGACAGAACACATAGAGGGAGCCACAGAGCCAGGTGCTGCCAGCCTGCCCTGAGGTTTCCACCCAGGTCAGTGTGGTCTCAGCCATCTGCAGGAACACACAGAACTGTGGGCAGATGGCCAATGAGCTGTACTGTTCTGCCAGGGTAAGTGCTACCATATCTCCTAGCTACCTCACACTCACTCTACCTCTGCCACTGCACACAGCTCCCAGCTATGCTTATGCTCTTTCACCTTCTCTGTTCCCTGCAACATTTTCCCTCACCTCACTCTCACCCACACAATTCCTCCACACCACTGACCCTGCATGACCCCTGTGCCTCTAACTCACTCACTCAGGATACCTCACTACCTTTACTTACCTGCACTAGCATCAACAGCTGTGCTCCTACTTTCACCTCACTCAATCCCTCCCTTTCTCTAATTCCAGGTGAACATATTTACATGACCATTTGCCTGAAGTACATGCATTTAATACATACAGTGCTAGCACATGGGAAAGATGCGAGACTGACATAGCAGCATGCCCACCTCTTGACTCATAACTGCTGGGAACCATGACAAACTGCCTGGCTTTGAATCCATGCTAAAGAGTAGGACATAGAGAAGTACTGCATGCCTGTTAGCTCTGGGGTAAATCACTAAAAGGCAAGGCAGAAGCTGACAGCATTCAGGCATGTACTGATTTAGTGAGTGCTTAAAGAGCAAGCGAGCAGCCCTGAGACGCAGCCTGATCCAATCTGTAAGCTGGGCAGCTGACCCACATTGCAATGAGAGTTGCTCATGTGCCCCTAAGTATAGCATGGCAGTGTATAAAGATATTGTACTTACCAAAACAAATTGCAAATTCATGGTCTGGGTTGCCTGCTCAAGAATGTTTTGAGTTGTCTGGTCTAGTCTATAACAGAATCATTTTATCCTTACCCAGTTACAAAACAGACTTCCCAAAATCTTGAAGAACATTCTTTGTCACTGTTAGTAACCGTGGCACATTACTCTTCCGTTTCTGTCTATGGGATGATCCTGGCTTCTTTAAGCTCAGCCACTTTTATTTATAGCATCACAGAGATGATATAATTCAGAACAGCTTTTCTGCAGCTCTGAAGAAGGATCAGACCAGACTCAGAACATTAACTCTGCTTTTCTCACCACAGGTATTGCCAGATCTGCTGAGTTTCTCCAACATTCTGTGTTTATTCTCCACAATCATCTCACGCAGTACAGTCCAGATCCTTCGCTGCATGATTTAATTCCTCATGTTGCCATTGCTTCTGTAGTCAATACCTTGAATCTGTATCCTCTGGGTGTCAATCCTCCCACCACTGGGAACAGTTTCTTCCTGATCTGCTCTGTCCAGACTCTCATGGATTTGACCACTTCAATCAAATAACCCTCAGGCTTCTCTTCTCTAAAGAAAACACTTCCAATCTCTCCAATCTATCAGTACAACTGAATTCCTTAACCCAAGAACCATTCTTGTGAATCTTCTCTTAACCCTTTCTAACGCCTTCATATATTTCCTAACATGTGGTGCCTACAACTGGACAATTTTTCAACTGAGGTTGAATCAGTGTCTTACATAGGTTTATCATACATTCCATACTTCTGTACTATACATTACTATTATAAAGGATAGAATTCAATATGCTATAAAGCTTTTTGAACTTGCACTGGCCCTTCAAGATGGGTCAGCAGCTTAGTGGTCATGTCACTGGACCAGTGATCTATAGGCCCAGGCTAATACTTTGGTGCAATGAGTTCAAATCTTACCATGGTTGATTTTCTTATTATTCATTTGTGGGACTTGGGCATCACTTGCTGGCCAGCATTGATAGCCCATCTGTATCTGCCTTTGAGAAGGTGGTGGTGAGCTGCCTTCTTGAATCACTACAGTCCACTTGTTTGGATTGATCCACAATTCTGGGAGGGAGGGAATTCCAGAAGTTTGACCTAACAACTGTGAAGGAACAGCAGTATACTCCTGTATTTTGGAGTCAAGGTGGTGAGTGGCTTGAAGGGGAACTTGCAGGTGATGGTGTTCCCAAGTACTCTCTGCCCTTGTCCTTCTAGATGGAAGTAGTCGTAGGTTTCAAAGGTGCTGTTTGATGAGTTTCTGCAGTGCATCTCGTAGATAGCACACACTGCTGCTACTGAGTGCCAGTATTGGAGGAATTGAATGTTTGTAGATGTGGTGCCAATCAAGTGGGTTGCTTTGTCCTGGATGGTGTCAAGGTTCTTGACTGTTGTTGGAGCTACATCCATCCAGGCAAGTGGGGAGTATTCCATCACACTTCTGATTTGTGCCTTGTAGATGGAGGATAGACTGTGGGGTGTCAGGACGCGAGTTACTTGCCCCAGGACCCCAAGTCTCTGACCTGCTCTTGCAGCTACTGTGTTTATGTGGTGAGTCCAGTTGAGTCTCTGGTCAACGGTAACCACAAGGATATTGACAGTGGGGGATTCAGTGATGGTAATACTGTTGAATGTCAAGGGGCGGTGGTTAGAGTCTCTCTTATTGGTGATGATCATTGTCTGGCATTTGTGTGGCGTGAACATTACTTCCCACTTGTCAGCCCAAGCCTGGATATTGTCCACATCTTGTTGCATTTCAGCACAAACAGCTTCAGTATCTGAAGAGTCACGAATGGTGCTGAACACTGTGCAATTATCAGTGAACATCCCAAGTTCTGACCTTATGACAGAGGGAAAATCATTGTTGAAGCAGCTGAAGATTGTTGGGCCTAGGACACTACTCTGAGGGACTCCTGTAGAGATGTCCTGAAGCTGAGATGACTGACTCTCCACAACCACAACCATCTTCCCTTGAGCCAGGTATGACTCTAACTCGTAGAGTGTTTGCCCTCTGATACCCATTGATTCCAGTTTTGCCAGGGCTCTTTGATGCCATACACGGTCAAATGCGACCTTGATGTCAAGGGCTGTCACTCTCACCTTTGGAATTGAGCTCTTTTGTCCATGTTTGAACCAAGGCTGTAATCAGACCAGGAGCTGAGTGACCCTGGAGAAACCCAAATTGGGCATCACTGAGCAGGTTATTGCTGAGCAGGTCTAGATTAGAGTGGTGCTGGAAAAGCACAGCAGGTCAGGCAGCATCCGAGGAGCAGGAAAATCAATGTTTCGGACAAAACCCCTTCATCAGGAATAAAGGCAGGGTGCCTGCAGAGTGGATAGATAAATGAGAGGGGGTAGGGGTGGGGAGAAAGTAGCATAGAGTACAATAGGTGAATGGGGCTGGGGATGGAGATGATAAGTAGAGACTCACTGAGATTCTTGTAGAGAGAGGAGGAAAACTTCTTCAAGGCAGGCATCCTTGCAAGAGGATTCACAGTAGGGTTAAAATCAACGAGGTCAAAACAAGGACTGCAGCTGCTGGAAACCTCGCCTCCATCCCCTGCCCCATTCACCTATTGTACTCTATGCTACTTTCTCCCCACCTCCACCCCCTCTCATTTATCTCTCCACTCTGCAGGCACCCTGCCTCTATTCCTGATGAAGGGTTTTTGCCCGAAACGTTGATTTTCCTGCTCCTCGGATGCTGCCTGACCTGCTGTGCTTTTCTAGCTACTACCGAGCCGGTGCTGTTTGATCACCCTGTTGATGACCCCTTCCGTCACTTTTCTGATCATTGAGCGTAGACTGACTGGACGGCAATTCAACGGCTTGGATTGGTCCTGTTTTTTTGTGTGCAAGACATATCTGGGTGATTTTCCACATTGTTGTGTACATGCCAGTGTTGTAACTGTACCAGGAGAGCTTGGCGAGAGGAGCAGCAAGTTCTGGAGCATACATCTTTTGTACTATTACCAGAATGTTATATCAGGGCCCATTGTTGTTGCAGCATCCAGTGCCTCCAGCCATTTCTTGATATCACATGGAGTGAATTGATTTGGCTGGAGACTGGTATCTGTAATGTTGGGGACTATTGGAGGAGCCCGAGATGAATCATCCACTTGGCACTTTTGCCTGAAGATTGTTGCGAATGCATCAGCCTTATCCTTTGCACTGATGTGCTGGGCTCCTCCATCATTGAAAATGGGGATACTTGTGGAGTGTCCTCCTCCAGTGAGTTGTTTAATTGTTCACCACTGGATGTGGAAGGACTGCAGAGCTTAGATCTGATCTGTTGGTTGTGGGGTCACTTAGCTTTGTCTATCTCTGATGTTGGAATTTGAATAGAATAAATGTTCACAAAAGCTGGCTTAATGGTCTTTACTGGGGACTGTTGTAAAACGTATCTGAGTCATTAATGTATTTCAGGGTCAGAAATCTATCATTAGTCTGCAGAGGACTACAGACCTACAACAATATGGTTGTTTCTTAATTGCTCTCTGGGCAACTAGGGGTGGACAATAAATGTGTGTTGAGACAGCAACATCCTCTCCCGTGAATGAATTCAAAATAAAAATCCATGCACAAGTATTTCCAGGTCCTTTGGATCCTGCATTCCCCATAGAATCGTATCTTTATTTTATATTGTTTCTCCTCATTCTTCCAGCCAAATTAAACAACTTCACCCTCTTCTGATCTAAATTTTAGTTGACTCTTATCTGCCTATTCCACTAATGTGTCTATGTGCTTGTGAATTTCTACATAATCCTACTCACTGTTTGCAAGTTTCTTATTGTTCACAAATTTTGAAGTTTGCCCAAGACCCGAAGAGCCATGTTTGTAACAGATAGCAGAAAGGGAAGGATCCTAACACCAACTTCCCTCAGATCAACAGCAACTGCTCATTGCTGTCACTTGACATTTCTTTTTTTAAGTTGATATTGAATTTGTGCCTTTTATTTCACAAGTCTACTTTGTTCACACGGTTGTTGCACAGCACTTTTCCAAATGTCTTTTGGAAGTTTTGTGCTTATCAGCAGCATTGCCTACTCTCTGTGTTGGATATGTTGTTATCCCTGGCCAGAGACTCAGGCTTTAAGCCCCGTACCGAAGAGGGATGGGAGAATTAAGGTCAGTGCCCCTTCAATCTCCAGCTTTAATTCCTTCAGTTCCTGAGTGCATATTGTCTATTCCTCATGTTTTGTCAACATGAATTTGCAACCGATCTTTCTCCTGCCTTCTTCTGGTCAATTTTAAACTCGTGTTTAAACTACCTTCTGAATAGCAATGACCTGGGGTAATATCTACTCCTTTGGTAAAAACAGATGCATTTAGTAGAACAGAAATAATTTACAGCTTCCAATTCTGGCGTTAGCTTGAGGTGAAATTTCCTGAACATAACAAAATAGTCAGCTTTATTTTTTTTTTCTTTAAGTAGCAATATCAAGAGAAAGAGAATAATAAATTAACTTCAGGGGAAAAGCTACAATTGCCGTTTAAAAATGTTTAACTAGTTCAGGGATGTTAGTGCACCTCTCTGGAGCAGGAGCGACAACAAATTCTAGATTGAGCTCTTCTCCCCTGCCTATGGATGAGCGTTATTTCATCTCACGGTTTGGAGAAATGGGGTTTATACTCCATCTAGCGTTCTGCAGGAAGGTTGACTCACCCTGAAATATTAAAACATTACTGTCTTTGAAAGACTTGAAAACTACAGTGCATAATTTAATACAGGAGATTATCTTAGCACACACAGTGGAAGCAATGGTCTTTCCTGTTCCTTCTTTCCATCTCCATACAAGTTGCAGGCTGGTTTGGTGTTGCTGGGGGAAAGTTCGGTTCCCGCTGGTACACATTCCATTTGTTTATCTGATCGAAACTTGGCAAATGTCAACTCGCCTCTGGGATCCAGTCAGTTCGAAACAGAAAGTGTTTTCACGAGCCAAAGTAAAAGAGGGGACGGCATCTGTGTTCTTTCCCAATCTCAGACAGACATCAGGAGACTTCACACTTACACAAGACAACATGGAGGCCTGAACGTAGCCGTTTTTGCGCTGATTCCCCTGGATCAGACAGAATTTGCCACGCGTCCCATTATAAATGGTGATTTTCCTTGGATCAGTTCGAACTTCGGTATGGTGAGGCTGGTTGGATCTCCACAGCAGCAAAGCTTGCAGTAAACGTACAGTCTGATATTCAGAAACTATGGAGTTTTTTTTGTTGATGTGAAGTTGTGTGAAGTGTGTGAAATGTGGATGTAATTGCAGAAACTGAGTAGAGATAGAAGGATTGGTTTAAAAGAAATAATTGAAACAAAACAGAAATAGAAACGGATTTCTTTTTGTAAAAATCCTAAATTCAATTGTCGCAATTCTTACGGAGTTTACGAAAAAAAAACGAATTTACGAAAAAAATCAAAACAATTCGGAATTTCACTGCAGATCTCTGTATGGGAAAATGGGCAGCTACAAACAATGGGAACGCCGCTACATGTAGTTTTTTGTCCTTTGGGTCCCTCCCAGTGAGGAATATGTAATCTGCAATGCGAATGATTGCTTCGTAGTGGTAAAAGTAATAGATTCCTGATGCATTTCATTCTCACCGTGAGCAGTGTGCACCAAATCTCCGAAACCAAACACACAGAAGGCGAGAGAAACTCAGCGGGTCTGGCGGTATCTGGAGAGAGAGAGAGAGACACGGAGTTTATCCTTCCAGTCTGCTACAATGCTCTCATAATTCCAGAAGCTGACTTTGTCCAGCAGGATTTGGTCATTTCTTGCAGACGTTTACAAAACCCAAACCTCTATCATTGGCACATATCACCCAGACACCGGAGATGTCCCGGGTGAAAAACTATTAAGATTAGGCAGCAATATAACAACTTAGAAATATGGAAAGGTTGTTTAATTTAAGATTAAACTACAAATGCTTTAGGACGTCTCAACAAGTCCTTCCTGATTGCTCACGAATCTTTATTCTGTCTGTAGATGAACAGTAGAGAGCAGGGCAACTTCGAGTTTAATCCCCGATTTCACCAGAATTGCATTATCAGTTCAGTTGTGATGGATTCAGGGTTTTCATTTATCTTTCACTGATACTACAGCAATAGCTGTGGGAATCACCAAATTTGGAGTCTACATGTCAGGGCTTGCACAATGATTGATGGTTATTTGGATTTGGACATCCCAGCACAGGATATGGAGGCAGGATATCCAATCCAGGATCAGACCATCCTCAGGTCCAGAATAGAACAACCCCAGGCTCTGAGTCACTGCTGCAGCCTTGTCAAGTCCCTTCCCAATCTAAGGCCAAATCTGTCAAACAGGGGCTGCTAAAGAAGTGGGAGTGGGTCCTGGAAACAAGACACACACTGTGGACTTAAAATGTCACTCAGCACATGTGGTGATCTGCAATCCAGTCAAACACAGCCCAGCCTGTCAAGATTGCAGCCTTGGTATTATTGCAGTGTCCTTTGCTATACTGTTTGCTTGGTCATAGATTCCAGAATCCTCGCTGTGAGAGTGGTTAGCCATCCACCACAAAACGTGTGTATGTTTCACACTAATATATAATAATTAAAAACATTCAAAACATATCTAGCAAAGAAAATATACCTGATGGATTTGTTGTTAGTGCTGCATATCATTGATGACAAAAGTCTGATGCATAAATAAAGTGAATTCAGATTAGATTAGAATAATGTGTTTTCTGATTTATCTTTAAGTAGGTGAACTGAGTCTGGAAATGGTTTCATACCATACAATAAGACTCCTTCCTGTCATCTTCTGCATCATCCCATCATTTGCAGATAGTAAGTACTAAGATGATTTTCAACATATAGCTCTATTGAACACTTATTCTCACTGAAGGCATGTGAGTGAATCAAAATTATTGTTTTTCAGGTTTCTTGAAATTAAGTTGTGAGTCTTCAGTGACAGGAACATTTAATGAAGACACTAAAATACAGTGCACAGCAACTTCAGAAAAGGAGTGGAAATTGATAGAGATTGGACTTTATAAAATAGAAAAAGATGGAAATGTGGCAGTTTTTAACTTCAAAGAAAGTGTCAATGAAGTACAAGGTCGGATTAAATTACTTCATCCAGGATCTCAAAATATGTCACTGATGATCCAGAACACACAGGTGTCAGATAGTGGGAAATATCAATATTATTTGCAGACAACAGTTGGTCACAAAATTTCTCAATTTGAATTGAAGGTAAAAGGTAGGTGCCTGTATTCTTTTCCCAATAGTTCTCATTATAGAAAGTTGGTTGCAAGTGTTTTGTAACAAGTTCCAGTTTTGATCTCATGTTAAAAGTGAATCAGGGCAGGAATAAATGACTTAGGCATTAAGCCTGCTCCACTATTCTGTACAATTGCGCTTGTTCCTGGGCTGCAGCTTCACTTCCCTGCTCGCTCCCCAAAAATCTGTCAGTCTTAAATGTATTCAACCATGAAGCAGCCACTACCCTTTGGGAAAGGGTTGAAGAAGCCTTACAAAGTTTACAACCCTGTGAATAAAGTAATTTCTCCTCGTGACAACCCTAAATTAGTTTCTCTGAGACTGTATCTCCGTGTTTTAGGTCCCCTGATTGGCAGAAACAATCTCTCTACAGTTATCTTGCGAAGTCCTTTCAGAATCTTCTATGTTTCAATGAGATCACCTCTCATTCTCCTAAACCCCGTTAATGTAATGTTAGCTCAATTCAGGCAATTTCCCATCATAGGACAGGAAGTGTATTTTACAGTGGGGCAGGAAATAAATGTTTGTGATGCCATAAAAGCAGGATACCTGTTGAATAAGATGAGTTTACTAAGGTACTGCATGAAAACCCATTAGGTCTCATGGTGAGAAACACTTCAAAAAGTTCAACATAGCCCAAACCTAACCAAAAGAAATTTCAACAGGGTCACCTCTCACTTTTCTAAACAGCAATGGGCTTAGGTTTATCCAGTTTAAACTTGCTTCATAAAACAAGCCCTTCAACCCAGGAATGAATGATAATAACCCTTTCAACAACATCATTTTGCTGCTAAACTGTGCCTGAAAATGGCTGGCTAAACCAATGGAGAGAGTGGCGTAATGGTCATGTTTATTGAACAAAGTTAAAAATCACACAACTCCAGGTTACAGTCTAACAGATTTGTTTGCATCCTATGATCCTGCCCCTGTAGCTACCTGATGAAGGATCAGCGCTCCAAAAGCTAGTACTTCCAAATAAACCTGTTGGACTATAACCTGATGTTGTGTGATTTTTAACTTTGTCCATCCCAGTCCAACACTGGCTCCTCTACATCATGCTTATTGGGTGAGAATTCCAAGAAGCTCAGGCTAACCTCAGTAATTTCAGGTGAAGATCTCACTCTGGCAACTGGTAAAACTTAAATTCAGTTTCTAAATCTGAAGTATGAAGCAAATCTCATTCCACTAATAATAATGCAATCATCATTTTTAGCTCCATACCACATGACCATGGTCCCAAAAATGTTCTCATCAACGAGAAGAGGAAGTATTATTTGTGAAGCAACTGGATATCCACAGGCTGAGATGCACTGGTTCTTCAATGGAACAATGAACCTCACATCCCAGGCTAATACTAATAGTGAAGAAACACCACAGGGACTGTACAAAATCACCAGTACTCTTCAACTGAAAGCAGAAACAGAAGTGTCAGAATGCGTTTATACTTGTGCCATGTGGAATGTGGAAGACAGTCTATATGCGGACCAGGAAAAGGTTTCAAGTTAGTTCACCACATTTATTCTTGGAAGGAGATTAAAAAGTAGATGTTGAAAGAATTACTATGTTTCATTTATTCTCAAGAATCATATTTAATATACATGACTATTTTAAACTGAAAATTTTATGGGAACATTATTTTTAAATGATTGCAGTCATTGTCATCAGTGTTGTTTAAAGGTCAACTTTGCCATTGTTAATTAACAGAGTCATAATTGGGGGAGGTACGGTTGTTCACAGACCAATCAGAATCTATGTGGCTGATCTGAGAATTAAGAGTGACCATTAGCTGTTCATGCTGCATCTTCAGGGCAATTATGACCCTACTAATCAGCACTGGCTTTTTATTCTATATAAAACATAGTCTCATTTTACAGGTCTTTTTATTGCACCTTAGTTCTAATGGGTACAAGATGAAAAGCTTCAACTTTTAGTCTCATTTTAGTAATTTTTAAGTTCTGAAGTATGGAGCATTTAATTAATTAGTTAATTCTTCCCCATGCTTTCTGTTGCAGTCTGTCGTGAAAACCTTCCCTTTGCTGAGATTATTGGAGAGGAAAGGAAAAATGTAGTTGTCTTTGTGATTATGGCACTACTTTTTGTTGCATTCGTAATCGTTGCTGTTCTGCAATTTAAGAGAAGATCATATCCAAGTAAGATGGTTTTGGATTCTGGCTCCTTTAAAAACTCATGATTATTACATAATGTATGACATAATCATTTTCTTTAAACACTTTTAATCATCCCTTCTTTCAAATACGCTTATAATCAGGGAACCAATACACTTTGACCCCATTATGTACCAACTATTCATGTTTCAAGGCCTAAAAAAAAGTAATGGAATCTCTAACATTCTAAATAGTTTTAAATTCTGTCCATCATTCTAATTCCCTTGCAAATACTAAATGATTTACATAAGCACTTGGCTGAATTACTGGAAAGCAAATATCCTCACATCACTGATGAGGCAATGTTTGCTGAATAATTTACCAAATAGTTTGAAATGTAGAGGTAACTCCAGCTCTGAATGTTGCCTAATGAGTTACAATCTTTGATGAAGGAAAGAATAGGTAATATATAAATGATGAATAAGCCACACATTGACTCCTCCTGAACTCTCACAAAGAAGACTCTAAGATGCAAGCATGTTTAGGTGACTTAAACTGACCGCTATGGAAAACAACCTGTTGAGCTCTAGCCATTGAAAATCACAGAAAAAGATGTGTGACTTGTATTTTGGAATATCGAAGATGACTAAATTTCAAACTTGAGATGTTTTGATTAGGGCAAGGAAAATATAGAAGGAAGTAAGCATTTTCAAACAAAAATGTCTTGTGTGTGCCACTGGGAAATCTGGCATTTATTCCCCAGAGTGAGTTGCTATGAGATGCTGTTGGGCCTTGCTAATTGCAGTTTAATACCTATGACTGGGTTGCTAAGCTGACTCAGAGGGCAAATCAGAGTGAACTACATCGATGTGCTACTTGAGTTGCATATAGGACTGTAACTTCCTTTCCCAGGAATCCATTAGTTTCCAAATTGGGCATTTAGAACAATAGAACAAAGAACATTACAGTGAAGTACAGGCCCTTCAGACCTAAAAAAATAACTGAAGCCTCTCAGTTACCTATACTGATAGGTATAGGTCTCTTTAAAGCAAAATCTAACATCAAATTCTCACATTGTGATAAAGAATGGATAACTTCCAAATTGCTGGCCAGTCATTATGGTACTGTAGCCTCCTAGTTAAGTTAGAGGACTGAAACTTTATAGGTTGCAATTATTTTGGATCCATTTAGTTATAAAATTATTTTTATCATTAGACAAAGGAGCAGGGCAAATTAAACAAATATTAATTTGGTAAATTGTGAATTTTTTATACCAGACAATATTATCGTGATCATCCAGAGATTACTGCCTTTTCAATGATTGAGTTTGAAACCAAAAGAATGAATGAACTGCAAATGTTTGCAGCAGTTTATGTTATATGCCAGAAACAATGAATTAATTGTTGGATTACTTTACTTTCAGAAATTAGAAGAGAATCTCAAAAACCAATGGTAAGTGTGATTACAAATATCTGCACATTTTTGATAGTCTCCTATCACAATTTTTGTAAATGATATTTTCTTCTTTTAACAGATTACAATTGATGAGATGACTGATGTTTAATAGTCGCGGTGGTGACTATTTCTTATTTCTACTTGCAACAAGTCTACTGATGGTGACAACTTTAAGAAAATGTGATATGAAATGTCAATCACATCGTATCATATGTGAATGATGGAAGATGAATGTAAACCTCATGAGTTATTTCACAAACTGTCCCTTCCTGTATTATGATCAGCTGGAAACTGCAGTTTTGAGTGCAGTTCTCATCCAGGATAATACACCTGACTGAGCTGAACTCTTCACTAATTTTTTTCTCTGTAAAGAAACAATGCTTCACATTAGTTGCCTGTGAACACCATCGGTCTAACACAGCATTGGTATACAAAAGCTACATGCTAAAGAACTTGGCTTTCAATCTGGGCTGCCTTTTATCAAGAAGATGCCTATTTTACAGCTGATGTAAATTTTGGATCAATTACAGTGTGCTGAAAGAAAATATCTTCAGCTCCATTTTTTTAAATACAGATGTATATATATTTATGGTTTGATCACAGAAATATATTTGTAAACATATATTTGTGATTTGTTCACAGAAATACTATGAATGGCTTTGACTGTTGAACTGTATTTTTCAACTGGGTTAAGAGATATTGTAGCTGCAGGCAATTAATTTGGAAAACTGAGATTTCAGTATTTTCTGAAATTTAAACACTGATCATTATGTTTGTACACTAATTACTTTAAATCAGTCTAATGTAGAACAGGTTGATGTATATTGTTCTCCAACATATTGCATTAATTTAACCCCATTATATGCCAACTATTACTTGACAGAAGTGAATATATGTACAGCTTTAGTCTAAATCTGATTTAGCTGAATAACACATAAATACATTTTGTAAAGTATTAATTGATTTGTTTCATGCTAACTGAAAATATTTTTAAAATGTAAATCTCATGAAGTTTAATAATGAACAGGTGAAATCTTATCAGGCTGTAAACAATGTGGTGAATTGAGTGCTAGGATCAGGCAAGATAGTCATCTCTACATCAAGATCACCTTGCCACAACCTTTTCCTTTAAGACAGACAAAGGCAGCAACCACATGGCCAGAGAAAGAACCCAATACTACTGTCAGACACAGCAGTGAATTTGCACAGTTACTGCCTTTGCCGTTTGAGTTCACGTATCTCTGGACATCAGAGTGCATCTAGGAAACATTGACAAGTCACAGAATTCACAGATGACCTTAGAGGAACCAGTGTGGGAGAGCTCACAGCACAGGAACAGATAAGTGCATAGTTTTTATGTGTAGCCTTGCTGTAAATCTACCACAGTGATTTTCTTGATTATATGTTTTATTGAGCTCTGTCTCTTGATTAAATTTTAAAAATATAAGCCACAAGTATTAAGTTAGTCTGGAACAGTATGTCTTTTAGAGCAATGAGATGGTGGTATTTTCTGGATCTCTGGATTATTAGGGTGTAAAGATGGCCTTTAGTGGAGTAATGTGCTCTTCCGTTCAGTTGCGGGAGTTTAGTGAGAGTTTCCATGTTATTGATGATTATGTCTGCAGGAAGTGTCTTTGGTTGCGAATCCTATCTCATTGCATGGATCAGATGGAGCAGCAGTTAGAGGCAATAAGGAATTTACAGGAGCTGAGGGTGTCATAGATGGCAGTTATAGGAAGGGAGAAAAAACATATACAGTCAGGTAGATGGGTTAACTCCAGGAAAGGTAGGGCGGGTAGACAATTAGTGCAGGAGTCTCCTGTGGCTATCCCCATTTCAAACAAGTATGCTGTTTTAGAAAATGTAGGGGGTGAAAGACTCTCAGGGGAATGTATCACAAACAGTCAAGTTTCTGTTATCAAGACAGGCTCTAATGTAATGAGGGGTACATCGGGTTTCAAGTGATTAATTGTGATAGGGGACTCTCTAGTCAGAGGCATAGACAGTTATTTCTGCAGCCAACTGTGAAAGTTAAGAATGGTGTGTTGCCTCCCTGGTGCTCGGATCAAGGATATCTCGGAGAGGGTGCAGAATGTTCTCAAGGGGGAGAGGGCCCAGTAGGAGGTCATTGGAACTAATGATATAGGAATGGAAAAGGATGAGATTCTGAAGGGAGAATATAGAAAGTTAGGCAGGAATTTAAAAAGGTCATCGAGGGTAGTAATATCTGGATTACTCCCAGTGCTATGAATTAGTGAGGGTAGGAATAGGAGGTAGAGCAGATGAATGCATGGCTAAGGGGATGGTGTAGGGCAGAAGGGTAGAAGTAGGACAGATTGCACCTGAATTGGGGGACTAATAGACTGGCAGGGAGATTTGCTAAAGCTGCTCGGGAGAATTTCAATTAGTAAGGTGGGGGTTGGTACCCAGGGAGATACTGAGGAAAGAGGTCAATCTGAGACTGGTACAGTTGGAAAAAGGATTAATCAAACAGTCAGGGCAGGCAAGGACAAAGCAGAGAACAAGGTAGGACTGATAAATTAAACTGCATTTATTTCAATGCAAGACATATAACAGGGAGGGCAAATGAACTCAGGGCATGATTAGGAACATGGGACTGGGTTCTCATAGTGATTATAGATATGGTTCAGGACTGGCAGCTTAATGTTCCAGCATACAAATGCTATAGGAAGGATAGAAAGGTGGGGCACGAGAGGAGTGGGAGTGGTGTTTTCAATAAGGGATTGCATTATGACTGTGGGAGGATATTCCTGGGAATACATCCAGGGAGGTTATTTGGGTGGAAGTGAGAAATAAGAAAGGGATTGTCACCTTATTGGGATTGTATTCCAGACCCCCAAATAGTCAGCTGGAAATTGAGAAACAAAATTATAAGGAGATCCTAGTTATCTTTAAGAATAATAGGGTGGTTATGGTAGGGGATTTTAACTTTCCAAACATAGACTGGGACTGCAATAGTGATAGGGGTTTAGATGGAGAGGAATTTGTTACGTGTGTATAAGAAAATTTTATGATTCAGTATGTGGATGTAATCACTAGAGAAGGTGCAAAACTTGACCTACTCTTGAGAAATGAGGCAGAACAGGTGACTGAGGTACCAGTGGGGGAGCACTTTGGGGCCAGCAACCATAATTCTATTAGATTTAAAATAGTGATGGAAAAGGATATAAACGTTTAACTCTAAATTGGAGGAAGGCTAATTTTGATGGTATTAGGCAAGAATTTTCAAAAGTTGATTGGGGGCATATGTTCGCAGGTAAAGGAATGGTTGGAAAATGGGAAACCTTCAGAAATGAGTTAACGAGAATCCAGAGACTGTATATTCCTGATAGGGTGAAAGGAAAGGCAGTTAGGGGTAGGGAATGCTGGATGATTTCAGAAATTGAGAGATTGATTTGGAAAAACAAGGAAGCATACGTTAGGTATAGACAATAGAGTTTGAGTGAATTCTTAGAGAGAATAAAGGCAGTAGGAGTATACTTAACAGGGAAATAGATGGTGACATCTTGGAAAATGTCCATATTACAGAGGAGAAGGTGTTGGATGTTTTAAACGCATAAATGTGAATAAATCCCCAGGACCTGATCAGGTGTACCCTAGAACTCCGTTGGAAGCTAGGGAAGTGATTGCTGGGCCTCTTGCTGAGATATTTGTATCATTGATTCAACCTCAGCCTATTCATCCTTTCTCTGTATCATTGATAGTCACTGGTAAGGTGCCGGAAGACTGGAGATTGGGTAACGTGATGCCACTATTTAAGAAAGGTGGTAAGGAAAAACCAGGGAACTATAGACCGGTGAGCCTGACATCGCTGGTGGGCAAGTTGTTGGAGGGAGTCCTGAGGTACAGGATTTACATGTATTTAGAAAGACACGGACTGATTATGGATAGTCAACATGGCTTTGTGTTTGGGAAATCATGAATCATGCACTTGATTGAATTTTTTGATGAAGTAACAAAGAGGATTGATGAGGGCAGAGCAGTAGACGTGATTTATATGGACTTCATCCAAGTGTGTGACAAAGGTCTTCATGGTAGACTGGTTAGTAAGGTGAAATCTCATGGAATACAGGAAGAACTAGCCATTTGGATACAGAACTGGCTTGAAGGTAGAAGATAGAGGGTGGTAGTGGAGGATTGCCTTTCAGACTGGAGGTTTGTGACCAGTGGAGTGCCACAAGGATTGGTGTTGGGTCCACAGCTTTTCGTCATTTACATAAATGATTTGGATGTGAACATAGGAGGTATATAGTTAACAAGTTTGCAGATGACACAAAAATTGGAGGTGTAGTGGACAGTGAACAAGATTACCTCAGAGTATAACGGGATCTTGATCAAATGGGCCAATGGGCTGAGAAGTGGCAGATGGAGTTTAATTTAGATATATGTGAGGTGCTGCGTTTTGAAAAGGCAAATCAGAGCAGGACTTATACACTTAATGGTCAGTTCCTAGGGAGTGTTGCTAACAAACAGACCATAGAGTGGTTGCTTGGAAATGGAGTCGCAGGTAGATAGGATAGTGAAGAAGGGGTTTGGTATGCTTTCTTTTATTAGTCAGAGCACTGAGTATATGTTTTGTGAGGTCATGTTGCGCATGTACAGGACATTGGTTAGACCATTTTTGGAATATTGCGTGAAATTCTGGTCTCCCTCCTATTGGAAATAAACTTAAAAAGGTTCAGAAAAGATTTACAAGGATGTTGCCAGGGTTGGAGGATTTGAGATACAGAGAGAGGATGAATAGGCTGAGGTTGTTTTCCTTGGAGCATCAGAGGCTGAGGGGTGACCTTATAGAGGTTTTTAAAATCTGAGGGGCATGGATAGGGTGAATAGCCAAGGTCTTTTTCCCTGGGTGGGGAAGTACAGAACTAGAGGGCATAGGTTTAGGGTGAGAGATAGAAGGTATAAAAGGGACCTAAAGGGCAACTTTTTCACACAGAGAGTGGTGTGTGTATTGAATGAGCTGCAAGAGGAAGTGGAGGAGGCTGGTAAAATTACAACATTTAAAAGGCAACTGGATGGGTATACGAATAGGTACGGGCCAAGTGCTGGCAAATGGGATTGCATTAAATTAGGATATTTGGTCGGCATGGATGAGTTGGACCAGAGCTGTACATCTCTATGAATCTTTGACTATAAGCAGCAGAGCAAGATCCTTGCCTGGGACCAACATGTTCCTGACTGGCATTTTCCATGGCTTGCTAACAGCCCAGACACAATGAGGTGTTTTCTTAATAAACTCACCACACAGACTGGCCATCAGGAAAACTTGCCATGGAAACTAGAGTTGGGTCTTGGTGGGTTTGGCTGACTATTTGCTCCAGGAGAGCCATGTAAGCATTGGATGTCCCCTCCAAAGCTTCCCTTATGATTGTAGAGGTTGAGGAGTTCTCCTCTGTAGAGGAGGGGTTTGGGCACTGGGGAGTGATGGATTCATCCATAAAACATGAGAGGCAGAAGGCATTACAGTCACTGATTTGTTGTGTATGGAATGCATCGTGAATGTGACCCTTGCACTGGGATGGGAAGTTTTACTTCCTTCTGGACTTGTTAAGCTCACAGAGCAGTCCCTATTTTCTCCTGCTAAATCGAGAATTATTTCCTTGCAGCAGATGAGGACATGGGTGTCCAGCATTCTCCCCCATGTGTGCGACATTGCTCAGCCCTGTTATGGGATGTCTTCTCCTGTCATGACATAAAGGGAGCAAATATGTAAGAATCAAGTAGGTGGCATGGCTCTTCAGGCTGGCGCATGTAGGGAAAGTGAAGTGTTCCAAGGGAGTTTGGCATTTGTGCAGTGTGAGAATGGGTGGGTAATGAGAGCTTGTGAGGGTAGGTGTCGTATGCAACACAATGTGAGTCAGAGCATAAGAGTTCATCAGAGGTGGGGGCCTTGTTCCAGTTATGTCTGAGGCAGCAGAATATTCCACTTAGCCTGGAGGAATGGAGAAGATCATTGGCTTTCATCTTGCACTATTGTCCAGTTCTCATCAACCTGGAGATGGCACTGATCCAGGTGCTGAACTTTGACCAGCTGGGACAGTGCGGTGTCTTGACTTCATCTGCAGTCTTTGAGAAAATGACACCTTAATTCTTCATCACCCATCCACGAGGACCTCCAGGTCCCTGTCTGACACGTATGGTACCAGTTAACCCTTCTCTGCCCTCTCTAATGATTTCTAATACACAAGTTCAAGATGGCAGTATTCCTGCAGGAGTGTAGCAGGCTTTGAAAGATGGCACTGCCCAAAGGAAGGCTTCCACTGAATGGCAAGTTCTTTTGATGAACAGTGCATGGTAAGATGGTGCAAGATCAAACGTGATTGTCATTACAAAGGCTTAGATGACAATATTCAATATAATCCTTACTTGTCTCCAAGTCACTGAATCCCTCAACATTGAATTCACCAGCTTTAAAATCCCCCAACCTCATCCCATGTCCATCCCTCCCCCTCCTAACTGACTCCCTGAACTGACCTATCCTGTCCATTTTCCTACTCACCTATCAGCTCTGCTCTTCCCACTGATAATCACAATAACCCTCCACCTGCATCCGCCTAACACCATCCCACTAACTCATTCCCCAGCCCAACTCTCATTCTTCTATTTACTGCTGGACTCCCCCCCCCCCCTTCCCCACCCCACCCCCCCTCCCCGTCCCCAGTCCTGATGAAGGGTTTCGGCCTGAAACATTGACTTTTCTGCTCCTCGGATACTGTCTAACCTGCTGTGAATTCTTAGCTCCACATCTATTGACTCTGACTTCCAGCATCTGCACTCCTTACTATCTCAATGGGCCTGAAATCATGCCTTTTTAAAGATCTCTCATGGAATTGGGATGTTGATGCGGGCTCCCACTGCTGAGGCTAAACGCCAGCTCGCGGACATCGACCTTTACACTGCTGAGGCTAAACACCAGCTCGCGGACATCGACCTTTACACTGCTGAGGCTAAACGCCAGCTCGCGGACATCGACCTTTACACTGCTGAGGCTAAACACCAGCTCGCGGACATCGACCTTTACACTGCTGAGGCTAAACGCCAGCTCGCGGACACCGACCTTTACACTGCTGAGGCTAAACGCCAGCTCGCGGACATCGACCTTTACACTGCTGAGGCTAAACGCCAGCTCGCGGACATCGACCTTTACACTGCTGAGGCTAAACGCCAGCTCGCGGACATCGACCTTTACACTGCTGAGGCTAAACGCCAGCTCGCGGACACTGACCTTTACACTGCTGAGGCTAAACGCCAGCTCGCGGACACCTCCTCCTACTGCCCCCTTGACCATGGCCCCACCTCCCACCACCAAACCATCATCTCTCAGACCATCCATAACCTCATCACCTCAGGGGATCTCCCATCCACCGCCTCCAACCTCATAGTCCCACAACCCCGCACCGCCCGTTTCTACCTCCTGCCCAAAATCCACAAACCTGACTGCCCCGGCCGACCCATTGTCTCAACCTGCTCCTGCCCCACCGAACTCATCACTGCATACCTCGACACGGTCCTGTCCCCCTTAGTCCAAGAACTCCCCACCTACATTCGGGACACCACCCACGCCCTCCACTTCCTCCATAATTTTCACTTCCCCGGTCCCCAACGCCTTATCTTCACCATGGACATCCAGTCCCTGTACACCTCAATCCCGCATCACGAAGAACTCAAAGCCCTCCGCTTCTTCCTTTCCCGCCGTACCAACCAGTACCCTTCCACTGACACCCACCTTCGACTGACTGAACTGGTCCTCACCCTGAACAACTTCTCTTTCCAATCCTTCCACTTCCTCCAAACCAAAGGAGTAGCCATTGGCACCTGCATGGGCCTCAGCTATGCCTGCCTCTTCGTAGGATATGTGGAACAGTCCATCTTCTGCAGCTACACTGGCACCACCCCCCACCTTTTCCTCCGCTACATCGATGACTGTATCGGCGCTGCCTCATGCTCCCACGAGGAGGTTGAACAGTTCATCCACTTTACCAATACCTTCCACCCCGACCTCAAATTCACCTGGACCATCTCAGACTCCTCCCTCCCCTTCCTCGACCTTTCCATTTCTATCTCGGGCGACCGAATCAACACGGACATTTGCTATAAACCGACCGACTCCCACAGCTACCTGGACTACACCTCCTCCCACACTGCCCCCTGTAAAAACGCCATCCCATATTCCCAATTCCTTCGTCTCCGCTGCATCTGTAACCCGGACCAGTTCCAAAACCGTACAACCCAGATGGCCTCCTTCTTCAAAGACCGCAATTTCCCCCCAGACGTGGTCGACGATGCCCTCCACCACATCTCTTCCACTTCCCACTCCTCCACCCTTGAGCCCCGCCCCTCCAACTGTTACCAGGACAGAACCTCACTGGTCCTCACCTACCACCCCACCAATCTCCATGTACAGCGTATCATCCGCCGTCATTTCCGCCACCTCCAAACGAACCCCACCATCAGGAATATATTCCCATCCCCTCCCCTATCAGCATTCCGAAAAGACCACTCCCTCCGTGACTCCCTCGTCAGGTCCACACCCCCCATCAACCCAACCTCCACTCCCAGCACCTTCCCCTTCAACCGCAAGAAATGCAAAACTTGCGCCCACACCTCCCCCCTTACTTCCCTCCAAGGCCCCAAGGGACACTTCCATATCTGCCACAAATTCACCTGCACCTCTACACACATCATCTATTGCATCCGCTGCACCCGATGTGGCCTCCTCTATATTGGGGAGACAGGCCGCCTACTTGCGGAACGTTTCAGAGAACACCTCTGGGACACCCGGACCAACCAACCTAACCACCCAGTGGCTCAACACTTCAACTCCCCCTCCCACTCCACCAAGGACATGCAGGTCCTTGGACTCCTCCATCGCCAGACCATGCTAACACGATGGTTGGAGGAGGAGCGCCTCATCTTCTGCCTGGGAACCCTCCAACCACAAGGGATGAACTCAGATTTTTCCAGTTTCCTCATTTCCCCTCCCCCCACCTTGTCTCAGTCAAATCTCTTGAATTCAGCACCGCCTTCCTAACCTGCAATCTTCTTCCTGACCTCTCCGCCCCCACCCCACTCTGGCCTATCACCCTCACCTTGACCTCCCTCCACCTATCGCATTTCCAACGCCCCTCCCCCAAGTCCCTCCTCCCTACCTTTTATCTTAGCCTGCTGGGCACACTTTCCTCATTCCTGAAGAAGGGCTTATGCCCGAAACGTCGATTCTCCTGTTTCTTGGATGCTGCCTGACCTGCTGCGCCTTTCCAGCAACACATTTTCAGCTCTGATCTCCAGCATCTGCATTCCTCACTTTCTCCTCCGTGCTGATGATCAGACCAACATTTATTAACCATTCCCCATTGCCATTGATAAGATGGTTCTGATCTGCCTTGCAGAATTGCTGCAGTATTTGGGCTGTTGGGACATAAATAACAATGTTAACAAGGGTGGTTCCAGGTCTTTGACCCAGTGATAGAATTCCAAATTAGGATGATATGTAGCTTGGAAAGAATCATGCAAATTGTAGTACAGTCTTTTGAGAAGGTGACCAACATTCCATCTGTCTTCCATATTATCCAATGAACTTGGATGCTAGCTTTTTGTGATTCATGCACTAGGAATCCCAAATCCCTCTGTGCTGCAGCTTTCTGTAATCTTGCTCCATTTACATAACATTCAGCTCTAAAATTGCTGCCATAGTATGTAACCTACATTTTACCACATCAACTCACTGAATTCTTGTTGCATTATTGTTGCTTGACTTTCAATCCATCTCAGATTTCTTATCAATAAACTCTTTGTGCAATTATGTCAGCCCTAACAGTGGATGTGGGTGAGGTATTTAACATTTGGGAGTGTTTATAACTAAGCCTGACCCTGGTATTTGGCTATTTGATCACCTATGTCATCTGTTGTCAATGCCGTATTGGCTGGATGATGGGTTTTGTGATGTAGTGTGATGCCAACAGTGTAGGTTCTCTTCCCACACCAGCTGAGGTCTCCATCAGGTTGCCTTCTCCACCTTGCACCTTGCCTGAGGCATAGTGACTGCCAGATTAAACTCATCACCAATCCTCTCTCTTTATTGACTTGCCTTATGGTCCTCAGGAACTATGGTGACTTAACCTTAGAGTGTCCTGTTAACATTAATGCTTTGTCTCTCATCATTTTTTGCAAGATGAAATTCCTTCCTGTTTTAAACAATAAACCTGTTGTAACATTTGAATCAGAATCTAAATAATTGCCCTTTTATGAAAAAACTGATTGAGCCTATATGTGCATATCTAATCAATAATTGGAAGGAAATGGTTAAGGCAGTGGCAGAGCAGTCAAACTAAAGCATGTGAAATATGAAATAAAAACAGAAACTGGAGTCAAGAAACACCCTTTCCCAAAGAAGAGTTACAATGGACTCAAAATGTGAACTCTGTTTCTCTCTCCACAGATAGGGCCAAACCTGCTCCTTTTGTCCAAAACCTTCTGTTTTTAAGTTCAGAGCAGCATTTGTTTTTTGGAAACCAGGTAAGTGTGGTACAGTGAAATTATCTAATGATATTGATACTTTGATATTTTACATTGAGACAATGAATTGCAGTGATACCATGGAATTACGTAAGACCATATAATAAAGTGCCGAACCAGAGGACACAGCTTAAAAATACGGGGTCGACCATTTAGGACAGAGATGAGGAGAAACTTCTTCACCCAGAGAGTGGTGGCTGTGTGGAATGCTCTGCCCCAGAGGGCAGTGGAGGCCCAGTCTCCGGATTCATTTAAGAAAGAGTTGGACAGAGCTCTCAAAGATAGTGGAATCAAGGGTTATGGAGATAAGGCAGGAAGAGGATACTGATTAGGAATGATCAGCCATGATCATATTGAATGGCGGTGCAGGCTCGAAGGGCTGAATGGCCTACTCCTGCACCTATTGTCTATTGTCTAAAGAAGCAGAGTTAAGCCATTCGGCCCATTGAGTCTGCTCTGCCATATGGAGTCATGGCCAATATGCTTCTTCGTGCCATTATCTATCCTTCTCCCCAAAAACCTTGATTCAATAACTAATCAAGAATCTGTTTACCTCTGTCTTATAAATACATAGTGACTGGATTCCAGAGCTTTTTGCAGCAATGAGTTCCAGAGATTTACTGTCCTCTGGCTGAAGAAATTCCTCCTCACTTCAGTTCTAAAGCATCATCATTTAACTCTGAGGCTGTGACCTTGAGTCCAATTCTCTCTTACTGTGGAAACATGTTCACCACATCCACTGTAACTAGACTTCTCAGGATTACATAACTTTCAATGAGATCCTCACGTATCCTTCTAAACTCCATTCAGTTCAGACCCAGAGCCCTCAGCTGCTCCTCGTATGAGAAGCTCTTCCTCCCCAGTACTATTCTTGTCAATCTTCTCTGGACCCTCTCCGGGGCCAGAATATCCTTCCTTAGATATGGGGCTCAAAACTGCTCAGAATACTCCAACAGCGGTCTGACCACAGCCTTATGAAGCCTCAGCAGTACATACCTGCTATTGTCTTCCAGCCCTCTCGAAATGAATGCTAACATTGTACTTGCCTTCCTAACTGCCACCTGCATGATAACGTTGAGAGAATCCTGAACTCGGACTCCCAAATCCCTTTGTGTTTCAGAATAGATCAAGTTGAATTGAACTGCTAATCACAGAAAGCTGTTTGAAATCAATGGAGGCTAACTAAATACAAGGAGGAAATCACAGAAGGATGGGAATTATTATATGACTAAGTCAACGGAAGACAGTTTGGGAAACAGTAGCCAACAACTAACAGCTTGGTTAGAGGCAAAAAAAAAACACAGATGCTGGAATCCAAGGTAGATAAGCAGGAGGCTGGAAGAAGACAGCAAGCCAGGCAGCATCAGGACAGTTATGTCACCTGCGAATGGACCAAATGTTCAATATTGATTGTGCTTGAGGATACCTCTAGAGCAACCAACGTATAAGGTCAAACCAAAGAATTTACTGAGTATGATGTCATTGGTAGAACATTATTACACAATGGTGAACCCTTCTGTTAATTAAATCAAACATATAGAAAAGCTAGAGCTGAAAATGTGTTGCTGGAACAGCGCAGCAGGCCAGGCAGCATCCAGGAACAGGAGAATCGACGTTTCGGGCATAAGCCCTTCTTCAGGAACCTTCTTCAGGTTCCTGAAGAAGGGCTTATGCCCGAAACATTGATTCTCCTGTTCCTTGGATGCTGCCTGACCTGCTGCGCTGTTCCAGCAACACATTTTCAGCTCTGATCTCCAGCATCTGCAGACCTCACTTTCTCCATATAGAAAAGCTCACCTCGCCTCGTAACCTGTTAAAATATGAGTGACAGAGAACTCCCCGAATTCTACTATTTAAAGAAAATAACATCAATTTATACTTTCATTCTAAAAGTGAACATTAAACAACAAATATTCACAACTCTAAGCCCCCTTTCTCTTAACTGCTTATTACCTGACTCCCACTAGATAACAATATGCTGTTCCAATAAAACACTTATTAAAAATACATCAACTTAATTTCAAAACTATACAGTGGCTGTCATCTTTGGTGTCTTTCTTCTTCCAGCTGAAGATCTCCTGAGTCGTCATCTTTCTTTTTACTGTGAAGATGTTTCATATAGAAAGGTACCTTCGATAGAGAGTGTTTCAATGTCTTGGTCTCCCTCTCAAAGGCAGTTGCTCTGTCTGATTTTCAAAATTCATAACATCGGATTGTCTCATTGGTTCAATGTTGGCAAAACAATAAATTCAAACTCGATTGAGCTTTAGTATCCTCGGGCATAATTTAAAATGAGTGGTTAAATTCAAATTGTTGTCAAAACAGCAACCAACTCAGGTATCCATTTCACAGCCAAATGTTACATATTTTCAATTTTCCATACTCTCTGAGACTGCCATCCAGTCATATGACACAGGTGCTTGTCAGGTCTCAGTGCAGAACAGCATTCATTCTCTTTTAAAGTTAAAAATCACACAACACCAGGTTATAGTCCAACAGGTTTAATTGGAAGCACACTAGCTTTCGGAGCACCGCTCCTTCATCAGGTGATAGTGGAGGACACAATTGTAAGGCACAGAATTTATAGCAAAAATTTACAGTGTGATGTAACTGAAATTATACATTGAAAAGTACCTTGATTGTCTGTTGAGTCTTTCATCTGTTCGAATACCATGATATTTTCACTTCTTTCATGTGTAAATCACAAAACCTTTTTTTAAAAGTTGCATTCTCAGGTTAGCCGTAACAATGGGTGTTAGCTAACCTGAGAATGCAACTTTTAAAAAAAGGTTTTGTGATTACACATGAATGAAGTGAAACTATCATGGTATTCGAACAGATGAAAGACTCAACAGACAATCAAGGTACTTTTCAATGTATAATTTCAGTTACATCACACTGTAAATTTTTGCTATAAATTCTGTGCCTTAGAATTGTGTCCTCCACTATCACCTGGTGAAGAAGCAGTGCTCCGAAAGCTAGTGTGCTTCCAATTAAACCTATTGGACAATAACCTGGTGTTGTGTGGTTTTTAACTTTGTACACCCCAGTCCAACACCGGCATCTCCAAATCATGACTCTCTCTTAAAGGTACAGTATATGTCTTCAATTTCATAACACCTCTCCCTTAAGAAAAAAATGTACCATCGTTTAAAAATATGCCTTTTTAAAAAATTTAATACTTAATCCCATTACAATGGAATATTTAAGTCATTAATCTAAATTCATATTCATTTCTGCACACACATACATATAACATTGGAATCTGTCCAACCTTATCTATACTTTTCCTGTAAATCCGCGATAATACATCTGCTATCACTTTTTTACGACCCACAACATGTAAAATTTGTAAATAAAAAGTCTGTAACATAAGACTCCAATGAAATAGTCGCATATTTTTGTCATTCCAAGAATGTCAGAGGATTGTGGTCCTTGTACACAATTGTCTCTTCCATATTTTTTGTCACAAACATTGAACTGTTGTAAGGCCAGTACCAAATTCAATAATTTATTTTTGATGGCAGAGTACTTTCTCTGGTGAGTGTTGAGTTTGTTTGAAAAGTAACTAACTGGCCGTTCAACTCCATCATCACCTTCCTATAGCAGTACAGCTGCAACTCCTGAATCTCTAGCATCGATTGCATCTTTGAAGGGTTTTTTAAAAAATGGTGTAGCTAAAACCAGAGGGGTGGTTAATACTGTTTTAAATTTTCAAACTCCTCCTGGCATCGTCCTGTCTACTGAAAGTTTGTGTTCTTCTTCAGTAAATCTGTTAGTGGTGTCACTACGCTGCTGATGTTTGGAACAAACTTCCAGTTGAATCCACTTAGTCCCAAGAATTGAAGCACCTCTTTCTTTGAGGATGGTCGTGTAAATTCCTTGATGGTCTTTGTCTTGGCATTCCTCGGGGTCAACCTTCCATGACTGATGTTATGTCCCAAGAACATCACCTCTGCCTTCGCTAATTCTGTTTTCTTTAAGTTTATTATCGGGTTTACTTCTCGTAATCATTGAAAGAGCCCTGCCAAATGTACCATGTGATCTTTTAATGACCCGTTAAAGATCACTACATCATCCAGATAAACTGCAGAGTTTGTTAATCCAGCCACAACTCTGTTCATGAGCCATTGGAATGTGACTGGTGCATTCTTCATTCCAAAGGGCATCACTTTGAATTGATATAGTCCATTTCAGATTACAAATGCAGAAGCCTCTTTCGCTTTCTCTGATAAAGGTACCTGCCAAAAACCATGCAGTTAGTCCAACATTGTGATGTCAGTGGCTTGTCCAACTTTCTCTATACAGTCCTCCAATCTTGATATTGGGTATGAGTCTGATTTTGTTATGGTGTTGACTTTCCAATAGTCCACACAAAATCATTGAGTCCCATCAGGTTTGGGAACTAACACAATTGGTGAACTCCACTCGCTCTGACTCGGTTGAATGTTTTCTTCTTTGAGCATCGCATCCACTTCATTCTGGACCTGTGTGGCTTTGAAAGGATTAGGTCTGTAGGGGTGTTGTTTTATTGGAACAGCATCCCCTACTTTCATGTCATGCACAGTAGTATTAGTCTTCCCCATCTTGTTCCTGCATATGTCCTCATACTGCTGCAACAAACCTTTCAACTGGGTTCTTTGCTCCTGAGACAGATATAAAGTGTGGTGCTAGAAAAGCACAGCTGGTCAGGCAGCATCTGAGGAGCAGGAAAGTTGACAGGTTGAGCATAAGCTCTTCATCAGGAATGTGGGGGAGCCCAAAGGGGCTGAAAGATAAATGGGAGGGGAATGGGGCTGGGGGTAAGGTAGTTGGGAATGTGATAGGTAGATGAAAGTGGAGGGTGGGGGGAGTGATGGTGATAGGTCAGAATGGAGGATGGAGTAGATAGGTGGGATGGAAGATGGACAGGTAGGACAGTTCAAGAGAGTGATGGTGAGATGGAGGGTTGGATCTGGGATAAGCTGGGGAGCAGAGATGAGGAAACTGGTGAAATTGACATTGATCCCTTAAGGTTGGAGGGTGCTAAGGCAGAAGATGAGGCATTCTTCTTCCAGGCGTCAGGTGGCTAAAATTTGGTGGTGGAGGAGGTCCCCGACTTGCATTTCTTTGGTGGAATGAGAGGGGGAGTTAAACTGGTCAGCCACAGGGCAGTGGGGTTGTTTAGTGCGTGTGTCCCAGAGATGGTGTCTGAAATGTTACACGAGTTGGTGTCCTGTCTTCCCAACATAGAGGAGACCACATTGGGAGCAACGGACACAGTAGATGACGTGTTTGGATGTGCAGAAAAATCTCTGTCGGATGTGGAAGGATCCTTTGGGGCCTTGGATGGGGGTGAGTAGTGAGGTGTAGGTGCAGGTTTACTCCTCTTGCGGTGGCAAGGGAAGATGCCGGCAGTGGAGGGTGGGTTGGTTGGGGGCATGATCCCATCAAGGGAGTCGCGGAAGGAATGGTCTCTGTGGAATGGAGATAGGGGTGGGAAAGGCATGATATCCTTGGTGGTGGGGTTTGTTTGTAGGTGGCAGAAATAGTGGAGGATGATGCATTGGATCAGGAGGTTGGTGGTGTGGAAGCTGAGGACAAGGGGTTTCTGTCCTCGTTGTGATTTGAAGGGTGGAGTTCAAGGGCAGAGGTGCAGGAAGTGGAGGGGATACACTGGAGTGTATTGTTGACCATGTGGGAGGGGAAATTGCAGTCCTTGAAGAAGGAACCCATCTGGGATGTTCTACAGTGGAATTGGTCCTCCTGGACACCTTCCACCCTGACCTCAAGTTCCCATGAGGAAGTTGAGCAGTTCATCAACTTCACGAACACCTTCCACACTGGCCTCAAGTTCCGCAGTTCTTGCGAACTCAGCATAAGTCTGATCTGGTTCATTCTTTATGTTGTCAATATGCTTCTGGTTCCAATTCACAAGCATTCAAAATAACCTGTTTGACCTCTGCATAATCTCTTGACTCCTCATCTGAAAGCACTGCAAATACCTCACTAGCTCTGCCTACCAGCTTAGCCTGAACTAGCATTGCCCACAAGTGCCCAAAAGGACGTCAAGGTCCCTCTGCATAGCGTCATGCTGCAACTTTTTACCATTCAAATAATAATCCTTTTTACTATTACTCCTACCAAAATGGATGACTTCACATTTATTAACATTGTATTCCATCTGCCAGACCTTTGCCCACTCATTCAAAGTATCTATGTTCCTCTGCAAAGTTTGCTCTGCCACTCATCTTAGTGTCATCTGCATGTGGTCCCTAACTCCAAATCATCTACATAAATTGTAAATAATTGCAGTCCCAACACCGATCCCTGATACACACCATTAGTCACTGATTGCGAGCCAGAATAGCACTCATTTATCCCCAGTCTTTGCTTCCTGTTAGTCAACCAACAGTCTATCCATATCAATACATTGCCCGTAATGCCATGCATCTTCATCTTGTGCAGCAGCTTTTTGTGTGGCACAGTTTTGAAGGCCTTTTGGAAATCTAGGTACACCACATCCACTGGGTCCCTATTGTCCATCTTGCTCATAATGTCTTCATAGAATTCCAGTGGATTTAATTAAGCATGAATTTCCCTTCATGAACCTGTGTCTGCCCAACGGGCCAATTTCTATCGAGATGCCTTGCTATTTCTTCCTTGATAACAGACTCAAGCATCTTCCTCACCACAGAAGTTAAGATAACAGCTCTATAATTCCCCATCTTTTGTCTAACTCCCTTTTTAAACAGTGATGTGACATTTGCTGTTTTCCAATGTGCTGGGAGTGCCCCATGGTCCAACAAATTTGGAAAATTACCACCAATGCACTTATTATTTCTCCCTCTATCTCTTTTAGTACCCTGGGATGCATTCCATCAGGCCCAGGAGACGTGTCTTTCCTTAGCTCCATTAGTTTGCCCAACACTACCTCTTCCGTTACAATGATTGTTTCCAGGTCCTCACATACCTTTGTCTCTTTGTCAATTACTGGAATGTTATTAGTGTCCTCCACCTTGGAGAATGATACAAAATACCTGTTCAATGCCTCGGCCATTTCATCGTATCCCATAACTAAATGTCCTTTCTCATCCTCTAAAGGACTAAAGTTTACTTTAGCCACTCTAGAGTAGAACAAATAGAACAAATTCAAAATATGGACTCCATTTCTTTCACCACAAATGATTCCAGACCTGCTGAGTTTCTGCAGCATTCTCAGTGTTTGTTTCTCAACAAATCTCTCAGGCAGTACATTCCAGATCAAAGAGATATACAGCACAGAACGACACTTTAGTCCAACTCGTGTGTGCTGACCAGATATCCGAGGTTAATCCAGCCCCATTTGCTAACATTTGGCCTCCATCCCTCTAAACCCTTTCTATTCATGTACCCATCCAAATGCCTTTAAAATGTTGTAATTGTAAACAGCCTCCACCACTTCCATACATGCACCATGCTCTGCGTGATAAAGTTGCCCCTTAGGTCCCTTTTAAATCTTTCCCCTCCTACCATAAACCTGTGCTGTCTAGTTGTGGACTCCCCTATGCCATGGAAAAGACCTTGGCCATTCATCCTATCTCTGTCCATCATGATTTTATAAACCTCTAGCTTTGAAGCTCGAGGGAAAACAGCCCCAACCTATTCAGCCTCTCCCTACTGGTCAAACCCTCCAATCCTTTTTTCTGAACCTTTTACTGAATGATTTAATTCCTTATGTTATCATTTTTTTTTAGCCAATCACCTTGAATCTGCATCCTCTGGGTCTCAATCCTCCTACCAGTGGCAAGTTTCTCCCTGTCTACTCTGTCCAGACGCTTACGTTTTTGAGTACTTCAGTCCAATCAACTCTCAGGCTTGTCTTCTCCAGGAATAACACTTCCAACCTCTCCAATCTATCAGTGTAGCTGAATTCCTCAATCACACAACCATTCTTGTGAATCTTTTCTGCACCTTGTAATGCCTTCACATCTTTCCCAACAAATGGTACCCAGAACTGGACACAAACCTTGCAACTGGACACAATATTTGAATTATAGTTGAATCAGTGTCTTATGTAAGTTTGCCATAACTTCTTGCCTATTCCTATTATAAAGTGTAGGGCTTAATTTGCCATAAGCTTTTCATACTTGTTCTTATCAAGGAAGGGTGGTGGTTGAGTATCAATATCATGAGACCACTCAGGTACAGGCTCAGGCTAATGTTCTAGGGTCCCTGCGTTCCAAGCCCACCATGGCAGATGGTGAAACTTGAATTCAATTTTCTTTTAGAAAGCTGGTCTAATGCTGACTACTGTTGATTATTGTGCAAAAAAACCCATAGCATCACAAGAGTCCCTAATGTGTGGAAGAAGACGATTCAGCCTATTGAGTCCACACATACTCTCCAAAGAGGATCCACCCAGAGCCACCCCATCCCTGTAACCATACATTTCCAATCCACCTAACCTGCACACCCTGAACGCTACAGACAATTTAGGACAGCCATTCCACCTAACGCATACAGCTTTCGACTGTGGGAGGAAACCAAAGACCTAGAAGGAACCCACACAGACATGGGGAGATTGTGCAAACTCTACATATTTGGAGGGTGGAATCAAACCTGGGGCTCTGGTGCTGTGAGACAGCAGCGCTAACCACTGAGCCACTGTGCAAGCCTTGCCCACTAACGTATGTTAGAGAGAGAAATTTGCCATCCTTACCTAGCCGACATCTGATTCCAGACCTACAACAATGTGGCTGATGTTAAACTGCCCTCTGGGTAATTAGGGATCGGTACAAAATGTTGGTCCAACCAGAAATGCCCAAGTCTTGCAAATAAATGGAAATATAGAAATTCAAGTGTAAATACTTGAGGACCTTTTGCTTTTGCACCCCCTTTAGCACTGTACTCTTTATTTTGTCTTCCTCAGTTGGATGGCTAGTTTGGAATGCAGAATGATTCCAACAGTGTGGCATCAGTTTCCACACCAGCTGAGGTTACCATGAAGGACTCTACTTCACAATCTCTTCCCTTGCCTGAGAGGTTGTGACTCTCAGGTTAAACCATTACCAATCATCTCTCCCTAATGAGCTAGCAGCTGTATGGTCCTATGTGACTATGGTGACTTTAACTGCTAAATTTAACCACTTCACTTTTACATCCTCTAAATGTTTGTTGACCCTTGCCCGCCTATTGCACTAACTTATCTATGTTCTTTTGAAGTTCTACACAATCCTACTCACTGTTCACATGTTTCTTATTGCTCACAAATTTGGCAATCATGCCCTGTATCCTCAGGTGAATATTAATAACATATACCAGAAATGTCCTGACATAGACTTCTGAACAACTGTACTGTTAACTTTCTCTCAGGTCACCATTCCTCTGATTACTCTCACCCAATTTGTTTTTATCCATGTTGCATTGTCGTTTTTACACAAGTCCACTTTCTTAATCTGTTTATTGCACAGCGCTTTACCAAATAGAAGCTAATGCATAGCTATCAATGGCATTGCTCTCATCCAACGGCCGCATAGTTGTTAGACTTTCCTTTACACCCATTTTTGAACAGTGGTGTAACATTTTCAAGTCTTCAATCCTCTGGTACCATCCCATACCAAATCGAGATTGGAAAATTAAGGTCAGTGCATGTTCAAGTTACCAGCTTCACCTCCTTGTGCCTGCATGCATATTGTCTGTCCCTGCTGTTTTACCAACATTAATTTGCAATCGATCCATCCATAGCCCCCTCCTCGTCAATGTTAAACACGTATCTATACTACTCCCTCCATGGCCATGGCCTGTGGTAATATCTCCTTTGGTTAGAAAAAAGAGATGCATTTAGAAAAAGAGGTTATTTGATGCCTCCAAATCTGAATCTGGGAATGAGGTGAAATTCCGTCAGTCTAAAATGCAAGCAACGTTTTTATTTCATCTCTTTGGGTAACAATAGATAGAGAAATGAAATAACAGAATTAATTTCAAGGAAAAAAGATACAAAAATTATCGTTTCCTTTTAATTAACCACTCCAGGGGGATTCAGGAGCAGGTGGGACTTGAAACCCTTTATAGCGATGAGCTTTATTTCATAGAACACAGAACATAGAACATAGAACAATACAGCACAGAACAGGCCCTTCGGCCCACGATGTTGTGCTGAACATTTGTCCTAGCTTAAGCACCTATCCATGTACCTATCCAATTGCCGCTTAAAGGTCACCAATGATTCTGCCTCTGCCACTCTGCCACTCCCATAGGCAGCGCAATCCATGCCCCCACCACTCTCTGGGTAAAGAACCTACCCCTGACATCCCTCCTATACCTTCCACCCTTCACCTTAAATTTATGTCCCCTTGTAACACTCTGTTGTACCCGGGGAAAAAGTCTCTGACTGTCTATCTATTCCCCTGATCATCTTATAAACCTCTATCAAGTCACCGCTCATCCTTCGCCGTTCCAATGAGAAAAGGCCTAGCACTCTCAACCTATCCACATACGACCTATTCTCCATTCCAGGCAACATCCTGGTAAATCTTCTCTGCACCCTCTCCAAAGCTTCCACATCTTTCCTAAAGTGAGGCAACCAGAACTACACATAGTACTCCAAATGTGGCCTAACCAAAGTCCTGTACAGCTGCAACATCACCTCACGACTCTTGAATTCAATCCCTCTGCTAATGAACGCTAATACACCATAGGCTTTCTTACAAGCTCTATCCACCTGAGTGGCAACTTTCAAAGATCTATGAACATAGACCCCAAGATCCCTATGTTCCTCCACCTTACTAAGAACCCTACCGTTAACCCTGTATTCCGCATTCTTATTTGTCCTTCCAAAATGGACAACCTCACACTTGACAGGGTTGAACTCCATCTGCCACTCCTCAGCCCAGCTCTGCATCATATCTAAGTCCCTTTGCAGCCGACAACAGCCCTCCTCACTATCCACAATTCCACCAATCTTCGTATCTTCTGCAAATTTACTGACCCACCCTTTGACTCCCTCTTCCAAGTCATTAATAAAAATTACAAACAGCAGAGGACTCAAAACTGATCCCTGCGGAACTCCACTTGTAACTGGGCTCCAGGCTGAATATTTACCATCTACCACCACTCTCTGACTTCAACCGGTTAGCCAGTTCTCTATCCAACTGGCCAAACTTCCCACTATCCTATGCCTCCTGACTTTCTGCATAAGCCTACCACGGGGAACCTTATCAAATGCCTTACTAAAATCCATGTACACTACATCCACTGCTCTACCCTCATCCACATGCTTGGTCACCTCCTCAAAGAATTCAATAAGACTTGTTAGGCAAGACCAACCTCTCACAAATCCGTGCTGGCTGTCCCTAATCAAGCAGTGTCTTTCCAGATACTCATAAATCCTATCCCTCAGTACCCTTTCCATTACTTTGCCTACCACCGAAGTAAGACTAACTGGCCTGTAATTCCCAGGGTTATCCCTGTTCCCTTTTTTGAACAGGGGCACAACATTCGCCACTCTCCAGTCCCTTGGCACCACCCCCATTGACAGTGAAGATGAAAAGATCATTGCCAACGGTTCTGCAATTTCCTCTCTTGCTTCCCACATATTCCTAGTATATATCCCGTCAGGCCCGGGGAACTTGTCTATCCTCAAGTTTTTCAAAATGCCCAACACACCTTCCTTCCTAACAAGTATCTCCTCTAGCTTACCAGTCCGTTTCATTCTCTCCTCTTCAACAATACGGTCCCTCTCATTTGTAAATACTGAAGAAAAGTACTCATTCAAGATCTCTTCTATCTCTTCCGACTCAATACACAGTCTCCCACTACTGTCCTTGATCGGACCTACCTTCATTCTCGTCGTTCTCATGTTTCTCACGTACGCATAAAAGGCCTTGGGGTTATCCTTGATCCTACCCGCCAAAGATTTTTCATGCCCTCTCTTAGCTCTCCTAATCCCTTTCTTCAGCTCCCTTCTGGCTATCCTGTATCCCTCCAACGCTCTGTCTGAACCTTGTTTCCTCAACCTTATGTAAGCCTCCTTCTTCCTCCTTACAAGACATTCAACCTCCCTCGTCAACCAAGGTTCCCTCACACGACCATCTCTTTCCTGCCTGACAGGTACATACATATCAAAGACACGTCGTATCTGTTCCTTGAAAAAGTTCCACATTTCAACGACATCCTTCCCTGACAGCCTATGCTCTCAATTTATGCTCCTCAGATCTTGTCTTGCAGCATCGTATTTACCCTTCCCCCAATTGTAAAACCTGCCCTGTTGCATGCACCTATCTCTCTCCATAACCAAGGTGAAAGTCACAGAATTGTGGTCACCATCACCAAAATGCTCACCCACTAACAAGCCCATCACTTGTCCCGGTTCGTTAGCAAGTACCAAATCCAATATGGCCTCCCCTCTGGTCGGACAATCTACATACTGAGTTAGAAAAGCTTCCTGGACATACTGCACAAACACCGCCCCGTCCAATCTACTTGATCTAAAGAGCTTCCAATCAATATTTGGGAAGTTGAAATCACCCATGACTACTACCCTGTGGCTTCTGCACCTTTCCAAAATCTGTTTCCCAATCTGTTTCTCCACATCTCCGCTGCTATTGGGGGGCCTATAGTAAACACCCAACAAGGTGACTGCTCCTTTCCTATTTCTGACTTCAGCCCTTACTACCTCCAAAGGCAGATCCCCCTCGAACTGCCTTTCTGCAGCCGTTATACCATTTCTAATTAGCAACGTCATCACCCCCTCCTTTTTTACCACCCCCCCAATCTTACTGAAACATCTGTAAACAGGAACCTCCAACAACCATTCCTGACCCTCTT
The DNA here is from genome assembly GCF_037043375.1 of Chiloscyllium plagiosum. Lineage (NCBI taxonomy): Eukaryota > Metazoa > Chordata > Chondrichthyes > Orectolobiformes > Hemiscylliidae > Chiloscyllium > Chiloscyllium plagiosum. Next base: position 27,698,544 of record NW_028270163.1, read on the forward strand.
CTATCCACGTTTCCGTGATGGCCACAGCATCGTAATCCCAAGTATCAATCCACGCCTTAAGTTCACCCACCTTATTTCTGATACTCCTTGCGTTGAAGTATACACACTTGAGCCCATCTCTGTGTCCGCAAGTATTCCCTGTCAGTGCTACCTTCTCCACAGCCTCCCTACATTCTTGGAAATCCTGAAAAACAGCTAACCTACTTGCTGGACTACAAGTCTGGATCCCATCCCCCAGCCAAATTAGTTTAAATCCCCCCCCGAAGATAGCTAGCAAACCTACCTCCCAGGATATTGGTGCCCTTCTGGTTCAGGTGCTACCCGTCCTGCTTGTACAGGTCCCACCTTCCCCAGAGTGCAGTCCAATTGTCCAAATACCTGAAGCCCTCCCTCCTACACCATCCTTGTAGCCACGTGTTCAACTGCATTCTCTCCCTATTCCTTGCCTCACTGTCACGTGGCACCGGCAACAACCCAGAGATGACGATTCTGTCCGTCCTAGCTTTTAGATTCCAGCCTAACTCCCTGATCTCCTGAATGACCTCCCCACCCCTCTTCCTACCTATGTCGTTGGTGCCAATGTGCACCACGACTTCTGGCTGCATACCCTCCCCCTTAAGGATTCTGAAGACACGGTCCAAGACGTCTTGGATCCTGGCACCCAGGAGGCACCAAACCATCCGAGAGTCTCGCCCATGTCCACAGAACCGCCTGTCCGTCCCTCTAACTATAGAGTCTCCTATAACTAGCGCTCTCCTCCTCGCCCCCTTTCCCTTCTGAGCCTCAGAGCCGGACCTCATGCCAGAGACCCGATCACTGCAGCTTACCCCTGCTAGGCCGTCCCCCCAACAGTATCCAAAGCGGTATACTTATTGTTGAGGGGAACGACCACAAGGGATCCCTGCACTGCCCGCTTCCTCCCCTTCCCACCTCTAACTGTTACCCAGCTACCTCTGTTCTCTGGCGTAACCACGTCCCTGCAGCTTCTATCTATCACCCTCTCAGCCTCTTGAATAATCCTCAGTTCATCCAACTCCAGCTCCAGTTCCCTTAACGCGGTCTGTGAGGAGCTGGAGCTGACTGCATTTCCTGCAGGTGAAGTCGGCAGGAGCATCGGTGGTCACCCCTACCTCAAACATCCTGCAGGAGGAACATTCCACTGCCATAGTTTGTCTGGATTCGGTTTATACTCCACCTAGCGATCTCCAGAAGCATTTACACTTCGCTCTATGGAAAAAAAAGTTGTTGTCTTTCTAAGATGTAAAAACTGTACAACAGATTTAATTCTCGGGATTTTATTATTTATACATAAACAGGCAGCAATTCTCTATTCTATTTCTCATCTCATTTCCGTTCACGGTATAAGCTGAGCAGGGTTGCTGGGGCAAGTCAGGGAGTTGCTCACAAATAGTACATTTTATTTTCCTACGCTCGTCAACCACAATTATTCAGTTACAGTATATCGAAACTAAAAGTTCAAAGGCAAGGAAAAAGGAACAGCGGGAGGACCGGCTGCTTGCGCAGTTCGTTTTGAACAACAGCACTGTCCAGAAAAATAGCATAACATGACTTTGGCTCATTGTTTGCTGTAACACTGGACACCAGGAGCCGGGCTCTTTCCCAGACTGGGCAGTGGATCGAGCTCTGAGCTGCACTCGCTCCCCGCAGATCCTAAAGCACGTCCCGGGCTCAGCTGAGCTGATCCTGTGTCGAATCCCGACTATAAATGCTGACTCTTCTGAGATCAGCTTTGACCTGATTTAGTGCTGGGCTCATTGGATCTCCACGTATTATCTGGGACAAAGGTACAGTCTGACATTCAGGAAATATTTTTGCTGAGAGCTGTGTTGAAAGTGTGTGGACTGTGGGTATAATGTTGCTCGCTTTGCCTAGTTGGTGAGTTTGTGATGCAGTTAAAGCCAAAATTCCCACACTGGCTGACGTTACTATGAAGGACTCTCCTTCACAGTCTCATCCCCTCACCCGAGGCATTTTTATTTATTATTCACTTAGAGATGTGGGAATCACTGGCTGCCAGCATTTATTTTCCATCCCTTGTTGCCCTTGAGAAGATGGTGGTGAGCTGCCATTTTGAACTGCTCCAGTCCATGTCATCTCTTTGCTGAGACTTCATAGCAATTGGTACAACTGAGTAGCTTACTCGGCCATTTGACAGTCAAACACATTGCTGTATATCTGGAGTCGCATGTAGGCCAGACCAGGTAAGGATGACAGATTTCCCTGAAGGACATCATTGAGCTAGGTTGGGTTTTATTCTGACAGTCATCAATGGTTTCATGGTCATCAGTAGATTCTTCATACCAGATTTTTATTAAATTGAAAGTCCGTCTTTGGCTATGGAAAGATTTGAACCTGGTCCCTCTTGCAAAGCATAGCCCTCCGCTCCAACCCCAACCTCACCATCAAACCAGATATCAAGGGGGGCACAGTGGTAGTTTGGCACACTGACCTCTTACACCGCTGAAGCCAGGCACCAATTCATGGACACCTTCTCCTACTGCCCTCTCGACCACGACCTCACCTCCTATACCAAACCATCATCTCTCAGACCATCCACAACCTCATCACCTCTGGGGATCTGCCACCCACAGCCTTCATTGTCCTGATCCCTGCAGCACCCAGTTCTACCTCTTACCCAAAATCCACAAACCTGACAGCCCCAGTTGATCCATTGTCTCCCCCGCTCCTGCTCCACTGAACGTATCTCCTCATACCTTGACACCATCCTGTCCCCTTGGTTCAGGAACTCCCCACATACATTCAGGACACCACCCACACCCTTTACCTTCTCCATGACATTTGTTTCCCCAGCCCCCAATGCTTCATCTTCACCATGGACATCCAGTCCCTGTACACGTCCATCCATCATGGCAAAGGCCTCCACGCCCTCTGTTTCTTCCTCTCCCGACAACTCAACCAGTACTCCTTCATCAACACGCTCATTCGATTGGCAGAACTGGTTCACACCTCAATAACTTCTCATTCAGAGCCTCCCACTTCCTTTGGACCAAAAGGGTAGCGATTAGAACCTGCAAGGGCCACAGCTCTGCCTGCCTTTTCATCAGATACATGGAACAGTTCATCATCTGCAGCTACACTAGCATCATCTTCCTCCACTTCGTTGATGACTGTATTGGTGCCACCTCATGCTCCCACTAGTAAGTTGAATAGTGCATCAACTTCACAAACATGTTTCACCCTGACCTTAAGTTCACCTGGACCATCTCCGACATGTCCCTCTCCTTCCTGGACCTCTCTGTCTCCTTCTCCGGCGACTGACTCAACACAGACATCTATTTCAAACCCACCGACTCCTACAGCTACCTGGACTCTACCCCGCCCACCCCATCTCCTGTAAAAACGTGATCCCTTACTCCCGATTCCTCCACCTCCACCGTATCTGGTCCTAGGAGGAGCAAATCCATTCGAGGACACCCAAGGAGGCCTCCTGTTTCAAGGACCACAATATCCCCCCATACGTGATCGGCAGTGCCTTCCACCTCATCTCCTTTACTTCCTGCATCTCTGCTCATGAACCCCCACCCCTCCAACCGCAATAAGGATAGAGCCCCCCGCCCCCTGTTCTCACCTTCCATCTGACTAATTTCCGGATATAGCGCATTATCCTCCGCCATTTGTGCCACCTACAATCAGACCCCACCTCCAGAGACGTATTTCCTTCCCTATCCCTATCTGCATTCTGCAGAGACCATTCCCTCCGGATCTCCCTTGTTACGTCCACGCCTTTCAACAACCCACCCTCCACACCCAGCACCTTCCCTTGCCACCACAAGAGATGTAAAACCTGCACCTACACCTCCCCCTCACCTTCATCCAAGGCCCCAAATGATCCTTCCACATCCAGCAGAGATTTTATGCACATCCACCCACCTCATTTACTGCATCCGGTGTTCTCAGTGTGGTCTTCTGTACATCGGGAGGACACAACGCCAATATGCAGAGCATTTCAGAGAACATCTCTGGGACACATGCACCAAACAACTCCCTGTGGCCGACCACTTCAACTCCCCCTCCCACTCCACCAAGGCCATGAAAATCCTGGGCCTCCTTCACTGCCAAATTCAATCCACCCAACAACTGGAGGAAGAAAGTCTCATCTTCCACCTAGGACCCTCAAAACCATACGACATCAACACCTGACTTCACTAGTTTCCAAATCTCCCCTCCTCCATCTCCCCTCACCACATCCTAGACCCAACCCTCCAACTCAGCACCACATTCTTGGACTGTCCTATCTGTCCATCTTCCTTCCCACCTATCTGTCCACCCTACCCACCAACCTATCACAATCACCATTCACCTGCATTTAACAATCGCCTTCCCAGCTATCTTCCCCCGCCCCCTCAGCCCCATCCCACCTTCCTATGTATCTCTCAGCCCTTTTTGCCCCCACATTCTTGATGAAGGGGTTATGCCCGAAACGTCGACTCTCCTGCTCCTCGAATGCTGCCTGACTTGCTGCGCTTTTCTCGCACCACACCTTTTGACTGGAATGAATCACAGTTGCAGTTCACCCACACACTCTTTAAATGTTTGCCATTGCCTTTCTACTGTCATCCCTCTCAGTTGTTTGCCCCAATTCACCCATGACAACTTGCACATCATACAATTATACTTTCCCCTGTGGACATTCAGGGCCTGGATCTCAGAATCAATTGTGTCGCTCCCCATCTTAAGGGAGAATTATATTATATTATGGTCACTCTTCCTTAAGGGATCTCACACGTAGCAAGAATGCCAATTAGTCCCTTCTCATTACACAGCACCCAACATAGAATGGTCTGTCCCCTAGTTGGTTCCTCAACAAACAATCTCGCTCAGTGTTCCATATTCTCCTCTATTGCATTGTTACTGATTTGATTTACCTAATCTATATGTAAAGTTGCTCATTATTACAACCATACCTTTATTGTTAATTATACCAATTTAACAGAGCTAATATCCTTCCTCACTATTTTGTTATTCACTTGTTAACTAGCAATGCTACCTCACCTTCTTTTTCTCTTTGTCCTTCCTAAAATTGAAATACCCCTGGATGTTCAGTTTTCATTATTGGTCACCCTGCAGCCACATCAATGTAATCCCAATGATATCATATCCATTTATGCCTATTTGCACAATTGATTTATGCACTTTATGGCAAATGCTTCAAGCATTAGGGCACAAGGCCTCAAACCTTGTCTTCATAATATTTTTAGTTCTGTTCACATTATTTAACACTGCAGCTTGAATTCTTTGCCGATTAATTTTCTTATTTTCCATTGTGTTTTTTGTCTTTGCCTGACTCCATGTATAGGTTCCCGTTTCCCTGCTATTTTAGTTTAAACTCTCCACAACTGCACTCAAAAATACTCCCCTCGGAGTCAGTTCCAATCTTGCTCAAGTGCACCCCAGTTCCACCTTCCCCAGAATCAATCCCAATGTCCAAGCCATCTCCCCTTTGCACTATCTCTCCAGCCACATATTTATCTGATATATCCTGCTATTTCTACTCTGATGAGCACATGACACTGAGAGCAATCCTGATATCACTACTTTGATTTTCTACTTTTTAACTTGCTTTATAAATCCCTACATTGTGATTTTAGGACCGCCTCCCGTTTTTAACCCAGGTTATTGGTACCACTGCGACCACTGTCTGTTCAGCCTCCCACAGGAATGACCTGTAGCCACTCCAAGATGTTCTTGACCCCAGCAGCCAGGATGCAACATATCATCCTGAAATTTTGTTAGTGGCCACAGAAACATCTATCTGTTCGCCTTAGAATTGAACTCTTTATAGCCTTCCCACACTTCCTCCCCCTTTCCCATGCAGCAGAGCCAACAGTGGTGAAACAAGTTTTGCTGCTGCGACTTTGCTCTGGGAGACCATAACCCCAACAGTATCCAAACTGGCATGTTTGTTTGGCAGGGGAATAGCATAGGGGCTTCCTGCACTGCCTGCCTATTGCTCTGTCTGGTGACCACCCATTCCCTCCTTTGTTGTAGATCTGGGCCTGCAGAGTAACCAACTGTCGGTACATGGTCTCCATGACACTCTCAGCCTGGCAGCAGTACCACAGTGTTCCCAGCTGCTGCTGAAGGTCTGAAACCCGGGCTTCCAGGAGCTACAGATGGAAATACTTGCTGCCCACATCAAACTGTGCCCGCCTTCTCACAGAGCAGGAGGAACACATCACAATCGTGAGCACTGCTGCTCTGACTTACTCCTTTCAGTGAAACCCTCAGGTTGCCCTGAAATCAAATAATATTATATACACAGGGGTGCTTTTTTAATCTGAAAATGCAATTTATTGCCCTTTAAAATGATAAGACCAAAATAAAGAACCTAAAGATCTTACAAACAATAAGGGATAAAAATATTATTAATATGATTATATTATTAACCCAGGCATACTCACCAACTTCGCTGCTTCCTCTTAGATTACTTACAGTGTGGAAACAGGCCCTTCGGCCCAACAAGTCCACACCGACCCGCCGAAGCACAACCCACCCAGACCCAGTCCCCTACATTTACCCCTTCACCTAACACTACGGGCAATTTAGCATGGCCAATGCACCTAACCTGCACATTTTTGGATTGTCGGAGGAAATCGGAGCACCCAGAGGAAACCCACGCAGACACGGGGAGACTGTGCAAACTGCAAAACAGAGAGTCGCCTGAGGCGGGAATTGAACCTGGGTCCCTGGCGCTGCAAGGCAGCAGTGCTAACGACTGTGCCACCATGCCACCATGTCTCTACATGAATCCTGAGGTCATCTCAGGTGATGTTCCTGTGGGATCAGTATTAAATTGCTATTGTATTTCCCAAAGTCATACAAAATGTCTCTCTGATGCTCTGTGCCTTTGGTTTCACTGTGCTGCTGCTTTTAAACTATGCCCAGTGTTTCCCATCAGGTATGCTGCCTTTCATGTTTCAAAATTTGAATGAATACTTTATAGTGGAGAGGCTAATAGATTTGTGACACAGTTTCTTCTCTCTCTGTATGGTAGTGAGCTCTCACTGCTTTTAGGTATGCACCAAATCCCCAAACCAAACACTGAGAATGTGAGAGAAACTCAGTAGATCTGGCAGCATCTAAAGAAAGATAAACAGAGTCTGGCATAATACTTCATACCTCCAGAAATTGATTTCAATCTACAGGATGAGGTCATTTCTTACAGGTGGAGGTTGCAAAACCTAAACCTCCATCACTGACTGTGCCCATCACCCTGACACTGGAGACGTCTCCAAATTAAAATCTCAAACATTAACCTCCAGCAGCTGGTATAACTGCCTGGAAATATTCAAACACCATTCAATTCAAAATTAAATTGCAAATGCTTTGGGATGTTTAAACAAGGCCTTCCTGATTGCTCACTTTTTTTTATTTTGAAAGTTAATGAGTAATAGAAAGAGCAGAGCAGTCTGGAGTTGATTTCACCAGAATTGCATTATCAGTTCAGTCGTGATGGATTCAGGGTTTTCATTTATCTTTCACTGATACTACAGCAATAGCTGTGGGAATCACCAAATTTGGAGTCTACATGTCAGGGCTTGCACAATGATTGATGGTTATTTGGATTTGGACATCCCAGCACAGGATATGGAGGCAGGATATCCAATCCAGGATCAGACCATCCTCAGGTCCAGAATAGAACAACCCCAGGCTCTGAGACACTGCTGCAGCCTTGTCAAGTCCCTGCCCAATCTAAGGCTAAATCTGTCAAACAGGGGCTGCTAAAGGAGTGGGAGTGGGTCCTGGAAACAAGACACACACTGTGGACTTAAAATGTCACTCAGCACATGTGGAGATCTGCAATCCAGTCAAACACAGCCCAGCCTGTCAAGATTGCAGCCTTGGTATTATTGCAGTGTCCTTTGCTATACTGTTTGCTTGGTCATAGATTCCAGAATCCTCGCTGTGAGAGTGGTAGCCATCCACCACAAAACGTGTGTATGTTTTACACTAACATGTAATAATTACAAGCATTCAAACCATATCTAGCAATTTTTTTAGAGCAATATTTTATTGATGATAAATGTTTGATCCATAAAAAAGTGAAACCAGGTTTTATAAGATTAGTGAAACTTAATATGTTTTCTGTATTATCCCCAATTAGGTGAACTGGGTCTGGAAATGGTTTCGTATTATATGATAAGTATTTTTCCTGTCATCTTATGCACTTTTCCATCTTTTGCACAATGTAAGTCTTGAAGTGCTTCTCAATATTTGGCTCCATTGAATACTCATTCTCACTGCACTGATGTGAGTTAATGAAAATTACTGTTTTTCAGGTTTCTTGAAATTAAATTGTGAGTCATCAGTGACAGGAATATTTAGTAAAGACACTAAACTACCATGCACATTCAATTCAGCATCAAATATGACTCTGACACATATCGAACTAGTTAAAATGGAAGAAGATAGAATTGTTGAAGTGTTTACCTCCAAGAAAAGTGTCAATGGAATTCAGGGTCGGATTAAATTACTTCACCCAGAATCTCAAGATGTATCACTGGTAATCCAGAACACACAGTTGTCAGATATTGGGACATATCAATATCATTTGGAATCAAGTGTTGGTCATGACACTGGTGTGATTACATTGCAGGTTAAAGGTGAGTGATTATTCTGTTTCTGATCTTCCTAATTGTAGAATGTTGGTTGCAAGTAGTTGGTAACAATTTCTGGTTTTGTTCTCATCCTTAAAAGAGAAATAGGGGCATGATTAAATCGTATGGTCCATCAAGCATGCTCTCCCATTCAGGGAGAAAGTGAGGTCTGCAGATGCTGGAGATCAGAGCTGAAAATGTGTTGCCGGAAAAGCGCAGCAGGTCAGGCAGCATCCAAGGAGCAGGACAATCGACGTTTCGGGCATAAGCCCTTCTTCAGCCCTTCTCCCATTCAGTCTGATCATCTTTGATCTTGGGCTGCAGCTCCACTTTCCTGCTCTAAGCCTAAAAAAACATCTGTCAGTCTTAAGTGTATTCAATAATGCAGCATCCACAACCCTCTGGGATGAGGAAGGTTTACAGAAGTTTACATACCTGTGAGTGAACAATTATAATCCTAACTCAGTTTACCGGAGACTGTGCTTTTGTGGTTTAAATTTCCTGACTGGCAGAATCAATTTCTCTATAACTATCCTGTAAGGCCCTTTCAGAATCTTACATGTTTCAGAGAGATCACCTCTCACTCTTTTAAACCCCAGAGAATATAAACTCAAAGCACTCAATCTTTCAGCATATGAAAACCATCTCATTCCATAACTAAATGTTGTGAACTTTCACTATACTGTGACCAGTGCAAGTCTGCCTTTCCTTAAATGTGGAAGCTAAAACTGCATTTGGACTCTTGATGTGGTCGCACCAAATACCTGTCTAACTGTAGCAAGACTTCTTTATTCTGCTACTTTAATCCCCTTGCAATAAAGGACAGAATGCCCTTCGACATTCTCGTTGCTTGCTGTACATACATGCTAACATTTTGTCTTCCTTATTCCTGTCCATGGAAAGTCCCACCTCAAAGAAAACACGAATTATGAAGCTAGTCTCATTCCACTAATAATATTGTAATCATCCCTTTTAGCTCCATACAACGTGACCATATTCCCAAACATTATATCAACGAGAAGGGTAAATGTCACCTGTGAAGCAATTGGATATCCTCTGGCTCAGATTCATTGGTTGTTGAATGGAACAAAGAACCTCACATCCAAGGTTAATACTCGCAGTGTAAAATCAGCAGAGGAACTGTACAAGATCACGAGCACACTTCAAATCACAGAGAAAATAGATATTCCAGAATGTGTTTACATTTGTGCCGTGTGGAGCATGGAAGAGGGTCAATATGTGGTGCAGAAACACCTTCCATGTAAGTTCGCAACATTCACTCATGAAAGGATTTTGGAAAGTCGATGTTTAAAGAACTAATATATCTAATTTGTTCTTAATATGTGAACAATATTGCAAGATTATATTGAATAATCATGACTATTTACACTGAAATGTTTTGGGGATCTTGTTTTAAATTATTGCAGCCTTTTTTCTCAGTGTCGTTTAAAAGTCAACTTTGCTATTGTTAATGAATAGAGTCACAGTTCGGTACAGATATTCCCAGACCAAACAGAAGCTATGTGGCCGGTCTGAGAATTAAGATTGACTGTTAACTGCTCATGCTGCAGCTCCAGGCCCAAACGATGAGCACCCTCTTCTCACTCTGTATAAAATGGGGTCTCATTTTATAAATCTCATTATTGCATTCTAGATCTAATGAGTACGAAGTGAAATGCTTCAACTTTTAGTCATGTCTTAGTTCTGCTGTTAATTGTATATTTTTCACCCACATTGTCTGTTTCAGTCTTTCATCAAAGCTCTAACCGTGATGGTAATATTGAAGAGAAAGATAAAAATGTTCTCATAGCAGCCTTTCTGATTATCACCCTTATTTATGGTGCATTAGTAATTTCTGCTCTTCCACAGTTTAGAAGAAGTTCACATCCAGGTATTTTGATCAATATAGTTATTGCATAATTATGCTAATCACACAAATTATGACATTGTCTTACGTTTTGAAACATTTGTTATTATCCTTATTTTGAATATGCTCGTAATCCAGAATCCAATGCAGTTTAACTTAATTATATATCAAATATACAATTTCCAAGATTCAATAAAAATAATTGACAGAATCTCTAACATTCTGAATAGCTCCAGATTCAGTCTCTCACTCTAATCTCCTCATTAATACAGTGTTTCTTACATATCCCTTAGTTGAAATATTGGAAAACAAATATCTTTAAATTACTGATGGAGAAGCATTTGCTGAATAGTTTGCTAGAAAGAAATGTTGAGGTATCTCAAGTTATGAATGTTGCCTAATTAATTACAATCCTTGCTTAAAGAAAAGATGGATAAATAAAAACTACACATTCACTTGTCCTGAGCTCCCACATAAAGGAGATAGAAATGTTTTGGTGAGTCAGACTGAACTGCTGTGAAGACATTCTATTCAGTCATTTCCATTGAACATCACAGAAAAGATGTGACTCAGTCATCCTTTGGTGGTCCAAGATATAAATATTAAACTTATGATGTTTTGGACAGGGCAAGGAGAATAGAGAAGGAAGTAAACATTTTTTCTTCTTAGTTGTGTGTAAAGCTGGCATTTATTTCCCAGAGTGAATAACTATGGGATGCTGCTTGACCTTCTTTATCATAGTTTAATACCTGTAATCAGACTGATTCCAATCTAAAAAACAGATTTACAGAATCTTACGTGGATTTACATGGGCCGACATGACACCAAGTGTTAAAGTTCACTTGAGAATGTTTCTTTAAAAAAGTTCTGCAATTCACAAACGAAAGAACTGAAAACAACATGTTCATTCTAAAAGATGAGGGACTTAACAAACTATCCTGGTCAATTCAGAGTGAACTAATTGGTGTGCTATTTGCATTATATTTATATAGGGCTGCAACTTTCCTCTCCAAAAATACATTAGTTTTTAAGCTAGATATTTAGTGAAGTGTTCTCAAATTATCGAAGCCTGTTCATTACGTGTGCTGATACTAGGCCCTTCAAGAAAATCTAAAATCAAATTCTCACACTGTGCTTGGTTATTTGAACTTCTGAATCACAGGTCCAAACATTAGCAATTTGGTAACTTAATCATGAGATTACCATAGACTTCTAGTTGTTAGAAAACTGAAATCTTAGAGGTTCGCTGATTGCAATTATTTTGTATCAATTTGGTTATAAAGGTATTTTCGCCCTTTGACAAAGGAGCAGGACAAACTATCTGAATTGAGTTCAATAAATGTGATGCTTTTATATCTGTCAATATTGTCATGATCATCCAGAGATTACTGCCTTTTCCAAGATTGAGTTTGGAGCTATAAGAATGAATAAACTGCAACATTTTGCAGAAGAATGTGTTAATTAAAATCAACTGTTATATGCCAGAAACAATGAATTCATTGTTGTGTTGCTTTATTTTCAGAAATTAGAAGAGAATTTGAAATCCCGATGGTAAGTGTGATTTCAAGTATCTGCATGTTTTTAAAAGCTTTCTGTCATGGACCAGGCCTGACCCCTCAAAACATTTTCAAGCAGGTAGCCTAGACCATAACTTTGCTATTTGTTTCAGGTAAGTGTACAGGGGATGTTCCCAGAGTGAACTAGTTGGTCTGACTGCCAAGTTTTAAACAAAGAATTTATTTACAAAATTACAGAATGAAACACAAAGAACCAAAAATACAACTTATCCGATCCAAACACCCGACAGATATCCCAACTTAATGATGCTGTTCCAAAATACTTCCAACAGTCCCAGTAAACAGACCCCTTAGCACAAAGAGTTAAAATGACACAAAAAGCTTACAGGTTACAAAGTCAGAAGGGCAGGAGGAGGGAGAGAGCTTCCAGTTTCAACTGTGACCCTGACTCAACTTTTTTAAAGAAACATTCTCAAGTGAACTTTAATACTTGGCATCATGTCGGCTCAGATATGTCCACGTAAGATTCTGTAAATCTGTTTTTTAGATTGGAATCAGTCTGAAGATTGTAGCACAGACAGTCTCACACAAGGCACCTCACACCTTCAATGCATTATCTGGGCCAACATGACACCAACTGTTAAAGTTCACTCGGGAATGTCACTTTAAAAAAGTTCTGCGATTTTACGTATGAAAGAACTAAAACCAACATGTTCATTCTAAAAGATGAGAGACTTAACAAACAATCCAGGTCTTTTTTAATATATAAATTCAGTTACATCACACTGTAAACTTCTGTTATAAATTCTGTGTCTTACGATCTTATACTCCACAATCACCTGATGAAGGAGCAGCGCTCCGAAAGCTAGTGCTTCCAAATAAACCTGTTGGACTATAACCTGGTGTTGTGTGATTTTTAACTGATTATACCATTTTTTAAAGACATGAAAGCCTTAGGCTCATTATCTGTTAGGGGTAAACAAAAAGGGCCCCAACAAAACCTTTCAAACCCAGCCTAGTTGGAGCGTGGCCAATTACCCCCTCTCTGAAAAACACAAGGGCACAATAACTTTGAGATAGGCTCAGCTTTGTGACATTTGTCTCACAACTTTTAAAAGTCTTTTTTCCGTTTTAACCAGGTGTCAAGCGACCACAGGATTAATGTTTCATAAAATATAGAACTGGAAAATATAGATTCTGGAAATCTGAAACTCAAGCAAAAATTGCTGGAGAAATTCAGCACGTCTGGCAGCGTCTATGGCAAGATAGCAGAACTAAGATTTTGACTTCAATGACCCTTCTACAGAACACAAAACCAATGCTTCGTCGTGTTTGCAGTTAATCAATCTTATTTTTAACTTGTACAGAATATACTGATGTCGACATTTTAAAGTAAATGTTTTGACTTCCTCTCTCATCTAGTTAATGGGTGTTAATATTTCTGGTCTGATACAAACTCCTCATACCTCTAGAAACTGGCAAATTACAAAGCTTGATGTTGGAAGTCCTAGTGACACATTAACACCGAGGCTGACAGCCACTCATGTTGTGCCAATCATGAAGCACGTGGACAGAGTACAATGTTAAGAAGAAAGGCTGCGAAGGCACTCATAGTAGGTGAAAGAAATGAGCTAACCTGTGAAAGAGAAGACTGAAACCATTAAGTTGCATCTGCAGCAAGTGACTGGGCCTGCATAGGGGACAATATTGCCCTCCACCATATGATCACACAGGCACACAAAGTGCCTAGCCCGGCAATCCTGCAGCACTCACTGTCTTGGTTGTGCCTCCTCATCATCAACACAACTGAGATCTTCCTGAGATATACACTCCTACACATATACGCTGCTGCTCAGTAAGCAATTATAGTGGGGCAGGGGTGTAAGATATCGGAGTGAGCTGATGTCATGTACACGTATTGCTACTGCTGTTTCCATGTAATGTAGTTAGCAATCTTTGCAGCCACTCTTCCCCTGACCCTCATTAATGACCAAGGAGTGATAGCATAGGATGCTATGAGGCATCTAGCCTCAGAACAGAGACAGGGGCATAAGCAGTAAAATGCAAGAGTTTAAGAAATGTTAAAACTACTTATATACCACTCGTTGTGGAAGGAGCTTTAAGTATGAATTTGTTTTCTCAATAAATTGTCGAGATAACACAGTATGGTGAACAGACTATTTAAATCAGGTCTCCAAACTCTGTACAATTTTACAGCCTACACCTACAAGTGACATTAATAATTTTTTCCTCCTGTCCCTCTCATTGCACTACCCTGAAATACCTCACAGCTGAGATGGAAGGATCATGCTCCGTAATGGAGCTCATTGACCCTGGAGGTTTGTTCGGATGACCCCAGGGGCTTGTCTGGGTGACCCTGGGAGTTTGTTCGGGTGACCCAGGAGGTTTGTTTGGATGACCCTGGGAGTTTGCTTGGGTGACCCTGGAGGTTTGTTCGGGTCTGGATGGGCTAAACATTTTGAGGGTCCTTTAGCCAGGGCAAGCTTAACTTGCTAGGCTGGAGCATCCAACACTCAGGGAGGGGTTGATGGGGGAGGGGAACAAGGTGGAGGTGGAGGGTCTGGCCACTTCCCTGATGGGAGACTGTTGTGGGACCTGTGTGTAACTCCTCCTCTTCCAGTTTTATGGCTCCTCGCTCTGCCCCATCTCTTTGTGAAGGGATGTACCTGGATGTACAAGGCTCTTCGTCACTGAGGATCAATGTGTAGGGTTAAGGAGTGCAGGTATTTTGATCCTCCAACAGCTCCTGCTGATGCTGGGCCTGTGTCTTCACAGTAGCCGCAAATCTGTACGTGGAGACAGATGGCCATAAAACTGGCTGCAGTGCTGCAGTGTCTAAGTGATAGCAGGAAGGGAATCGATGCAGTGGCTGTATTACTCCAGCTTCTCAGCAATGAGGACAAGTGAGACCTCTTGGCCTGCTGCTGCTCACTGTGCATCTGCACAAAGCTACACAGGAAGTGACAAGAAGTTAGTATATGACTAAGTCAGTGGAAGACAGTTTGGGAATACACTAACCAACAACTAACAGCTGGTCATGCACCCTGGGAATGAATCAAACATTTAACAATGATTGTGTGTGAGGACAGTTCCAAAGCAACCCAAGTATAAGGTGAAACCAAAGGATTTACTGAGTGTGATGTCATTGGCAGAGAAACTACTCAGATATCCCATTAGAAGCTAATCGATCCTCATCAGATCAGATCTAATCAGCCGTTAGTAAATTTAGTCTGTCTGACAGGTGGGTTACTGTATGTTGGGAGAAAGTGAGGACTGCAGATCAGAGTTGAGAGCGTGGTGCTGGAAAAAGCTCTGCCGATTAGGCAGCATCAGAGGAGCAGGAGAATTGACATTTCAAGCATAAGCTCTTCATCAGCAAGGATTCGTTCCTGATGAAGAGCTTATGCTCGAAACGTCAATTCTCCCGGACCTCGGATGCTGCCTGACTGGCTGTGCTTTTCCAGCACCACACTCTCGACTCTGTCACTGTATGTTGTTTATGGAATAGGCTCAAATCATTTACACAATTTGCCTAAAGTTTCATCCAGCCAATTTAATTTCATAAAATTTGCTTGATTTATGAAATATTTTGTCAGTTAGAATTCTCGATTTCAGGAACCTTACACTGTACAGCTGAAAAGATCGGAATTATTGGTGTGGCCAAATGAGGAGTGCTCTACCAGAATAGGCAAAACCATATTTTCCAGACTGCTGTGGCTCTGGGAAACACTTTTCCACCTCATCCATGATTGTTCGCCCTTCCAGGATTGGCTGCTAGTGTGATCCATGATATTGCAATTATCTAAATGCAAAGACAATTACCTGAAGAGAAAATAATCAAGGGTACAGGTAAAGGATGGGCTAGTGGGACTCACTAATCAGTTCTTCAATGGTGTTGGCATAGTTTTAAAAGGCTAAATAATCTCCTTCTAGACAGTAACCAGTTTACAATCCTATAATTCCATTATTCATGATGATTCGATTTCAATGAGGTTGCAGTCTCACATTGATTCTATCTTTCAAATTGTCGGAATAGGTCTCCACTTGTCATATGCAGCACTTTAAATCCATCCCAGCACTTTTGGCAACAGTGCTGAGCAATTGTTACCACAATATTGTAGGAGCGATCAGATTAAATGTGGTCAGTCCACACCTGCAGCAACTGAGATTAACTAGCTAAGCACAGGTTATTCTTGTACTGCCAGAATTGTAGCTATAAGAAAAGCTTTGATAAAATGGGACTTTTTTGGGGAGCAGAAGTAGTTGACTTGGGAATTGATTGAGGTGTTTTTAATTTGTGTGGAATCTAGAAAAGACCAACTTAGAAGTAGGTCAATAACTTCAGCAAATCATCTGCCGACATTTCTGCCACCTCCAAACAGACCCCACCACCAGGGATATATTTCCCTCCCCACCCCTTTCCGCCTTCCGCAAAGACCGTTCCCTCCGTGACTACCTGGTCAGGTCCACGCCCCCCTACAACCCACACTCCCATCCTGCCACCTTCCCCTGCCACCGCAGGAATTGCAAAACCTGCGCCCACACCTCCTCCCTCACCTCCATCCAAGGCCCTAAAGGAGCCTTCCACATCCATCAAAGTTTTACCTGCACATCCACCAATATCATTTATTGTATCTGTTGCTCCCAATGCGGTCTCCTCTACATTGGGGTGACTGGACGCCTCCTAGCAGAGCGCTTTAGGGAACATCTCCGGGACACCCACACCAATCAGCCACACCACCCTGTGGCCCAACATTTCAACTCCCCTTCCCACTCTGCCGAGGACATGGAGGTCATGGGCCTCCTTCACCGCTGCTCCCTCACCACCAGACGCCTGGAGGAAGAACGCCTCATCTTCCGCCTCGGAACACTTCAACCCCAGGGTATCAATATGGACTTCAATAGTTTCCTCATTTCCCCTTCCCCCACCTCACCCCAGTTCCAAACTTCCAGCTCAGCACTGTCCCCATGACTTGTCCTACCTGCCTATCTTCTTTTCCACCTATCCACTCCACTCCACCCTCCCCCCCGAACTCTCACCTTCATCCCCTCCCCCACTCACCTCTTGTACTCTATGCTACTTTCTCCCCACCCCTACCCTCCTCTCACTTATCTCTCCTCGCTTCAGGCTCTCTGCCTTTATTCCTGATGAAGGGCTTTTGCCCGAAACGTTGATTTTACTGCTCCTTGGATGCTGCCTGAACTGCTGTGCTCTTCCAGCACCACTAATCCAGAATCAGGTTTCCAGCATCTGCAGTCATTGTTTTTACCCAATAACTTCAGCAGACGGATTAGAGGAGCATTGAGGAGTATTTCTTAAAACAGTTGGTGATGGTGAATTGCATCTCTGCTGGAAATATTGGGAGAAAAGGTCATACTTAAAACCGACTTGGGTATGCAGAGTGCTGGTAATCTATAAGAAAGAGAGAGAGAGAGTAGAGTAGCTTTTATTTGTCATTTCTACTAGATACAACTGATACAGCAAAAACGAGACAATGTTCCCCTAGTACCGAGATGCTACAT
This sequence comes from Chiloscyllium plagiosum, assembly GCF_037043375.1. Taxonomy (NCBI): domain Eukaryota; kingdom Metazoa; phylum Chordata; class Chondrichthyes; order Orectolobiformes; family Hemiscylliidae; genus Chiloscyllium; species Chiloscyllium plagiosum. The sequence continues at coordinate 27,716,111 of NW_028270163.1, forward strand.
TGACAGCACAAACTACACAATCGTACACGGCATAAAGTGCATAATAAGTGCAAAACACGCAAGTTACAGTGTAATAGAAGAATGATAAATAATTGACATTTTTCTGGCAGCAATTTGAAGTGGTGCCAAGATTTTCAGATGGAAAAGTGTCCAATCATACTGTGTTAAGGAGCCGGATAGCTTGGGGGAAGAAACTGTTGCACAGTCTGGCGTGAGAGATGGAATACTCCAGTATCATCTACCAGATGGCAGGAGGGAGAAGAGTTTGAGTGAAGGGTGTATGGGGTCTTCCACAAAGCTCTTAGCCTTTTGGATGCAACGTGTGTTGTAAATGTCTGTAATGGAGGGAAGAGAGATCCCGATGATCTTCTCAGTTCTCCTCACTATCCGTTGTAGGGTCTTACGATCCAAGATGATCCCAAACCAGGCAGTGATACAGCAGCTCAGGGTATTCTCAATGAACCCTCTGTAGAATGTAGTGAGGATGGGGGTGGGAGATGGGCTTTCCTCAGCCTGTGCAGAAAGAAGAGATGCTGCTGGGCTTTCTTGGCTATGGAGCTGGTGTTGAGGGTCCAGGTGAGATTCTCTGCCAGGCGTTAACCAATAAATTTGGTGCTCTTCACAATCTCCACGGGAGAGCCATCGGTGTACAGCAGAGAGTGGTCAGTCCGTGCCCTCCTGAAGTCAACAACCATCACTTTTGTCTTGTCCATGTTCAGAGGCAGGTTGTTGGCCCTGCACCAGTACGTTAGCCGCTGCACCTCCTCTCTGTGTGCTGACTCATCATTCCTGCTAAGACAATAGACCAATTTTTAAAAATAACTTCTGTAATTAAAATGGCACCTAATTGTGTAACATATGCACATCTCCCTGTATTAGCAATTTTTGTGAAGATTTGTAGGTTAATGATAAGTCTGTAAGTTAGCTTGCTGAGCTTGAAGGTTTATTTTCAGACGTTTTGTTACCATACTGGGTAACATCATCAGTGAGAGTCTCTGGTGAAGTGCTTGCGGTACGTCCCACCTCTCTATTTATAGGTCTTGGTTTCTTAAGGTGGGCGATGCCATTTCCACTTTATTTTTTTCAAGGGAAGGTAGATAGGGTCTAAATCGATGTGTCTTTTGACAGAGTTCTGGTTAGAATGCCATGCCTCTAAGAATTCTCGTGTGTGTCTTTGTTTCGCCTGTCCTAGGATGTGTGTGCTGTCCTAGTCAAAGTGGTGTCTTTCTTTGTCTGTATGTATGGAAACTAGTGAGAGTGGATCGTGTCTTTTGGTGGCTAGTTGGTACTTATGTGTCCTGGTGGCAAGTTTCCTGCTAGTTTGTCTGATGTAGTGTTTTTTTTTAATTCATGCACCGATACAGAAAAAGCAGTCCTAGTCAGAGGGTTAAACTACAGTTACAAAGACATGAGTAAAAAGGACTTCCCTGCAGCATTTGAATTCATATTTCAAAAAAAACGGTCTTTCAGAATAAACACAGCAGACCATAAGACAAGCTATTGCACCTACGTTAGGCTGAAAAAAGGAAGGGAATACACTTAATGCTCAAGAAAATAAAGCCTAAGAAAAGCTTTAAAAAGGCAAAAACATCATAATCTAGCTGCAGACAATGGACACATGACCATTATTTTTTAATGATTTGGAGATGCCAGTGGTGGACTGGGGTGTACAAAGTTATTTTAAAAATCCAACCATCTTAAAAAGGCAAATGCTCTGCTTGCAGATACCGACACTTACCAGTCGATGGCGATAGACTCGAACCTGCAACTGCTAAACAGATTCTCAGCCTTTCTAACAGGACTTGAAAGAATCAGGAGAATTAAACAGGACACACTTCTAAAACATGAAACCAGATAGATCCAACACACCATACTTCTATGGATTACCAGAAATACACAAACCTGGGCTCCTCCCCCACTCAGATCCAGAGTCTCCCTACCTGGTACACCAACATATAGATTAGCCAAGGAACTCCACCAAAAACAAAAACACCTAATTGAAGATTCACAACACTCTATTCACTCCACCCAAGAATTCCTGAACACCATCAAAGACACCAAGATGGAAGAGGATGAAATAATGGTCTCTTTTGATGTTACAGCCCTTTTCACATCAATCAGCATCAACCTGGCCAAAGAAACACTGGCATCACTACCTAGCAAAACCAGGAACACAAACACTCGACAGCACCGACTTCATCAGCAAAGACAATGTCCTCAAGCTAGTGGACCTGTGCCTCACCACCCACTTCACTTTCAATAACAAAACCTACAAACAAGTCAACAGAACACCTATGGGATCACCAATATCAGGGCTCATAGTGGAAGGAGTAATGCAGAGACTTGAACAAGGCGCACTCCCATCTATCCAATCCAAACGTTGGGTTTGCAACGTGGATGACACCTTAGTCATCACAAAACGGAACAAATTAGAGGAAACATACAACACCATCAACAATATCCTGACAGGCATAAAATTCACAGAAGAGGTGAACGGCAACAGACTCCCATTCCTAGATGTGACAGTTGAACATACAGTTAATGGAGAGCTTCAAACCAGCGTCTACAGAAAAACAAACACAGACCAAATACTTAACTTCAGAAGCAATCATCCCAACACCCACAAATAGAGCTGCATCACAACATTATTTCAATGAGCTACATCACACTGAAGCACCCAAGAACTATAAAAAGCAGAAGAAAAATATCTATACAATGTTTTCAAGAAAAAATGGATACCCAATAATTATACCCAATACATTCCACTGATTCCTCAGAAACAAACCCAAACAAGCAGACACAAAGCAACCAAAAACTATAGCCACATTACCTTACATCAAAGACAGATCAGAAATGATTTCCAGACCACTCATACCCCTTGGTATCATGGTAGCCCATAAACTTACCAATACACTTGAACAGCGACTAATGAACCTAAAGGATCCATTAGATACTACCAGCAAAACAACCACCATTTACAAGATACCACGCAAGAACTGTAAAAAACTCTACATTGGACAAACTAGTAGGATACTTGCCACCAGGATACATGAACATCAACTGGCCACCAAAATACATGCCGGCTACTTGCGGAGCGTTTCAGAGAACACCTCTGGGACACCCGGACCAACCAACCCAACCACCCTGTGGCTCAGCATTTCAACTCCCCCTCCCACTCCACCAAGGATATGCAGGTCTTTGGACTCCTCCATCGCTAGACCACAACAAAATGACGGTTGGAGGAAGAGCGCCTCATCTTCCGCCTAGGAACCCTCCAACCACATGGGATGAACTCGGATTTCACCAGTTTCCTCATTTCCCCTCCCCCCACCTTGTCTCAGTCAAATCCATCGAATTCAGCACCGCCTTCCTAACCTGCAATCTTCTTCCTGACCTCTCCGCCCCCACCCCAGTCTGACCTATCACCCTCACCTTGACCTCTATCCACCTATCACATTTACGACGCCCCTCCCCCAAGTCCCTCCTCCCTACCTTTTATCTTAGCCTGCTTGACAAACATTCCTCATTCCTGAAGAAGGGCTTATGCCCGAAACGTCGATTCTCCTGTTCTCTGGATGCTGCCTGACCTGCTGCGCTTTTCCAGCAACACATTTTCAGCTCTGATCTCCAGCATCTGCAGACCTCACTTTCTCACCAAAATACATGACCCACTCTCACTAGTTTCCATACATACAGAAAAAGAAGGACACCACTTTGATTGGGACAACACACACATCCTAGGACAGGCGAAACAAAGACATGCACGAGAATTCCTAGAGGCATTGCAATCTAACCAGAACTCCATCAATAAACACATCAATTTGGACTCTATCTACCTGCCCTTGAAAAGAAATGGAAATTACATCACCCACCTTAAGAACCAAGACCTATAAATAGAGAGGCGGGACATACCACCAGCACTTCACCAGAGACTTTCACTGACGATGTTACCTAGTATGGTGACAAAATGTCGGAAAACAAATCTTTCAGCTCAGCAAGCTAACTTACATACTTAACTCACTGTATTTTCATAAATGTAAGTGACAAATTGTCAAAAATAAAACAACTGCAAAGTCAGATTAAGATTGTATAACACCATTTTGGTCAAACTATGTGTGAAAAGTCACTTTCTAAGGCATTAACTTTCTGTGTCTGAATCCTTATTTCAACATACTCAAAATTTACTCAAACCTATTCCATATGAAACTTAGTTGATTGTCCCTCCATTAACTCAAATCTCACTAAATTCTTGACACTCATGCCCTTTCTGCCTCGTTCTGAATAATATTGTAAATAAATACTGTCTTCAGTGATCATATATGTGTTATTGGTCAAACACTGGCCATGACAACTGCGCTGCCATACTCTATTTACTATTGCCAGTTCTGATACAATATGATAGTTCGGTTATCTTGCAATCTCGTTTTGTAAGAAAATCACACAATAGCCACACCATTTAAACTAATAGGGCCAGAATCATGTTAAAGCCAATACATGTAAGGAAAGTTGGCGTTCTGCAAATAACGGCCTCATTTCTTCAATTGTGTTAAAACCAATTCACGCTGTATCCCAGCCCTTAAGTTACTTCTCATCTGGTTTGTGTCAAGCTTCCTGAATGTTTCAGTCCTCATTGTTCATTTTATGCCAGTCTCTGGCTCCCCTCTTGCAATATATTGAAGGTAAATGAACACCCTGTTATTAATGTTGTTTCCATTGCAAATGTGAGTGAACAACTGTCTCATTATAAGATGTGTTCCTGGAACAGAATGTAAGATTTGCATCTATCAGTAAAAAATATGACCTGTTAAAACTTCTGTGCCTTTGTGCATTAGCTAATATGAGTGGTTGCATTAACACCTGACGAGTAAAAGCTTGCAATTCATTCAAATCTCACCACTGAGCTTTGAGATGGTTGCAGTAACATAAACCACAGGCAGAGGGTTGCAGTTCTATGAAACGCCTGTTGTTTCAAGTGAACAAACACAAGAGGAAGACAGATATACCAAAGTTCTTTCTGAAGTGCTTCAGCAGCTCAGAAAGGTACAAATAAAGAAAACTACTTTGCACAGTTGTTTGGAAAATAAACAAAAAACTGTATTTTTTTCTTACTTACATTAATGGATTCACCATGAATGTATCAAAAGGTTTTCAACCCCTCCGCAGATTCTCCTACGAGACGTACACTGTCCTGACTTGGAGATACACCACTGCTTCTTCAGTTTCACTAGCTCAAAGTCCTGAGGCCACCTTGCAAACAGCATTGTGGGTCGGCCTCAACCAAATGGAAAGCTGTTCACCACCATTATCTCAAAGGCCATTAATTATTGTCATTAAATGCAGGTCCAGCCGGTCATGTCCATTTCTCCTCAATGAATCGAATTCAGTATCCAGTTCCATAACTAGAATATTAATGAAAGTGCTGATGATGCTTTCAGGTAAACGTTCCTCCTAACTCTGCTTTATATTTTAGTTCCATTTATTCCCTATACCAAGCTGTGATGTATCTGGACTGGATGCTTTCTATAGTGCAGCCATAAAAATTGGTAAGAGTCATTATGGACATGCTAAATTCCTTTAACGTTCTGAGGAAGTAGAGACATTGGTGTGTTGTACTCATCATTATTTAAGATCCATCCCACTATGATGGCATCATCAGCAAATTTGTAAATGCAGTTAAAACTGAATTTGGTCACACAGTCGTAAGTGTTTAAGGAGAGTACACAGCCTTGCGGGGCACCGGTGTTGAGGATTGTTGTGGAGGAGGTGTTGTTGCCTATCCTTATTGATTGCAGTCTGCGGGTCAGGAAGCCAATGATCCAGATGAAGAGGGGGGAGTGGAGCCCTAGATCTCTTAGTTTGGAGATAAATTTAGTTGGAATTATGGTGTTGATGGTGGAGCTAAAGTCAGTAAATAGGAGTCTAACGTAGACATCCTTGTTATCCAGATGCTCCAGGGATGGGTGTAGTCAGGGAGATGGTACCTGCTATGGAACTGTGTGACATTAGGTGAATTATAGTGGATCAAGTCAATCTGGGAGGCTGCATTTGATGTGTGCCATTACTCCCCTATTGAAGCACTTCATTATGATGGATGTTAGAGCCACTGGGCAGTAGCATTAAGGCATGTGCCCTGATTTTTCTTTGGCACCGGTATGATGGTGATCTTCTTGATGCAGGTGGGAACCTCAATCTATCATGAGGAGTGGTTAAAAATGTCTGCAAATACTCCCACCAGCTGGTTCACACAGGATCTGGGCCAGTCATTTTCTGTGGGTTCAACAACAAGAAGGCTGATCTGACATCTGCAGTGGTGTCTGTGGGTACAGATGCACCAAATGCTGTTCGGGCAGGCGACATAATTTCACTGACTTTCTGTTCAAAATGAGCATATAATACAATGAGCTCATGGAGGAGAGTTGCATTGCTGTCAGCGATTCCATTCAACTTTGCTTTGTAGTCTGATATAGAGTCATAGAGATGTACAGCATGGAAACAGACCCTTCGGTCCAACCTGTCCACGCCGACCAGATATCCCAACCCAATCTAGTCCCACCTGCCAGCACCCGGCCTATATCCCTCCAAACCCTTCCTATTCATATACCCATCCAAATGCCTCTTAAATGTTGCAATTGTACCAGCCTCCACCACACCCTCTGGCAGCGCATTCCATACAGGTACCACCCTCTGCATGAAAGAGTTGCCCCTTAGGTCTCTTTTATATCTTTCCCTTCTCACCCTAAACCTATGCCCTCTAGTTCTGGGCTCCCGACCCCAGGGAAAAGACTTTGTCTATTTATCCTATCTATGCCCCTCATAATTTTGTAAACCTCTATAAGGTCACCCCTCAGCCTCTGACACTCCAGGGAAAACAGCCCCAGCCTGTTCAGCCTCTCCCTGTAGCTCAAATCATCCAACCCTGCAACATCCTTGTAAGTCTTTTCTGAACCCTTTCAAGTTTCAGAACATCTTTCCGATAGGAAGGAGACCAGAATTGCATGCAATAATCCAATAGTGGCCTAACCAATGTCCTGTACAGCTGCAACATGACCCCCAACTCCTGTACTCAATACTCTGACCAATAAAGGAAAGCATACCATACGCCTTCTTCACTACCCTACCTGCCTGCGACTCCACTTTCAAGGAGCTATAAACCTGCACTCCAAGGTCTCTTTGTTCAGCAACACTCCCTAGGAACTTACTATTAATTGTATAAGTCCTGTTAAGATTTGCTTTCCCAAAATGCAGCACCTCGCAATTATCTGAATTAAACTCCATCTGCCACTTCTCAGCCCATTGGCCCATCTGGTCAAGATCCTATTGTAATCTGAGGTAACCCTCTTCGCTGTCCACTACACCTCCAATTTTGGTGTCATCTGCAAACTTACTAACTGTACCTCTTATGCTCACATCCAAATCATTTATGTAAATGACAAAAAATAGAGGACCCAGCACCGATCCTTGTGGCACTCCACTGGTCACAGGCCTCCAGTCTGAAAAACAACCCTCCACCACCGCCCTCTGTCTTCTACCATAGAGCCAGTTCTGTATCCAAATGGCTAGTTCTCCCGTATTCCATGAGATCTAATCTTGCTAATCAGTCTCCCATAGAGAACCTTGTTGAACGCCTTACTGAAGTCCATATAGATCACTTCTACTGCTCTGCACTCATCAATCTTCTTTGTTACTTCTTAAAAAAACTCAGTCAAGTTTGTAAGACATGATTTCCCATGCACAAAGCCATGTTGACTATCCCCAATCAGTCCTTGCCTTTCCAAATACATGTACATCCCGTTCCTCAGGATTCCCTCCAACAACTTGCCCACCACTGAGGTCAGGCTCACCGGTCTATAGTTCCCTGGCTTGTCTTTACCGCCCTTCTTAAACAGTGGCACCATGTTTGCCAACCTCCAGTCTTCCGGCACCTCACCTGTGACCATCGATGATACAAATATCTCAGCAAGAGGCCCAGCAATCACTTCTCTAGCTTCTCACAGTGTTCTCGGGTACACCTGATCAGGTCCTGGGGATTTATCCACCTTTAACCATTTCAAGACATCCAGCACTTCCTCCTCTGTAATCTGGACATTTTGCAAGATGTCACCATCTATTTCCCTACAGTCTATATCTTCCATATCCTTTTCCACAGTAAATACTGATGCAAAATATTCATTTAGTATCTCCCCCATTTTCTGTGGCTCCACACAAAGGCCACCTTGCTGATCTTTGAGGTGCCCTATTCTCTCCCTAGTTATCCTTTTGTCCTTAATATATTTGTAAAACCCTTTGGATTCTCCTGAATTCTATTTGCCAACGCTATCTCATGTCCCCTTTTTGCACTCCTGATTTCCCTCTTAAGTATACTCTTACTTTCTTGATAGTCTTCGAAGGATTCACTTGACCTATCCTGTCTATACCTGACATATGCTTCCTTTTTTCTCTTAACCAAACCCTCAATTTCTTGAGTCATCCAGCATTCCCTATACCTACCAGCCTTCCCTTTCACACTGACAGGAATATATTTTCTCTGGATTCTTGTTATCGCATTTCTGAAGGCTTCCCATTTTCCAGCCGTCCCTTTACCTGCGAACATCTGACTCCAATCAGCTTTCGAAAGTTCTTGCCTAATACCATCAAAATTGGCCTTTCTCCAATTTAAAACTTAAACTTTTAGATCTGGTCTATCCTTTTCCATCACTATTTTAAAACGAATAGAATTATGGTCAATGGCCCCAAAGTGCTCCCCCACTGACACCTCAGTCACCTGCCCTACCTTATTTCCCAAGAGTAGTCAGGTTTTGCACCTTCTCTAGAAGGTATATCCAAATACTGAATCAGAAAATTATCTTGTACACACTTAAGAAATTCCTCTCCATCTAAACTTTTAACACTATGGCAATCCCAGTCGATGTTTGGAAAGTTAAAATCCCCGACCACAACTACCCTATTATACTTACAGATCACTGAGATCTCCTTACAATTTGTTTCTCAATTTCCCTCTGACTATTAGGGGGTCGAGAATACAGTCCCAATAAGGTGATCATCCCTTTCTTATTTCTCAGTTCCACCCAAATAACTTCTCTGGATGTATTTCCAGGAATATCCTCCCTCAGTACAGCTATCATACTATCCTTTATCAAAAATGCCACTCCTCCTCCTCTCTTGCCTCCCTTTCTATCCTTCCTGTAACATTTGTATCCTGGAACATTAAGCTGCCAGTCCTGCCCATCGCTGAGCCATGTTTCTGTAATTGCTATGATATCCTAGTCCCATGTTCCTAACCATGTCCTGAGTTCATCTGCCTTCCCTGTTAGGCCCCTTGCATTGAAATAAATGCAGTTTAATTTGTTAGTCCTACCTTGTCCCTGCCTGCCCTGACTGTTTGATTCACTTCTGTTCTCAACTGTACCAGAGTCTCAGATTGATCTCTTTCCTCACTATCTCCCTGGGTCCCATCTCCCCCTCCCCCTCGCCCACCTTACTAGTTTAAATCCTCCCAAGCAGTTTTAGCAAATTTCACTGCCAGTATATTAGCCCCCTTCCAATTTCGGTGCAATAAGTCCTTCTTGTACAGGTCACTTCTACCTCAAAAGAGATTCCAATGATCCAAAAATGTGAATCCTTCTCCCATACACCAGCTCCTCAGCCATGCATTCATCTGCTCTATCCTCCTATTCCTGCCCTCACTAGTCGTAGCACTGAGAGTAATCCAGATATTACTACCCTTGAGGACCTCCTTTTTAAATTTCTGCCTAACTCTCTGTAATCTCCCATCAGAATCTCAACCTTTTCCCTTCCAATGTCGTTGGTTCCAATGTGGACAATGACCTCTTGCTGGCCCCTCTCCCCCTTGAGAACATTCTGCACCCCCTCTGAGACATCCTTGATCCTGGCACCAGGGAAACAACACACCATTCTGATTTTTCTCTGCTGACCACACAAATGTCTGTCTGTACCTCGGACTACAGAATCCCCTTATTGGAAGCCGACGCTCCCCTCGTTGCATTAGAGCCAGTCTCAATACCAGAAACTTGGCTCTTTGTGCTATGTTCCCCTGAGAATCTATCACCCCCTACATTTTCCAAAACAGCATACCTGTTTGAAATGGGTATATTTACAAAAGACTCCTGCCCTGCACGCCGACCTCTCTTATCCTTCCTGGAGGTAACCCATCTATATGACTGTATCTGAGACTTTCCCCCCTTCATTTAACTGCCATCCATCACATACTGTTGCTGTTGCAAATTCCTAATTGCTTCTATCTGTCTCTTCAACTGATCCATTCGATCTGATAAGAGTCGCATCCAACAGTATTTATGGCAGATACAATCAGCAGTAACCCTTAAACTCTCTTAAAACTCCCACATCTGACAAGAAGTACATATCACTGCAAAGGCCATTTTTGCTCTTTCACAATCTACAGACCCCAGAAAATAACACCGTCTTATTCCTCTACAAAACACTGCACCAGGTTAAATTAGTAGCTATGGCTTATATTTTAAGTTTAATCAAGAGACTTACCTCCAAAACATATAATCAAGAAAGAACCCACTGTACTCACTAATACGGTCTTTCTCTTGGACAGACTTAAAACAACAATTAACTTATCTGATTCTGTGTTGTTAACTCCCCCCAAACCTGTTCCTCCAAGATTAGTTGTGAAATTCACTGTTTGTTTATTTTCCCAGACGCACTCCGATGTCCAGCGACGCATGAATTCAAAAACAGCAAAGGCAGCAACTGTGCAGGTTCTCTCTCTCTCTCCTGCACTGTCCTCACCATGTGCTTCCTTTGTCTGCTCTTCTCCCTTTTAAAACTGCTGTTGGTTTGACTTTTTTTTCCAATGTTCCAAAACAATACAACAGCATATAAAACAGTAATTGCTGCTCCTGGAATTCAAGGAAATCACCTCCAGCACCTAAAATACCTCAAAAAACGGAGCAGCTCTTACAGCCAGAAAGTTTTCCCGTCCTCCATCTTGGATTACCCAGAATCCACTATATTGCATAATTCTTGCCCACAGTTGACGTGTTCATGTGATTTATTTGGGACTCTAGTTTAGTGTGGTTTTGTCTCTTTGCATCCTTGATGGCTCTGTAAAGATTGTACTTAGACTTCCTGTATAGATAGGCTAAATTGACTTGAATGCCTCAGACCTGGGTTTTAGTAGGAAAGTCAATGACGTTCTCCGTTCTGTCAAGTTAAGTGCACCATCAACTCTCTGCTACCTCACACTCTACAACAGATCCCATCTCCTACCAAAGCACATGCTTAACCACTCTCAATATGAACCAAACTAAGATCCCTAAAAATATGATAAGAATATAGCCTAAATCTCAACTTTTTCTTAATTTTAATAGCAATTATAAAGCATTGTGATCTGGATGTAATTTGAATAGTCAGATACCCAGCTTGAAGCAAAACACACTTATTCATACTGTACAGGAAGAATACAAACAAATGAGTGAAGAATTAGAATAACTTAGCTCTATTGAAAAATTTAACAGAATAATAAATTACTTAACAAATAAAGAACAGTAGTTCCAATACAGTAACGTCCCATAAACACACACTTGACAAAGGCATCTGCAGTAAAATAGATTGCCTCACATGCAACTTCAGCTGTAATAGAGAGAGGAATAAAAACTTCCACATCCAGCTTTAAGAGCCCAGCAACTGCTGAAAGTTAAACTAAAATCCTGGTTCTGTGGGAGTTTGATGCTTCATGCTGCTTCTATTGTTCCAATTTTGTTTTGAGAAGGCCTCACAAGCTGTGCATTTTATTGGCTTGAGGAAGACTGCTCAGTTCCTCTGTCTCAATCTTTCTTTATTCAAAAAAAGGACAAAATACAACTCTTAACCTCACAGTATCATCATAGCATCATCACATAAGATCTTCCCTCACTTGCTGTCACCCACCCCAAATCCCTCACAACACTAATCCTCTCTCTGCACTGCCTACTTATTCACTTGGAACATCTCACCATCTTTCCCCCACCTGCACCAGCACTGACAGCCACTTTCATCTCACTCAATCCACCCTCTCAGTCCAGAAGAATGCAGTCCATAATAGACAGAAAAAGCCAAGATGGGCAATGAGGTGCCAAACATTTGGCTGTTCACCACCTTCATGGAGATGATCTTGACCACAATCAGTCTGACTTAATGGGCGGCATGGTGGCAAAGTGGTTGGCACTGCTGCCTCACAGAGCCAGAGACCTGGGTTCAATTCCCGCTTCAGGTGACTGTCTGCACATTCTCCCCTTGTCTGCGTGGCTTTCCTCCGGGTGCTCCCGTTTCCTTCCACAATCCAAAAATGTGCAGGTCAGGTGAATTGGCCTTAGTGTTAGATGAAGGGGTAAATGTAAGGGAGTAGGTCTGGGTGGGTTGCGCTTTGGCGGGTCGGTGTGGAATTGTTGGGCCGAAGGGCCTGTTTCCACACTGTAAATCATCTAATCTAAAAAAGTAATCTAATCTAATCTGACTGTGGCCTTGTTCCTGAACTGATCTCAGAAGCCACCCATTTCCACCTTATTGACTGATCACTACTGACTACCATGACAAGCTGCCTGGCTTTGTGTTTGTACTAGGGGAGGGCAAAACACAAGTGCTGCACGCCTGTCATGCTGAGGGGACAAAGCACAAAAAGGCAAGACAAGGTAGGTGGGTTCAAAGTGATCATGCAGTAAAGGAGAGAACAATCAGCTCTGAGATGCAGTTTGGTTTATTCATAAGCTAAGTGCCTGTCCCTACACTCAAAATCCTTGTCGTAACAATGAGAGGTGCCAGTGCACCCAGAGTGTGCAGAATTAAAGTGCAGAAATGCACTGTAGGTGGAGTGGAGATGTGCCAAGAGTGTAGGAGAGGGTGGTTTATGTCAGATACCAGCACCTGTGTATGTAGGGCACCTGCAGTCTCTACCCTTACAGCCTATTGTGAGAGGCTGGGTGTTCCTGTCGCCATGGATACACTCAGAATGCAAATTTGGGAATTCTCAGCATCTAATATCTATGGGTAGCTGGTACATTAGGAGAGTGCTTATTAATAAAATGAGAATAGTATTGAGTTATAATCCCTGTATATAAACCTCTTGCAGCTCACTAGCGAGAATCTTATCTCACCATCCAGAACATAGTCCAAAAATGTGACTTGTTGATCTCGACATCAAGAAAGTGCTTGCTCAACTTTTCTCATGAATCTGCCAAATTTCTTACAATAGCCTACAACATTCAGGGCCTGGAGGGATTTTGCCTCTTGTGTTGTTGCCAATATACTAATTGTATAACAAGATGTTTCACAGTGTTACAAGATAAAACACGTCTGTTAGTCTTCATTTTATAGTATTTTATTTGTATTTTACATCTCAATACAATTTTTCAAATTTACAGCAGAATTAAATCTTCACCAACTAATGCAAGTTGCACTAGGGAATTAGAATGTACAATATAGAAAGAGATTCAATCAATTTATTTTATGCTGACTATTTTAAAGAGCTATCAACTGACTCCACTCTCCTTTAACTGCTCCACTGCACTTTCACCATCACACTTTAAGTTTTTTCCTTTTTAGGTATTTATCTGATTCCCTTTGAAAGTTGTTAGTGAATCTGCTTCCATCATCTTCTCAGACTCTGAATTCCAGTTTTCACTGTGAGAAAAGATTCCTCTTCCTCTCACCTCCGATTCTTTTGTCAATTACCTCACATCTATGTCCTCTGTTGACTGACCCAGCTACCAGTGGAAAGGTTTCACTTCAATAATCTATCATATTCCATCAGGATCTTCAATACCTCTCTTAAATTCTCTCCACTTAATTTGTTTGCATATTTTGAACAGCATTCTCTATAATAATAAGTAACTACCAGATTTAAAGTCAATGACATCTTTTAATTTAACTCACTAATTCAAATTCAATTGTTGGATTATAGTTTTTCTCTTCCCTTCTGTATTGTGTAACTTGGTAATGGATGTGAGAATATTAAATACTGCCATCACTAAAACAGACCATCTGGACAGGTATTTCTGAGAGGCCACATTTGCTTTCAAAACGATAGTTATTTTGCCTCAGAAGTAAGGAAATGACTATTAATTGCTTTAGGGCAACATGAGACTCTAAAAGATGCCATATCAATGCCCAAGGTTTTTTCATTGTTCAGACATTTCTAAATTAAAATTGCAATATTTAGGGCCATTGTCTGAAAATACCCATGCCCCGCTGTTGAATTAATCAAATCCAGGTTAATAAATGTCTGACAAAGAATTAATGATTTTTGTATATAGTTATTGCAGTCACATTCCATCCTTGCATTGTTTATTCTTACAAAATTAGTCTATTTTACTTGGAATTCTTGTGCTGCTTTTGTGCAAGGAAAATCATATCTTAATAACTTGATGAATTTTTTTGAGGAAGTTACCAAAAAGCTTGATGAGAGCAAAGCAATAGACATTGTTTACTTGGACTGGTGTAAAGCCTTTGACAAAGTTCTCATGGTAGACTAATTAGTAAATAGGATACAACCACATGGGATACAGAAGAATTGTTTGCATCTAAATTGTTTCATGACTTTAAGTACATATTGACATTCTGAAACCTTGTGCTACAGTGCTTTCAACCAACATAAAAGGTGTTTGGTAAAAGAAGTTGCTTCAATATGAATATGTTCCCTCACCAACCAAGATGTGGTAAATATTTAACAGACTTTAACAGATAGAAGTGCTCTACTGTAAAACACAGAAGAGGAAGTTAAAGTCTATTTCATTTGTTGCTGTCCCTTCAGTCTGGTTGAGGAGTTTGTTATTCCCTTGGTTGCATAAAATCTTGCATGTTAATTTTAATACGTATTTCATATATTGTTTCCAAATTAGAATTTTGATAAATTTCCACATAAACACTCTCAAGAGTGTAATGACTGTGTATTATGATTTTCTCTTCAATTTTCAACTTGAGTCATTTCTTTACAAAAACAATTGTGAAACTCTGCCTACATTGTGTTGGAGGCAGCACACAGGTTGTTTACTATGAAATATTCTGCCTACATTTCTGTTGTAAATTATTGTGGCGAACTTCTATTATTTAGAAATGAAGTTTCTGACTTTGTTAATTACTAGAGTGGCATGGCAGCTTAGTGGTTAGCCACTGCTGCTTCACAGTGCCAAGGACCTGGGTTCAAATCCAGGCTCAGGCAATTGTCTGTGTGGAGTTTGCACATTCTCACCATGTCTGCATGGGTTTCCTCTGGGTGCTCCGGTTTCCTCCCACAGTCCAAACATGTGCAGATTAAATGGATTGGCCATGCTAAATTGCCCATAGTGTCCAGGGATGTGCAGATTTAGTGGATTAGACATGGTAAATGCAGAGTTACAGGATGGGGTGGATTGCTGTTTGGAGAGGCAGCGTGGACCTAATCAGCTGAATGGCCTGCTTCCACACTATAGGGATTCTATGATTCTGTAACGACAGAAAGATGTAAACTCATCAATCCAGAAGACATCATCAACAGCAAAAATGAAATTAAAGACTCAAAATAAAGGAGGTCTTGTGGCGCAGTGCGTAGTGTTTCTGAACCAGATGTTTCAAGCTTGAATCCCATCCCAGAACTCAATGACAAAGGAACATATGTTGATAACACAGTTAAACAGCGATTTTTAAAAATTTCATATTTTCAACATCTTCCACTGTAATGCTTTTGTGTTAGTTTGGGTGCCATCCTTCACCACTGGAAGGAAGTTAAGAATGGGAGAGATTCCTGGTCAATCAAATGACAGAAAGAAAGTTAGAGCTTCCACCATCACTATCCCCAGCTCCAAACTACAATAAGTACATAGAATTGTGTGCTGTTAAAGCAAACCAGGTTCCTTAAGTGAACTGGAACACCACCACATCACCGGAACATTGTCAATTCACATGCTTAACATCAAATTGCACAAAGTGTAGAACTTAATCCCCTGTAAGGACTATGCTGATTAACCTTTGGGTGAAAGTGGCATCACTGATTAATTTTCTTTCTCTCACCTAACTTCTAAAATTTATTAACTAAGCCATAGCATATAGATGAATATCAAGTGATAATTTATATGACCAAATAGTCTTCCATTATTCAATGTGCACATAAATAGCTACTTGGGTTAATTTATATCTGTTATATTGGTTAAGTAACTAGATTGTGATGCAGAGCGATGCCAACAGTGTGGCATCAATTCCTGCTCCAGCATAGATTACCATGAAGGTCCTGCCTGAGATATGATAACTCTTAGGTTGAACTCTCCCACCAGTCATCTCTCTCCTATGAGAGAGTAGCCCCATAGTCCTCTGGGACTAGGAGATTTGACTATATGCAGAAGAATCATTGCTTGCAGAAGAAGAAAATTGAAAAACATTTTTAAAAATCTGTGAACTTTGAGATGAAATTTTAATCTTGGCACCAATTTCATCCAGGCAGGGCTAATTGTTAAAAATTTGTGTAGTTTGCTTGGAATCCTTCTGCATGTTGTCAACTACTATGGGTCATTACAACAGACAATAGACAATAGGTGCAGGAGTAGGCCATTCTGCCCATTGAGTCTGCACCACCATTCAATATGATCATGGCTGATCATCCTTAATCAGTATCCTGTTCCTGCCTTATCTCCATAACATCAGACCTAGGAAGTTTGCTGGCTAATTAAATACTCTGGAGTGGGTAAGGTTTAGCAATCAATGATTGTAATATCATCACTCAAGATGCTGGCTACGAATCTGCTTGCATTACACTGCATTGGGAAGTAATACTCACATATGCATATGCATACACATGATCAGATGTCCAATAACTTTGTTCATAATGTGTTGGAGAAGGCTATTGTATAATCTGGACTTTCTAATCAATGGCAGATCCAACAATTCCATCAGAGGCCAGAAACTACTATCCTCTTCATCCTACTACTATCCCACCACATGTAAACAAACGGGTTATTCGTTTTTTCTTTTTCCTCTTCTTACACTCAACAAATTCAGTTTCTATCTTTCGCTTCACCTCCTTACTCATCTTAAAGAGAACCTATTACCAAAATTATGTTGTAGTCTCCTCTCTATTTCCACAAAAATTATATCTTTTTTTCTCCATTTTGGCCTCCATTTTGCCAGAGCGGCAAGGAGAGAAGGAGGAGTGAAGCGAGGGCTGCCGGGAAGGGTGAGATTTCCCGTATAAGAAGGGACTTACCTCGCGAGTCGGGCCTCCATTTTGTCAGAGCGGCGAGGAGAGGAGGAGTGAAGCTGCTTGGAAGGCAAGGGCTTAATTTATATTTGGGCAGTGGCCAAACCCAAGATACTACACAGGTAGTATCTCCCTCCCGCCCCCTTCTCTAACCGGAAGAAAAAGACCCTGTAAGGTAAGGCTTTTATTTCTTAACTTTCTTTTTCATATATTTAAGTGCATTGTTTGGTTTTAGTTAGTTCATATAAAGCTAAGCTTCCAATGGCAGGGGACCTCAGATCCGTGGCATGTGACTCTTGCTTGATTTGGGAGCTTAGGAATGTGTCTGACGTTCCTGACTCTTACACTTGCAAGGAGTGTGTCCAGCTGCAGCTGTTGTTTGACCGCATGACAGCTCTGGAGCTGCGGGTGGACTCACTGTGGAGCATCCGCGATGCTGAGGAGGTCGTGGATAGCACGTTTAGTGAACTGGTCACACCACAGGTTAGGATTGCTGAGGGAGACAGTGAACGGGTGACCAAAAGACAGAAAAAGAATAGGAAGACAGTGCAGGTGTCCCTTCCAGTCATCTCCCTCCAAAACAGGTATACCGTTTTGGGTACTGTTGAGGGAGATGGCTCACCAGGGGAGGGCAGCAGTTGTCAAGATCATGGCACCGTGGCGGGCACTGCTGTTCAGAAGGGCGGGAAAAAGACTCATAGGGCCATAGTCATAGGGGATTCAATTGTGAGGGGAGTAGATAAACGGTTCTGTGGCCGAAAATGGGACTCCCGGATGGTATGTTGTCTCCCAGGTGCTCGGGTCAGGGATGTCACTGATTGGCTGCAGAGCATTCTAAAAGGAGAGGGTGAACAGCCAGTTGTCTTGGTGCATATCGGCACCAACGATATAAGTAGAAAGCGAGATGAGGTCCTGAAAGAAGAATTCAGGGAGCTAGGAGTGAAGTAAAAGGTAGTGATCTCGGGATTATTACCATTGCCACGTGCGAGCCAGTGTAGGAGGGAAGGGTTCAGATTTGTTGGACATTGGGACCGGTTCTGGGGAAGGTGGGACTATTACAAAAGGGACGGTCTACATCTGAACCAGACTGGAACCAATGTCCTTGGGGGAGTTTTTGCTACTGCTGTTGGGGAGGTTTTAAACTAATGTGGCAGGGGGCTGGGAACCAGAAGAGAAAACAAGTAGGCAACGAGGTGGAGACTGGAGACTGTAAGAATCATGAAGATAACATTAATAAAGGGAAGAGTAGGCAGAAAACAGGTGAGCACAAAATAACTGGTGGCCTGAAATGCATCTACTTTAATGCAAGAAGTATAGTGTGTAAGGCAGATGAACTTAGGGCTTGGATTGGTGCCTGAGAGTATGACATTGTTGCCATCACAGAGATTTGGTTGAAGGAAGGGCATGATGATTCGCAACTGAATGTTCCAGGATATAGATGCTTCAGACAGGACAGGGAGGGAAATAAAAGCGGGGGTGGAGTTGCATTGCTGGTCAGGGACAATATCACAGCTGTGCAAAAGGAGGACACTATGGCGGTCTTGGGTAGTGAGGCATTATGGGTGGAACTGAGAAATAAGAAGGGTGCAGTTACATTGTTGGGGCTGTAGTACAGACATCCCAACAGTGAGCGTGCGGTAGAAGAACAAATAGGTAAACAGATTATGAATAGATGTAGACGCAACGAGGTAGTGGTGATGGGAGATTTTAATTTTCCCAACATTGACTGGGATACACTTTGCATCAGAGGTCTGGATGCAGTAGAATTTGTATGAAGCATCCAGCAGAGCTTTCTAGAGCAGTATGTCAATAGTCCAACGAGGGAAGGGGCCATATTGGACCTGGTACTGAGGAACGAGCCAGGACAGGTGGTAGAAGTTGCGGTGGGGTTTTCTTTGGGAACAGTGACCACAATTCTGTAAGTTTTACAATACTCGTAGATAAAGAAAAGAGTGGTCCTAAGGGAAGAGTGCTAAACTGGGCCAAGACCAATTATATCAAAATTAGGCAGGAGCTGGGAAATGTGGATTGGACACAGCTATTTGAAGGGAAGTCCACATTTGAGATGTGGGAGGCTTTCAAAGATAGGTTAACGGTAGTGCAGGATAGGCATGTCCCTTTGAAGGCAAAGGATAGGAAGGGCAAGACTCGTGAACCGTGGATGACAGGAGAAATTGTACAACTAGCCAAGCGGAAAAGGGAAGCGTACATAAGGTCTAGGCAGCTGAGGACAGAAGGGGACCTGGAGGAATATCAGAAGAGTAGGACAAGTCTTAAATGAGGAATCAAGCGGGCTAAAAGGGGTCATGAAATAGCTTTAGCTAGCAGAATTAAGGAAAATCCCAAAGCATTTTATTCTTATATAAGAAGCAAGCAGGTAATTGGAGAAAGAATTGGTCCACTAAAGGAAAACGAAGGAAGGCTGTGTGCCAAACCTGAGAGAATGGGTGAGAATCTGAATGATTACTTTGCATCAGTGTTCACTGAGGAGAGGAACATGATAAATCTTGAGATTAGAGGTAGAAGTTTGATTAGTCTGGATCACGTTGGCATAAGCAGGGAAGATGCGTTGGGTATGCTAGAGGTCATTAAGGTGGACAAATCCCCAGGACCAGATGGGATCTATCCCAGGTTGCTGAGAGAGGCGAGATAGGAAATAGCTGGGGCCAAGACAAATATCTTTGTGGCATCCTTAAATACAGGTGAGCTGCCGGAGGACTGGAAAGTTGCTCATGTTGTCCCCCTGTACAAAAAGGGTAGTAGGGATATTCCGAGTAACTACAGGCCAGTGAGCCTGACGTCAGTCGTGGGGAAGGTGCTGGAGAGGGTACTGAAAGACAGGATCTATTTATATTTGGAAAGGAATGAGCATATCGGTGATAGGCAGTATGGTTTTGTGGGGGGGGAAATCGTGCCTTACCAACTTAATAGAGTTCTTCGAGGAAGTGACCAAGTTGTTAGATGAAGGAAGGGCTGTTGGTATCATATACATGGACTTTAGTAAGGTATTTGATAAGGTTCCTCATTGTAGACTACTGGAGAAAGTGAAGTCACATGGTGTGCAGGGTGTTCTAGCTAGGTGGATAAAGAACTGGTTGAGCAACAGGAGACAGAGAGCAATAGTTGAAGGAAGTTTCTCGAAATGGAGAAAGGTGACCAGTGGTGTTCCACGGGGGTCAGTTTTGGGACCACTGTTGTTTGTAATATACATAAATGATGTAGAAGAGGGCACTGTTGGTATGATCAGCAAGTTTGCAGATGACACAAAGATTGGTGGAATAGCAGAAAGCATAAGGGACTGTCAGAGAATACAGGAGGATATACATAGACTAGAGAGTTGGGTGGAAGAGTAGCAGATGGCTTTCAATCCAGAAAAATGTGAAGTGATACATTTAGGCAAGTCTAATTCTAGCGCGAATTATACAATGAATGGAAGAGCCTTGGGAAAAGTTGATGGGCAGAGAGATCTGGGAGTGCAGGTCCATTGTACCCTGAAGGTTGCTGCACAGGTGGATAGAGTGGTCAAGAAGGCATATAGATGCTTGCCTTCATCGGATGGGGTATTGAGTATAAGAGCTGGCAGGTCATGTTAAAATTGTGCAAGACATTTGTTCGGCCACATTTAGAATACTGTGTACAGTTCTGGTCGCCACATTATCAAAAGGACGCTTTGGAGAGGGTGCAGAGAAGGTTTACGAGGATGTTGCCTGGTATGGAAGGTGCTAGCTATGAAGAGAGGTTGAGTAGGTTAGGTTTTTTTCACTAGAACAAAGGAGATTGAGGGGGGACCTGATTGAGGTTTACAAAATCATGAAGGGTATAGACAGGGTGGATAGAGACAAGCTTTTTCCCAGGGTGACGGATTCAATAACGAAAGGTCACACTTTCAAGGTGAGAGGTGGAAAGTTTAAGGGGAATACACGTGGTAAGTACTTCACACAGAGGGTGGTGGGCGTTTGGAACGTGTTGCCAGCAGAGGGGTAGAGGCAAGCATGGTAGATCAAGTTTAGATGTGTCTGGACAGATGCACAAGTGGGTGGGGAGCAGAGGGATACAGATGCTCAGGAATTGACCGACAGTTTTAGACAGTACATTTGGATTGGCTCAGGCTTGGAGGGCTGAAGAGCCTGTTCCTGGGCTGTAAATTTTCTTTGTTCTTTGTGGGGTTGAAGAGATAAGCCATCAGGAAAGCATCGAGTTGCCATAAAGGAGTCACTGGCATAGTGGCTTCTAAAGATTTCTGGAACAGCAGATTGGCGCAACATGAAAGGATCGTGCCTTTTTTTCAGAGTAGCAGCTATTCATCACCAGGGGCATGGTCATACACCAATGCAAATAAGGTAAAAGTTATCTTTTGAGTTTTATTCAGAGTTCTTAGGGTTGCACCTGCAAAGCTACAACTGTGCAGTCAATAACAAAGCCATGAGAAAGCTCTTATTGAAGCAAAGTTACATCCACCCTCCTTCTGCTTCTCCCAGTTTAGAGAGAATTAAGTTTTTTTTCCTGGCAAACAAAATCTCTGTGAACTTTGGCTTCAAAGCAATGATGGTGATGAGCCCAATGTTTGCATTATTTTCTCACTATTTTTACTTAAATCAGCAGTTATAAAAGCAAAGATACCAGCATCAGAGTGCTGAATTTTATAACCTGCTTTAACTTCATGGATGGTTTGAATGAGTTAAAACAAATATTGCATTGTTTATATATTTAAAATTTAGTGCACTCTATCCCAAAATACCAGCTCCCTCTCAGCCTGAAGAAGTAGATTCTCATTCTTAGGTGCAGCAGTAGAGTTGTGAACAGTCTGACAATTTGTATGCTACAATTGTGTTTTAATGACAGTAAAGATTAACCAAGTTAAATGTTCAACAGGAACATTGAATAAATACTGACGATTATTATGATTCTATTCATTATAAGATAATTCAAAGGGATTTTAATTGGTTTGGGGATATTTTTATGCAGAATAACTTTCTGAAAAAGAATATGCTAAAAGAAAATGCATCAAATTGCCCTTTGGCATATTTTACATCACATCAGAGCAAACAGTTATTATACCCAATAGTTAATACATTGAAGTATATGGGAACAGTGCTTTATTTGCACCAATACACATAAATGAACTAATTGCAAACACAAGTCAGTTACTAATGTATTGAGAAGCAGTTTATTGTCATAAGCATACGGCATTCAACCATTCAATTCTGCTCTTTCAATCAATTGGATCATGGCTAGTCTGTAGCCTATCCCATGGACTCCATGCCTCTCGACACCTTTACCAAATAAAATCTATTAATCTCTGTCTTGAAAGTTTCAGTTTCCCCACTTTCAAAGTTGTATGCAGATAAGAATTCCTGATTTTGTTGACACTTTCTTGTTGAAATGTACTTCCTGAGCGCCCTCATGGTCGACTTGACTCTATAAAAGTATACAATTATGTTATTTTATTTTTGGTTCCTCATTTTGATGAAACAATTTCTCTCTATCTTTCCTATTGCATCCTTTTTATCAATTTAAGCACCTCAATATCAACAGCCCTGAGTCTTCTACACTCAACAAAATAAAAAGCAAATCATGCAATTCAAACTCTAAACTTAACCCAGATCGTTCTGCTACCATTTTAGCAAATTCGTGTTTAGCCTCTTCAAGGCTAACTTGTCCTTCTTAAGGCATGTTGCAAAGACTGAATACAGAAATCTAAGGGCATCAAACTAAGGCCATATACAACTGAAGCATAATTTCCTCTACATTGTAGTCAGCCTTTTGTGATAAAGGCTAACATTTCATTAGCGTGCAGATTATTTTATGTATCTTTGTGATAACTTTAAACAATTTGTGGACTTAGACATGGAAACCTCTGCCCCTCAAAATGTTGCAATTGCTTGCATTTAAGAGAATAATACTCATTTGAGGGTGAATAAAAGAACTTTTATTTGCCCTCCTTAAATTCCATCCGACATAATTTTGCCTACTCAATGAATTATGAATACTACTTCATTTCACTAAAAAGTTGACTTGATTTCAAATTTATCAGGTGAGTTTCAGTCCTGAGATTTGGAGATCAAAATTACACACAGGACTCCAGATGTGCTCTCTCTAAAACTCTTCACAACTGTAGCAACACTTTTTTATTCCTGCATTCCTAACCCCTTCTGATAAAGGCCAACACGTCATTTGCCTTCTTAATTGCTCCTAATGCTGCCTGGCTTGCTGTGTTCTTCAGCCTGCTGCTGGGCTACTTTGGATTCTAGCATCTACAGTATTTGTGCCTCTGCTGAATCAACAAGCTAAAGTTCTGGGTTCTTTGTGCAAGCACTGCTAAATCTATTTGAAGGTCAGTTTACAAATTCAGTTTATAATGAAAGGGAATAACTTCAGAACACCGCACCTGCTGGCTTGGTGACCATTCATTTTATGATATATCTCTATATCTCCTTGTAGCATGTGTTCTCTCCACAATTTCTATTTAGCTTTTCATGATAAGCAACTGTAGATAAATTATTTGCTGGCTCTTCATTTATGTCTTTAAAATAAACAGCTTAGAACCAGCACTGATCCTATAGAACTCTGCTACAATAACTGCCAACTTGAAAATGCCCCAGTTATGCCCACTCTCTGTATCTTGTTCATTAACAAATTCTCCATCTGTGATAATTTATTATTGGCATAATCACCATGTGTCAGTATAGATATAAGATCCTTTATCAAAACATCCAAAAACTGAAAAGCTCCAAAATCTGAAGGTTTTTTGTGAAGTTTTTTTCTCATTAACAAGGTTGTTTGGCATGCAAACAGTTAACCCAAGTCGACACCATTTGATGCGTGCAACGGTGGGGGCGTGGTGGGGAGGGTGCGTGGCCAAGCACCAATGTCCTTTTTTACTTAGCGGTCTGCTCCTTCGGTAACATTTTAAAAAATTTCACCATTAAACTGTCACTTATTCTGAAAACCAAAAAATTCCACATCTGAGAAACTGCTGGTCCCAAGCTTGTCGGATAAAGGTTTGTCTACCTGTATCTTGTCTATTTAATTTTGTGTGGCATCTTATCAATTTTTTTTTTGAAACCCAGGCATGTTTTATCCGCTGGTCCCGTCGGTCTACCCTATGAACCACATGCTTTAAAATGTTCCAAGAAATTTGTCAGAAAATGTTTACTTTTAATATAACCATGTTGGCCAGTTTTAATTTGTTTCTAACAGCATTGTTAAGAATTTTATAATAACAGATCCCAGCATTTTGCCAATTATTGATGTAATGGTACCTCCAGCTGCAGGTGGAAATGCTGAAGGAGGGTACCAAGCAGGCCAGCAGGAGTAGTTAAATGGACTCTCAGGGGGGGGGGGAAGAATTCTTGGGTAAAAAAGGAGGACTCCTGGGAGAAGGATTAGGATTTCTTCATACACATAAACTACAGGTTCAAGTCCATGTAAATATCATTCTTTCCTTGTTTAATCTTAATTGTCTTGCTTGTTTATGATTAACTCATGTCAGGGGAAACAAGAGTCCTGGTTTCATGATCTTTGGACTGTTCTTGTGATCAAATTTCATGTTACTTTTTTGGCATAGTCGGCAGGACTACAGCATGGTAATGGTGGATGAGGTGCCTTAGAGACATAGAGTCATACAGCATGGAAACAGACCCTTCAGTCCAACAAGTATACACCAACTACTTTCTTAAATAAATATTAACCACCCTCCAGTCCTCCAGCATCTCATCTGTGGTTATAGATGATACAAATATATCTGCTAGGGGCCCCGTGAGTTCTTCCCTAAATTCCCACAACGTCCAGGGAAACAGGACTTAATCAGGTCCCGGAGATTTATCCACATTTACGTTTCCTAAGACTTCCAACAATTCCTCTTCTGTAATGCAAACTGTTTTAAAAAAAATCAATATTTATTTCTGTGAGTTCTCCAGCCTCCATTTATTTCTTCACAATAAAAGGTGATGTGAAATATTCATTTAGTATGTCTCCCATTTCCTGATGTTCAACATAGAGACAACTTAGTTGATCTTTGAGGGATCGATTCTCTTCCCAGTTGCACTTTGCTCTTAAAGTACTCGTAGAATCTATTTGGACTATCGTTAACATTATCTACCAAGACTTTCTCATATCACCTCTTTGCCCTTTAGATATCCCTCCTCAGAATGCCCCTACACTCCTTATACTCACACTTATAAAAGCCTTCCATGTGCCAGTCATCCCTTTACCTGCAAACAGTCTACTCCAATCAACTTTTGGAAGTTCTCGTCTCGTACTGTAAAAAATTGCCTTACTCCAATTAAGAATGTGCTGAGATAGAGCAGATGGTGGAGGAGCTGAAGCTCACATTGTCCACGGGCAGGCCAAAGCTGAATGGTGAAAGGCACCCGATGAAAGATGCTCCGTAGTCTGCCTGAAACTTGCTGGTCTTCCAGAGCAAGGAGTTGACCTCCACCAAGTGTTGCAGACTGGCACATTCCAAGGTCTAGGCCTACGTGCTGAGGAACACAGTAATGTTTGGGACACCTGCCACAAAAATGCAGTGGAGAAGGACCACTATCTAAGGGTTTTGTGTTGAGATTAAATGGGAGTCCATTCAGTTGTCAGACCACAAACCCACCCACACCCCACCCATGCTAGATGCCTCAAATATATGTAAATATAATCTTGTACAAGTAAGAAATGTCTTTGGTTTGATTTGTTAGATAGAAGCAAACTCCAACGTTTTGCCATATTCCACTGTACAGAACAGAACTGTTTTAGTGATTATGTATGTATGTAAAGATATTTTTATGAATAAAGGATATTTTTAAAGTTAAAAAACATAAATGTGAGTTATATATTTTAAATTACATTGCAGATTAATCTCTGATTCCTTGTGATTTGATTGGGTGAAAGCAAGAGACTTTGGGAATAGGGATTAAAAATCACACCTCAGAACTGGAAAAACTTTTATTGGGAAATGTAAACAGCAGGATAGAAATCTTTACAAAATAAAGACAGATGGGAGGAAGGTTATGTCCACTCATGGTGAATTTGGAGTTGGAAAGATATTTAATCAGGCAAGACGCTTGTTTGTAAGCATCCTGCCTCCTTCCCACCTCCCAAAATAGGTCCAGGGTGTGAAGACAATAGCAGGATATCCCAATCAACGGCCAACTGAGGTGCTTAAGTGACCTATTAGTGGCCGTTTAAAGGTGTCAAATCAACCACCACTAATGTTAACTCAGGACTATGCAGGCCTGGCCCCACATGACACACTGACTATGCAGTAATAGCCTGAGATGTTGTTACACAGGCAATCACCTGATGTCTGTAACTGTTGGAAAAACATCTCCAAATCTGAATTAAGAGTTAGAGACTTTAGCAAGTTCTGACTTACCTTAATAGCTAGGCAGGAAATGTTGGATTAAAAGCTACTCTGACTCCTAGCTAATGATAAAACTGACACTTCCCATTGACACACTGACTACACCCTGATTGCTCATACAGACCCCAACAGAATGCCTCCCTCCAAGCAATTCTCCAACATATACCCAACTGACTGTCCCTCACTGACACCCAAGTCTCATGTAACCCACCTCACTTTCTCACCCATTTACCTGCCACGTGTACCCTGTGACCTACCAGGCAATGCAACCCCTTGTCCTCCTGGCACCCGTTACTCTTGCTTACTGGCAAACCTCCCCATCACTCTTTTGGCATTCTACCCATATAACAATTGGCACCCTTTCCCCTTTATCTGATACCCCTCCTTCTCACCCACCTGCCAATCTACTTCCTCATTCACTGGTCACCTTTCCCTATCTCTCAACGGACAACTCCTCATCCAATTACCTTTCACACTACATTTCTCTCAGTAGCTGTCAAAGTGGCATTGGGACCTTTAAACAATTTAATTAATGGAATACGGCATCTGAGGTATTGTTAGTACATATGCAGATGACACCAAAGTAGATGGTGTAGTGAACAGTGAAGATTATCTCCGAATACAATGGGACCTTGATCAGATAGGTGAATGTGTCAAGGAATAGCAGGTGGAGTTGAATGTCGATATATGTGAGGTGTTGTATTTCATTAAGACAGGACTTATACAGTTAATGGTTGGGCCGTGAGGAGTGTTTTGCAAACAAAGAGATCTAGGGGTGGAGGTGAACAGTTAGACAGGGCGGTGAAGAAAATGTTTGGCATGCTTGCCTTCATTAATTGGAACATTGCGCAAAAGGAGTTGGGATGTAATCATATGCCTACACAGGATATTGGTGAGGCCACTTTTAGTATATGTACACAATTCTAGTTGCCATTCTTTAAGAAAGATGTTGTCAAATGTGAGAAGGTGCAGAAAAGATTTGCAAAGATATTGCTGGGACAGGAAGCTTTGAGGGAGAGGCTGAATATGCTGGGGCTTTTTCACTGGAAAGTTGAGGGCTTAGAGGTGTCCTCATAAGGGTTTATAAAGTCATGAGGGGCATGGATTGGGTGAATAGCCAGAGACTTTTTCCAAGGATGTGGGAGTCCAACATTAGAAGACTTAAGTTTCAGGTGAGAGGGGAAAGAAGTAAAAAGGGCCTGAGGTGTAACATTTTCTCACAGAGGGTGGTGCATGTATGGAATGAGTTGCCAGAGTGAAGGTGGGTAAAATTACAAACCTCTAGATGGGTATATGAATAAGCAGGGTTTAGATGGATGCAGGCCCACATGTTGACACATGGGACTAAGTCAGATTGGGATGTCTGGTTGGCATAGACGAGTTGGACCAAAGAGTCAGTTTCAATTCTGTATAACTTTATGACTCAATTGCTGTAAAGAATTGGGGAAGCCTTGGTCAGTGATTGCTAGCCAGTTTGCTGTAATGGAGACATCTTAGACAGGTCAAAGTTTAAATCTCACTGTCCAATTCACTAAAAGACAGATGGGCAATCTTTAATAATATTACTGCCAGTCAGACCTGATCCCCATTGTGCTATTAACTTCAGAATGGTTGTATCTATAGTGTTTTTTTACTGAAACAAGCAGTCTCTTGACTTGTTCCAAGACACCCTTGATATTTAACCTCCTCATCCTCAAAATTATCCCAGACCTTCACTTTTGTTTCAACAGACCCTCCCCCCTTTTTCCAAACCGTAGAACACCCTTCTATTTCCATTTCCGTCTCCTTCATTTCTGAAGAGGGGTCCTATTGGACTCAAAATATCAAGTCTGTTTTTCTCTAACTAGATTCGGCCAGACCTGCAGAGTTTTTCTCAGATATTTTCTTTATCTTTTACCTGACCAGCTTGTCGACTCCTTTAACTTGCTTGCCAAATTCTAACACCTGTCCCTTGTGAATCTGAAAACTTTTGCAAACACCTCCGGAAACAAGCAAAATCATGCTTCTGCACTGTGCAGTGGCATAAACAAGTATCAAAAGTACCGTATCTGAAAGTCTCTTGGGGAAGTCTTTAGATAATATCTACAAAGTCCAACATAGCAGGGAGAGAATCAAAGTTGTCTCAGGTGTTATTTAATGTCATAAATTGCCACTTTTGCTTGCTCTTGGCCAATGTACAGAAGACTGAACGAACACTTTTACTGTCAAGGCATTCCACTGGAACTCAGTGTAAACAAGGTGAGTGACGTTTTTGGCATTCAAAATTTCCATAGCACCCACATGAGTAATGCCACAGAGTTAAAACACACAGCTTCAGGTCTTGTTTCAGAAATGTAGTTTAATGGAATGTTAAAACCTACGATTAACAGTCACGTGACATTATGGTCCCAACAAAACAAACTGCCAGCATCATAATTTTACATCAGTTCAATCATTTTATGAAACAGAAGCTGTTCAGTTCCCCTTGAGAGTTGCTGACATAGCCAAGAAATAACTTGTCACAATATTCTAAACTTGCAAATCTGCAGAGAGGGTGAAAAAAAAGGGAAGAGAGAAGTAGTTTGGGGATTGTGATACAGTGGAGTGAGTTTTAAGCAGGTTCAAATGTTAATTCCTATTTGTGTCTGAAAAGGATCTTTTGTCTCCAATGTAGAAATTAATGCTTCTGACAGTTTGATTGCAGCAATTTTATGACAGCAACAACCGTAAGTAACCCTGTTTCTGTAATGATTGATGGTTTTGGGGCAATAGTAAACCTCTGTATATTCACTCTCATAGTTTTGTTAATTTGTTGGTTTATTTGAAGCTTTGTTTCTGCTGCTGATTGCTTGCTCCATGCTCAGCTGTTACCTGCTCTATTGGAAGTTGCTCAGATCTAGATCTGTACTTTTGTAATATCACTAAGACTTAACATTTGAGAAGGAGGTGACTGTGTTCATCTATTAATTTGAAATAAATTGCAGTATTTCTTCCCCTTCATTTTGAGAACATGAGCAGCTTTAAAGTTCTTAGATGGTTTCTGATTTGAAAATTCCTCTCTCATGCACTCCCATGGCTACCCCACTTCCCACCTGAAGGCTTGTATGCAGGCACAGCAAGTAATCAGGGAAGCTACAGAATGATGTGCTTTATTGTGAGGGGAATTGAATGCAAGAGTAGGAAGATTATGCATTGCATTTGAGAGAATGCATCTGGAACACTCAGTAAAATACTTGTCATTTCATTTGCAGAAGAATTTTGATGCATTAGAAGCAGTTCAGAGAAGGGTTACTAGACTAATACCTAAAATGAATAGATGGCTTTATGGAAGAAGGCTAGACAGGTTAGGCCTGTGTCCTCTGAAGTTTAGCTGAATTGGAGATGACTTAATTGAAACACGTAAGATCTGGTGGGGACTTGACCTGGTGGATGTGGAATGGATATTTTCTCTTATGGGAGAATCTAGGACTAAAGGTCCATTTAGGACAGGAATGAGAGGAAAAAAAACTGTTGTCTTTGGAATTCCCTTCCTCAAAAGTCAGTTAATGCAGAATCTTTAAATATTTTTAAGGCAGAGACCAATCTTAATTACCAAAGGGATGAAGGATTATCATGGGTATACAGTACTGCAGAGTAGTGGTTAAAAATCAAATCAGCTGCAGTCTTATTGAATGGTGAAGGACCGTGTCACCTTCGTTTGGTCCTTGTTCGTATGTTAAGCTTTTCAGTTTTCAGTTCAATGATATTGCAGTAGAGTGGTTTTAGTAGATGAATTTAAGCATGTACATTGTTGCCAAGAGATTGTAGAAAACTAAGTTGTGTCCCTTTAAAGCTTGTGCTGTGGTGTGCACTACGTGGTTTAACTGACAGCGGAAATTTAACTAACCACTCTTTTCTGAAATGTGTTGACAGAAATAAGAGCATCAAGAATGGTTCCACAAAGAATACAGCTTCTTCAGGTTCTTTTCATTTGGATGATTTCAGGAGTAAAGACAGGTAGGAGATCCTTTCTTCAGGATTTTCTGTGAAATCTTCTCAATGCCAACAGCCAGAAGTCAATTCAAATGCTAATGTTTCTTTTATAAGTGAAGAATATTCAAGATCTGTTTTATACAATACATCAGGCTCAAGTGATTTGATGTGTTCAATGTTATTTAAGATTCTTTCAAAATCCGTCTGCCACTTCTCACTTCAGTTTTCAAATTTTCCTTAAAATATCACTTTAACTAAGCTCTTATCATTTTTCCTATGCCCCTCTCTTTGATGATATTGAATTCCTTACCCCATCCTGGGGCGGCGCAGTGACTTAGTGGTTAGCACTGCTGCTTCACAGCATCAGGGACCCAGGTTTGATTCCAGCCTCGGGCGACTGTGTGGGGTTTGTACATGCTCTCCCTGTCTGCGTGGGTTTCCTCTGGGTGCTCTGGGTTGCTCTCACAATCCAAAGATGTGCAGGTTAGATGAATTGGCCATACAAAATTGTCCATTGTGTTCAGGGATGTGGTTAGGTGCATTTATCAGGGGTAAATACAGAGTAGGGGAATGGGTCTGGGTGGGTTACTCTTTGGAAGGTCAAGGTGGACTGCTTGGCCGAAGGACCTGTTTCCACACTGTAGGGATTCTAATTTTTAATGTTCTCAGGAGTGGTTTGGTACATGTTTCTAGGTCAAAAGCAATTCATAAGGATGTAAATAATTGTTCTAGTATGTAATTAAGTGATCACTTCAACATCATTAAAGCTGAGATTAATTAACTAAAAAATATTTCAACCTTATAATCTCCCTACCATAGAAAAGATGTTGTGAAACTTGAAAGGGTTCAGAAAAAAAAATTGCAAGCATGTTGCCAGAGTTGGAGAGTTTGAGCTAAAGGGAGAGACTGAATACATTGCAGCTATTTTCCTTAAAGCTTGAGAGGCTAAGGGGTGACCTTATAGAGGTTTATAAAATCATAATTGGAATGGATAGGGTAAATAGACAAAGTCTTTTCCACAGAGTGTAGGAGTCCAAAACTAGATGGCATAGGTTTAAGGTGAGAGGGGAAAAATTTACAAGCGATCTAAAGGGCAACTTTTAGATGAGTGTATGAAATGAGTGCCAGAGGAAGTGGTGGAGGCCAGTACAATTACATTTAAAAGGCATCTGAGTAAATAGAAAAGGTTTAGAGGATATGGACCAAATGCTGGTAAATGGAAACTAGATTTATTTAGGTTGCCTGGCTGACATGGACAAGTTGGACCAAAGGATCTGTTTCCATGTTGCACATCTTTATGGCTTGATTATAATAATTATTTACACAGAAATAGTGTAATATTATAATTACAGAGCTTTCATTGAACAACATTGAATTCGTGATGTAGAGATGCCGATGTTGGACTGGTGTGGACAAAGTCAGAAGTCAGGCGACACTAGGTTATAGTCCAACAGGTTTATTTGAAATCACAAGCTCCTAAAGTTTGTGATTTCAAATAAACTTGTTGAACTAAATCTGGTGTTGTGTGACTGCTAACATTGAATTCAGCATGTGTTATTTAGCCAGAGTTCATAGAATAGATTTTGAAACACTGTTTGTATTTCAAATTGATGATTCACTGAAATTATGTGCTGTTCAGTTGAACTGTTTGAAATGAAGCTAAACTGATTTCTTAATACTCAGAATCATTTCTCCTCATTCAAGCATTTGTTGATTAAAATGTTTTCAATATTTAATCTCATAACTATTTTACAAATTATTTGGATCTTGTTTATAGTAAGTTTTGGAAAGTACATATGAATATGATGTACATTCCTTGCCTCTTCAAAATACATTCAGCTTCACAGGTCCACATTGACATCATTAGCATACACTTAAATCCTAAATACTCAATACGTCTGACTAAACGTCAGATCATCAACCCAATGTACTGTATAACTTTCAAAGTTGTCCGTAGGTTGACATTTCATTTATCATCTAAATCCTTCAGAAAATTGAATAAATATACAGGAACCAATACAATAGCATTGAATGAAAAAGTGCATATTTTTATGCAAATCCTCAATCTCAATTACATCTTTCTTGTCGAATATCAGTTCAGACAAAACTCTGATTACAGGTTATGTATACAGTAGCGCCTCGACTTATGAACTTAATCCGTTCCAGGACCCAGTTTGCGAACCGAAAAGTTCACGAACTGAATCAATTTTTCCCATTGTTCGGAATGCTTGGACGTAGCAATGAACGCTGTTCACAGCGCACGCGCCAAAGACGAACTGAATGAGATCACATGGGGCCCGAGAGCTTTTGTGTTCAACATGCGCGGAGCAAAGCAGAACAATGAAACCTCGTGGTCGCACATGGGCTTTTTGCATTCGTACCTTCGTTCGTACCTTGAATTTCGTATGTACATTAAAGTAAACTTTTACGTACAATCCTGTTCGTAAACCGATTTGTTCGTAAACGGGGTCATTCGTATGTTGAGGCGCTACTGTAATTTGAAAAACTGTAAGGACACAGTTTTTGTTAACAGACGATTCCAAACATGAAGAAACATTTATTTTGAACTATATGTTTGTGTTTCTCTGTATTCAATAACTGAAACTTCATTCAAATGTGGGTTAGAAAATCAAAACTTCATTAGTTAGCCTCATATTACTTTTGTTCTTCTGGCACGCCGTTTTCCAATAACCCATGCAAATAGGAACACATGAGAGGTTGTCTAGGATTTGAACTCAGGATCTCTCACATACAAAGCAGTTATTTACCACAAGGCAAGTATCATACCCTTAGACATATGTGCAGAAGTAGCCCATTCAGCCCATTCAGTTTTCTCCGATTTTCAGTGAGATCGTAGCTGATCTGATAATCCTCAACTCCATTTTCCTGCCTTTTCCCTATAACTTTTAATACCCTTAGTGATTAAAAATCTATCTCAGCTTTGAATAAATATAATGGCCCTCAGTAGTATCAGCCCTCCGTGGTAAAGAATTTGATGGATTCAC
The DNA here is from genome assembly GCF_037043375.1 of Chiloscyllium plagiosum. NCBI lineage: Eukaryota > Metazoa > Chordata > Chondrichthyes > Orectolobiformes > Hemiscylliidae > Chiloscyllium > Chiloscyllium plagiosum. The sequence goes on from NW_028270163.1 coordinate 27,749,610, forward strand.
AACCCTCTGAATGAAGAAAGTTCTCCTCATCTGTGTTTTGAATGTGTGATTTCTTATTCTGACATTATGCCCCTGGACCTAAACTCTCTCACAAAGGGAAACAACCTTTTCACAGCTATCCTGTCAAGTCCTCTACGAATCTTGCATGTTTAAATAAGGTCACCCTCATTCTTCCAAATTCCTAGAAGTACCAGCCCAATCTACTCAATCTCTCCTCAAAAGACAGTCCCTCTGTAGCCGATATCAGACTTTTGAACCTTCTCTGGACTGCCAATATATCTTTCTTAGATATCAGGCCTAAAACAGTTCACAGTATTCCAGCCGCAGTCTGACAAGTACCTTGTATAGTTACAGCAAAACCTTCATGCTAATATACTCCACTCCTTTGAATTAAAGGTCAAAATTCCATTTGCCTTCCCTATCATCTGCTGAACTTAGATACTAGCTTTCTGTGATGCCTGAGCGAAGACTCCCAAATCACTCTGTTCTGTAGTTTCTGTAGTCTTTCTTCATTTATGTATTATTCAGATGTTCTATTCTTCATATCCTTACATTTTCCTGCATCATATTCAATCTGCCAAGTTTTTGCTTACTCACTAAATTGTTGATATATCTCTGCAGGCATTTTGTGTCACTCCTACCACTTGCCTTCCTTACTTTTGTGTCAAACGTGGACATTGTACATTTACTTTCCTCATCTAAGTCATTCATATATATTGTAAATAATTGCAGCCCCAGCACTGATCTCTGTGGCACACAATCAGTTGCAAGTTGCCAGCCTGAAAATGTCCCTCTTATCAATCCTGCTACAAAGGTCAAGGCGGAGAATTAGGGCTTTTTCCAATCTTTCCACTGGACGACAATTTCGAAAAAATTAACAATATTTGTGGCCTGACATATTTTCAAATGTCACAGCCTTTATTGTTTCAAGAAATATTGAGGAGCTGAGAAATAAATTGAGAAGGTAGTCTTGATGAGATTATATTGAGCACCACCTTATGACTTCCATGTGCCAAGTTGGAAGTAAATGCTTCCCCTTTCCTTGATGGAGAGCCTTGTCTCGTCAAAATGCTGAGAAGATACATTTGCATCTTTTCCCTATCCTTCTCTGCTACTCTGTCTGGATACCACATCTCACAAGAGAGAGAAAAGTTGTCAGTGAGATTGATGCAATATGAATGGATGATATGTCTGCCAAAGCTGAATATCTGAAGGTGTGAGGAATGGATGAGAGGGTTGAAGCAATGTAACTGTCTGAGATTGAGGTGAAGCATTTGAGTTTTAGGCATAGAATCAAATTATTCATTTTTTACCTTTGAGATGACATGCATTGATCAGCATGATATGTTGGCAATGCAATGGTTAGAAGACATCAGAAGATGCGCTACTGACCTTAGCCACTGGGGGGGGAATGAATAATAATTTTATTGCATGGCTGCCAGTTCCTTGAGGCCTGATTCTTGGAAACCACCTCCAAGGGCACATGATTCCAAACCCTGTACATACTGTGTGCAGAGCTACTAGCAATCTACAGAAAGTGACCTCCTTCCTCTTGACCTCCTTGATTAACTCCTCCAGCATTATGTCAGAGAACCTGGGGTCACTGACTGTGGCCTGGTGATGCATTGATAGTCTTCTTCCTTCCTTCAAAGGCCTTTACAATTATTGCTGACACCTACTGCAAGCTGAATACATTTCTCTTTAAGAGGAAGGTTCACCTGACCCGAAACGTTAACTCTGCTTTCTCTCCAAAGATGCTGCCCAACCTGCTGAATTTCCAGTAATTTCTGATTTTGTGGCATTTTGACTAGACATGTGGTACTTGCACACTGAGATTTCTGTGCCTGCAAACCAGATTGATCAAATTTTTAGTCCCGAGGTTCTCAGCATTTGCACGAATACCTGACTTTTTTGTGTAATATGATAAGTTAGAGGTTGCACATAATGATCTCTTCTTTCTACGCCTCTGTTGTTATTAAGGTTAAATTCAAAATCATCAATGACCACTTTTACAGCAAGAATAGAAAAGCAGCATATTATGTAAATGGACAGAATCTGCAGAACTGTGAGTTATAAAGGGTGCCCTGGTACACAAATCACAAAGCTAGAATACAGGCCGAGCAAATGATTAGGAAGGTGAATAAATTACTATCACTTATTTACGGATAAACATTATAAAGTTAGGATATTTTGTTATTGTAATATAGAACATAGATAAAGTCACATCTGGAATATAGTTTATAGTTTTGCTCTGTTGATTTAAATGACATAAATATATTAATGGTGAACTCAACAATAGTCTGTGATAAAGAATTCCATAGATGCACTCCACCTCTGGGATAAGAAATTCCTCCTTATCTCTATGTTAAATGGGTGACGCCTTATTCTGAGTTTAGCCCTCTGGTCCCAGACTCTCACACAAAGGGAAACTACCTTTCTGCATTTACCTTGTCAAGTCCTCTAAAATCCTCCTTATTTTTGTACTTTATTCTTTTTGAAATAAAGGCCAGCTATCCATTTGCCTTCCTTAATACCCATTGAACTTGGATGCTAATTTGGATCTGTGTATGAGCACTCCCAAAACCCTGTTCTGTAGTTTTCTGCAGTCTTTTTCAATTTAAATAATCTTCAGTTCTTCTAATCTTCCTACCAAAGTGCATATCCTCACACTTCCCCACACTACGTTCCATCTGACAAGTTTTTGTCCACTCATTTAAGCTGGCCATATTCCTCAGGGATCAGTTAGCTTATTTGACTGGATGTCTTGTTTGTAGTGCAGAGGAACGCTGACATTATGGTCTTAATTTTCACACCAGTTGAGGACACTAGGCAGGTCCTGCCTTTACAATTTGCCCCACGCCTGACGTGTGGTTACTCTCAGGTTAAACCCACTACCAGGGTTTCTCTCTATCTCTCTCTCTCTCTCAGAGTGGTCCTCTAGAACTATGGTGAATTTGCCTATAACCATCTGCAGACTCTTTGTGTCATCCTCACCATTTGCTTTCCCACCTTTTTTTACGTCAACTGCACTCTTGGCTATAGTCCATTCACTTGCCTTATCCGTGTCATTAATATGTACTGTAAATAATTGTGGCCTCAGCACTGCTCTCTTTGGCACTCCATTAGTTATAAGTTTCCATTTGAAAATGTGTCCTTTATCCTAACCCTCTGTTTTCTATTAGTAAGCCAATCTTCTACCTATGCTAATAAATTGCTGATTTTCTGATGGAATGAAACCCCAAATTCCACGTTTTAAAGTTATTATTATATTATACTATACAAAAACCAAATACAGCAAACAATACTAACAACACACCATCAACTATAAACATTGGATTATCATTTATACATCCCAGAAGATGGGTAGTGTTAGTTAGCTCAGTTGGCTGGATGGCTCATTTGCAATGTATTGTGATATTAACAGTGCAGGTTCATATCCTGTAAGGTCGTAAGGATATGGTGATTCTCAAATGAAGTTTAGCACCAGTTGTCTCTCTCTCTCTCTCTCTAATAAGAGTATGGGCCTATGATGACTATCATCACAAGAGAAAACCAATAAGTATCATTACTTACAATTTTAACTGAACATTACTCCTTAAACTTTGAATTCCACTACCACAGTGTTCCCACCCAACCCAAGAAGACTTATGGATACTTATCAGGTTCTTGAAAGTTCCTTCACTTCCTGGCATCAAAATAAAGTACCACAATTCTCAGAAATTCACTTCAATTTTCCTAAAGATTCCTGCTATCGTTTAATGCATGTGCTTTCTTTGGGGGTCATTTGACTAACTTAAGCACCTCACAACTGTGAATACTCCAGCTCAAGTGTCGACTTCAATACATATGACTCTATATCTTTTCTTTAGAGTCTAGCAACTTTAGCTCAGAAACTTCTCTAATTCCCAATAGTCCCCCTGCATCTTGTTCACAGTTACTTTCCAGTTAATAGAAGGCTATCCGGCCTGATTTTCTTTTTGCAGTAAGAGAGGACTGGTTAAAACAAAATAGTGAAAGCATTTTCCAATCTCTAGCTGTCCCATCCCAGTCATAATTCTACCATTTAAATGGTTGTGTGCGAGGAATGGGCATGTTCCAATTGCATATCAGTGTTTTCCAGATTCAGCTGTATATATCAGGCTGTAGCTAGCTCTAGTAGTATCTTTTTTTACTAGTCAGACACAAGAAACATGTGCCGATCACCCCTAGTAGGAACAGGCTTAAACTTTGGGAATCTTTCAGAGTGGTAAGGAATCCCTTTTAGATGTGGCCACAAGAGACATTTAACTGACGGCACGCACCCTTTGGAAAATGCACAGTGACCTTTGTAATTATTTAAGATAGATACAAATGTGGATGAAAAAGTGTATAAACTAATTTACACAGTCAAGCTCATTGGAACTGTCAAAAGATTAGATTCCCTACAGTTTGAAAACAGGCCCTTCAGCCCAACAAGTCCACACCGACGAGTAACCCACCCAGACCCAATTCCCTCTGATTAGAATTGAACCTGGGACCCTGGCGCGGTGAGGCAGCAGTGCTAATCACTGAGCCACCATGGCAGCACAGTGGCTCAGTGGTTAGCACTGCACCTTCCGAGCGCCAGGGACCCGGATTCAATTCCCGCCTCGGACGACTGCCTGTGTGGAGATTGCACATTCTCCCCGTATCTGTGTGGGTTTCTTCCGGGTGCTCCGGTTTCCTCCCACAGTCCAAAAATGTGCAGGTTAGGTGAATTGGCCATGTTAAATTGCCCTTAGTGTTAGGTGTATTAGTAAATGTAAGGTAGGGGAATGGGTCTGGGTGGGTCACTCTTCAGAAAAGAAATTGTCATAAAATTCCAAAACATACTGTGAAATGAAATTATCAAATGAAACTGGAAAAAACAACTGTGAAAGGTATCAAACTTAACTGTCAAGCTGCTAAGATATTTAAAACCTCTACCTTCAAATGTTTGAAAAAACTCCAGAGTGCAAAAACAATTTCTTGCTATTTTAATTTTTCTGTTGACATAAGCATGAGAATTATCATCACTGCATTAACTCTATCTGGCTAATTTCAAAACACTCCATTATCACAGTATGGTGCCTGCAATTTCACCATTTGATTGACAGCTTCAAGTGGTTATAAATTCTTGGAAGAGTGATTATGAACTCCAATGATTGTTCTTAAAAAAGCATTTGAATGAAGGATTTGTTCTTATTAGAGATGATGCTTTTGAAAGAATGTTATCATAAGTTTTTTGTGAATCAATATTTTTTTAAAAAAAGATATGATTTTCCAATAACTGTTTAGAATTTTCTTTGTTTTATCTCATCATGAGTGCTGTGCACTGTCCATGTTGAAAAATGGATAAGTTGCATGGAAGTGTAAGGGCACTAAGTAAGTATAGGGGATATAATGGGACATGAGGTGGTTAAGATGCATAGATTGGAACAGAGGCTATAAGGGGCCATAGAAGATGAGCATTGGATGGCATGGCTTGGACACTGAAAGTGTGTGGGCTGAGCTAGTGAGTGGACTGGGCTGAAGGGCTGTCTTATGCTTTCTTCTCTTTTGACAATCTTGAAGAAAGAGCCAGCATACCAAGCAGGCCTTTTGTCCATCTCACCTCTGCACTGTTTCCAGGGTCACCTGCCATGACACACAGAAGTCAGGTCTGGCAATTTTTAAAGTTCATTTTAATTATCAGACCCTCCCAGAGGTAATCTTCCCAAAATGATCAACTATCCTCAAATATTAATATGAATCAGGAAACTAGATTATTATGCTTACATAAAGGAAAGGTTTGTTTGATAATTAATATTTTTCAGAGGTTTCTAACTGCACTGATAATATTTTGCATTATGTATTTTACAGATGGTCACATTGCCCAGACTCTGCACATTAAACGAGTGAAAAATGGATCCTCAGCTTTTCTAAATTGTGAATATTCATCCTCTCAAGGGACCATTGTGGGCACTTACTTAAGGAGAAGTTTTTCCAAGCCCATTGATCTGATCTATTTCCACACAAAACAGGTTACAAAACACAAGTTATATGAACATCGCCTTGACTGTAAAGGAACTGTGAAAAATTTCACGGTAACCCTTCATCACTTTCAGGAAAGTGACAGAGACATTTACTATTGTGTTTTTGGAATACGAAATCAAACATCTGTAAATGATAGAATTGTACAAGAGACAGTGTTAGTATCAGGTATGATTTATTTTTCAAATCTTCATCTGACATAGTTTACAGAAGTAAAGCTAATCCGAAAGAAAACCAAATATATTTAAAAAATGGATATCTGAGGGTGCATGTCATTTACTGTTTTCATTCATGCTGTTTTACACAAACAATTATCTTTTCTAACTATTTGCCCTTGCATGACTTTAAACGTTTAACATTTGTCTGAGCTTTCTTGCTGATAAATTGCTGAAATTGTGCTGGCTATTGTATCATAAGATAATAACTCCTTAACTTAAATTACTTATCTTCTTTTGGCATCCTTAATTCTAAGTTGTATCCCCAGCTCTTAAATCATGGGCCTGACAAAAGAAAGCTTGCATTCAAAATTTTCCAGGAAAATATGAAAGAATTCTTTCAATACTCCCTTGATCCACTTTCCCAATGGAAAGTAAAGTTCCAAGGTAGATAACTTTTCCTTTTCGTAGATCTGGCTATCAGAGTTCAGGACTCAGTCTTGCAACTATTTTCAAGTGATGTGAGACCTAAACCTAATATTATTATCTATTTTGAATATAATATCGGTAAGAAGCTAATGAAAACTTCTATTCTTCCAATAGTGTCATGGGTTTTTTTTTAAACTTTGTGGAGAGGAAAGATGGAGCATTTGTAGGGTAGATCTTAAAAGACTGACGTGAGTATTCATTGTCTAGCAGTATAGAATGACAATTTTAATACTCTATCTGCTAAATCTCAACACCTCTTTCATGCCATGTTACTTTGAGTATGTGACCATTAAGAACCTTATACCTTCTGCTTCATTGCATAACCGATGTCACGTTCTGGCACTTAGTTATTCATTTATTAAATCCATTCAAATTTCTTTGAATTGTTGCATTGATTAATAGCATCATTGGCATAGCCCCAGTTTGAATCATCCACAACTATTGATAGTTTACAAGTCATTTAGAAGAATATTTTAAATCAGTTAACAAAAAAGAAACCCATTACTAACTCCCGTGAGGTACTGCCAACTTTGCTATTTGTTTCTGAACCGAGGATATAACTAGCTAATTGTTTTGTCATGTGCATGATGAACCTTCTGCATTAATCTGTTATTGCAATAATGTCAAATCACTTCCCAAAATCCAGGTACATTAAAGTTCATTGCCTCAACCCTTATCCACTAAATATAACTCTCAAATGGGGGTTTCAGAGAATTGGTCAGCCATTATCTGCCCCTTTTAAACACAGGCTGACACTCTTTAACAGAACTATCTTTCCAGGTGATCCCTTAAGCTGTCGATCATCAACATCTCCAATACTTCCCTGTCAGTAAGGGTAAAATCCAGAGGTCTGTCATTTTTATAATTTTGCCCTTGCCTCCTTTCTAAAGAACAAAATCACTTTTTTTCTATTTTTTAATCTGTTGGTACATGTCCCAATGTCCATACCTTTTTAAAAAAACATAATGGTAGGATTCAAAATTCTCTCTGCAAATACGATAAGGATTCTGAGAAAAGAAACATGTCTGAGCATTGTGGAATTCTGTTGCTAAGCCTATCTGGAAGATCTTCCTCTTTAAAAAAAGATATTTCAATCTGCTAAATTGAACTCGGCTTTCATAGAAAAATAATTCTAGAACAGTGATTTGTTACTAAACTAAATAAGTTTTCTCTGCCAATTCTATGTATGTGCACTGAGTAGAGGGCCTAAACAGCATAAAGTGGCTTTACATAAGACCATTCGAAATAGGGACAGGAGCAGGTCATCTGGCCCATCGATCCTGCTCTGTCATTCAACAAGATAATGTCTAATCTGTTTGTGGATTCCACTCCACTTATCCAACTGCTCACCACAGCTCTTAATTCCTTTACTGTTCAAAAATCTATCTGTTTGCCTTAAAAATATTCTACAAGGTCGTCTCAATTGCTTCACTAGGCAAGGAATTTCACAGATTCATAACCCTTTGGGTAAAGAATTTTCACCTCAATTCAGCCTTAAATCTGCTCCCCCTTATTTCGAGGCTTTGCCCCCACTTCCAGTTTCACCGGCCAGTGGAAACAATCTCCCTGCTTCTATCTTATCTATTCCACTCATAATTTTATGAGTTTCTGTAAGATTCCCCTCTCATTCTTCTAAATTCCAGTAAGCAAAGTCCCAGTCTACCCAATCTCTCCTCAGAAACCAACTCTCTCAATTCCAGGATCATCCTTGTGAACCTCATCTGCACCTCCTTTAGTGCGAGTACACTCTTTCTCAAGTAAGGAGATCAGCACCCTGAACAGCTGAAAAAAAATCAGATCGGTTTTTATGACAAACAACTATGGGTTCATGATCATCATTAGACTTTTCTTTCCATCTGCTGTGATGGAGTTAATACTCCATTGACAATGGCACTCCACCATTACTTCATGACTACTGATGTAATCATAGGATAAGCAGAGCACTTGTAAAAATAAAAGTGATAATAAACTACTGTTAATGTTATTAATTAATATTGAGAGTTTGAGAAAGAGACTGAAGGTGAAACAATTGGAGTAAGGAGAATGAGACAAACCAAAAATTAAAGTCACTGGACCATGGTGCAGAACACATTTCTATGGGCATCCACAACTCAAAACACTATCCAGGATAAAGCAGTCCATTTGAGTTGTACTCCAACCATCATCTTAAACATTCACTCCATGCACGTGCCACTCAGTGGCAGCACTACTTAAAGTTGCTAGGCAGCAGCTCACCAAGACTCCTTTGACAGAATCTTCAAAGCTCATAACTTCTACCACCTCGAAGGTGGGCCAGCAGACACATGAGTACACCAACACCTGCAAAGATTCCCTTTAAGCTACGCACTATTCTGATGTGGAACAAATTGCCATTCCTTCATTCATGTTGAGTCAAAATTCTGGATCTCCCTCCACAACATTAATATGGGTATCCTTGGATTATATGGGTTCCCTTAGAGTGCAAAGGGACTTTGATCAGAAGGGCTGAAGGGTCAAGAAATAGAAGATTAAGTTTAATGCAGCGAAATCTGTGCTGCATTTTAGAGTGACAATTCAGGGCAGGACTTATACATTTAATAGTAAGCTCCTGGGGATTGTTGTTGAACAGAGACACCTTGGAGGGCAGATTCACGGTTCTTTGACAGTACAGTCACAGGTAGACTCTACAGGTGGGAGTGAAGGAGGTGTTTGGTATGCTTGTCTTTATTGGTTAGTACATCGAGTATAAGATTTGGGAGGTCATGTTGTGGCTGTATAGGACATTGGTTAGGCCACTTTTGGATTACTGTGTTCAATTCTGGTCTCCTTGCACAGGAAGTATGTTGTGAAACTTGAAAGAGTTCAGAAAAGATTTACAAGGATGTTGCCGTAATTGTAAGGTTTGAGCTATAGGGAGAGAGTGAATAGGCTGGGGCTGTTTATCCTGCATCGTCGGAGGTTGAGAGACGACCTTATACAAACATTTACATGAAGGGCATAGGTAGGGTGAAAAGCCAAGGTCTTTTCCTCAGGGTGGGGGAGTCCAAAACTAAAGGGCATAGGTTTAAGATGAGAGGGGAAATGTTTAAAAGGGACCTAAGGGGTAACTTTTTCACATGGAGGATGGTGTGTTTATGGAATGAGCAGCCAGACAGAGTAGGGGAGGCTGGTGCAATTACAACATATTCATATTGCTGGTATATGAATAGGAAGGGTTTGGACACCTCTGGACCAAGCATTGACAAATGGAACTAGATTAATTTAGGATACCTGGTCAGCATGGCCGTGTTGGGCCGAAGAGTCTGTTTCCGTGCTGTATAACTCTACGACTCTATACCATGGAGTGCAAGGTTTAAGATGTCAGCTCACCACCACTTTCTCAAGTGTAGCAATAGATATACAAAAGTATTGGCATTGCCAGTGATGGTCACATTCCATGAATAAATAACAAACAAAATTTGAAGTTCCCAACTGATGTAGAACATATTTTTCCTTCTGTAACGAATCCAGAATTTTATAGAAAATGAAAATAATTTCATGACAATATGGAGGTCTTATATATGGAAATATTTACAGAAAACAATGAAATATTTTGTATCTTTTCAGAATCCAGGATGAAAGACTGTAAAGCTGATTGTGGAGAAACAATAAATTGTAGAGAATTTTCATATAAGGATCCAATTGTGATTGGTGTGATTGTCGTTGCAACAGTGGCTATTATTTGTGCTTTGGTTTTGATATTTTGGCATGTGAGTTCCTAATTTCTTTATAACAAATATTTCTTCCATTTTAAGTATAATAAGAAATATCATGAAACAAATTCAATTAATATAAATTCAAATAGTACAGTTGAACAATTATCTAGACTGTTAACCTGATAAAAAAAAGCATGTTGTGTGTTACCATCCATTTAAAAATTGATATCTGTTAAATTGTTTCAGATATACCTGATATATACTCAAAGATTCTAAGAGATAGCATTAAAATTATTCTGGGTTGCTCCTTGGCCGATCTATGATCATCCTCTAACTGTCTCTCCCCTTGAAAGTAGGAAAGATTTCTGACTGAAAAAGGAAGCGAAGAAACTGCCTTTTTTTTCTCAGATCTTGTCTGAAATATGAAATAAATCAACATGGAATATTGTACACATTTGTTAGTAAAAATGTGAATGCACTGGAGAGAGTGTCAAAGTGATTTACAAAAGTGGTTCCAGGAATGAGAAACTCCAGTTATGAGGATAGTTCGAAGATGCTGGGACTGCTCTCCTTGGAGAGAAGAAGGTAGAATGGAGATTGCCACAAGGTTTCAAATTCATGAGTAGGCTGGATAGAATAGATAGGGAGAGGCTGTTCTTGCTTATAAACTGAAAAGAAATGAGAGGACTCAGATGTAAGGTGATGTGAAAAGGAAGCAATAATGTGAGGAAAACCTTTTTCACAGTGAATAGTTCTGCACTGTGTGGAAACGTGATGGAGCTAGGTTCACTTAAGGCATTCGTGGGGGCATTGGATGATAATTTGAATACAAATGATGTGGTGGATATGGGGAAAAGGCAGAAGATTGGTACTAGGCTAATAGAACTAGTGCAAGCAGAATGGAACAAATGGCTTCCTTCTGGGCTGTAACAAATCTAGGATTCTGGGATACTTAATGAACATTTCATAGTCTGGAAGCACAACCATAGAATTTCCCCTCTCCTCAGAGGCTTCTTGTCAGCCACAGAGGGCTCTGTTCCTTGCTTCTAAGTCAAACAGCCTGGGTTCAAATTCTAGCTGTCTGAAACACGTGTCAAAAGATGTCTTAACAGCTCGGTTAAAAACAGCTACACAAACCCACAGAAGTGAGGGTATGACATAGGGCAGTATTACCAGCCATAGAACACTGCTCATTCTGTTTCCTGTGTCAGTTATTTTCCATGCAGTTACGTAACTCGGTGATTCGCAAATGTTATCTATCTTAGAGACACCTTCTGAAAATGGCCGGGTTTTTGGGGTCTCATTATTCTGTTTTTAGAAATATGAAATGCCAAGGCAGTATTAAATAAGGATAATTCATTACCAGTTATAATGACATACATAAAGTTAATTCTGAATGAACAGCATATATGGAATCATCCTGATCTGCAAGCTGTAGAGTTTGCTACTTAGAAATCGAAATGACAAAGCAGAGGAATACAATTTCTAAAATGTGATTTTGTTTTTAGGCAAGGAAAAGATGCCAACCTGAAATGCCAACACATGGGAGAGCTCCAAACTCAGTTTATGAGGACATGAACCTAATCCGAACCCAAAGTGTGGGACGTTAGTTTTCAGATGAACTGTGTTGTCTTCACATCAGGTCACATTAGCCTGGAATGTGGCCAGTTATTTTCTTTTGCTACTTGATAATACATTTATATGTGATCATAAAATTACACATTTTTACAGGTCTTCTTGAAATTTAAGTAATTGATAAATTATTTTGTTTGTTTCACCTTTTGCCTGCTTCATGCAATATGCTAATTGCACAGGTGTTGATGGAACAGCACACCATTTGCATGGTGACTTTGGGATGGAGAGTCTGAGGGTTAGTGCTATTTGTAAAGCTACTTTTATCTCAAGAAAATATGACTTTTCTCTCTTCTCTTACCTGCTCTCAACTACCTTCAGTGTCTTTGTGCTGTATCATGTGCAAGAAAATGGAGAAATAAAGCACATGTAGAAGCAAATTATTGCAGATGCTGAACCAGGGCTCTGATGAACAGTCATCTCAACCCAAAACATTAGCTTACTCTCTTCCCATGGATACTGCCTGGCCTGCTGTCATCTCCAGCATTTTTTGTCTTCAGTCAATGCCACACTCTCATAATGCTACAGGAAGAGATTCTTGACCCGGAGGAACATCTGAACTTTAATCATAGAACATAGAACATAGAAGAATACAGCGCAGTACAGGCCCTTCGGCCCTCGATGTTGCGCCGATCCAAGCCCACCTACCCTACACTAGCCCACTATCCTCCATATGCCTATCTAATGCCCGCTTAAATGCCCATAATGAGGGAGAGTCCACCACTGCTACTGGCAGGGCATTCCATGAACTCACGACTCACTGAGTAAAGAACCTACCCCTGACATCTGTCCTATACCTAACCCCCCTTAATTTAAAGCTATGCCCCCTTGTAATAGCTGACTCCATACGTGGAAAAAGATTCTCACTATCAACCCTATCTAAACCCCTAATCATCTTGTACACCTCTATCAAGTCACCCCTAAACCTTCTTTTCTCCAATGAAAACAACCCCAAGTGCCTCAGCCTTTCCTCATACGATCTTCCTACCATACCAGGCAACATCCTGGTAAACCTCCTCTGCACCTGTTCCAGTGCCTCCACATCCTTCCTATAGTATGGCGACCAAAACTGCACACAATACTCCAGATGTGGCCGCACCAGAGTCTTATACAACTGCAACATGACCTCAGGACTCCGGAACTCAATTCTTCTACCAATAAAAGCCAGTACGCCATATGCCTTCTTCACCGCACTATTTACCTGGGTGGCAACTTTCAAAGATCTGTGTACATGAACACCAAGATCCCTCTGCTCATCCACACTACCAAGTATCCGACCATTAGCCCAGTACCCCATCTTTTTGTTATTCTTACCAAAGTGAATCACCTCACACTTAGCTACATTAAACTCCATTTGCCACCTTTCTGCCCAGTTCTGCAGCTTATCTATATCCCGCTGTAACCTGCCACATCCTTCCTCACTGTCTACAACTCCTCCGACTTTCGTATCATCCGCAAACTTGCTCACCCAACCTTCTAACCCCTCCTCCAGGTCATTTATAAAAATGACAAACAGCAATGGTCCCAAAACAGATCCTTTCGGAACACCGCTAGTGACGGCACTCCAAGATGAACCTTTACCATCAACTACTACCCTCTGTCTTCTTCCAGCCAGCCAACTCCTAAACCAAACCTCCAACTCACCCTCAATGCCATACCTCCGTATTTTTTGCAGTAGTCTACCATGGGGAACCTTATCAAATGCCTTACTAAAATCCATATACACCACATCTACCGCTTTCCCCTCGTCCACCTCCTTAGTCACCTTCTCAAAGAATTCAATAAGGTTTGTGAGGCATGACCTGCCCTTCACAAAACCATGCTGACTATCCTTGATCACATTATTTCTATCCAGATGTTCATAAATCCTATCCCTTACAATTCTCTCTAAGACTTTGCCCACAACAGAAGTGAGACTCACCGGCCTATAGTTACTAGGGTTAGCCCTACTCCCCTTCTTGAACAAGGGAACCACATTTGCTAGCCTCCAATCTTCTGGCACTACTCCTGTAGACAACGAGGACATAAAAATCCAGGCCAATGGCTCTGCAATCTCCTCCCTTGCTTCCCAGAGAATCCTAGGATAAATGCCATCAGGCCCAGGGGACTTATCTATTTTCACCCTTTCCAGAATTTCCAACACCTCTTCTCTACATACCTCAAAGCCATCCATTCTACTTAATTGTGACTCAGTATTCACATCGACAACAATGTCCTGTTCCTGAGTGAATACTGACGAAAAGTATTCATTCAGTGTCTCCCCAATCTCTTCAGCCTCCACACGCAACTTCCCACTACTATCCTTGACTGGACCTATTCCTACCCTAGTCATTCTTTTATTCCTGACATACCTATAGAAAGCCTTAGGGTTTTCCCTAATCCTACCAACTAAGGACCTTTCATGTCCCCTCCTTGCTGCTCTTAGCTCTGAAGGAGGGGACATGTCTCCACTGTCTCCAATTAATTGCGCACAGAATCAAATTTAATCAATTACAGGAAGAAAAGTGGATGCAAATCTATGAACAAATTTGCTCCATCACTAAGTCTAACATATGCGACATGGAGCTGAGATGGCAGCAGTTCCAAATTATTAATTCTTCGTTAATGCACAAATTGACAAAATATTGCTTATAAAGCAAATATGTGAAGTTTTATGTACTTATAGTTGATTACAATGAGCCATCATGTGTGTAACAAGACAGTGTCAGCAAACTGTATGGTTGCATGGGACTGATAAAGTTTCTTCTGCATGGTAAAATCAATACAGAGGACACCCAAGGACATCTGTGTCGACAATGTGGCTGAACATCAACATACTGTTATCTGCCATCATCTACGTATGTTTCAATTATGTTGCAGTGTGAGAAGATTTACAGAATCATTTTCTCTTCCGTCCTTATCTCAAGCCAAGTGTAGGATTAACATTGCTGTTCATGTCCACCTAATTTGCACAGATTCAAAAGTTGCATCTTTTGCAGGCTTTGCATGTCATGCCACCCTGTAAAACTATGTGTCTTTATCCAGTTCTCACTGCACATCTTGCTACAAGCATCACAAGAGAACAAAAACTATCTATAAGAAGTCTGACAGTTTTTAATTGCATGTTTGCACCCAATCAGTTGATTGTCGTAGTTAGCAACATGCATTCTAAAACTCAGCACATCGTTCAAATTAAAATAAATGGTAACTAGACATTGCTACAAGTTCTATTTCTCTCTGAGGGTTCTGATTCTTTGGAATTCCCTTCCTCAAAAGGCAGTGAATTCCCTTCCTCAAAAGAATCTTTAAATATTGTTCAGGCAGTGGTAGATAGATTCTGGATTATCAAGGGGATGAAGTATTATCAGGATATGGAAGAAGATAGAATTGAGGTTAAAATCTAATCAGCCGTGATCTTATTGAATGTTGAGCAATTTTGAAAGGCTGAGTAGCCTACTGTTGTTCCTTTGCCCGAAACGTCACATCGATTTCAAAGCTCCTTGGATGCTGCCTGAACTGCTGTGCTCTTCCAGCACCACTAATCCAGATACTGTTGTTCCTAGTTGGTATGTTCAGATAAGTTATGGAGAGCCAATAACCTGGTCAAAGTAGCAATAGGAAAGCAGTAGTAAATGGAAGACAGACAAATTATAGGGTGGGAACAATCAGAGCTATAAAGCTCTAACTAAGATAAACTTTCTACTGTTATTAGATTTTAAATACTCTTTGAGGCTTAAAATCATGCAATAGTTTTCATTTTAAAACAAGAACTTCTCAAGCAACAGGATGAATTTATTCTATTAGCACTTTGATTATTTGAGGCACAAAGGTTTGACTGTTTTGAATTTAAACTCATGATTAGATTAGGTTAGATTCCCTACAGTGTGGAAACAGGCCCTTTGGCCCAACAAGTCCACACTGACCCTCTGAAGAGCAACCCACCCAGACCCATTTCTCTCTTGCTAATGCACCTAACACTATGGGCAATTTAGCATGGCCAATTTACCTAATCTGCACATCTTTTGACTGTGGGAGGAACCCATGAATTTATATGAACACAAATTAATCTGATAACTATGATGTAATTGCAGAAATATATTTTATAAAACAAGGAAGACTTCCAAGTAATTAATATCTAATATCTGGAAAGGTTTCATCCCCTTGATAATCCAAAATCTATCTACCACTGCCTTAACGATATTTAAAGATTCTTTTGAGGAAGGGAATTCACTGCCTTTTGAGGAAGGGAATTCCAAAGAATCAGAACCCTCAGAGAGAAAAAAAATGTTTCCTCCTCTATGGCTGTGCATAGGATGCCTGAGAGCTGACTGCCAGAGCAAATCTTTGCACAGCTCAAGTAAAGCACTTGAGCGCGAGGAAGAAAAAGGAAGGGCATGAAGGACTGGTGAAGGCTTCCCTTAAGAAATGTAACATAAATGTCATGCATGAGAGTCACTCCTTCAGAAGAAATTGACATGAAGCAATCGCCTGTATCTTTGAGAATGCCTCCTGACAGAAAAGGTACAGGAGAAAGCAATGCCAGTGATCTCGAAGCCAAGGACCAATCCAACACCAGAAACATCTGCCAAATGCATGGTCAGAGACACAGCCCTAGATCGGGCTCATCAGTTGCTCTAGGACCCACAGAATCTATGACCAGTAACACAGAATTCTCTAGATGGACAATTATTCTCATTAGGAGTAATTGCTGATGGCGACATCCATTATCTTTGTTGAATTCTTCCATTCTGTGACTTCTATACATAATTAATGTAGCATCTTTTCTCAGTCTTTCCCATAATCTCCAACTGTAACAGTTCTGGATTTTTATTCCCTCCATCTACAGCCTAGTAGCTTTTCTAATTCTCTTCACACTGCTTCTAAGAATCGACTCAGCCTTGCAAGTTCCTTGCATTGCTTATTTTTATGCTTTACTAGGTTTCTTTATTTAACTAAAATGGCAAAATCTCAGAGAGAGCATGATATTAAAGCAACACTCTATGGCAGTATGTGCAAATTGATCAGAAAGTGCCTTTTCACATTTTTACAGTGTTGTACAGTGTCTGTACAGTGCCTACAATCAAAATATTATGTTCTAAATAACTGAGAAAGTGTAAAAACTGAATTATGAAACAAAATCTTGGTTACCCTGGGGGAATTTTAGCCACCTGCAATTATAAATCAAAGAATTCCACAGATATGTTGTTGAAAACAAGTTCAGGAAATATGGATATCAGTCATGACATCTCAGTGTGATGTTTAAACTAACCACTAAATGTCAGCTCTCTCTCTCACTGCCTCAGTTTTTCCTTTTTAATTAGCTATACAACTTCCTTTCATTTAGTTTACAATATCTTGAATATGCTATTAATGTCAGTATCAGGACATTTCTGTGACCATTATATGAACTCTCTTTTCATATTACTTATGTTAAAGTTTAAATGATGTTTTAAATTACATTCAATCTAACCTATTAAATTTGGAATGATCATATTTAAATATTGTGATGATGATAAATGTAACTGCTTTAACTGTTTTTTCTATCAACGGGTATTCTGATTTTTCTCCCATTATATTGGAAACTGTTTTTCATTCAGAGTGCCTCTCCTAAATACCTCACTAAAGACTTTACACCCACTTTTTGAATAACAATGGCAAACTTGCTTCCAACTGCTCTGCAATTGAATGGTTCATTGATATATTGATGGTTTGGAGATGGACTGGGGTGTACAAAGTTAAAAATCACAACACCAGGTTATAGTCCAACAAGTTTAATTGGAAGCACTGGCTTTCGGAGCGACGCTCCTTCATCAGGTGGTTGTGGAGGACACAATTGTATGGCACAGAATTTATAGCAAAAATTTACAGTGTGATGTAACTGAAATTATACATTGAAAGATATCTTGATTGTTTGTTGAGTCTTTCATTTGTTCGAATACCATGATAGTTTAACTTCTTTCATGTGTAAATCACAAAACTTTTTTTTAAAAATTGCATTCTCAGGTTAGCTGTAACAATTAGTGTTAGCTAGACAATATGTATAGCTAGATATATTGATGATCTCTTTGTACCAAATACAGTGAACTGAGAGCAAATTGCCTACTTGAGTTATTGCTAGACTATTAATCCAGTGATCCAGTAATATTTTGGGGTAGGTGGTAGAATTTGAATTCAATAAATTCTGCAATTAAGACTCAAAGGTTACCATGAATTGTATTTGGGGAAAACCCATCTGGATCACCAATGTTCTTTCTGGAAGGAAATCTGCCCTTCTTATCAAGTGTGACCTACATGTGACTCCAGCCCCACAGCTGATTGGTTGACTCTTAACAAACCTCTGGGCAATTATGGATGGTCAATAAATATTGGTCTAGCCTGTGAATTAATTTAAATGTCAACCACGAGCTTGACAGGGATTTGGGAATTGCTTATTTTACTGCTTTCTCCAACTCAAATTTAAAATATCTATTTATTTTACTTGTATTATCCAGGTACTCATCAAAAATTTTAGCTATCAAAATGGAAAATCTTTCTTCGTGGGTAAGGAACTATTAGCTCTGTTTTGTGGACAAAGAACATTGACTGATTTAGTTTTGTTAATCTTTATACTGAGGCAACAAATGTAGCTAATAAAAGTTGACATCTTGTTACTTTGTGGTCTTTCTTTTTGTAAAGATGATATTCAAGGCTCAGTGTTGAAATGACAATGACTTTTCAACGCTGAACCGCCTGTGGTTTCCTTTTCTTGTCAAACATTATTAAGGTGACCTTTTTTAGCTAGCGTCAATACTGCTTGCAGTTTTTACACTGGTTGAAATCTATGTTTATAACAACATCTTGCTCTATCAAGTTCACTTAACATAAAGTATCTTGGGTGTGTCACAGAAGTCAAATTATTATTTAAAAAAACTGAACACTGATTAATTATGAAGATAGAATAAAATGTGTGACTGAGGGCAAGAAAAGAGGTGTTTCTGAATGAGCTACTTTGCAAGGATTATGTAATCTGGCAGAATGGCAAAATTATTTTTGAGTTACATGTAGCAAGCTCATTGGATTACATATGATCATCGTTTACTTTATCATCACCACCTAAAGGCAAAATCAGCCTCATTTAACTTAGTTAAAAATCACACAACACTCGGTTATAGACCAACAGGTTTATTTGGAAGCAGTAGCTTTTGATGCGATGCTCCTTCATCAAGTGGTTATGGAGTATAAGATCATAGGACACAGAATTTATAGCAAAAGTTTACAGTGTGATGTAACTGAAATCGTATATTGAAAAAGAGCTGGATTGTTAAGTGAACTTTAACAATAGGTGCCATGTCGACCCAGGTAATGCATTGATGGTGGGAGGTGCCCTGTGTGAGGCTTTCTGTGTCCCAATATTCAACATGATTCTAATCTAAAAAAAAGGGATGTACAGAATCTTACATGGATTCATGCAGTTTTTGAGCAAAAGAAAATGTAATTCTGCAAGTACAAATTCACCCCACAAACTTATATGTGCGCTTGTGCGTGTGTGGGGGCGGAGGCATCATGAATGCCTGTGAGAGTGTGTATATGTTTATATGTGTGAGTGAGTGTAAAGGGGTATAAGTCTGTGAGAGGGTGCATGTGTGAGTGTGGGAGTGTATGTGCCAGCGAATGAGAGTGTGTGTGTGTGTGTGTATATAGTGCATGGGCCCGGGTAAGGCCATCCCCATGGGTACCAAACTTTTCGCTGCTGCCTATCCTGAAATCCGTCTTGGAGGATGGTCACCCGAATGTCCGAAGTCGAATGTCCCGGACCTGCTGAAGTGTTCTCCGACTTGGAGGGAACACTGCTGTCTGTTGATTGTTGTGCAGTGCCCAGTCATCCGTTGCTGTAGCCTCTGCTTGGTCTCGCCAGTGTACAAGGCCTTAGGGCATCCTTGCCTACAGCGTATGAGATAAACAACATTGTCTACCCTATATGCTGAGGCAAGGATGCCCTGAGGCATGGTACATTGGCTATGGCAACGGATGAATGGACACCGCACAACAATCAACAGATCTCCCAGTCGGAGAACACTTTAGCGGTCTGGGACATTCGACCTTGGACCTTCAGGTGACCATCCTCCAAGGCAGACTTCGGAACAGACAACAATGCAAAGTGGCCAAGCAGAGGCTGATAACCAAGCTCTTTAAGCATGGGGATGGCCTCAACCAGGACCTTGGGTTCATGTCACACTACAGGTGACCCACTGCACTTCGCATTTCACGCGCACACACGCACACTCCTACAGACCCATACACTTGAGTAGACCCTCTCTCATACACAAGCTCTCTCTCATTCACACACACATACATTCCCAAACTCACGCACAGACCTCTCACAGATTTATACCCATTTACACTCACATTCACACACATGCACATACACACACTGTCTCACAGGCACTCATAATGCCCCCGCACATGCACAAACACACATATAAGTTTGTGGGATGAATTTGTACTTGCAGAATTACATTTTAATTTGCTCAAAAACTGCATGAATCCATGTAAAATTCTGTACATCCCTTTTTTAGATTAGAATCAGTCCAAACATTGGGCACAGACAGCCTCACACTTCACACCTTCAATGCATTATCTGGGCCAACACGGCACCTATTGTTAAAGTTCACTTGAGAATGTAGCTTTAGGAAAGTTCTGGGATTTACATATGAAAGAACTGAAACCAACATGCCCATTCTAAAAGATGAGAGACTTAACAAACAATCCAGGTCTTTTTCAATATATAATTTCAGTTACACCACACTGTAAACTTTTGCTATACATTCCGTGTCCTACGATCTTAGACTACACAACCACCTGAAGAAGAAGCAGCGCTCTGAAAGCTCGTGCTTCCAATAAACCTGTAGGACTATAACCTGGTGTTGTGTGATTTTTAACTTTGTCCACCGAAGTCCAACACCAGCTCCTCCAAATCATTTAACTTAGAGAGATTTGGGCTAATTCATATTTTGCACCTTACATGGAGTTTGAAAGACTTTGCTGTATTAACAAAATTTAAGTAATGTTACTTTTGTTTTTACATAACTTCTTTGAGCCAAATGATAAATTTCATGACCAGTGCCTGCTCAGTTCTCTTGTCAATACTGCTATTGAGCCAAGAGTAGAATACACACAAAGAATGCAAAAGCCAGAACTGGAAGGATAGAATGTTCCCCTCTTTGGACAGTTATTGGCAATAAGAAGGAAGTTGGGAAAATACAGCAAGAATGAAAGAACATGTAATCTCAATGTCAAGAAAAGATTTCCCAAATATCTCCATAAACTTCAAACAGTAATTTCAGAACCTCACCATTAAGCTGTGGCTACATCCTTGCCATGCATTTGCATCTGGCTCTGCTCACCTGCTTTCTAAACCACATCCAATTCTCCTCTCCTCACACAAGATGCTAAATAATGCCAATTCCTGACATGAAAATCAAATTGGACACCTGGTGGCTGCAGCTCACTGAATGTTTGTCCCAGCCTTTATCCAACTATGTCCTCACCACAATGAATAAATCTGCTGCACAAACCCTGTGGAACACATATGTAATATTTCAATCTACAGCTGCATTAAAGAATTTCTTTACATAGCTTAATAAAGCCAAACTGCACTCAATTTCACCATTATAGTAGAGCAATCAAACAAGGTCTCCTTTCTCAATGTGTTCATTGAGAAATCTGAAAAAGACTTTTAAAAATGAATTACTGAAATTCAGGTGCACTGTGGCCATGGAGAGATTTGAGTATGAGAAGCTTTTAAAATAAAATCCAGGCTGGGAAACTCCATTTGTGATAATCGAAGGCGTCTTTCATGCTGTGAAATAGTATTACGCATCAGAGAATTCCAAGATTATGGGAAAAGGAAGGAACATAGAGTTGAGGGTTATCAGATCAGTCACGATCTCATTGAATGGCAGAGCAGACTCGATGGGCTCAATGGGCTTCTACTCTGATGTCTTATGATCTTATTATTGGATCTCAGGATATCTATGACTTGTATACTTCTCCAGGATTATTTAGTACACAGGGACACTCAGACATCTCTTGCATCTAAGCAGCATCCACCATATGGCTCCTAGCTCATTTCTTAAGACTCATTTAATTTATGCTTACTTGTAGGTTATCAGGCTCTATGGCTTGCACTGCTTTTTAACGCAGAGGCAGAGGCCGGTAGCTTGACATAGTTCAAAACATTGAACAGCCAAGGAGGTGGACATGTTTGTGTATGGTACCATGTTATATCAACATTGTGCCTACAGCGTGTGCTAGCAGCTTACATGGCAAAATCCACTGCACTGGTTCATTTAAAAGCTATGCCATAAAATCAAAGAGAAAACATATCTGGTGGGGCCAAGTGAGATTACTGTCAATCAGAAGGTGCCTCCAAAGTTGCCAAGGGGTTTTTCTGATTACATTACCGGGAGTGAGGCGCTTTGTCCAATCAGAGCCTGGGGATCGGTGTCATTGTAAACCTTGCAAGGATTGGACCACATTCAGTCCTGCATGTCAAATGCAACCAGCCCAGGGATTACAGGTTAGTTAGTCAGCTGGAGTGTTGCGCAGACATCAGTCTGGAGGCTGGGCCATACTCAGTCAGGGCCATTTGCCAAGTCAGTCTGAGGTTCAAGTCTGGTCAAGCTTGGTTAGGAGCTTAGGAACAGGAGTAGATAATTTAGCTTCTTGGTTCTGACTTTCAGTGAGATCATGGATCATCTGTAACCTAATACTATATTACCATATCCCTTAATACCTTTGCTTAACAAAACTTTATCTAGTTCAGATTTAAAATTAACAACTGATCCAGCATCAATTCCTTTTATGGAAAAAAGTTTCAAACGTCAACCACTCTGTGTGTCGGAATGCTTCCTAACATCTCTCCGCAATGGTTCAGCCCTAATTCTCATGCTCTGCCCCCCTAGTTATAGAATCCCTGAGTCACTATATTCTTCTTAAAGTATGGTGCCAAATCTGCTCACAGCACTCCAAGTATAGTTTAACCAGGGATTTGTATAAACACAACATAATCTCTTCATCCTTATTGATTAGATTCCCTACAGTGTGGAAACAGGCCATTTGGCCCAACAAGTCCACACCGACCCTCCAAAGAGTAACCCACCCAGACCCATTCCCATCTGACTAATGCACCTAACTCTATGCAGAATTTAACTTAGCCAATTCACCTGGCCTGCACATCTTTGTATTGTGGGAGGAAACCCATGCAGAAATGAGGAGAAAGTGAAAACTCCACACAGTCACCTGAGGCTGGAATCGAACCCAGGTCCCTGGCGGTGTGAGGCAGCAGAGCGAACCACTGAACCACCGTGCCACCCCAGTCCTCTAGATTTGAGTCCTCTAGATATTAAGAGCAGTGTTCCATTTCTTGATCATTTTCTGCACCTGTTGGTGATGTTTTAAAGATCTATGCACATGAATACCCATGTCTCTTGGGACGTTTACTGCATTTAACTTCATACCATCAAGAAATTACTCTGAACTATCCTTTTACAATCCAAGATGGATAAACTCACATTTGCTTACATTGAATTGCATCTGCCGTTGCTTTGCCCATTCATTGGATCTATCAATATCACCTTACAATTTTATGCAATCACGTACACTGTCTACATTACCACTCAACTTTGAGTCATCAACAAATTTGGATCAATGACTTTCTATTTAATAAATAATGAATAATTGATACCCTATCACATATCCTTGTGGGTCACCTTGCACTCGCATCTACCGATCTATTTTCTGTTACCTGCCATGAACCAACTCCCCAGTCATATCAGTAATTTGCCATCAATTTCGTAGGCATTTATCTTAGTTAACATTCATTCATGTGGGACTTTATCAAGTGCCTCTGGAAGTCCATATCAACATCCACAGGCATTCCCCTGTCAACTGTCTTATTCACTTTTTCAAAAACTACAATGAGGGTTGTCAGGCCTGATTGACCTATCATAAATCCATGCTGGCTCTCCCTGATTAATTGAAAATTTTCAAGGTGATTATAGACTTCAACAATTTCTCCATCACGGATACATGGCCGACTGGTCTGTAATTCCCTGGTTTTCCTATTTTGCATTTCTTAAAAAGCAAAGTGACGTGCAATTTTCCAATCCAGAGGCAGGACTCCTGTAGCAAGGAAATACAGATAGATTATAAGTAGGCAATAGTTATAGATTATAGTTTGCTCATGAATAGGCAGAGCACTTCATGCAGTCCTGGGGAAAGCAGGCAATTCAATTCTGGCTTCGGATTTCATTGAAGTGGGTCACTGAGGGAGTGATTAGAGTGAAAGAGGAAATTTCAGATATAGGTTGGAGGGTAACTCCTAGAGCAAGGGGGGACAGGGAGCCCTGAGAAGGGACAGGTGAACAGGGTTGATTGTCACTCTGACCCTGATGTGGGAGAATGTATGACCAACGTAGCATGGCAATTGGCAAAGCCGTGGATTCTCGGGGTAAATTGGGCACATTACTGTCCACAGAAAGGGGGTGAACAGAAATAGGAGAATGAGGCTAGAAAATAACTGGAGTTTAGGGACAGCAACACAAAAGGTATCATGAAGGATAAGGGAAAGCATACTCTATCCTGCCCTATAAATCAGACACAACAACACAAAGTTTAAACCTTGCCACAAGTGGCAATCCAAAGTGAACTGTGCAATAAAGGTATAATATATAGATATGACTTTAAGTGATGTGGGCAGTAAGTTAACAAGTAAGTTCCTATTTACCTCTTCTGAGAAGGTGTAAAGATGTTCAAAATTGAGACTCTGCTAGGAGCAATTGCGTAATTGTGCATCCAGTGATTCAATAACATCACACACCTGGTATCAAATTTCACTTTGAAATGAACAAAATTTGGATGAAAGGGTATGTTTCTGTGCTGTATGACTCTATGAATCTATTGTTCAAAATTATTATTCAAAAAAACACATTTCAAATTATGGCCTCAAGCAATCATGATGATCATATTGTCTGCACTAATTGCCTCTATCGCATGGTACAAAGGTTAGGTCGCATGTTTAAATAGAAGCTATTTAAAAAGAAACTCTATTCAGGGTTATATCAAAAAGTTAGGGGAATAACAGAAGTCATAACACTCGTTCAGAAGGCCAGTCCATACGTGATGAGCCAAACAGCTTCTTTCTGCACCATAACAGTTCTTAATTCTGGGACTTCTCAGCTATTCTTTGAGGATGTAGGATGAATTCCTTAATGTCTTGTTCGCTTGCAGCTTTTAGGTCTAATAACTTTCTCAGCACTGTTTCTCTACAGAGTGTACTGTTTAAAATTCCACCCTCCTTTTTTACCTCTTGAGTTACAAGCAATTCTGGAATTTTATTTGTGTCTTCTGCATGAAGACAAAAAAATACTCAATATTTTTGCCACTTCCTTATGTCTCATTACTAGTTTTCAAGATTCAGTAGATAACCTGTGCAAAATTTAGTTATTCTTTTTCTTTTTAAGTGCTTGCAGAATTCTTACTACCTGCTTTTATATTTCAAGCTACCCTACTCTCATACTCTAATTTCTCCCTCGTTGTTACTTTTTCAGCTATTCTTGCTGGTCTTTAAGTTCTGACCAATCTTCTGACCCATCACTGAGCTTGATAGAATTATATGCCTTTTCTTTCAGCTTGATACTATCTTTAACAACCTCAGTTAGACACAGATGATGCATTTATCTTATTTTTTACTGGTATGCATCTTTACTGAATGTTTGCAATATCTCATTGGATATCTGATATTGCAACTTTGCTGACCTTCTCTTAACCTTTTTGACCAGCTCATTTTGGCCAACTTCACAATGAAAAAACCCTTGTAACTCAGACGAATGCATTGAACATATAGTAACTACATTTGCTGATGACACAAAGGTGAGTAAGTGAGTTGATCGGGCAAATGAGATTTAATGTGGGAAAGTCTGAAACTGTCCATTGGGCAGGAAGAATAGAAAAGAAACATCGCATTTAAATGAATCTATGAGATGGGGAGCCCTCATGTACAAATCACAGAAAGTCAAGGAAAATTAATAGAACATTTGCGTCGGTGAAAGGGGAATTGAATGGAGCTTATGCTTCAGTTATGCAAGGCATTGGTGAGACCACAACTGCAGTACTGTGTACAGTGTTGGTCACCTCTTTAAAGGAAGGATGTTAATGTGTTGTAAGCAGTTCAGAGGGTTACTCAACTAAGACATAGAAAAGAGACGATTGCCTTATACAGGCTTGGCCTGTATTCTCTGGAGTTTAGAAGATTCAGAAGTGACTTAAATGAAGAATATAAGATCCTGAGGGGATTTGACTGGGTGGCTGTGGATAGGGATTTCCTCAAGTTGGAGAATCTAGTTTATGAGTCAAAGATAAAGAGTCACCCATTTTAGATAGATGAAGAAAGAAAAAATGCTCTCAAAAATCTGTGACTCTTTGAAATTTCCTTCCTCATATGGAATGGATACTGAACCTTTAAATATTTTGCAGGTGGAAGACCACAGACCACAGTAATATGTTATCAGGATTATGCAGGAGCATAGAGATTAAAATCAGATTAGCCATGGATGGCTGGAGGAGGTTTGTGCAGAATGTTGGTGAGGTCACTTTTGGAAGACTATGTACTGTCTTGGTTGCCCTGCTACAGGAAGGATATTATTAGATTGGGGGGGGGGGTTCAGAAATGATTTACCAGGATGTTGGAGGGTTTGAGTTATAAGAAGAGGCTGGATAGGCTGGGACCTTTTTTCACTGGAGCATAGGAGATTTAGGGGTGACCTTATCAAGGTTTATAAATCACAAGGGGCATAGATAAGATGAATAGCAATGGTCTTTTCCCTAGGTGTGGGAATTCAAAACTGTTAGAGGAGAAAGATTTAAAAGGGACCCGAGGGGCAACTTTTTTCACACAGAGTGTGGTTTGCCTGTGGAATGAACTGCCAGAGGAAGTGGTAGCTGCAGATATAGTTACGACATTTAAAAGATATTTGGAGAGATACATGAACAGGAAAGGTTTAGATGGGCTAAATACGGAAGGTGGGATTAGTTTAGTTTGGGAAACTTGGTTGACGTGGATGAGTTGGACCAAAGATTCTGATCCTGTGCTGTATGACTCAGTCTCTATAAGTGGTTTAATTTTGCTCCTTGCTTGTGCTTTTGTATGTAATTACCTTTACTTAACTTTAAAACATTTTTAGTCTTAGATCCATGCTTCTCTTCCTTAAATGAAATGTGAAATTCAATCATGTTATGATGACTACAACATAGAGAGTCTTTACTATGAGTTCATTTACTAATCCAACCTCATTTTACTCGAACACATGAAGAAACTGTTCACCTGTTTGGTTTTAGAATGCACTACTCTGAAATATTGCCCTTAAAACACTCCATGAACTCACAAAGCATTTATATCCTTAAAAAAAACTAAATGAAACTTGGATAATATCAGTGTACTTCTCAAACCCATATCTTTATGTTTTATTTAGTTACTTAAATGAGGTTATTGCTAAATACTTTAAGATGCAATGCTAATGATGTGATCATTATTTTCTGTTGGAAAGCAAGCTGTCATGAAAACATTTTTTTTCAAAGATTTGGCATATCTTGCTTGAGATATAGCTGCATGAGCAGGATTACATTAATCTACAGATTTCATGTCAACGATGATTTTGCTGAGATGAAAATGACATAAAAAAAACAGGGATTCTACGACTAAACCTGGAGGAAGTATTGCTCTTCTAAACCAACAAGAAGAGCTGTAATGACACTTTTCTCAGGTGGTTATAAATAGAATGCTCTGAAAATGAAGATGCACGCTTTCATTATTACATTTAGCAGATCAACCTACTTCCCATGAATGGCTAGCTTCAGTCTTATTACAGATTTTTTTTACATTTTAACCCCTGGCTCTACTGAAACAATCTCATATTGGGAGTTAAAGTTAGTCCACAGAATCTACTTTCTACTAAATGGGAAAATATGAGCATAACGTCCAATTTAGATATGAATGCACCTCAACAATTCTCATTAACAGTAACTTACATTTGACATGAGAAAATGTCAGAACTGTAATAAAGGAAAAATGCTCACCATATAATAGTAGAAGAGATACGAGAGTGACAATGGTATAGTTTGAAGGGTCAGATTATGGCTGCTTCTACATTGTGTGTAAAGGAGCAAAGTGCAGTGGTTCAGGGAGGTAATCCCAGAAAGTAAAACTAAAAAGATGGAAAAGCTTGCTACTGAACATTGACAATGGCTGAGAGAAAAAGGCAAAAAAAAAGACAGAATTGTCAGTCTGAAGGGCACAGGATAAGTCAGGCAGAAATAATTTGAGATTTTACTTCATTATTTAAGTCTGTGCATCTTCGGAAACAGGTTATCCTTCTCATCTTCGACCAATTTGCCTTTTGAACTCCAATGCCCTGAACTTGGTCTTCTTTTATTTAAGTATTCACTTTTGTGAGAGATCTGCATAAGATATCTCTGCAGAGAACATAGTTTTACTGTGGTCTTGTGTCAAGAGTTAAAAATCACATAACACCATGTTATAGTCCAACAGGTTTACTTGGAAGCACTAGCTTCGAAAGGAGCAGCGCTCTGGAAGCTAGTGCTTCCAATAAACTTGTTGGACTATAACCTGGTGATGTGTGATTTTTAACTTTGTACAACCCAGTCCAACAGCATCACCTCTAAATCATGTGTCAAGAGATCTTCTGTCAGCTCTGGAGGTGCACAGGCAAAACAAAATAGACAGAAGTGTTGTGTTGGATGTTGGTAATGATTGACAATGGAGAGGTTAAGAAGGAAATGCGTCCATGATTGTAGTCACCAAGACTATTTGAGATGACTTTATCCAAGTTGAAAATGTTGAGAACTGACAAGAATCTGGACAAATAAGCTTTCTTTTCTTTCACAGGTTGTTGATATTGCTGGCTAGGCTAGCATTTATTGCCCATCTCCAACATTTCCAACTAGGTGTGCTGAAAAGGGAGTTATGTGAGACATGAACATGGAACCATGCAATGATGACACATTTAATTCCTTGGGAAAGATTGTTGAAATGATAGTTGTTGAAATAGGACAATGAGATTAAAGGTGAGTTCTTCAAGAGGAGGTAACAGAGTTGGTGATGTTATGAAGGAGAGATAGATGCTGCCAAAGCAAATTGAGCCATTAACACTGTCAGGTTCACTCGGACACAAACAATGTCAGGAAGTGGTTCGGGTAACTGGACATGACCTCATGAATTGATGAGTTTGATATGATGACAACAGAGAATTCATATAATGATAGGATGTTAGAACTCATGCAAGGAAGTTGGATAAATATTCCAAGACAATCTTTCATCACTATGGTAGAGAATGTTCATAGGAATCTTGAGTTATTAGTAGGACTTGTTTGAATGTTTAGAAAGTGTAGACTGTTAGGTGTGTGGGTCACCAATAGGTTTCACAAGGGAATTGGACTCATAGTTTCACGACCTTTATTTTAAAGGCACCCAAAGCAGAAACGTTTGTGATATAAATACACATATTCCATTTTTTGAAAATTGTCCTTTCAGCTGCTGTGCCCTAAAGACTGTAGGCGTCTGAAATTACGGTTGTTGCAATATATTGTTTCACAGAACTTGCTATATCAGATGGCAAAAATAGAACTTTCCTCACAGTGTCATTATTTGTTATCCTAATTCCAGTAAGCATCACACTGAGCAGTCATTTATTCCATCTCAGAGATAACAATGCTGTTATGAATATTTACTGTTAAGTTGTACACTTACGCTGTTAGGAAATTTGGGGTCTATTAGGTCAATTTTTGATGCTAATCACTGTTTTTGCTTTTGGATGTTTGATTTCTACTTGCCAAAGACCTTTGTACCGTCTCAATATGTATTGTGGTTTGTCTGTTCATTCCTTAGTTTTGAGCAAACCATTTTGGCTCAGGCTTGGAGAGTTGAAGGGCTTGTTCCTAGGCTGTTCTTTGTATTTTTATAAAATGTGTAGTTATTTCCAGACTCATTTTCAATGCCACTAAGTTTAACCTGTAATATCAATAGCACTAAAGAAAAGTAACCTTTTGTCTTAAAATATATAAATCAATACATTTGTAATAGAATTCAATTATGATTTTGATTTGATACATGATAAACTCACTCAGCAAATCACTACCGGAAATAATGAACCTGTTGACTGCTCAGTAAAGGGTTGATTCACTCCATATTGGTTAGTCAGTTTTATTTATGAGGCTGCTGTCTAACTCCAGAATATTTTTCTTCTATGCTTTTCATTCTTACTTTTTGCAACCATAATTTTGCTGGGCTGCTTTGATCTGCCTTTGAAATGTTGCTGCCATGGTTAATGTCCCCTCTAAACTGGGCAGCCAAGTAACAAGCCAAAGGTCTGCACAATAACTGCGTACGAGTCAACTCCTTCATGCTATCACAGAGCAAAAGAAATTAAAGGACACTGTTGCATTTTGTCATAGATTTCAGAGCAGATAGGACTTTAAGACAATTACATGACACCATAACAAATCACATTTTGGTTATTCTGTTTGTGCAATAGATTCAGTGTGGTGTGTCCAATCAGTCAGCTATGTCTATGTAACGTACAGTAATATCAGCAAGCACAGAGCTCAGTCAGAGAATTTATGTCATGTGGAGTTAACATTTTTAATAAACTTCTGCCTCAACGAAAACCTGACTCTCTGTCATATGTTATGTAGATTGACATTTAGAAACCACAACGCACGTCAGGCGCATGAAATGAATCAGCCACATTCGACAAAAACAAAAGGTACATTGTTCATGGATGGTCTGGTAGATCCACATTGAGGTTAGAACTTGGGGCAATGCATTGATATTAGTAGACAACAGCAAACAGATGAAGTGGAGTACTGTGTGCAAGGCAATATGCAGACGGCTAAATCTTTTGTTTTCTTTGGCTAAGCGTTAGTTGTAAAAACAATGACTGCAGATGCTGGAAACCAGATTCTGGATTAGTGGTGCTGGAAGAGCACAGCAGTTCAGGCAGCATCCAAGGAGCAGCGAAATCGACGTTTCGGGCAAAAGCCCTTCATCAAGAATAAAGGCAGAGAGCCTGAAGGGTGGAGAGATAAGCTAGAGGAGGGTGGGGGTGGGGAGAAAGTAGCATAGAGTACAATAGGTGAGTGGGGAAGGGGATGAAGGTGATAGGTCAGGGAGGAGGATGGAGTGGATAGGTGGAAAAGGAGATAGGCAGGTAGGACAAGTCTGGCCAAGTCATGGGGAAAGTGCTGAGCTGCAAGTTTGGAACTGGGGTGAGGAGGGGAAGGGGATATGAGGAAACTGTTGAAGTCCACATTGATGCCCTGGGGTTGAAGTGTTCCGAGGCGGAAGATGAGGCGTTCTTCCTCCAGGTGTCTGGTGGTGAGGGAGCGGCAGTGAAGGAGGCCCAGGACCTCCATTTCCTCAGCAGAGTGGGAGGGGAGTTGAAATGTTGGGCCAAAGGGTGGTGTGGTTGATTGGTGCGGGTGTCCTGGAGATGTTCCATAAAGCGCTCTGCTAGGTGGCGCCCAGTCTCCCCAATGTAGAGTAGACCGCATCAGGAGCAACGGATGCAATAAATGATATTGGTGGATCTGCAGGTAAAACTTTGATGGATGTGGAAGGCTCCTTTAGGGCCTTGGATGGAGGTCAGGGAGGAGGTGTGGACGCAGGTTTTGCAATTCCTGCGGTGGCAGTGGAAGGTGCCAGGATTGGAGGGTGGGTTATAGGGGGCGTGGACCTGACCAGGTAGTCACGGAGGGAACGGTCTTTGCGGAAGGCGGAAAGGGGTGGGGAGGGAAATATATCCCTGGTGGTGGGGTCTTTTTGGAGGTGGCGGAAATGTCGGTGGATGATTTGGTTTATGGGAAGGTTGGTAGGGTGGAAATTGAGCACCAGGGGCGTTCTGTCCTTGTTACGGTTGGAGGGATGGGGTCTGAGGGCGGAGGTGCGGGATGTGGACAAGATGCGTTGGAGGGTATCTTTAACGTGGGAATGGAAATTGCATTGGAGGGTTTGTACCATGAGGTATAATGAGATCTCTTGCTACATTTTCCCGATCTTGCCTCATTAAGTATTGATCCCTCCCCTATGGCACATGTCGTCTGATTCCATGACCATCTAACCAGCCATACTGACCCGCTCAGACAGGTGATTGACCATTGTCAAATCTCTGGATTGTGTGCAGGCTGTGGCCATGAGTGGTGATGCTGGGACCCGAGACTGACAGCAGCACCACTTGACTGGACTGAGAATTACCTTCATTTTCCAACTTGGCCATTTGGTTGAATATGTATGGGGTGGGGGGGGAAGGGGTGTGGGTGGGGGTAGCTGGTGGTGTCTGCCACACAGGCAGCTGGTATATACTATTGTAGTCAGATTGTCTCATACGCTTTATAGAAAGTTGTGCTCTCCACCCATACCGTGGATAGATCCCTAATGACAAGCAGCCTGTCATTGTGTCTATATTAAAGAAAGATGTCAATATGGCAGTTGGCAATTAGACAACATATTGACAAGCACAACTGGGGCAAGATGAGAATGGCAAGGTATGGATGCTGTGAGCTTTAAGGTAAACACTAACTGAGTAAGTACAAAGAGAGCATGTCAGTAGCACTCAGATGCAGCCTGATCCAATCTGTGTCCTTTCAGCAGGCTTTCAATACCAGTTTCTTGGCCACCTTACAACGATGTGGTTCTGTTCGCCGAGCTGGGAATTTGTGTTGCAGACGTTTCATCCCCTGTCTAGGTGATATCCTCAGTGCTTGGGAGCCTCCTGTGAAGTACTTCTGTGTTGTTTCCTACGGCATTTGTAGTGGTTTGAATCTGCCGCTTCCGGTTGTCAGTTCCAGCAATCCATTGCAGTGGCCGGTATATTGGGTCCAGGTCAATGTGCTTATTGATTGAATCTGTGGATGAGTGCCATGCCTCTCGGAATTCCCTGGCTGTTCTCTGTTTGGCTTGTCCTATAATAGTAGTGTTGTCCCAGTCAAATTCATGTTGCTTGTCATCTGTGTGTGTGGCTACTAAGGATAGCTGGTCGTGTCGTTTTGTGGCTAGTTGGTGTTCATGGATGCGGATCGTTAGCTGTTTTCTTGTTTGTCTTATGTAGTGTTTTGTGCAGTCCTTGCATGGGATTTTGTACACTACATTGATTTTGCTCATGCTGGGTATCGGGTCCTTCGTTCTGGTGAGTTGTTGTCTGAGAGTGGCTGTTGGTTTGTGTGCTGTTATGAGTCCCAGTGGTCGCAGTAGTCTGGCTGTCAGTTCGGAAATGCTCTTGATGTATGGTCGTGTGGCTAGTCCTTTGGGTTGTGGCATGTCCTCGTTCCGTTGTCTTTCCCTTAGGCATTCCGAACTGACAGCCAGACTACAAAGCACGAGCACCCGAGCTAAAAATCTTTTCACAAACTTTGAACCTTACAATGAAGCAAGTGGATTGCTGAGATGCCATGAGGGTTCTGAGGG
This sequence comes from Chiloscyllium plagiosum, assembly GCF_037043375.1. NCBI lineage: Eukaryota > Metazoa > Chordata > Chondrichthyes > Orectolobiformes > Hemiscylliidae > Chiloscyllium > Chiloscyllium plagiosum. The sequence goes on from NW_028270163.1 coordinate 27,783,083, forward strand.
GTTTGCAAGTATTGGATTCCAATGTTCATGAATAACGGGTGTGTTTAGCTGTTGTCTGTAGATCATGCTCTGAGATGCTACTTTATGACGATGAGAATGGAGACAGTTCGCAGCCAGCAGTGAGCTGAAGTCAGCAACTTCCAGCTCAAGAATTCTTGATGTCTAGTTTGTTTGGCACTTTTGGTAACATAGGAGACAGCTTAGTAATGCAGTGTGTTAATAAAGTGTTTCAGAAGCAAGAAAACCACTTACTAAGCACCTCACTAATTCCCAGGGAGAACTTACCTCAACGTCTGACTGCATCGTGGATAAAACGAGTTGCTTCTGACTTTGGGACAGGCCACGTTGGATTTGTCGTGTGCTTCTGCCACAAATTCTGCTATAGTTCATGTCGCTCAGGCTTCAATAAGGTTCCCTCCAGAGTCTTCAGAGAACTTCCCCTCCATGCGAATTTCACTGAGGGGCATTCCATTTATAGCAAGCCAATGCAAGACGTGAGATACCATGTCGATAGTATTGACAGTACTGTACATTCAAGATCATATTGGATGTTAATTTATCAAATAGACTCATGTGGTTGCAGTATAATGGTGTCAGTTACTTCTGTAGTTTACTGTACACCACTGCACCTTGGAAATCACAATAGGTTTATCTGTGGAGGTGCACTATAATCACTTTATCAAGGAACAGAATGATCTAAGATCATGTAGCGATAGACTTCACCTCTCCAGTTCCATAAACTGTACACTTATCTGTTCACCATCACCAGCCTGGACTTCTCCTGAAAAGAAAGGAATTCTACTCTATTTAATGTCCAAATTATTTTTATCTTAGATTGGCACATCTATCCAGCTTTGTATCCAGTTTCACAGTTGGAGTCATGGTTAATTCTTCATGACTAATCCTCTATGCTTCTTTTTTTCAAATCAGGCTGTCAGGGCACATGCTGATTATTAGACAAGAAGGTTAATTCTCTTGAACTTGCCTCATGGCTCATGTCTGAATCAAGTCACTTTCCTCACATGGACTTCAGAGACCAGACTAACAATGGACTGAAACAAGATTTTTACTGTCTTGGAAAACCAAGTGGAGCTTTTCTGGAAAACACTGACAATGTATACACATTCACATTCATGAGCTGCATTCCTTAGCACTATTGTGTTAGCAGGAAACCGAGAGATGTGAGAATGCACAGTAACAACAGCACAGAGAGGAGGAAGTGCATGACCATCAAATTGGCAATCATCCAGGAGTGTTTCAGAAGTACCATTAGCCCTGTCTCCAAGCACTAACAGGTCTGTTACTTTTATCTCCACTGTTTTATCAGGCTCCTTTCTCCTGCTGAAGCAGGACCTATTAACCTGTATGCCTTCTCTTGCTTTTCCCCCCATTTTATCCCTTTGTAAATACTCATCCTAAGTGGTGTAGTCAAGCCCCAGTGTCCACTTTCCACAAACAAACATGCAGAAAATTAGAGTAGATTTGGCTATGTGTCTAACTCATGATAATTTACCAGCAATAACACTTTTCATAAAAGTGAAGTATTATGGATGCTGGAAATCTAAATAAAAACAGAAAGTGCTGGAGAAATTAAGCAGTTCTTGGAGCATTGGTGGAGAAAGAAACAAAACTAATAGTTTGGTCCAGTTTGAGTCTTAATTCACATGATCTTTGTAGAGAACACACCCTTCTCCTTGCACATGGCTTTATAGGCACAATCAGATTTCCATTATTGCTGTATTAATTAATTTTCAAAGCAGTAGCATTTTAAGTTTCAACTTCTTAATTGCTTCCAAAATATCATTTGGACAGGTGTCAGGAGATACTTCTCTGACCAATTCAACAATGAACTTTATACCTCAGGATTTAAATTTTAAAAAGTGCAATGTTCAGAAAATGGTTATTCATTTTTATAAGAGGAAGCAAAAACAAAATGCAACTTTTACCATTTCAATTTCCACAAAATTTGCATGAGCTCTTTATCGGCGACGAGTTAGTCATCAAAGGGCTGCATCATTTAATGTGAACAAATGAAAAGAATAGCAACTGCCTTGGAGAAAAAAAGTACAAATCAGGATATTTAAATTGGCATAAGTGCAAAAACATGTGATTTAACACTTAAAGATATTATTTCATACTGCAAGAGAAACAATCAACTTTTTACTTCACAACAGAAGCCCACCCTTTACAGCATGGTGGCTCAGTGGTTAGCACTGCTGCCTCACAGCACCAGGGTTCCAGGTTTGATTCCAGCCTCAGGCGACTGTCTTTGTGGATTTTGCATATTCTCCTTGTATCTGTGTGGGTTTCCTCCCACAGTCCAAAGATGTTCAGTTCAGGTGAACTGGCCATGCTAAATTGCCCATAGTGTTAAATGCATTAGTCAGAGGGAGATGGGTTGGGGTTGGTTACTCTTTGGAGGGTCGGTGTGGACTGGTTGGGCCAAAGGGCCTGTTTCCACACTGTAGGGAATCTAATTCTGCCTTTACTGTGGTTTATGCAATCTCTGCCTATTGTTATAATCTCTCCTTGGTTGAGGTTCCACAATTTTTTATTGATCCAGATAGAACATACCAAATTGTCAAGCTCCTGGGAGAGGCAGGTTAAACTGGCTTCTCATATTTATTTGGCCATCCCCTTGTTTGGTCATTTCCTTGTGAATACCTTTCTCACAGACCAAATTAATGTGTACTTTAGAATGAACCAGTTTAAGCAGGATTTCTTGAGTAACATGAGAAGAAGTATTAACACAACACACATGCACACAAATTAGAAATAATAAGAAAACCTAAATATATAAAAATTTGTAAAAGTTAAAAGATATACTTAGGGTTCACAAGAAGATTAGATAGTGAAATGTTACTTGCTGCAAGGTTAACTTTGAGGTTCTTGGCTTTGCAGGTTAGCTGAATGTCTTCAATCCTGTTTTATTTTGAACTGGATTGGGAACTGGTTTCCAGCACTCAGAGAGAGGCTGCTTCTTTTATTCTGTCTTATCTTGACTGGCTCCTAGCATGCAGAGCAAGAGAAGTTTTTACTTACAACATGGCACTGACTCATTGTTGTTCCATTGTGACTTTTACACCACACTCGCACTCAAAGCCAGGCAGGTATACACAAGTACCCCGGTCCACTGACACACTCATGCATCCTCAGCCCACTTGTACACTTGAGCACTTCAGCCAACTGATGCATGCACTGTAGGGTTGTAATTGGTTTATAACACAATTCTTGTGGTTTCTTGAAAGGGGAGAACACAAATATTTAGCTTGCCCAAACTGCTGTCATTATTTCTAAAATAGTCACACCCTGAGATACTTACAGGAGATATTAAATTAGATTACTTACAGTGTGGAAACAGGCCCTTCAGCCCAACAAGTCCACACCGACCCGCCGAAACGTAACCCACCCATACCCCTACATTTACCCCTTACCTAACACTACGGGCAATTTAGCATGGCCAATTCACCTGACCTGCACATCTTTGGACTGTGAGAGGAAACCGGAGCACCCGGAGGAAACCCACGCAGACACGGGGAGAACGTGCAAACTCCATACAGTCAGTCGCCTGAGGCGGGAATTGAACCCGGGTCTCTGGCGCTGTGAGGCAGCAGTGCTAACCACTGTGCCACCATGCCGCCCACAATGCCTACAATGTAGAATGTAGAGTGTGGAAGCAGGCCATTTGCCCCACAAGTCGACACCAACCCTCTGAAGAGCATCCCATACAGACCCACCCCATTTCCATAACCCTGCATTTCCCATTGCTAATCCACTAGCCTGCAACTCCCTGGACACTATGGGCAATTTAGCATGGCCAATTCACCTAACCTGCACATCTTTGAATTGTGAGAGGAAACTGGAGCATTCAGAGAAACCCACACTGACATGGGAAAATGTGCATACTGCACACAGACAGTTGCCCAAGGGTGGAGTTGAACCCAGGTCCCTGGCACTATGAGGCAGCAGTATTAACCACTGAGCCACTGTGTTGAAATCCAGATCAGTGCATTTCTCCCTTTGAAGCTTTCCTGATACTTTCATAATAGGGTTCCTCCACAGACTACCACTGAGGTGTTGAAGTATTTTTTCCACAAATCTGGTGACACAAGTTTCGGTATAACGGTAGAGGTTTTATTATCGGACAGCCGGCGAGAAATTCTCAGTGACACCAAAGGATTCATGTAGCCTACTCGTGGTAGCACTTCTCAATGAATCTCTGCCTTACACACGAAGGCAGGATATTTTGTAGAAGTAATACAGGGGTCGACAAGTCACACGGTTGATTGTTGTTACATTGTTTAAGACAGGTAATTACAATTTTACAATGCCCGGTGATTGCTGATTTCCTGTGATACCTAGCAAATGGTTTACAGGGACTGGTTATCATATTCTTTATAACCATATGTTGATGGATAGAGATTTAGATAGAAAGACTTTGCTTTGTTCTCTAGGTTGGATTAACTTGCCTACATTAATAGGAAGAGGAAGCATGACAATGGATACGCAAGGCAGTTAATAAGGTTATGGCCAAGGCTATAAGTCTTGTCCAGGGAGGACAAACACCTTTGCCTGAGGCTGCAAGTGAATTCCACATGTATGGCTCCAGAGGATTCTGTTCTCTGGGAATCAGCCAGCCCCCCTGCTGTGATGTCCTGCCTCATTCTACAAGAGGACAGGTATGCAGTGATACTGCAGTGAGTCCTTTTAGCAGTGGAATGTTTAATCCTTGAGTTCCCAATACATCATGAAAGCGAAGTAAAAATGGAACTTATTCTTTTGTGGCTTTCTAACTTCCTCAAAGGTACATCCACAAAAATCTTTTGACTGTATCTCCCTCTTTACAAAGAAAAAGTATCACGATTAAAAGTTCAATATGTCTATCTGTGATCTGGGGTTATGATCTGTGGTCATAACACTAATGCATCTGGTTGATAGAAATTCTAAAATTCCACCTATTAAAATGAAGGAATTTGGCACTCAGCTCTAGACTGATAGTAGCTAAAAATAGTTGTGTTTTTTGATGTGTATAAACCCTTTTAAGGTTCAGATAGTATTAACCAAATAGGCATTTTTTTTTCTAAATGCCTGAATTTGCCCTCTAAAAACACCCTTCATTCGTATGCATTCCCCAGGAGTCTGATGAAACAATGACATAAATTCTACTCAAGCAATGTATTTTAGTTTCTTGATGTCTCTCTTGTTATAGATATATTATTAATTTATGAGACTATCTTAAGAATAATATCCTAACTAACAAAAATAACCTAGAGAATGTCGATACATCTTTACAATTGCAACATATTATGAAAAAATGCACCTTGATAATCAAATTGTTGTAGTCTTAGCTTCTCCTCACAGCTTTTTGCAACATTTCAAAATGTAGCAAATCAGTGTCATTTTTAAGGCTGCAATAATAAATATTTTGGTCATTTGAGTAGCCATAATGTGCACAAAATTTCAGGTAAGCAACAATGGCTCATTTGAGAAGGTCTGGCTAACTGTAGTTTCAATTTCACACAAATCAAAAGCGTCATTATCAATCACCTTGAACTGACTTCATTTTGTCTGTTTAGTTAAAATTTGGAAGAGAACACAATCCACTTTAATTTGAGTTTCAAGAGTTCATTTTTAAAATTTATATAATGAAACTTCCCTGAAGATTTTTTTTTATTCATGGGATGTGGACATTATTGGCTAAACCAACATTTATCATCCATCCCTTAAAGGTCAACCATGTTGTTGTGGGTCTGGAGTTAAATGTAGGACAGACCAGGTAGGGATGGCAGATTTCCTTTCCTAAATGACATTAGTAAACTGAATGGGTTTTTACAACAATCATAGTAGCTAGTAAAATAGGATTTTAGTGCAGACTTATGATTTTGCATTCAAGTTTCGCCACCTGCCATTGCAGGATTCAAACATATGCCCTCAGAACATTAGCCTGGAGTTCTGGATTACCAGTCCAGTGACATTAATTCTATGCTGTCTCCTCTTCTGATGCCATTATCATCGTGATTTTCAATAAGAAATTTTAAAGTCAGTGTTCACAAATAATTCACGAATTATTTAATGAAATTCCTGGATGGGAAATATATTTGAGTATTTTTCAAGACTATTTCAAACTCACTCTTTAATGAATAGTGTGAATGAATATTTCTGTCAGGTACTGACATTTCTTCATAAAGGGCTACGGTATTTATCAGTTACAGAGGTTGTTCCAATATCAGGTTCAGAATGTTTCTTTCTCAGTACAAAGAACCATCTCATTGCTGCAAAAAGGTTGCCAACATCATGAAAGACCCCTCCTACCCCTGTAATGCTCTCCTACAAACTCCTCCATCAGGCAGAAGATACAGAAGCTTGAACACACGCACCAACAGGTTCAAGAACAGCTTCTTCCCCGCTGTTATTAGACTGATGAATGAATTCTCTCACTTTGAATTATGTTGATCTTGTTAATGCTGAGCTTGCTTTGTGCACCTCCTGTGCAGTGTAACCTGTATGCTTCATTCTGTCCAAACACCCTATGATCTGTGTGTCCTTGCTTACTACAATCTGTCTATACTGCTCACAAACAAAGCTTTTCACTCTACTTAGGTACACGTGACAAAAAAATCAAATCATCAACCATCAATAATTGTGCAGACTTGAGATTGTCCACTATTCGATGTAGTAAATTTATGAAGATACATGAAAAAGAAATCTGTTTGACAAACAACAACGTTAGCCAGTTACAATGGCAGAAGCAGGCTCAATGAAACTTTGCCAACTTTGGTGGCCTTCAGTTGGATTGAATTCACAAATTAAAAAAACACTCAAAAAGGCTGTTTTAAAGCATTTACCTGGATCAGAGTTCAAATTGAACGCATAGGTCACTCACACATGTTTGCATCATCTCTATACAGTCAGTGCTGCTATAACGCAGAAGTTCCATTCTCGTGCAATCCCATGTTCTAAACAAATCGCATAATTTCAACTAATAGGGCCAGAATCGCATTATAACTAATACATGCTTTAGAAACATTGTCCTCAATTCATCAATAGCATTATCGCAAATGTATGTTAACAAAATGGCCATCATAATAGAATGACCTGTGGCTGCAAGTGAATTCCACATGTATGGCTCCAGAGGATTCTGTTCTCTGGGAATCAGCCAGCCCCCCTGCTGTGATGTCCTGCCTCATTCTACAAGAGGACAGGTATGCAGTGATACTGCAGTGAGTCCTTTTAGCAGTGGAATGTTTAACCCTTGAGTTCCCAATACATCATGAAAGAGAAGTAAAAATGGAACTTATTCTTTTGTGGCTTTCTAACTTCCTCAAAAGTACATCCACAAAAATCTTTTGACTGTATCTCCCTCTTTACAAAGAAATCTGTATTTTGAACAATTAAGAGATTCCAAAAGAAAAATATTTTTATCCGTCAGAGGTTTTTAACCACCTGACAAATCACCATCATTAAAAGCATAGAAATTCTGACCATTGGTCTAAAACAATAGAAAAAAATGCCCTCAAGTCTCGCCTTTAATCCAATCCTCTTATTCAATTAGATTGTGGTTTATCTTTGGTATTAATTCCAGCCAGTGCATGGTGGTAATGTCACTGGACTGATAGTTTTGAGAGGAAAATAGATTTAAATGCAATAACTCTTATGAAAAACCATTCAGTTGTTTATTGGCCTTTGGAAACATCTTTGGTTTATATTTGACTGTTAACAGCTCTCTGAAAATACCTAGCAAGTCATTAGATGAAAGGGTAACAGAAATGGGCAACAACATGCATATCCTATGAAAGAATATATAAAAAAAGATGCTTGGTCATGAAACCCTAAATTAGAAATCCCAATTTTGATACTTTTAATTGATCTATCCTCAAGTGTTTTTGTATGGAGATAGCACCAGTTTCCCACCATAGCTTTGTGTGAATAGAATAGAACAGAATTAAGTTTATTGCCGAATGTACTCAAATGAGTAGAGTGAAAAGTTCACAACTCGCTACTTATGGTACCATCTTTACAAAGGTACCTCGGTACAGATTCTTGTGTACAACTTCTTAAGGACGAGATATTAGAAAAATAAAGAAATAAAAGTCCAGCATTACAGTTAATAGGAATAGATGAGAAAAAAATAAAGAAATAAAATAAAAGAAATATGTGCTTTTTCAAATCACCCTGGAACAGCCTTGTTTGAATCCTTGGTTTCTATTAGTCCATGATTGACAGCTATGCCTTTGGTTGTCTTGTCCTAAGTTTTAAGATGTTCTCCCAAAAACTCTCCATCTCAATGACCACCCTCCCATCTTTTACTACTACTTAAACCTACAACACACTACAACACCCCAGAGCTCAGCAAAAAAGAAAAGGAACACCTATAATGGGTACCCTGAGGAGTTTCATCTGCTAATGCCTGGCATACAAATAACACCAAGAAGACAACATGTATCTCTGACTACCCTACCGTATAAGAGAAACATCTCAGAAATGACTAATAGACTCCCATGCCCTCTGAGATTAATGACAGCACACAAACCAACAGTTACACTTCACCAGCTACTATCCAAGACAGAAGACACCATAACGACAACATGCAGAACGAATGTGATACATAAAATACCATGCAGCAACTCGAAAAAACATTATATAGGACAAACAGGCAGGAAACTCACTACCAGCATACATGATTAGATTACATTATATTACAGTGTGGAAACAGGCCCTTTGGCCCAACAAGTCCACACCGACCCGCCGAAGCACAACCCACCCATACCCCTTCATTTACCCCTTAACTAACACTACGGGCAATTTAGCATGGCCAATTCACCTGACTTGCACATCTTTGGACTGTGGGAGGAAACCAGAGCACCCGGAGGAAACCTCAGCAGACACGGGGAGAACGTGCATACTCCACACAGTCAGTCACCTGAGGCGGGAATTGAACCCGGGTCTCCGGCGCTGTGAGGCAGCAGTGCTAACCACTATACCACCGTGCTGCCCTGAGTATCAGCATGAAACGAAACAACATGACCAGCTCTCCCCCCATGTCAATGCATACTGACAATGAAGGACACCAATTCAACTGGGACAACTTTACAATCCTGGGACACGCAAAGCAAAGCAAATTTCAGGAATTCCTGGAGGTCTGGTATTCATTCGCTGCTTACATAAACAAACATGTTGAAATAGACCCCATTTACAGATGACTGCAGCACAAAACTGGAACTCGAACCACTAACATGACAGACAGAACTGTCTAAATTCTGGGAAGATCACAACAATAGCGCATCATCCAGAGGCTACACAGCATTGAAGATGTCACCCAGTCGGGAGACGAAAAGTTTGCAGAAAAGTTAAACGGCTCGACAAACAGACAAATAACTTCCATTACAATCTGAGCTACAGATCTTCACAGAAACCTTATACTTAAACCTATCTCTTTGACCAAGCTTTCGGTCACATATTCTGAACATGAGCCTTATGTGCCAAATGTTGTTCCACATTCTGTTACAATATTGTGGGAAATGTTGCTAAGACAGACTTATTGTTTTTCACACAGTTTATCACCAGGAAATACAATCGGAAAGGCTATCATAAGCAATGTGCTAAAAATACAAAAAGACTAAACAAGTTGGTTGTAACCTGATGCTTAACAATGTCTGAACAACTTAGATCCATCTCATTGCATCTGCCTGTCCAGCAGAACAATATTAATTATAAAAGATGGACCCAAGTAAAGGATCACAAATGACTCCAGGTAAGTCAACCACATACAGAAGTACAGACCATATATGAGTCTCTAATCATAATTAAAAGTGTTTTAAGTCTGGCAGCAAAATGAAATGTCTTCACTTTGAAATGTAATTTGCATATTTTGGTATTCCTTTATTTAGTGCATGTTTTAGAATTATTGGAAATGATGTTTAGAAGTAAAAATAACACCCACAAAGTTATTAGCTTATGTGGGATTGGTTTTCATGTACTATGCGAGTGAGATATTTCATGCCTTGCAACTTCTACTCATAAATCTTTCAGCTGAGGCTAGCACTAGAACTATTGTGGTTGAGGTTAAAATTCTATCTTTTATGCAGTGTGTGAGAAAGCTATCATCACCAATGAATAATACTTTTCCAACAGACTATTTTAAGGAACATATTTCACACAAACAACTCCACCCATAATGATGTTAAATCACGTGCTCACTGATTATCAGATCAGATCCAAAACTGAAGCCTGGCAAATAAAATGTAAATTTATTATGCAAAAGAAAAATGGTTAAAATAGAATAAACCGCAAGTTATTTACGCAGAACACAATGTGAAAGATTTTGAAACATGCAGCAAAAATAATATTCTATCGAGCCTGGTAGCATCCCTTTGGAGTACTCAGATACCAGAGCGAATTCCTTCTCTATCAAATCTATATAATTGGCTTAACTGTTTCTTTCAGTTCCCAGTCTTGTGAATTTGACAGCCTCTTCCTTTATAAATGACATGACCGACCTTCGATGTTCTCAACTTTGAATTATCACTTTGGGGTTATAACCAAACACTTCTGGTCTGGAACTTTCAAATTAAAATCATAACACTGAGGAAAATTTTCTAACAGTTCTAAAATGTCTCCTTTTTCCAGGAAAAACTTCCTCATTCACCTAACTTCCATTAGAACCTCTGTGAACTGAGCCCCAAAACTTTGCACACTTTTCCACAAAGCAACAAATAAAATCAAACTCCTGGTGATTGTAACTGAAAGCAAGCTGATGCGCTTCAATGTTTACTCTATCTACTTATATAACTGGACCAATGCGAACAAAGTCCCATTAGTACTCCAGGAAGTCCCTTTGTCTTTCTGGTTTTAAGGAAGTGATGGCTGTAGAAATACTGACAAGCTAACCATTAATCGTAAAACTGAAGTCACCACAGCCCTTCCAGACATAGGGCTGCTCTCTCAACAGCAGTTTATCCTAAGGATTGTCATGCTTCAGACAAGGGCAGGATGTTGAGAAGAGGAGTTCTTCATGGTTACCTCAGTTGATGCAGCAATTGAACCCACACTGTTGGCATTGCACTACATTGAAAGTTGGTCACCCAGTTAAACTATTAACATACCTACTGATCAAAACCCAGACGCAACAAGTTGAAAATCACAACTCAAAAATAAATGACATTAAAACATATACAAATTACACTTCTTCCATCGTATTGTTAACATCCATATAAATGTGGGCGGCACGGTGGCACAGTGGTTAGCACTGCTGCCTCACAGCGCCAGAGACCCGGGTTCAAACCCGCCTCAGGCGACTGACTGTGTGGAGTTTGCACGTTCTCCCCGTGTCTGCGTGGGTTTCCTCCGGGTGCTCCGGTTTCCTCCCACAGTCCAAAGATGTGCAGGTCAGGTGAATTGGCCTTGCTAAATTGCCTGTAGTGTTAGGTAAGGGGTAAATGTAGGGGTATGGGTGGGTTGCGCTTCGGCGGGGCAGTGTGGACTTGTTGGGCCGAAGGGCCTGTTTCCACACTGTAAGTAATCTAATCTAATCTAAATGTGAGGTGCTGCATTTTGGGAGAGCAAATCTTAGCAGGACTTATACACTTAATGGTAAGGTCCTAGGGTGTGTTGCTGAACAAAGAGACCTTAGAATGCAGGTTCATAGCTCCCTGAAAGTGGAGTCGCAGGTAGATAGGATGGTGAAGAAGGCATTTGGTATGCTTTACTTTATTGGTCAGAGTACTGAGTACAGGAGTTGGGAGGTCATGTTGTGGCTGTAAGGACATTGGTTAGGCTACTGTTGGAATATTGCGTGCAAATCTGGTCTCCTTCCTATCGGAAAGATGTTGTGAAACTTGAAAGGGTTCAGAAGGCATAGATTTAGGGTGAGAGGAGAAAGTTACAAAAGAGATCTAAGGGGCAACCTTTTCACGCAGAGGGTGGTGCGTGTATGGAATGAGCTGCCAGAGGATGTGGAGGAGGCTGGTACAACTGCAACATTTAAGAGGCATTTGGATGGGTATATGAATAGGAAGGGTTTGGAGGGATATGGGCCAGGTGCTGGCAGGTGGGACTAGATTGGGTTGGGATATCTGGTCAGCATGGAGGGGTTGGACCGAAGGGTCTGTTTCCATGCTGTACATCTCTATGACTCTATGACTCTATACTTTGGCTAATTTGAAATCTGTGGTTTAAGATAGTTGAGAGTGAGTCAACAAACCTACTTACATCTTTCCCAGATTTATTTCCTTTGACTTAATTGTTGACTTTGAAACCATACACTGTCAAAAAGAATCGGAAGCAATTCCACTATTTTTTTTTGTGCTAAATGATACAGGCTAAAGTGTGTGAATACCAATATGACCATAAGTTGGAGTGCGAATGAAACCTAACCTAATTGCATGAATGCAATTCTTAACCATGCTGATATTTCTGTGTCTTCATTGTCATTTAATGTAGTTCTTCATTAGTTCCCAACCCAATAACAACCAGAGCAGAGATACAAAATACTACATCAGAGAATTTTACAGAAAATTTACATAGATGTTAATGTGACTGAGTAAGTCACTGAATTTTAGCATAACATTTGAAAAGAAATTAGGAGGAGGAGTTAGCTTTGCAGTCTTCCTGACTCTTGGAGAAAGTGAGGACAGCAGATGCTGAAGATCAGAGTCAAAAAGTGTGTTGCTGGAAAAGCACGGCCAGTCAGGCAGCATCTGAGGAGCAGGAGAGTCGATGTTTCAAGCATGACGAAGAGCTCATACTCGAATCGTCGACTGTCTGGCTCCTCGGATGCTGCCTGACCAGCTGTGCTTTTCCAGCAGCACACTTTTTGACTCCAGTCTCCCTGACCCTGTTGTTAAATAAATCATGGCTGAAATGATTATGCTATATTCCCACTTATCGCTGATAACCACTTGTGACTTCTCAGATACTTATGTAACCCATGTTCAAATGCAACATGATCCAGACAGTATCCCAGGAACGGGCAGACCAGTGGCAAGAAACATTTGCACTCACAAATGCTGGCCATCTCCAATGAGAGACAATCTACCCCTAGACATTTAACAGTGTTACCATTACTGAGTGCTTCACTAACAACATCCTGGGTGTTACGATTGACCAGAAACTGAACTGGACTAGCCATATAAATGCAATGGCTCTAAGAACAGGTCAGAGACTAAAAATGTTGCTGTGAGTAACTCACTTCTGACTCCCCAAAGCCTGACCACCATCTACAAGACACAAATTAGGAGTGTGATGGAATGCTCTCCACTTGCCTGGTGAGTACAGCTCCAACAACACATAGGAAGATTGATACCAGATGTAGGTTTGCTCGCTGAGCTGGAAGGTTCATTTCCAGATGTTTCATCACTCCACTACGTAACATCTTCAGTGAGCCTCAAGCAAAGCACTGTACATGATTCCTGCTTTCTATTTATATGTTTGGGTTTTGTTGGGTTTGTGTTGCCATTTCCTATGGTGATGTCATTTCCTGTGGTGGTGTCATTTCCTGTTCTTTTTCTTAGGGGGTGGCGGATGGGGTCTAACTCAATGTGTTTGTTGATAGAGTTCCGGTTGTAATGCCATACTTCTAGGAATTCTCATGCATGTCTCTGTTTGGCTTGTCCTAAGATGGATGTGTTGTCTCAGTCAAAGTGGTTTCCTTCCTTACCTGTATGTAAGGATACTATTGAGAGAGGGTCATGTTGTTTTCTGGCTAGTTGGTGTTCATGTATCTTGGTTACCACTGATTGGACTAGGCTGCATCTCAGGGATGCTCATTTGCTGATTTAGTGCTGACTCACTTTGCACCTATCTGCATTCTCATAGCAAGCCTAGCTTGCCTTGCTTTGCCAATTAGTACAGGCTGCTACCTTCCAGCTCAGCAAGCAAACCTACATCCAGAACCTCAACCTGAGCTACAAATCTTCTCAAAACACGCTATGATTGATACAATCCAGGACAAAGCAGTCCATTTGATGAGCACCACATCCAACAGCATCCATTCCCTCCCCGACTGACACTTTGTAGCAGCAGTGTGTGCTATCTACACATGCACTGCAGAAATACACAAAAGATTCTCAGACAGTACCTTCAAAACCCATAACAACTTACATATAGAAGGACAATGAGCAGCAAATTTATGGAAACACCATGACCTGCAAGTTTCCGTCCAAGCGACCCATCATCCTGACTTGGAAATATATTACTGTTCCTTCACTGTTGTTGGGTCAAAATCCTGGAATTCCCTCCTTAAGGACATTGTGTGCCTACCTACAGCACAGGGACTGTAGTAATTCAGGAAGGCAGCTCACCACCAGTGTCTTAAGGGCAACTAGGGACAGACAGTAAATACTGGCCAGCTGGCAACATCCACATCCCACAAGCAAATAACTCAGTTTAAGAAAACCTTTCATACCTTAGTTATCAAGATTCTATTTAACTCTGCCTTAAAAATATTTATGAATGTTTTTGAAAAGGAATAGGTTAGTGTGCTTAAAACTTTCCTCTTAACTTCAGTTTTTTGTGAATACAATGTGTGACATTGATTGTGTGTGTTGCTTTCATGACAGTTAATGTTATAAGGGGACAAGTCAGGTCCCAGGCTGAATCTGGCTTGATAAATGTTTTATTTTAATTTGATGAGGTGGTCTTTCACTGAAATACAAGTGCTCAATGTTGTAGATTTAGTTTTAAGAATAAAGCAGAAATTTATTCAGCAAAAGAGATGAAGATGAAATAGAATGAACCAAGTTTTTTATATACAGCACAATTTTAAAGATTTCAAAACATAATCTTATCTGTCACATTGTAGTAATCAAATGCCAGAGCAAGGTCAGTTCTCTATCACATCACAGATTTAACTTAACTGTTTCTTTCAACTCCAGTACTTCAGAGTTTAATAATATTTTTCTTAATTTGCCATATGACTGAGCTTAGACTTTCTCAACTTTGATAACCTTTTCATGATTCTACTCAAACCCTTCTGGTGTGGAGTTTTCAACCAAAATCCTTATAGTGTGGTAAATGATTTTTTAACTTTTCTGAATTAACTCCATTCTCCAGGTGGTACTAGGCCATGTCCCATAGGGTGGCCCAAATTAAATACTCTTGCTTTGGCAAATACACTGTTGGTCAAAACTTAACTAGCTTTTTGTGGTCAATCAAATATTCAGACAAATAGTTCACATTTTCTTCTCACAGGTTTGGCTATAGAACTTCAAAACATTGATCTCAGTAACCCAGTTACCCAGAGTGCAGCAATGTGGACAACAGTGAGATGTGTGCCAGAATCAGATGAGTAGTCCAGTGGGAACATCTGGGTTCATGTTTTATGCTTTTTACAACTGGCTTGGTGAAATTCTTACGAGGCAGTGGTGAGATGCCTATTGATGGGGAGTAACACTTGTTAAACACTTTGTTACTGCCACAACTAATCTCATTAATATTCAGCCTCCCATTCAAACAAATTTGCCAAACAAGCTCAACACCAGGAAAGTTGACAAGGAGATGAGATTAAGAAGGTCCTCCTTGTTGCCTGAACCTAATTCGCATTCCTGGCCATGATCAACAGGCACCAGGCACTGCAAAGTCCCCTCCTCCATGGATATTGATAACTGGTATCTGAAAATCCCTCATGACCTTGTTACGCTTCTTCAATGCAATGGTAATATATACTGGAGTGCATTGAATGCACAGACCTGTATTGCAGGGTTCACCAGCAACTAGCAGCAGAGATTATGACAGGCAGACAGCTCACAGACTGGACTAGGCTGCAAGTCAGGGATGCTTAATTGCTGATTTAGTGCTGACTCACTTTGCACCTACCTGCATTCTCATAGCAAGCCTAGCTTGCCTTGCTTTGCCAACTATTACAGGCTGCTGAGCAGCCCTCAGTCAAGGGGGCATACATTTTGCTGTACAGTGCTCTGCTTTGTTAATCTCATACCTGCAACCAGCAACTTACATGGTAAATGTAGATGGTGCACCAAGAGGTGGCTATGTCTAAATATATCATGGTCTACCTCTATGGAGGCACCCATCCATCAGGGGGTCCTGGCAACATACATTAATAGCAGCCTCTGATCCCAGTCAAGAAAATTGGCCTTGGTCAGGCATTTAGAGTCAGAGAGATGTACAGCATGGAAACAGACCCTTCGGTCCAACCCATCCATGCCAACCAGATAGCCCAATCCAATCTAGTCCCACCTGCCAGCACCTGGCCCATATCCCTCCAAACCGTTCCTATTCATATACCCATCCAAATGCCTCTTAAATGTTGCAATTTTACCAGCCTCCACCAGTTCCTCCAGCTGCTCATTCCATACACATACCACCCTCTGCGTGAAAAAGTTGCCCCTTAGATCTCTTTTATATCTTCCCCCTCTCACCCTGAACCTATGTCGTCTATGGACTCCCTGGCCCCAGGGAAAAGACTTTGTCTATTTACTCTATCCATGCCCCTCATAATTTTGTAAACCTCTATAAGGTCACCCCTCAGCCTCCACGATCCAGGGAAAACAACCCCAGCCTGTTCAGCCTCTCCCTATAGCTCAAATCCTCCAACCCTGGCAACATCCTTGTAAATTTTTTCTGAACTCTTTCAAGATTCACAACATCTTTCCGATAGGAAGGAGACCAGAATTGCACGCAATCTTCCAACAGTAGCCTAACCAATGTCCTGTACAGCCACAACATGACCTCCCAACTCCTGTACTCAATATTCTGACCAATAAAGGAAAGCATACCAAACGCCTTCTTCACTATCCTATCTACCTGTGACTCCACTTTCAAGGAGCTATGGAACTGCACTCCAAGGTCTCTTTGTTCAGCAACACTCCCTAGGACCTTACCACTAAGTGTGTAAGTCCTGCTAAGATTTGCTTTCCCAAAATGCAGCACCTCGCATTTATCTGAATTAAACTCCATCTGCCACTTCTCAGCCCATTGGTCCATCTGGTCCAGATCCTGTTGTAGTCTTGCCAATGCTTTCTACGAGGCCTCCGTATCCCTGTCATCAGAGGTCCAAGAGCATGGATCTGGGGCAGCTTGGTGTTTCTCCATAGAGAGCATGGGCAGATCAATGCAAAGTTTGTGCGAAGATTTGTAGCTCGGGTGCTCGTTGTTGTGGTTCTGTTCGCCGAGCTGGAAGTTTTTGTTGCAAACGTTTCGTCCCCTGGCTAGGCGACATCATCAGTGCTTGGGAGCCTCCTGCGAAGTGCTTCTTTGATGTTTCCTCCGGTGTTTATAGTGGTCTGTCCCTGCCGCTTCCGGTTGTCAGTTTCAGCTGTCCGCTGTAGTGGTTGGTATATTGGGTCCAGGTCGATGTGTTTGTTGATGGAGTTTGTGGATGAATGCCATGCCTCTAGGAATTCCCTGGCTGTTCTTTGTCTGGCTTGCCCTATGATAGTAGTGTTGTCCCAGTCGAATTCATGTTGCTTGTTGTCTGCGTGTGTGGCTACTAAGGATAGCTGGTCGTGTCGTTTCGTGGCTAGTTGATGTTCATGTATGCGGATTGTTAGCTGTCTTCCTGTTTGTCCTATATAGTGTTTAGTGCAGTCCTTGCATGGTATTTTGTACACTAGATTCGTCTTGCTCATGTTGGGTATCGGGTCCTTCGTTCTGGTGAGTTGTTGTCTGAGCGTGGCTGTTGGTTTGTGTGCCGTTATGAGTCCTAGGGGTCACAGTAGTCTGGCTGTCAGTTCCGAGATGTTCCTGATGTATGGTAGTGTGGCTAGTCCTTTTGGTTGTGGTATGTCCTCGTTCCGTGGTCTTTCTCTTAGGCATCTGTTGATGAAGTTGCGCAGGTATCCATTTGGATAGCCAACCTACTGGACATACAGAACAGAAAACAGGACGCTGAACCTATCAACAAAGATGGCATACTTAAACTACTGGACTTGTGCCTCACAACACACTTCACATTCAACAACCAGATATACGAACAAATCAACGGAACACCCATGGGATCACCAATCTCGGAACTCATAGCAGAGGCAGTTATGCAAAGGTTAGAACAAACAGTCCTACCACAAATTCAACCCAAACTCTGGGTCAGATATGTCGATGACACGTTTGTAATCATTAAAAACACGGAAATAGAAAAAACACACCGGATCATCAACGCCACACTCACAGGAATCCGATTCACGAGAGAAGAAGAAAAGGACAACCAACTCCCATTCCTAGACGTGATGGTACAGAGAACACCGAACGGAGAATTCACTACAAGGGTATACAGGAAAGCCACACACACAGACCAAGTCCTAAACTATGAAAGTAACCACCCCAACACATACAAACGAAGCTGCATCAGGACACTATTCAAAAGGGCCACAACACACTGCAGTACACCAGAACTGCAAAAAGAAGAAGAGGAACACCTATACAAGGTATTCGCCAAAAACGGATACCCGCGCAACTTCATCAACAGATGCCTAAGAGAAAGACCACGGAACGAGGACATACCACAACCAAAAGGACTAGCCACACTACCATACATCAGGAGCATCTCGGAACTGACAGCCAGACTACTGCGACCGCTAGGACTCATAACGACACACAAACCAACAGCCACGCTCAGACAACAACTCACCAGAATGAAGGACCCGATACCCAACATGAGCAAGACGAATCTAGTGTACAAAATACCATGCAAGGACTGCACTAAACACTATATAGGACAAACAGGAAGACAGCTAACAATCCGCATACATGAACATCAACTAGCCACGAAACGACACGACCAGCTATCCTTAGTAGCCACACACACAGACAACAAGCAACATGAATTCGACTGGGACAACACTACTATCATAGGGCAAGCCAGACAGAGAACAGCCAGGGAATTCCTAGAGGCATGGCATTCATCCACAAACTCCATCAACAAACACATCGACCTGGACCCAATATACCAACCACTACAGCGGACAGCTGAAACTGACAACCGGAAGCGGCAGGGACAGACCACTATAAACACCGGAGGAAACATCAAAGAAGCGCTTCGCAGGAGGCTCCCAAGCACTGATGATGTCGCCTAGCCAGGGGACGAAATGTTTTCAACAAAAACTTCCAGCTCGGCGAACAGAACCACAACAGATCAGTGCAAGCTCTCATTCTTCATCGTCTGGCATTTGAGGTGTCCTACATTTCCTGTTAACGATTTGTCTTTCAAATAATAACACTTATGTATTGCTTCTGATTCAATTTCTGTGTAGAATATTTGGTATAACTTTTAATTCCGAATCAATTTGTTGCATGTCTACTAGAGAAGATGGGCCTTCATCTTTCTGAATGATTTATTTTGAAATCATATTTAATAATAGGATTTCCAAATCATCTTCCTGTTTCATCGCCTTTTTCTTCCTGTCTAATTCTTCAGGTCTGGGACCTAGTCACAACAAAATCAGGAAGCAAGAGCTGAAAATGTGTTGCTGGAAAAGCGCAGCAGGTCAGGCAGCATCCAAGGAACAGGAGAATCAACGTTTCGGGCATAAGCCCTTCTTCTCCTGTTCCTTGGATGCTGCCTGACCTGCTGCGCTTTTCCAGCAACACATTTTCAGCTCTGATCTCCAGCATCTGCAGCCCTCACTTTCTCCCTAAAATCAGGAAGCAATCCAAGGTGTTCCTCCTGGATTATTTCAATTTCATTTTACTTCATTAGTTGTTCTATTATCCTTTTTCAAATTAACATTCTTGAACCTGTCAGGTTACTTCCCAAAATAAAGTAAGTTCCTTCTTTAGAAATGTATTTCTTTACTCTCACTAAAGTATCTCCATTTAACAAGTCATTCTTTAATCCAGTAAAATGAGACTGATTAGCAGTCTCCATGTGTATCTTACCTTTTCTGCTCTATTACCCCCTCTGGAAGAAAACACTCAGAAACTCTAGTGGTCTAATTCTCCTTGGCAATCTTCAGA
Organism: Chiloscyllium plagiosum; assembly: GCF_037043375.1. Lineage (NCBI taxonomy): Eukaryota > Metazoa > Chordata > Chondrichthyes > Orectolobiformes > Hemiscylliidae > Chiloscyllium > Chiloscyllium plagiosum. The sequence continues at coordinate 27,802,985 of NW_028270163.1, forward strand.
AAAGAATCTTCATGAACTGTCCTGACCCATCTCTCACTTCTTCGTACATTCGAAGCAAACATGTTCTCTTTGCACTGCAGCTGTAATTCTAATTTCTATTTCTTTTCCTGATGCTCATTTTCTGAAGATTCTTTTGACATTCTGATTATTACAATTGATCTTCCATTGAACAACAGCAATTGGCTTTCGTGTGTTCAGTCTGATTACAATTGAAGCACTTGTTTAGTTCCAGCATCTCTGCTTTATTACTATGGTTTCCATCTGTTTGTTCCATAAAGCTAGTAGCTCTTCCATCTGCAGGTTTCCTGTTCCTTAATGTTCCTTGTGAATTTCCACGCAATTATTCCCCACCTGTTAATGTCTATGCATGTTATCATTGATACCTGCCAGAATTGATGCTTTTCTGATCTTTAGTATGCGATGCCCATGTAAATTAGCTATTTTTATGTTTGTTATCTATGAATTTCTCCATGATTATCATTTTCCTTGCTGTATTTTTTTTTGTACATAGTGTTCTTAATCATTGATCCACAGCATTTCTTTCTCCTACAAAAATTCTACAAATGTCTGATTAGATTTATTTTTGAAGTCCAAGATTTAATTTGATAATCTTCAGGCACAAGCTCATAAGGATCAATTATTGTATTTTTGACAATCTGCTTACTCTGCAATTTGTTCTTCTGAAAAACTGGCATATACAATCATAGTTCTGTCCCACAAAACACTCTGTAACATTGAAGTCTAAATCTCTTTTGGTCACTTCGTTTCTCCAGCTACCTTTCAGATGAGGCCAGATCTTTTGAGATACCATTTTCAGTAAATAAAGTAAGCATAATGCTGTTCAAACGCATGGAAAAGCTGAGAAAGCTCCTCACAAAATGCCATCCAAACTTCTTGACATAAAACTCCAATAAATAAAGAAAGCTGTTGGAAATCTTTACAAAATGTTGACTAAACTTCTTGAAATGAAAGATTATGTTCTTGGAGAGGCTGATGTGAATCCTTGCAATGGCAATTCCTCATGTAATAGAATATAGCTATCGTCTAGCCAGAAACCACCTTCTCACCATGGAGAGCTTTGTACCAACTAAAGAAGATCAAATTTTACACAAGCTGAGCTATCAATGTCATTGATAGATAAGATATAAAGAGGCTCTCGAAAAGAAATACTATTGTAGGCAAGTATTGCTTCAAATCAATCTCGAACTGAAAGATTAATAGCTCAAGAAGACTGGATCTTGACATGTGCTGACCATAGCTGGTCTGTGTATAGCCATTCTACAGTATGCAATAGGACAATAATAGTTCATCTTGAATCAAGGAAACGTTTGATATTAGAATCATTCAAAGTCACTGACCAAAACTCCTGTTCCTTAACCTTAAAATTCCTAGGTCCAATAACCTTTAAACAGCCAGGTACTGCATGATGTTCATATCATCCACCTATTGTTCAATTTCTACATGGAGAGATGTATTTGATTCACTTTAAAAAGACTAAAAAGATTTTGCATTGCAAACCTGTTGCAAGTCATCATGTTTGCCAAATGGAAAGCATTGAACACCCTCTGCAGGGCAATCTCATTATTTACAATACTTTGTTGCAGCACATTGCCAGCACTTAGAGTCATGGAGATGTACAACACTGAAACAGACACTTTGGTCCAACTTGTCCATGCCGACCAGATATCCCAACCCAATCTAGTCCCACTTGCCAGTACCCGGCCTATATCTCTCCAAACCCTTCCTATTGATATACCCATCCAGTTGCCTTTTAAATGTTGTAATTGTGTTAGCCTCCACCACTTCCGCTGGCAGCCCATTCCACACACACACCACCCTCTGTGTGAAAAAGTTACCCCTTAGGTCTGTTTTATATCTTTCCCTCTCACCCTAAGCCTCTGCCTTCAAGTTCTGGTCTCCCCCAACCCAAGGAAAAGACTGTCTATTTACCCTATCCATGACCCTCAGGATTTTATTACGCTCTTTAATGTCACCCCTCAGCCTCCAACGCTACATCCTCAACCTATTAAGCTATACAGCTTAAATCCTCCAACCCTGATAACACCCTTGAAAATCTTTTCTGAACACTTTCAAGTTTCACAACATCCTTCCGATAGGAAGGAGACCAGAATTGCACGCAATATTCCAACAGTGGCCTAACCAATGTCCTGTACAGCCACAACATGACCTCCTAACACCTGTACTCAATACTCTGACCAATAAAGAAAAGTAGGTCAAATGTTTTCTTCACTATCCTATCCACCTGCGACTCCACTTTCAAGGAGCTATGAACCTGCGCTCCAAGGTCTCATTGTTCAGCAACACTCCTGAAGAAGGTGTTGAACCTGTGAAGCAGAATCCCCAAGAAGAAGAAAAGAAGACAGGAATACAGAGAAAAACCAAAAGTTGCCTGGTTTTGAGATAAGAAGTTTTATCTTGTAAATTGAATTGGATTTTTATCAGACTAGCATCGTAGAAGGGATGTTAAAAGATAGATTGGAAGAAGGAGTTGTAAATAATTGCTAGTTAAATATTCTCTGTTATAGTTTAAGAAATAAAGTTGTTCATTTTTACGTTAAATATATCTTGACTTCTCGAATTTTCACAGATTACTGCACAGGATAAATCTTTTCTCTGTTGCTGGTTTTAAATTAGCAGAGGGGTTTACCCCATGCCATAACAATAGCCCATTATAAACCATTTGAAAGAAATGCAAAGTTTTGGGCAGCAAAAAAATTGATTGCGATCTTGAGTTTACTGATGTCTAAAAGAAAAACTCACTGCTGTGCCTGTCCAGCAGAACGGTGTTAATTTTAGAAGCTGAGTCCCAAAACAGTGAATTTCACTCAGGCAGGTAAATGCATGAGCTCAACACCAGACATCTGACTCCTGGAATGATGAATATCATCTTGCATCAGACAGAAAAGTGTAAAAGTTGTGGTCTAAAAATTTTTTCAAACTTGTTCACACGATCAAGGAAAATGGAATGACGTTCACTGACTTTATTTTGTAATTTGATTTGAATGTGTTAGTTTTTCTGCTCCAAGTATGACACAAAAACTTACTGCTCCACAACATCACATAAAGATTTAATCATAGCACTCTCAAAATGATTATCTCTTGTGTCTCTGGTTTTCATGTCTTCTGTGGAGTAAGAAATCTCATAGTCTGCAATTCCTATTCACAAACTCACATATGACAAATTCATCTTGCACAAACCACAGAGTCAGTTGAGGTCCACATCAATAGCATTGTGGTTGAGGCTAAAATTCAACATCTCATGCAAACTATATGAGACAGGTGCTTGCTCCCATTAAACAAATCATAAGCAAATAGAGTATTTTAAATAATCAAACACAAAATGAAGTTGAACTTCTTGTTAACTAATGGGATGCTTAACAACCACTAATGTAATTGGATGGTGTGCAACTTTATGTGATAGTATAAGATAGGTGATAATGAGTTACTGATCTTTTAGATCCAGAAAGTTTTAATAACAAACATCAAAGTATAATGATTACAATATGTCTACCGGTTGCTGTCTGTATGAAACCTCAAATCTACATTGTGTGATTAACATTGCCACTAGTGATGACATTATTGTGCGCAGGAGCACTATTTAATACCATTTATCAGAGTGGAATGCCAGTTCACACATGCATAAACTCATCAGTTCTTAGAACACTCGAAAGGGGAAATGACTAGCTGGTTAAACAGCAGTAACACAAGTGTTGTGCAAGATATTACATCATAAAACTTTGCAGCAAATTTACATGGAAATTAAAGTGGCCAATGGCATCACCAAACTTTAACAGAAGTGGCTGAAATTTATATTGTTCTACAGACACAGCTGCTGGCAACAGACTTGTAAAATCAGCTCTGGTCTCTTTTCTAATTCATGCATGGGACATGCACTTTGCCAGTTGGGCCATTATTTATTCTTCATTCCCAGTTATGCTTGAGAAGGTGGTGGTGAGCTGAGATCTGGAATGTTTCAGTCCATTTGGTGTAGGTACACAAATAGTACTATTGGGAGAGAGTTCTAAGATTTGGATCACGCAGTACTGAAGACATGGTGAGTGGGCTGGAGGGAAACTTGCAGGTAGTCATGTTCCCATGTATATTCTGTACCTGGCCTTCTAGATAGTAGTGTTCTTGGGTTTGGAAAATCCCTTGAACTCAGCACTGCCTTCCTAACCTGCAATCATCTTCCTGACCTCTCCGCCCCCACCCCACTCCGGCCTATCACCCTCACCTTGACCTCCCTCCACCTATCGCATTTCCAAAGCCCCTCCTCCAAGTCCCTCCTCCCTACCTTTTATCTTAGCCTGCTGGACACACTTTCCTCATTCTTGAAGAAGGGCTTATGCCCGAAACGTCGATTCTCCTGTTCCTTGGATGCTGCCTGACCTGCTGCGCTTTTCCAGCAACACATTTTCAACTTTGGAAGATACTATCTAAGGATCCTGGGTGAATTTCTGTTGTGCACCTTGTTGATGATATATTTATTTTATTCATTCATGGGATGAGGGTGTTGCTGATTAGGCCAACATTTATTGCCCTTCCCTAATTGCCCACAGGGCAGTTAATAGTCAACAACATTGCTGTGGGTCTGGAGTCACATCTAGGCCAAACCAGGTAAGGATCGCAGTTTCCTTCCTCATAGGACATTAATGAACCAAAGGCTTTTTCCAACAATTGATATCAGATTCATGGTCATCATTGGACTCTTCATTCCAGATTTTTTTAATGAATTCAAATTCCACCACCTGCTATGGCAGGATTCAAATCATTGTCTCCAGAATATTACCTGGGTTCCTGGATTATGTATCCACTGATAATACTGCCTGCCCTTGTTGCCTTCCTACCTTACAAACCACCACTAGTACTACATCAGTGGCGGAGGGAGAGGATGTTTGTGAAAGTGGGGCCAATCAAGCAACTGCTTTGTCCTAAATAGTGTGAAGCTTGTTGACTGTTGTTGGGTTTCCACTCATCACATTCCTGACTTGTGCCTTGTAGATGGTAGGCAGGCTCTAGGGAGTCAGGAGTTGAATTACTTGCTGCAGGATTCTTAGTCTCTGGCTTGTTGTCAGAGCCCCTCCATTTATATGTCTCGTCCAGTTTGCAGTCAACAGTAACCTCTCAACCCTGCAGAGTGTTGACAGAGGGGCATTCATTCAGTAATAGTAATGTCATTGAATTTCAATGAATGATGGCTAGATTCTGTCTTGCTGGAAATGGTCATTTCCTGGCACTTGTGTGGTGCAACTGTCACCTCTGTTGTCAGCTTAACACTGGATATTGTCCGAGTATTGTTGCATTTGGAAATGGACTTCTTCCATTCATCTCAGGAGTTGTAAATGGTGCTATGCTGAACATTGTGTGTCATCAGCAATCATCCACACTTCTGACACTACAATTGAGGGAAAGCCATTGATGACACAGTTAAAGAAGGTTGGGCCTAGGACATTACCCTATGCTATGTCTTGGAGCTAGAGATGACTGCCCTCCAACAAACACAATCATATTTCTTTGCACTAAGCATAACACCAACCAATTGCGAGATTAGCCCTGATTTTTATTGACTCTGCATTTACTAGGGCACCTTGATGCCACACTCGGTCAAATGCAGCTTTCATGTCAAAGGCAGTCAGTCTAATCTCACCTCATGGTCTTTTATCCATGTTTGTACCATGGCTGTAGTGAGGTCAGGGGTTGAATGGCATAGTAGAACCCAAACTCAGTGTCACTGAGGGCAGGTATCGAGGGTGGGCACGCGTTTCAATGACTCTGCTACTGAGGGCAGATACTGGACATGCCATTTGGGGGCTGAGAAGGGATTTCATTTCAGAACTTTTCCATGTTAGAGATCTCTGCTAGCTGCAAACCTGTGTTAGTGACGTTCTCACCAGATTGTGCCCTCAAGTCTATTCCAGTTGATTAAACCATCAAGGGAAAACTCTGGTGGAGGGTGCAGTTGAATGTGGGGTTGGTATTTCCTCTGAAGTTACAGAAAATCATCTTCTGAAATTGCTGACAGCCAGCTGTAGCCATCATCAGTGCGTCTGACACCAATGTCTTCGCTGGGCAGCTAAAGACAAGTACCTTCCCTTAGATCCAGCCCAACCTTTGTAAAAGGAAAGATTTAGAGATCTGAACTTCCATGTACCTTTATGGTTTTTGTTTGTAAAATGATTGAAATTAATTGTATAATTGATTGGAGATTATTTTACATCGGATATCTGTTCAGTTTTCAATCATTTCAATTTCGCTATCAGCCTCTTGAAACCAGAACCATAATTCTATAAAAAAAAACAGAGCATCAGCATTGTATAGCTTTAATGGTTACAGACCAAATGAGAAATAAATTACAATACATGGAAGAGTCAGTATGGTTAAACCTCAAATACAGTGTTCTGTTTTTGTCCCCTCACATGGAAAGGGAGATATTAAGGCCGAAGAGACAACCCAGAGCAAGACAGCAAGAATGATATAAAACCTGACGGCTCATAAATATCAAGAAAGACTCCGTGAATTGGGATCTCTCGTACAGAAAAAAAAGTGGATGGAAAATGGATCTCGATGCATTTATGCTAAAGATGTTATGTAGGTAAAATTAAGCACAATTTCATAAACCAACATCTTGTACAATAAGAACATTTGAAAAGCAGATTGGATCAGGCTGTGTTTCAGGAGTTCTTAGCAGCCACTTGAGGTCAGCATTAGATGCCTCATGTATATGAATGAGGGATCCAGGGCATGTTTGTTGGTTCATCAGAGAAACTAGAAGTTGAAGAGCAGAAGAGGCATCTGGCCTTCTAATTCTTCAGAGCCACTGTGCCCTAAGGTAGCATACACTGTTTAATCAGAATTTTAAATACAATTTTCTGTCCAGTTCAGTTGTTGTCATCTAAATGGCGTTCTTCAAGCTGTTCTTTCTGCTCCTCTTCCAGAATGGTGAATTAATGATGTTGTTCTTGTGTAGCAAAAGTAATAAATAAACAACTGCATTCAATGGGTGAAATACTATTTAAGCCATCTCATTTTTTGACAGTCATGATTTGCTTAGTTAATTTTTGAATTCAAGATATATATGCTGCTTAATGTGGGTAATTTGCATTCCTTGGCCTCAAACATCAATCCTGTTTTCAAATGTTGGATAAGTTCTATTTTCTTTTCACTTGATTGCTGGTGCCAAAAAAATATTTATTAGAAACACTGGTGTAAGTATTTTGAGTGATTGGATTGACATGTCTTCTCTTTATGATCATCTTTGTTTTAGTGAATGGTATGAGTAATTTTTAGTATTATGTCATTAGTGAAGATACTTCAATAAAAGAGATTTGGTTATAATTAACTTGTGGGTTTTTCAGTCTAATCAAAATATAAGTTTTTTTGATTCTTGGAAAGAATAAGAGCAAAGCTCAGGAAAGTTTTTTTTTGTTCATTCAGTGGTGTATGTGGTAATAAGCTGCTTTCATGAATGACTCCAGTTCATTTTGTGTAAGTACATCTACAGTTCTAATGGGGAGGAACTACAGAATTGACCAAGTGACAGAGAAGGATCAGTGAGATATTGCCAGGGATTTCCCAATTCCCCTTCTTGAAAAGAAAAACAACATTCACCTCCCTCCAATCTTCTGGTACGAATCCTGTGGAGAGCAAAGAAGCAAAGATCTTCGCCAGCGGCTCAGCAACCTCTTTTCTTGCTTCTTGGAGCAATCTGGTCTGGCCCTGGGGACTTATCAATTTTAATGTTTGCCAAATTTCCCTGCACATCATCCTCTTCAATCTTGATCTGTTCAAACCTGTTTCCCAGCTCCAAAGTTCTCATTCACAACAAGGTCCCTTTCCTTAGTGAAAACCAATGCAATAAACTCATTTAGGGCTTCCCCTATCTGCTCAGACCCCACACAGAAGTTCCCTACACTATCTCTGACCAGCCCTACCTTCTCCCTGACCATTCTCTTATTCCTCCCATATGAGTAAAATGCTGTTGAGTTCTCCCTAATCCTTTCTACTAAGCTCTCCATTCTATTAGCTTTCCTCACTATTTGCTGTAACTGTATAATAATCTTTTTCAATCCATGCATCAGATTCTCAAACCCCACTGTACCTCAGGTAAGTCAACAAGTAAATTGTGAAAATGACATAGGAGACTGTGAAAAGATATATAGGTTGTATGACTGGGCAAAGATCTGACAAATGGCATATAATGTGGTTAAAAACAAGTGAAATTATCCGTTTTGACAAGAAAAATGAAAAAGAAACATATTATATAAATAATAAAAGCAGGCAAGCCCTGAGGTGCAGAGGGGTCTGAGAACCTGCTGCATGGATTGAATAAGACTATTATACAAATACAGCAAGTAATGAGGAAAACTAATGGAATGGAGAGTCGGTGACTAACACAGGTCTGCAGGGGAAACAACATCTGACATTCACTGACGATGCTCAGCCTGAGACAGATGTCAGACCCCTGTATGTGACTTAAGTGATCCATTGAGCAGGCAGGGAAACATCAGGCAGTGGTGCCAGAGCTCGTGAATAGACCAGAATAAAAGACAGAAGATTCTATCCAAGTTCCGTCTGTAGTTGTACCTCCGGTGAGCAAGTGCTTGGTTGTCTCCATGGAAATGGCATTTGGTCCAGCAGACCACTCTATGATTACATGTTATCCACTTGGACTTGTATACCATTGCTATAGCCATGGGTAAAGAGCATGAATGGTAAGCTGAGGAGCTTCTTGCAGTTCCCTTTGTGTCAAGGAGACAGGAAGATGCCAGTAATCACTGTCAGGAAAAGGAGAGCCAGCCAGGCATCTTGGGGAGATTCATCACAGGGCAGTGCAGAGGAAATTCACCTCTCTTCTGTCAGTGAGCCCACCACCGACAACAGGTAAGGTAAGGGAGGTGCTCCTGCAGCTGTGTTGAAAATCCTTAGCAAGCCAGGGCTTCCTGGACGATGAGCTCCCCCTGGAGGACAACCGTTAAACTGTCAGCGTGGCGTCACAACTCTCTGCACCCGAGCTGTGAATGTCAAACCAGCTCCCAGACGTAATGATAGACTATGAAAGAAGAAGATTTATGTGGGCACTTGGGCGGCACAATTGTTCATTCAATGAATGAAGCTTTTATTGTCTCACATCATCAGCAATGCTGAGATAAGGAAAAACCTCTTCACCCAGAAAGTGGTGAGCCTGTGGAATTCTCTGCCACAGAAAGCAGATGAGGCCAAAATATTAAATTGTTTTCAAGAAGGAGATAAATGTAGTTATAGTCTCATAGAGTCTTGGCGATGTACAGCATGGAAACAGACCCTTCGGTCCAACCTGTCCACGCCGACCAGATATCCCAACCTAATCTAGACCCACCTGCCAGCACCCGGCCCATATCCCTCCAAACCCTTCCTATTCATATACCCATCCAAATGCCTCTTAAATGTTGCAATTGTACCAGCCTCCACCACTTCCTCTGGCAGCTCATTCCATACACGTACCACCCTCTGTGTGAAAAAGTTGCCCCTTAGGTCTCTTTTATATCTTTCCCCTTTCACACTAAACCTATGCCCTCTAGTTCTGGACTCCCTGACCCCAGAGAAAAGACTTTGTCTATTTACCCTATCCATGCCCCTCATAATTTTGTAAACCTCTATAAGGTCACCCCTCAGCCTCCAATGCTCCTCTGATGTTCAGTCTCTCCCTATAGCACAATCCTCCAACCCTGGCCACATCCTTGTAAATCATTTCTTACAGCTAAAGTGATCAAAGGATATGGGCAATAAGGTACTGAGTTAGATGTTCAGCATACTGAATGGTGGAAGGGCCGAATGGCCTACTCCTGTTCCTATTTTCTAATTTTTTGTGTATTTACTCTGAACTTCTGTTAAAATCTTGATTTGCATTCCATAAACATTTGCCGTGATCTCATTACAATGCCAAGTGCTGACATGGGTGACTGAGAGGAAAGGAATGGAGGATCCTTCCCCATCAGAATTCCTTGCTGGCCTTCCATTGGTTCACCTTTCATTGTCTCACATCAGCAACATAATGCTGTTACTATTAAATAGCAAAAGAAAGATAGACCTAGCAGTTGGAGTTCAAAACCAGTGTTCACGAGTTTGATTTCAGGGAAAGTGGCCTTTTTGGATGTGGTGACATTAAGGGGACAGGGCCTGGACTCATTATATTGCTTCTGCAGTGTCCACATCTGTGAGATAAATGGAAAATCTGGCTTTCTATGCAAATTGAAGGAAAGAAAGATAGTTTCCCTGGCCAGAGTCCGCCATAGCCAGGCAAACTGTCTCAGAACACAAGATAGGCTCCTGAGATGTGGGGGATTTCATCCTTTCACAGGAATGGGTGGAAAGTATTTGGAGTTGTCAAACCCATAGGGAAATGAATGCACAGTCACTGAGAATGGTGCAGACCCCAGGAAAGCCCTTATAACAGATAAGGCTCGAGACTCTACAGGAGTTTGGCGTGCTCAGGTCAAGAGCTGAGCGAGAGCTAGGGACCTGGGGTTGGAGCAGTACCCTGAGCCTGCCCTTGATGAATACAATAGAGTCAGGAACCAAAGGTTAATAAGAGGGAGTAACATCAATCACACTTTAAGAGAACTGAGGGGCATGGTCCATTTGGCCTCCTTTTTGTTATTTTCAGACGGCTCTGTGCCTGCCTGATAACTTTCTCAGCAATGGTGAATCAATACTTGGAGTATGTGGCATGGTGACATGTGAACAACTCAGCCAAGCTGAGACAGCGTGTGCATTTCAAGGTCGCATTCACATGGACTTTGAGGCTCTGATGGCAGTTTCAATCTGTTTTCCACACCCAAACCATCATGTACCATTCCTTGTCCCCCATCCCATGCTATCTTTAAACACCTGTTGTATACCCAGACAAGGATTATCATCCCTGAGCTGATCTGCACCCGATGTGGAGAGGAGAAAGTCATGCCCGAGCTTACAAGCAGGGTCCTGGAAGTCCTGCTGGATGGGGTGGTGTTGACACAGGATTCCCTCCACTCCCAGAACTAGCTGTGGAGGCTCAGATTACCAAACCATGCCATTCTAGTCTCAGGTTGCCACCCAAATTAAAATATGCTCCTCTGTCTGGAGAAATGTTCAGCACTGTAGACAAAGGTCAATGTTCACTCCACCAGGGTAAGTTCCACCATGTTCTCTCCAATACCTCACTCTTTCTCTGCTACTTGCCTCCCACCAAGGCTCATGCTCTACCACTTTTACTATTTCCTGCAACATCCTCTTCATAGGCTCTCACCTACCCTGACCCTTAACACTATTAACACTCTCTATGCACACCCTCTGGGCTGCATTATTATTTGCTTGGTTGACCTCCTGATATGCACCAACAGCAATAGCTGTGCTATCCATTTTCATCTCCCTCAGTACCTGCCTCTCTCTTATTCCATGAGGAATACAGACTACAGAAGGGTAGAAAGAGTCAAGCGGGGTGAAGGGCTGTCTGAAATTCAACTTCTCGCCCCTAATGTGACAGAGATCCTAACTTTGAAGGACCCAAACATGGCCGGGATTGGTATCAGAGACTGTGTTTACTTTGCACACTTAATTTGCAAGGATATCTTTAATATCATCAGTGATGGGCAAAGTATTGGAGAGGACTTTAAGATACAGGATTCATGATTACCTGGAAAACCATAGTTTGATTAGAGATCATTAGCATGAGGGGCACACCATGCCTCACAAACCTTACTGACTTCTTTGAGGATATGACAACACATATTGATGAAGGTAGAGCAATGGATGTAGTGTACACGGATTTTAGCAAGGCGTTTGATAATGTTCCCCATGGTAGGCTCATTCAGACAGTAAGGAGGCATGTGATACAGGGAAATATGTCTGACTGGATACAGAAATGGCTGGCTCATAGAAGAAAGAGGGTGGTGGTAGATGGAAAATATTCAGCCTGGAGTTGGGTGACCAGTGCTGTTCTGCAAGGATTGGTTCTGTGACTTCTGCTCTTTGTGATTTTTATAAATGATATGGATGAGGAAGTGGGGGGGGGGGGGGGTATTAAGTTTGCCGATGAAATGAAAGTTGGTGGAGTTTTGAATAGTGTGGAGGGCTGTTGTAGGTTGCAATGGGACATTGACAGGATGCAGAACTGGGCTGATAAGTGGCAGATGGAGTTCAACCTGGAAAAGTGTGAAGTCGTTCACTTTGGAAGGTTAAATCTGAATGTAGAATACAGAGTTAAAGGCAGGATTCTTGACAGTGTGGAAGAACAGAGGGATCTTGCAGTCCATGCCCATCGATCCCTCAAAGTTGCCACCCAAGTTGACTGGATTGTTAAGAAGGCGTGTGGTGTGTTGGCTTTCATTAGCAGGGGGATTGAGTTTAAGAGCCACGAGGTTATGTTGCAGGTCTATAGAATCCTGTTTAGACCATACTTGAAATATTGTGTTTAGTTCTGGTCACTTCATTACAGGAATAATGTGAAAGCTTTAGAGAGGGTGCAGAGGACATTTACCAGGATGCTGCCTGAACTGGAGGGCATGTCTTATGAACAAAGGTCGAGGGAGCTAGAGTTTTTCTCATTGGAGCAAAGAAGGATGAGAGGTGACTTGACAGAGGTGTACAAGATGTTGAGAGCCATAGATAGAGTGGATAACCAGAGACATTTTCCCATGGCGGAATATAACATGGGGGCATAATTTTAAGGTGATTAGAGGAAGGTTTAATGGTGTCAGAGGTAGATTCTTTACTCAGAGCGTGGTGGGTGTGTGGAATGCACTGCCAGCAGTGGCAGTAGAATCAGATATATTAGGGACATTTAAGCGACTCTTGGAAAGGCACATGGAAGATAGTACAATGAAGAGGATGTAGGTTCGTCTGATCTTGGAGTAGCATAAAAGGCAGGCACAACATCGAGGGCCAAAGGGCCCATATTGTGCTGTACTGTTCTATGTTCTACATTCTATGCTCTGTCTACCTGACTTGACTAAGGCCTTCATACAACCAGAACAAGCTTCATGGCTTTGTGTCTACACTGAACGACAAGGCAAAACAGCAGTACTGTAAGCCTGGTATCTTACCTGATGGGGTAGAACACTAAATGCAAAGCCAGGATGCTTCAAGTTTTCAAGGAGACCCAGAGAGAATGGGTACTATGAAAATGAACAAAGAACCCAAAGATGCAGCGAGGTCTAGTCCATGAGCTTGGTATGTGTCCTTCAGCACTCAGTGTCCTTGCTGCAGCATTACAATGGTAGTTCCCAGTGCAGCATTGAACTGCAGAGACATTCTGGAAGTGGATTGAAGATGTGCAATGATTGACCATAGAGGCTAACTGATGTCTGTGGAGTATGCCCTAGATTAAGCAATGAACTGAACCAGCCATATGCTCACTCTTTTCAACAGTTTTACACATGGTCACTTTGGTTTCCGGATATTGAGCTTGTTTGGTGAGTTTGGCAAGAAGGGAAGATGAATATTAATTGGGAAAGTTGGGCTGTTAACAAGACATTTAACAAGAAACAATCTCTGTCATTTGGTAACTGGCTGCTGCCTAGCGAGAATCTTACCATGCCACTTGTGAATAGCGCAAGAGATGGCATGAGATGTTTGCAATATCAAGATAAGCCTCATCGGATTTGTTGCCTGATTCTGCCACATATCACTCAGACCTCTCTCCGATTCAACATAGAGGAAGCCCACAAGTTATTGACTCAAAATTGAGAAACCTAAACTGACAATAAAGGAGATTAAATATAATTATATAAACTTTTTATTAACCAGCACCTGTGGAACCAAGGGTATGTCAGTTGATCAAATATTCTAGTTGATTAAGAGATCCCCATAATCAATGTAAACAGGCACACTAAATAATAGAAATGTAATGCAGGGGATATACACATCACTGTTATACTTTGTTTGCAACATATATTACTTAAATAATAATACAACTTTCTCACTCACACCCTCAGCTGATAGTCGGACATCACAGATAGTGTGATGATACAATAAACTTCTGGTATTTCAGGCATATAAGTTTTGCCAGTTTATTGAGAGTGACAGTTTAAAAGGTGCCTAATAAAACAGTTTACTAATATATATAGTTTACTTCACACTAACAAGAACATATTTCCACCTTAGCGAGGTTCTTATTTCCACATCTTTAGCATCACATGGTTTCACTCATGTCTCAGCCTAATTGCTGCTCAAACCTTCACCTATGCCTTCATTCCTTCTAGATTCATCATTTCCAAAGCACTCTTGGCTGGTCTCACATTCCACACATCCAGAAACTTGAGGTTATTTGGAAATCTATGATTCATGTCTTAATCTTACAGAAAGTCCCATTCCTCTATCACCCCCATGTTTGCAAACCTATTCATCCTTGGGCAAGCAACATCTGGATTTTACAACTCTCAAGCTCAGTTCAAATTCCCTCCATGGCCTCCCTCTGGTCTACATCACCTCCCTTTGCCTTACAACCCTTTGAGATACTCACACTCCTTTCATTTTGGTCTTCTATACATGCTTGATTCTATTTCTTCACAACTGATGAACAAGCTTACAATTACACAAGCCCCCAGGCTCTGGAATTCCTTTCCTCACACCTCTCTCACCTTACCTTCCTTGAGGACACTTTTTAAATCTCTTGATCAAACTTCTAGTCACCTGAAGAACCCATTAGTTCAACTCCATTGAGTTTCAAATAGCAACTATCTTACACAGTTCACTGGGTCATCACTTGCCCTGAATTAGATGTGACGTCCCTCTAATCAACTGTCAAAACATGCAGTCACAAATTATCAAGAGGTAACAAGGTCTATAATTCATATCACTCACTGAGAATGTTTCCTTAATAAAGTTGCTACTTCACTTCTTATTTGCATGTTGAATAACATATTTAAGTGTTATGACGTATGGTGAACCCCTCTGCTAATTTAAACTAGCCACACAGGAAAGATTCACCTTGTGTAGTAATCTGTTAGAATTCAAGAGGCAAAGAACTATCCCAGAGATCACTACTTAAAATAAAATGTAACAACTTTATTCTTTAAGTCCAACAGAGAATACTAAAACCAACAACCATTTACAACTCCTTTCTCTTAAACATATCTTTTTACCTCCCACTCTACAATACTAGTCCAACAAAAAATCCCAATTAAGACTCACAAAACAAAAAATCATGCTTCAAAACTAGTCAGCTTTGTCAATTCTCCTTTGCAGATTTTCATCTGCAGGTTCTCTCCAGGTTGGCCACGATGTTCTGCTGCACGAACTCCACACAAACAGGTACCTTTCAGAGAGCTCTTCAGCTAGCAGTCTACATTTGTTGGGTCTTTGGCAGTTCTCCCCCTAACTGTTCAAAATGTCTGGTTTTATTCCCCAAAACATTGGATTGTTTCATTGGTTTTAATATTATCAAAATACTAAATTCAACTTTGAGGGGCATAATTTAAACTGATTGGCTGAATTTAAATTTGTTTTGGTTTTATGCCAATTTGTTTTGAACAAGTGTTACATTGTTACCTTATTCAGGACTCTCTGTGCTTTGTCAGTCCTTGCTAGCTTTGCAACTCTCTTAAAGATACAGTACACCTCCACACCTTCACAACATAAGCAACAAATTAACATGAGTAAACTCTCCAACCAACCTAAGTGACAATTAAAGATACATATAACAGCAGTATCACAGATGTTGGTCTCCATTGTACATTATCTTTGAGAATTTGGTTTTCCTACTTGCCGGATTTGGTACTCAACTGCTTAATTATACTGAAGCATGTATAGAAGTAACAGACTACATCCTATATTCTTCAACCTTCCACCTTCCACTTAACTTTCTCACAATTCTCATCTCCTTCCATTCCCTCATTTCCCTCTCCTATCCTTTATTGGAAAATGCCAGGTTTAGTAGCATTAGAAAATTGACATACTTTCAGGCCCAGATGACTTGTATTCTAAGCTGTTGAATAAGGCAAGGGAAGAGATATCAGAGGTCCTGGTAGCAACCTCCTATTCCTCTCTGGCCACGTGAGGTACCATAAAGCATTGCTTTATGACTTAAAAAACAAAGACGGGGGCTGGGGGCTGGAAAGAGATAGACCTGGAAATTACAGGCTAGTCAGTCTAATCTTGATGGTGGGGAAGAAAGAGTTAGAAAGAATTCTGAGGGACAGAATATACCTACACTTGGAGTGACATGAAGCGATCAGGGATAGTCAGCACAGATTTGTTAAGGGAAAGTTGTGTCTGACAATTTTGACCAAATTCTTCAAGGACTAAACCAGGAACATTGTTGTGTAAAATGTATTTGATCTGTTCTACATGGACTTTAGCAAAAGTTTTGATAAGGTTCCACGTGGCAGGCTAATAAAGAAAATAAGAGCCCATGGGATCCAAAATAAGTGACACATTGGATGCAAAATTGAGGATGAGGAAGCAGAGGGTAACATTAGAAGAATGGTTCTGTGACTGAAAGTCCATTTCCAGTGGGATTTCACAGGGATTGGTTCTGGGGCCCTAGCTGTTTTTGGTATATGTTAGTGATTTGGGTTTATTGTAAGGGATAGTGTGAAGAAGTTCATGGATGACACAAAAATTGGTTGCATGCTAAATAGTGAAAATGGTAGCTATATATAGTGAAAAGGACAGCAGAAGAATAGAAACAGAGTGGTCATGTGGGCAGAAGAGTAGAAAATGAAATTCAACCCAGAAAGTGGGGTATAAATGGTTACATCCTGAAAAATACTGAATATCAAGAGGAACCTTGCAGTCCACATCCACACATCCTGAATTTACTGGGCAAGGTCGATAAGGTGGTTAAGAATACAAATGAGATACTTTTCTTTGTTTGCTGAGATAGAATACAAGAGCAAGGAGGCAATGTTAGATCTGTATAAACCATTGGATAGGCCACAACTGGAATGCTTTATGCAGTTCTGGTCACCACATTACATGAAGAATTTTATTGCACTCAAGAGTATTCAGAGGAGATTTACCAGGATGCTGTGTGGACTGAAGAGTTCGAGCTATGAAGAAAAATGAGCTAGGCTAGGCTTATGTTCTATCGGAGCAGTGAAGATTGAGAGACAAGCTGATAGTGGTGTATAAGATGATGAGGGAATTGATAGGGTGGATGGAAAACACTTTTTCCATTGGTAGTGGGGTTAATAACTAGAGCCATACATTTAATGTAAGAGGTTGTAGGCTTATGGGAAAATTGAGGAGAATATTTTTAAATTAGTTTGTGGTGGGAGTCTGGAACTAACTGCTTGAAAGAACAGTTAAGTCAGAAACTCTCAATGTTTAAGCAATATTTAGACATTCCCATGAATTGCCATGGCCTACAGAGCTTTGGGTCAAAAGCTGTAAAATGGGTTTAGTGCATTCAGATCTTTATTGACCAATGCGGGCGCAATAAACCGAGTGGCATCGTACTGTAAACATCTGTGTATGAATATTCCCACATTCTACTTGATCTCTTCTCAAAGGCCCATAATTAGCACCTCAGAGATTAAATCTCATGAACCTACATTACATCCCTTTGAAGGCAAGTATATCTTTTCTTAAATGTGGACATAAAACTGTACACAATATTCCAGTGAAAGGCTTGTCAAACCATATGTAATTGAAGCAAGACTTGCTTCTGCTATAATCCAATCCATTTATGATAAAGACTAACCTTCATTTGCCTTTTTAATTGTTTGTTGTATTAGTTCTGACACATATACAACAACAGTCAGATGTTAATGCATTGTGAATGTTAGTCTCTTTATGCTACTGCATTACAAAGATCTGCTGGATGAATAAAATTGTAAATAAATCATGGAAAATTGGCTTTGGCAAATTTATTTTGGATCACTTCTTGGAGTCTGGAGAATCTCTTCAGCATCTATTTCAATTCTTATTATAGCTCCCAAATCCTCTTGTTTAGGGTTAGATCTCATTTTGAAGATTGACACAGTGAAATCAGGCAGTCAGGTGAGCTAACATTAACAGGCTTCATGGGTCACGTCCATATCCAAGGATTGTAAGAGAGGACTTCTCTGGAACCTAATAGGCTCAGGTCCCAGTCTCGTGTTGCCTGATGTAATCGTGACATTGCTCCTTTTATACATGCTCAATAGGTACCTCTGAAGATGTCTATTCTCTTATCCCAAGTTCACTCTTCCCTCAAACAGTTGACCAGTTAACCACTAAGACCCACACTAACACCCACTTTCCCTTCCTCCCCAACTTAAAGCTTCTTCTGCCTGAGGCATTCATCTCTTACGATGTCCTTGGCTGTCTAGGGTGATGTGTCAAATGTGTGCTTCTGCATTATTGCCTTGTATATTGAATATTTGTTAGAGGTGGAACAACAGCTGGTTTCTAGTCTGTGACACTGGTGAAAACCTAAACAGTAGCAGGAATAAATAGATCAAAGAGCAAATCTCTAGTACTTTAAATATCACAGCCTCTTGGAAAGGAAGATTAACTCATATAGGCAATTTCCAGGTTGAGTAATTTGTATACAAGTCAGAACACTGTAAAGCAGTTAAATGTAAATTCATGAAATATTTGCATGTTGGGTCTTTAAAATTCTACACCTGTATTTATAAATTGCATTTATAAATACAGGTGTAGAATTTTAAAGACCCAACATGCAAATATTTCATGAATTTACATTTAACTGCTTTACAGTATTTATAAATTGCATTTATAAATAGGGGACTCCTTATATGCTCAACCTTCAGCTTTGCACGTGATGTAGGGTTGAAGCTGGTGGACAAAGGAAAAATGATGGAGAAAGTGAGGACTGCAGATGCTGGAGATCAGAGTCAAAACGTGTGGCACTAGAAAAGCACAGCTAATGAAGAGCTTATGCTTGAAACATCGACTCTCCTCCTCCTCAGATGCTGCCTGACCTGCTGTACTTTTCCAGGTTCACATTTTTTGACAAAGGAAGAATGAAGGACTAGCTGAAACCAATCCCGGAGATGAGGAAATGAGGACTTCCCCATTAGACCAGTGTTAGAAATTTCACATTCAGTAGGTACTGGGTTCATACTTAGTTCAGCATGAATTTTCTATGTACAGAGAATGACATCTGAAAACTATGAGTGCTCCTCACTAATAGGATGAATTTTGGGACTAGTATAAAGAGGAAATTCCTGTGTTGTACCCTGTTGTAAACTTGGTTGGGAGGTTTCACCTTAAGATCGGACCTTTTCTCAACTTGAAGTTTTTTTTTGTTGGTGGAAAAGAACAGCCAATGTGCCTATTTCTCCAGATGGAGGCTGTGACCTGATTGAGTTGCAAGACTGCCAATAGCTCAGCTTTTAGATCACAGACTTATGTAGTTAGAAACAAAAAAGATGACGGGAAAAGCTCAGGTCTGGCTGCAACTGTGGAGAGAAATCAGACTTAATGTTTTGGGTCAAGCTGAGGAAGGGTCACTGGACCTAAAATGTTAACTGATTTCTCTCTACAGATGTAGCCAGACCTGCTGAGATTTTCTAGCTATTTCTCTCTTTGTTTATGATTTACAGCATCCACAGTTCTTTAGGTTTTTCTTATGTAGTTAGAGCTCTCCAGCTCTTAATTTAATATGTTCAAACTTCATTTGATGGCCAATTTTAAGTTTTGACAAGGTGCTCCTCAACATTAGAAGCTCTGTAGTTGGGTCTCTGATTGTTTGCTGAAAGGAACCTTAAGTGCATTCAGGCTTGTTGATGGAACTCAATTACAGATTGCTGTTGGCTATTTTGTAAGTTAAGAATCCCTGAATGTGCAATATCAGCATAATCCTGTTTGGAGTTAAGGGTCTCCTTTTCTGAGTAGTTTTGTTGCCCTCCTGCAATAGTTGGCATGCATCATCAGTGTTTTCAGTAAAATGATCAAATTTCCTTCTTCAGTGAAGGATCAAGACTCCTCCAAATGATAGTAGAGAGTGCATCTTAGATGCTATAATTACAGAAAATGTGTAGCAAGTTTTATTAAGACAACTTGACTCAGCCCTGTTCGCCATGCACTTCCAAGTACTCTGCAATCTCATCTTTAACAAAGGATTCTAAAATCTTATCAATGGCTGGGGTCATGTGAACCAGCCTATAACTTCCAGTCTTCTGCCTCCATCCTTAAATGGGATGTCACATTAGCCATATCAAATCTTCTAAGACCCTCCCTGACTGCAGTGATTCCCAAAAGATCTCCTCCAATGCTATCACAGTCTCCTCAGCTATCTCCTTCAAAACATTGAAATGTAGTCCATTCAGTCCAGGTGATTTATTCACCTTCAAATTTTAGCTTCCCCATCACCTTCTGTTTAGTGATGGCCACTACACTCACCTCCGCCCCCTGACTCTCAAAGTACTGCTATACTGCTGGTGTCTTCCACTGAAAACTGATGCAATGCACCTATTCAGTTCCTCCACCATCTCTTTTGTTCCTATTATTATTTTCTGATTTCATTTTCCAGTAGTTCAATGTGCACTGTTGCCTTTCTTACCTTATATCTAAAGAAAACACTTGCAGTCTTTTTATATTACTAACCAGCTCACCATTGTATCTCCTCCCCCTTTCTTCCTTTTAGTCCTTTGCTGGTTTTTAAAGGCTTCCCACTAATTGTCACCATATTATATACCTTTACTTTTGACTTTTAGATTATTTCCAACTTCCCTTGTCAGTGATGGTTGCCTCATCCTTCCATTAGTATGTTCCTTCCTCTTTTTAAAAAAAAATATTTTGTGCCTTTTACATTACCCTCAAACTCTAGCATTGCTGCTCCATCATCTTCCCTGCTAGGTTCCCTTTCTAATCAACGCTGGCAAACACCTCCTTCGTGTCTACTTTTACTCAATTGTAATATCATTACATCAGATTCCAATTTCTCCCTCTCAGTTCACTCTGAGTTTATCATTGTAGTTGCAGACCCCTAAGGGTTACTTCACCTTAAGCTTCCTAATCAAGTCTGCCTCCTTACACATCATCAAATCCAGAATTGGCTGTTCCCTGGTGGGCTCTACCACAAGCTGCTTCAAAATTTAGCTTGTAGACATTTCACAAATTATTTTCTTGGAATCCACAAACAAAATTTTCCTTTCCCACCTGCATATTGAAGTCTCTGTGGTTATTGGTCTCCTATCTCCCGATTTATGGGTGGCACAGTGACTCAGTGGTTAGCACTCCTGCCTCCCAGGGACCTGAGTTTGATTCCCACCTTGGCCGACTGTCTGTGTGGAGTTTACAAATTTTCCCCATGTCTGCGTGGATTTCCTCGGGTGCTCCAGTTTCTTCCCATAATCCAAAGATGTGCAGGTTAGGTGAATTGACCATGCTAAATTGCCATAGTGTTAGGTGCACCAGTCAGAGGTAAAATTTAGGGAAAAGAGTCTTGGTGGGTTACTCTTCGGAGGGTCGGTGTGGACCTGTTGTACCGAAGGGCCTGTTTCCATGCTGTAAGGAATCTAATTTAATTTACTTTTTGCCCCACATCCTGAGTACTGCTCGAGGGCCTGTACATAACCCTTATGAATGTCTTTTTTCTTTTGTAGTTCCTCAGCGAAACCCACAGACCCTACATTCTGACCCTATATTACTTCTTGCTATCGATTTAATTTCATTTCTTCCCAACAAGGCAACCCTGCCCTGCTCCTCATTCACCTGTCCTTTCAATAGATTATATATCTGTGTATAATTACTTCCTAGTCCTGATTTCCTTGCATCCTGGTCAGTGAATCTCACAATATGGTACCTGCCAATTTCAATCTGCACAATAAGCTCATTTATCTTGTTTTGTATACTGTGTGCATTTAAGCATAATGCCCTCAATCCTGCATTCATTGACCCCCTTCCCTTAGCTGTCCCCTAGCTGCTGTGCTTGAAGTTAGATTCCTGAGCCTTTCCTATTACTTGGTCTGGAAATTTTAACCTCTCTTGAGCCTTCCTTCCCTTTAACTAATTTAAAGACCTTGTGACTACTATATATAGCCTTTCTGCTAAGATCCTGGTCCCAGATGGGTTCAGGAGGACCCCACCCCCACAGTACAGTTTTGTCCCATATTGATGCCAGTGCCTCAAAAAAAGCTGTCTTTCCTCATACCACTCCTTTCCCCATACGTTTACTTCCTTAATTTTATGTCTATACCAATTTGCATGTTGGCTTCAGTAATAATTCACAGATTATAATTTAAAGAATATGATTTCTGGTTTTGTTCCTAATTTTTGATAATCCAAAAACAGGGCCTCTGACCTGCTCTTGTCTATGTTTTTGGTCCCAACATGGATCACAACAATTAGATCCTGCTCCTCCCACTCCCATTTCAAGATGGCCCTTACCCTGGCAATACTATGCAGGAACGTACTATGCAGTTCTCAATTCTGTTTACAATTCTGTACCTTTAATTATAGAATCCACTACCACTATTCTTTTTGCTCCTTTCTACTTGCATAATCTCCTGTACCATAGTACACTGGTCAGTTTGCTCATCCTCCCTACCATCTTTTCCTCATCTACACAGGGAACAACATCAAAACCTGAAGCTCATCCAATGCTCTATTCAGGATCCCTCTATCTGCCTCACTTATAGTCATACCCTCCCCTCACTGACTATTGGCAAAATTTGAAATACTTAATCTATGGTGTGAGACTACCTCCTGAAACACAACATCCCAGGTGACTCTCCCCTCGCTGATGTGTCACTGTGTTCAAAGCTCAGACTCCAACTCATCAACTCTACAGTTTCTGAAGCAGCCAATACTTGCTCAAGCCACAATGGAACCCAGCAGCTCTCACATCATACAGGTACAACAGATCACTTAGCCCTGCATCTCCATGTTCATTTCTTTTTAGTTTGTATTTACGTTTTCTACTGGTCTTTATTTTTAAAATTTGTAAAATATTTCTTCAATTTGCCATTAATCAGAAAGCAACTTCGAAAAGGTATTCAAATAGCAGTTACTTACTAGTGAACTGCAGCTTTTGCTGAGATATCACTTTTCTTCCACCCTCCCTATTATTTCTGATCGCTGGGTCTTCTACTCACTGACCCTTCTCTCACTCTGGCCTCCCAGATTAGTGCATAGGCCTTGTTTTTTATTTCCCGCTCAGTCTCAGTGTCCTTCTGTATTGGCTTCCCGTTCCCCTTATTTATACCCCAAATTCCCTAAGCCCTTACTTGGAGAGTAAATATCAGAAGTCCCCGTTAATTGGAAAAATAAAAAAGAGGAATTGTTCACCTAACTCCAGTTACACTAATAAAAAAAGCTGTCACCAGGTGCCGACAAGGCAACAATGCGGGTGGTCTCTTTTTGTAATATCTAATTCAAAGGCTTCTGGAACTGGATTAAACATGTTACCTAATTAACAAATTTCAGTTGAGTACCTGTAAGTTCCTGTTTTAAAGCTGCAATTAAACTGCACCCAATCAATGAAGTAAATTTTAGTTAATTGCTAATAAAGACCAGGCTAGACTGTATCTTTAAATTAGCCCTTAAATTAACTTATTTCTTAACATTTGCCCCTTGAGACTCCCTGTTTCACCAAACTCCAGTTACAGTGTCATGCCACAAAGTGGCACTGCTGACCTGGCTGACTAGAAATATACACAAATAACATGCCTCTAAAGACTCTTGCCCTGATTCTCTTAGTCATGGAAAAGCGCAGCAGGTCAGGCAGCATCTGAGGAGCAGGAGAATCGACGTTTCGGGCATGAGCCCTTCTTCAGGAATCTTCCTGAATCTGCGCTTTTCCAGCAACACATTTTCAGCTCTGATCTCCAGCATCTGCAGTCCTCACTTTCTCTTAGTCATGGTCCAAGTTTCATCTCTTACTCTGGCTAAATTAATACCACTTTTCATCCCCATATTTCATTAATTGATTTGTTTTGATTTCCCTTCCTAGAAAAACTAAGAGCCAGAGACAGTAATAGGATGGGGTGGAGAAATATGGCTGATGAAGAACAGGTCCAGAATTTTGATGGGGTAAAAGACAATGAACTATGTAGCAAAGATAAGGAAGAAGTCCAGGCCAGGTGCTGGCTCCTGAATGGAGAAGGTTGGTGTATATGGAGAGCGAGATGTTGTAAATGCATATTGTTTGACAAAATAGTGATACGGTAAGATAAAATAGCATTGCAGGTGGCTTATATCATCAATAGGCTAAGTGTGCAAATGACTTACTGTCTTTTTCTGCAAATTCTACATAACACTATATAAATGAACATTATCCAATCCCTGGTACTCAGTTGATTCTCATATTCGCTCATCCTGAATTATTGAAATGGTTTTAGTGGTGACACCCAGATGGTGTTAAATTAGGAGCTTCACAGTCCTGTGGCAGTATACAATTTTATACGTCCAAACCAGAATGGTTTATGAATAGGAAAGTAAGTGAGATATTTTGGACTTTGTACATTTTTTTCTTGATTGTTTTTTTGGGATGTGGGAATTGATGGAAAAGCCTGCCCTAATTGCCTTACCGCTTAGCCACTCATGAGGCCATTAATAATATGGATCTGAAGTCATATGTTCACCAGCCAGGGAAAGAATGGTAGGTTTCTTTAGCACATATTCATGGGGCTAGCATTTAATTCCATTTTTAGGAATTAATTTTGTTTAAATTCCAGCAGCTACCTTGGTTGGTAATGAAACCAGACCATTAGTCTGTTTCTCTGGATGATTAGTCTAGTAACATTACTGCTACACCATAACCTTTGCTTGTGTTGTTTCTGGTATTAGTTGCAGGACTACCTTTGTAAGCTTCAGGACTTGTGCTTTTGCATCCTTAAAAGTAAAATACCGTAAGCACTGGATGATGACATAAATATTAGAAATTGCATGGTTTCTATAGAGTGCATTGAGGAAGAGAATCTAAATTTGAATGGTATTACCAAGTATAGACATCTAAATATTTACTCCTCTCCAGTATCAACCATCTTGCCAATGATTAGTGGAGTAGTAGGATTTACTAGAAGTGGCTTTTTGCACAAATAATCACAATGTATTGTTGGGTTTACTGATGTTTCAGCAGGAAAAAAGTTTTAAATAAAAGTTAATGTGCACTATATTAAATACTTAGGGGTTGCCTCATCTGGAACATGTGCTGGTACATTTCCTGGAATTTCTTGCCATGAACACAGGAAGGAACTGTCATACAATAACTGACTTCCAGCAAAGAAGCCAAGAAATCATGTTTGTTCAGTATGTTATTAACTTTAATAACCAACATTCTACTTTGAAACACCCTATCTAACTATTCAATTGGTGTTCGATGGCAGTTAAAAAGTAAAGAATCTTTTAAAGCCTGGAATGTAGAAGGTTGGTGGACATGGTGAAATATTGAAATATTTACTGCACTGGTAATCCAGAGGCCTGAGCTAATTATCTAGAAACGTTGAAATTCCACCAAAACAACTGGAGGTACTGAATAAAATAATGAAATAGATTTGAAATAGAAAAGTTGGTGTCACTAATAGTAACCATGAATTGGTTATTCCATACAACCATGTAGTCATTCCAAAAATAAATTGATTCATTAATGTCCTTTAGGAAAGCAAGTCTGCCATCATTACCTGACTTATATATGATCCCAGGCCCTTGGCAACATGGTTGACTCTTACCTGCCCTTCAAAAAGGGTGGCATGTCTCTCAGCAAAGTTCCCTCTCAGCTGCATGTGCATACAGCTGCTTCCAGATTCCACATAATGTGATTAGTGTCGACATGCCGATTTTGCCATTGACTTCTGGTTCTATGAACAGGCCTCACTAAGAAAATGAAACAGAATGTTGGTATAAAGTGTAAGGTTGGGTAAATGTACCCTGACTAACCTTGACCAGTTTGCAGGAACCCTTTTCAACTCCAGTTCATTACACAGTGAGATAAGTAAAGGAGATAACTTAATTTAAAACTTTAGTAAGGAAAACAATATTTATCAGACTCTACTAATGTACTTTAATTAATCTTTATCAAACTTATCAACTTCTTCACAGGATTCTTCAATAAAAAGTCTAAAATCTCAAGGTAAATCATCTCAAATCTATGCTAGCTATCTAGCTTAGATTAGATTACTTACAGTGTGGAAACAGGCCCATAAAGGCCACACCAACCCGCAACCCACCCAGACCCATTCCCCTACACCTAACACTACGGGCAATTTAGCATGGCCAATTCACCTAACCTGCACATTTTTGGACTGTGGGAGGAAACCGAAGCACCCGGAGGAAACCCACGCAGACATGGGGAGAATGTCCAAACTCCATATAGAAAGTCGCCTGAGGCGGGAATTGAACCCGGGTCTCTGGCGCTGTGAGGCAGCAGTGTGCCACGGTGCCACCCTATCTTCACTCTATCTACAGGTCCCTACCTCTGGTTTTGAATCCTTTATCGAGAGAATGTTCAGAAAAGATTTAAGGTGATGTTACGAGGAATGGAGGGTTAGAGATATAAAAAGAGATTGGAAAGTCTGGGAGTTCCATTGGGGCATAGGAGGTTGAGGGGTGACCTTATTGAGGTTTATAAAATCATGAGGAGATTAGATAAGTTGAATAGCAAGGGTCTTTCCCATAGGGTGGGGGAGTTCAAAATTAGGGGTCATATTTTAAGGTGAGAGAGGAAGGATTTAAAAAGGACATGAGGGACAACATTTTTCACAGAGAAAGGTTCATGTGTGGAATGAACTGTCAGGTCTAGTGGTGGATGCAGATACAGTTACAACGTTTAAACGACATTTGGATAAGTATGGAAAAGGTTTGGAGGGATATGGGTCAAGCACAGGCAAGTGGGACTAGTTTAATTTGGGTTCACGGTCACCATGGACTGGTTGGACTGAAGGAGCTGTTTCGATGCTGTATGACAATGGCTGATAATAGCTGTTCAATAAAGCTGGTACAAGCTTTACATCAAACTTTGGGGGTTAGCCGATGTTTCGGGATTTGCAGTCACTATATTGGGCTTCCCGTGTCATCTGGAGTTGGCTCTGGTCTTCGGGTCATCCTACCAGAGTGGTCCTTTGGAGGTGCCATTAAAGAAGGTGTAAAAAATCGGTGTAAAAAAACTGGTGAAATCCGAGTTCAGCTCGGATTTCACCAGTTTCCTCATTTCCCCTCCCCCCAGCCTGTCTCAGTCAAATCCATCAAATTCAGCACCGCCTTCCTAACCTGCAATCTTCTTCCCGACCTCTCCGCCCCCACCCCAGTCTGACCTATCACCCTCACCTTGACCTCTTTCCACCTATCACATTTCCGACGCCCCTCCCCCAAGTCCCTCCTCCCTATCTTTTATCTTAGCCTGCTGGACCAACTTTCCTCATTCCTGAAGAAGGGCTAATGCCCGAAACGTCGATTCTCCTGTTCCCTAGATGCTGCCTGACCTGCTGCGCTTTTCCTGCAACACATTTCCATCTCTGATCTCCAGCATCTGCAGACCTCACTTTCTCCTGTAAAAAATCGGTGCAAACTGGGTCTCCAGGTTGCCTCTTTTATCTCCCTCTTCATGGTGTTTCTTGAAGATTCTATGGCCTGTGTTGAATATAAGCATTTGGTGGAGCCAGGAAGATCCAGTGAGAGGTTAGAGATGAAGATCCAAGTTTGCAGGTTACAGAACGAGGTTATGAATCTTCAACTATCTAGTGCTGGCATTGTCCTTGTCATTGTTCTGAAACAATATGGCCATTAGCATCTGGCCAAGGCTTGAATGTTTTCAATGAGAAGTAGATTGTCCAAGACTTGGCTGCATGAATACTGTCTGTTCCAGCTCTGCAGTTTGCAAATTACAGATTCCAGCTAGATTTAAAGTTGACTTCCATGTTTTAATTTATTAAACATGCCCTTGAAAAAGAATCAATATTTCTGGAATAATCCTGGAGGCCTTTAGAGTTATCTGACCACCATACTGTCTCTCAGTTATTTTCAAGAAGGCGGTTCACCAGCACCTACACAAAGACAATCAAAAATACCAGTAACACTCACAGTCCATGAATGAATACGAAATTAAACTAGTAGAAAAATAATCTGCATTTTTCAGAGCTAAACGTATCAGATCAATTTTGAAAGTTTAAATTAATGGTGAAGATCTCTTGCATACCACCAGAGTGTGTCAGAGACAAAACAAATCTCCATGCAATGCTTATAACTCCCTGCTGTTGTGATACATAGAAACAGAATTTAAAGTTGGAGTGAATTCAAGACATATGTTTGGCGGCAATGGGAAATGTTTTGTAGGTTTAGGTAAATCCCCACTTCTCAGAAAATGCTGATTTTTGTTATTTTTAGCAAGTAACGTCACCACAGTGTCAGGAGGTTGCTTTCTCACTCGAAAGGGATGACCGGTGGCGAGTTTAACCTGAAGGTCACCATACCTTGGGTGAGGGGCAACGTTGAGAGGGCAGAGTCTTCATGGCAACTTCAGCCTTCCCATCCATAGCACTAAGAAAAGAATTGCACATAATATTCCAAAAATGGCCTATCCAATATCCTGTACAGCCACAACATGACCTCCCAACTCTTATAGTCAGTGCACTGACCAATAAAGGCAAGAAACCTGCACCCTAAGACCTTTTTTTTTAGCAAAATTCCATGAAACAACATCTGGGCAAATGACAGATGGTCTGAAAAATTATCTTAAAAAGCATTTTTTACAATTCATTCATTCTGTTTAACTTCTTGTTGGACAAATGCAAAATAAGCAAACAACACAGTCAGAAAGCAGTTTAAAAACTGGGAGCTGAATTTCAGATGTAATCAACACTGGAAAATAGTTAACTGTGACTGGTTTTGGTGACTGTCAGCCCCACTGTCCAACCATTGTGACTGTACCTGACAGTCCTGCCCTTTGATTGGATCAAGCAGCCTCCATACTCACTCACCCACGTTTTGATTGGTTCAAGCATCCTTCAGTTGTGTTTTCTAGACTTGATTGGTTCCAAAGGTTTTCCATTCAGCTCTGTCACTAATTTGATTTTTCTGAAATGGTGTTACAGCATTAGCTACTACATCAACAGAACTATTAATACTCACTTGCCTATCATGTAGGTTAAGTTGAAAATATTAATTTTTGGATCATTACTTCCATTTGTATTCCAATGGGAATATTTCCATTTGATATTTTCTAACCAACCTGTTTAGAGATATTATTATACACCTCTGGAGCAGGTGGGATTTAAACCCAGACCTCGTGGCTCAGAGGGAGGGACATCACCACTGTGTCACAACAGCTATCCATTAGAGTTTATGTGAACTGAAAGCATTGTCTCAAGAATAACATTAATTTCCAACCCACAAGCATTATGGGATAAATTTGCTGTCACTAATCGTTCTTGCTGGCATTGTATTAATCTATACTTCTGGTACTATGTGGCAAGGATGTCATACAATATCTTGGACAGTAGGTAGACTCAGTCTTGATTAAACAGTAAATGTTAAATTCATATTACTTAAAGGCGAGTTAAATTACATCTGAAATTCATGATTAATTCTAGTGAGACTCAACCATTACCAACAACTACAAAAACAGAAATTGCTATAAAATGCAAGAGGTCTGGCAACTTCTGTGTGAGAAAACAACAAGACTTCTTCTTGTTTTTGTTTCTGATTTCCAGTATCTGTAGTTCTTTGCTTTTTTTTGTTTAGTGTTAGACGTTACTTCATTAGCTACATACTGTTAACATTAAGAGCAATCACGAAAGCACTGGTTGCACTTAGAACACACTAATCAACTCTGATGAATACATCATATTGAGATAAGCAACTTTTCTGCACCAGTAGAATTTCACTAAGTGATTGAACAAATGACTACATTCTTTGTCATCATTAGTTACAAGCAGGACATTGGAAGAACACCACATTCTGCTCCAAATAGTTACTTAAGATCTTTAATCACCCAAACCACTAAATCAGACTGAGCAATTTCCAAGCGATTGTACCTCCCACAAGGTGTACTGGAACGCCAACAGAGTTTGCTGGGTAAAACTGCTGTTTGGTGTACAACCAACAACATTCTGACCACCGATGTTGTACTAGCAATGGAACTACAACAACTTATCTTTATGTAGTGCTTTTGATTTCTTAAAACACATAAAGGTATTTCACAGGAATCAAATTTGACACCAAAACACATTGGGTGATATTGGGCTGCGTAGTTAATAACTAATCAAAAAGCTAATGAAGAAAATATGAAAGGAGAAAAGAAAATACTTCTGGGGAGGGTATTCCAGGCTTAAGTAGCTGATGTTTTGCTGCCAAAGGTAGAACAAAAAATGAGAGATGATCAAAGCCAGAATTAAATGAGTACCGATGCCTTAGAATGTGGTGGAACTGGAGGAGATGTCAGACTCAAGAGAAGGTAAAGTCCTGAAAGGATTTTAAATTAAGGATGAGAATTTTAAAATTGAAAGTATTGCAAGTCGAGGGGCACAGGAACAGGAATCAATGTGAGTAAGGACATTTTAAGCACTTTTGGAAGACTGGAATACTGCATCCAATTCTGGTCTCACTGCTACAGGGAAGGATGTTGTCAAACTTGAAAGGGTTCAGAAAAGATTTACAAGGATGTTGCCAGCATTGGAGGGTTTGAGCTATAGGAAGAGGCTGAATAGGCTGGGGCTATTTTCTCTGGAGTGTTGGAGGCTGAAGGATGTCCTTATAGAGGTTTATAAAATAATGAGGGGCATAGATAGGGTAAAGCGACAAGGTCTTTTCTCTGGGATGGAGGAGTCCAAACCCAGAGGGCATAGATTTAGGATGAGAGGGGAAAAATTTAAAAGGGACCTACAGGGCAACTTTTTCACGCAGAGGGTTATGCCTGTATGGAATGAGCTGCCAGAAGAAGTGGTGGAGGCTGGTACAATTACAATGTGCAAAAGGCATCAGAGTAGATATATGAATAGGAAGGGTTTAGAGGGATCTGAGCCAAGTGCATGCAAATGGAACTAGGTTCATTTAGGATATCTGGTCGGCATGGACAAGTTTGACTGAAGGATCTGTTTCCGTGCAGTACATCTCTAGGACTTAATGACTCTATGTAGAAACCAATCTATGGTAATGAGGATTGGTTAAGTTGAGAGAAAAGTGGTTAAGGAAAATTATTGCATTCCTTATATGCTTTGAAGAAAAAAGGCTCACAAGTAGAAGACTATACTTTTCTCTGGGGTGGTTTCAGTGTGAAGGGTTGCTGAAGGTAGGATGCCAGATCACTCGGCAGTGGGGATTCCAGACTGTTACAATGACAATGTAAAAGATTTTCTAATTATGGTTTTAGTTTATAACACCTAAATGATGCCAATGTTTTCAAATTCTGACAATTTTTTTGCCAACATGAGTTTGTATCTGTTTGTAATGAAGACCAAAAGATGTGTCAGCCATATGGGGATCCACAACTTTATTTTTGGCCTTACTGATAAATGACACCCATTAGTGCCCAGTTAGCAGGACAAAATAATAATTAATTATTGTAATATTGGGGACTCATGTAAATACAGATATTAGTTTAAAACATATGTGTATTTCAAAACCAGTTTTATATATTACATTTCTCAATCTTAAATTTTGCAATCCATTTCTCATCCATTGAATGGCTGTTGCTAACTTTCTTCTACAAAGCAGGTATGATATACGGAGACCAGTTGGTTCCACTTCTTCCATCCAGAAGAACAATCTCTTATATGTTTGTTCTAATTGTTATAATTTCTGAGGTTTTGCATCCACTATTTACATCTGTCCATTCAATGTGCCAATCGTTCCTTTTCGTAAAATCTTTCCGTTAAATCAGCACTAAACCTGTATCTATCTAGTTTGAATCTTAACCTTTTCATTTATATTCCCATAATTCCTACTTCCCTTTTCATTACTGGTTTTTATCACAAATTAAGATCATCCCAGCTACTTTTTTTTTGTGAAAAACTAAAGAGACAACCCAGACCTCAAATACTCGTAATTAACATCATGATCTTCTCTGCACTGACTCCAGCACTTGAACAGCTTCTTTCTACTTCAGAGACTGAAGCTGTAAAAATCCTCAAGGTTGGCTTGTCCAGAGCAAGGTGCAGTTCAATCATGATTTCTTATTGTATATACTTTGAGTTTTGGTTAATTAGTTCAGCATTCTTTTTGTTCTTTTAATGCTATTTTGAAATGGTTAATCATAATCCATTATAATTCTCTGGATTGCAGTAACTGGGTTTGAGGTTAAGTGATCAAAGACCCAATATTGGACATTCTAAATTAACCCATAACTGGAGAAATCAGGTCTTGACAGAAAGTTAGCCAATCTAAATTAAACAGCACTCTGGAGCTATTGGCTACAGAGAACAGTTGAAACCAAGATCAAAGAGATTCCAAAGGTTCAAAGGGAAACACTATGGTTTTGTATTGGAGAAGCCTGAGGATTGTGTATTAGACAATCTGGCAACTTGATTGCCTGATTTTGTACAATTTACATTACCGGCATGACAACAGTGAAGGGTGTTGGCAGGATCTCATTGGATAATTTGAAACCAGCTCATGACCCCATTGACCAAAGGCCACAGAACATTCTGGAAAGTCTGGAGCATGCTGAAAACTCAGTAAAGACTCAGTGAAGACTTGCAACAAGTTTCATGGCAGGAGATCAAGCAGTGCCAGAAGAAAATCCACTTTGACCTGTGAGACCCACTGTCATGGATGAGATTCAGGCCTACATCAGAGAAGGAGGACAAAAATCATTGAGGATAATTTCCTTTCTTAGATGATGGAGCTACATAGAGAATAAATATTGTGAGAATTTGGGAAATGCTCATATCATGTTTTTAATAAGAAATTTTTTAAAATAAGATTGAGTTGAACTTTAAACTGAATTCTATATCTGCCTCAACAAAACAGTACTTAGGCAAAGTGTTTTTAATACAGAAACTGGTAGAAGTGTCCAAAGCACAGACAGCAGGTTTGATAATTATATATGGTACCTTGGAGTAACCAGTGATATTACTGTGAGCTCCAGTAAGACATTTGACCTTGTAAAATCCAAAACCTCCTTCATTGTAGCTTTAACATCATAAACAGTGTCGAAATAAACTTACATTAATAGCTACAATGAAATCTAACCTCCACTTGTATCAACACAGGGAATGTCCTCACACGAAGCAAATCCAATACTGGTCTCTTACAGTAACTTAAATGGAAATGAGAGAAATAGTGTGAATGTCAGTTCATGTAGCTTTAACTTCCTAACAATGTGTTTTAAAGGATTAAAATGAAACATGAAACTTTCCGATTATACTCTCTCTGCCTAGAGTAATATCCAGGCATGGTGTACTAAGCAGGAAGTAAGCATGTGTGCTAAACAAGTGCCAGATATTGGCTGCACCAACAAGGTGGATTCCATGTTTGATGTTCAATAACATTATCATCATTGAACCTCCCAATATCAGAATCCTGGAGTCACCATTGAACTGGACCAACAACATAAATAATGTGACTACAACAGAAAATCAGAGGATAGCTATTGATTGTGGTGAATGTCCTTTCCTAATTCCCCAAAATCTTCATGCAATCTACAGGATATAATTCAGGAAGCGAATGGGGGGGGGGTGGGTGCGATCGAACACCATCCAAGAAGCTGAATAGTGTCCAGGACAAAACCGTGTACATGATCGGATCGCAGGATTCAAATTTTGTCAGCGATGAGTGCCATTGGCTAGATGCATCATGGTTTCTTCAGCTTCTGTGGCCTAGATAAGCAAGGCACATGAGAACATTACTATGCCCATGTAACACATAGTGATTTGATGATACATTGGCATTTATTCACCATCCCTGGGAGAAAATCCTTGAAATCCCTATCGAACAGTACTGTGAATGTACCTTGGCTACATGGACTTCAGTGGTTTATATTCTCCCCATATTCTCAAGGACAATTTAAGATGGGCAATAATTGCTGGCCTTGCCAGCTTTGCCTAGATTCTGTGAATCTTTAAAAATCCAGACAATTGTATACAAAAGCCTATGAAGAAGGAATAGAGCCCAGAAGACTGTTATGAAACTGAGTGATTTATCAATAAATAAAAGATAATTATTAGCAGTCACTATATCTCAATTAATCTGAATATTTACCCACGGTGTCTGAATTGTTTAATGAGCTTCAGTGAATTATTTACATAATTGAGGTGATGGTACCTTTTTCAATTTTTATAACATAACCAAGAAGAGTGAAAAACTGATGCTGTTGTGAACGACACAACTTTTCATTGAACTATTTTGACAAGTTGGATCATATTATTAAGCTACACCACATTATAGAATGCTATCCTGTTCTTATCACACCTTGAAGAATAAAAAGTTTTTTTTAAACTCATTATATCTGTAAATTAAATTTGGTTCAATGAAGAAACCTATAATAAAGTTTATGTGTGGAAATGTGATATAGTAATTACCTCACATTTTTTGAAAAGCCCACACACCATGAAAGATTCAACCCCATAATTAAGTGTGTGCCACATAAATTCTGTCTCCAAACAGTTCTCCTTCATGATGTCAATCTCTGAATATGTTTCCTTTGGATCTCCAATGCACTTCTTGCATGCAAAATTCTGGACCAACTGGTGAAATGGATTTTTGGCAAAAAAAAAGGAAAGTTATTTTAAGGAGTATTTCAGTGTCCTGGGCAATTGACTATACAAGAGGCTAATATATTACATTAGACTGATACCTTCAGGATATGAAAATAATTTCAGTCATTCCCACTGCTCTTCTCCTATTTTTGTATTTAGTAAAAATATCTGTTTAGCTTCAGGTGCAGTTGCTTATTAAATGAATAATAAAACATATTTGTAACATCATTTAACGATTTTGTGACAATAATGAATCTCAGGATATTTGGTTGTAACTGTTACTGAGTCAACAATTGCTTTTGCTTTTAATTTTGCCTTATGTTAGCCAGTCACAGATAAATTAAACATTTTTTTTTCATATTTATATGATTTACCATTCTTGAAAAAATACCTTTGGTCAAGACTGATTCCTCTTCCCAGTTTAATTGCATGAGATTTGAAACTAGATCAAATATATTGTGATTAAAATCATTTTCTCAAGTTTCTTCAAAGTTACCATATTATTGATTACTCCAGAATAAGCACCAGAATTCAGAAAGTGAATGTCACTTAATATAAGGAGCTTTATTTCGATGAGGAATTTCTCTACAATATTTAAATAAGTATGTAGGTTTCTCTTTTTAAAAATCCTAACTTTGATTTATACTGAAGCAGCAATTATTTGGGCAGGATGGAATTAAACAAAAATAACACTCTCACCAGTACCTCAACACCTCAAAGACATTGGTGAGATTAATTCTCAACCTCATTTGTGTGCCAGTGGTCAGCTGCCCACATGAAATAGGTAAGAGTAGCAGCTAACCAGAAGGCAGGAGTAGTAGTCCAGGTGGCAGGAAGCCACAAGCAAAGACCACAGGAACATTGGCAGAGAAGAAGATAAATCACAGGCAGGGACCTCTGAGAAAGATCTGGTGAGAGGGAGATGGAGAAGAGCTTAGAGTAGGGGAGGCCTTCCATTCCTCTTTGCCCTACAAAGTAGGTAAAGCAAATTATTTTAAATTGGTGTATTTGAGCTTTTTCTGTCTTTATCTAATGGAAAAGCTGCTTCTTCACTAAGGCCACTATTGAAATCACAATTGCAGTCTGATGACATTGCCAGACATTGGTGGTTATATTTAAGGAACAAAGCTTCAACTGGCCATCCCTGTCATCTGCTCAGAACAGCAGCTTCAAATGAAAAACAAGTAGCTTCCAGCCGAGTATCTCTAGGCATGTCATCTACCTGGTTTTACGTGCCTGCCATACAGCACCTTTCTTTGTCATGGAGCACAATAAATGAGTAGAGATATGAATGGGCAGAGTCATTGTGCTAAATCATCAAATTAGCCTGACATGCCTTCATTTGAAGAGCTCCTTAGCTTATTGAAATGACTAAGTTTTTTGCACAATTAATTACTTTTGAAGTGTAGTTGCTTTTGTTATCGCAGCAGAAATGACAGCTATTTTGTGTCAATGCTGCCCTACTAACATCAGTAACTGTTGCCTTTTCTCTGCACTGTGGTTCACAATTGAAAACTAGCCAAACCCTTTCAGGGGAGCTTTAGTAAATTTCTATCAACTGTTGGCAATCAACAATTTAACTTTTAATATTTGATTTAAATATCTTTCACTGAGAACATGACAGATTGTAAATTTGAATATTACAAATTATACCTGCAAAATCAAAACATCATTGAAGAGTTTTGTCAAGTTAAAAAGTATGTGAATAAAGGCAACTACACTGAGATGCCTTAAGCTTCACTTTGTTCTAACTTAGTTCATCATAAGATGGCATCACTGAGTTTGTTGAAAAATGATTCCCTGTGTTCTGATATGAGAGTGCATGTATCCTAATGATAAAAAAACTGATGTTGCTAGTGTAAGTCAGTACTATCGTCAATGACTCTTCAATACTTATTTTCTGTCTGGACAGTTGTATTAAGTGACATCAATGCCTGAGAAGTTTCGGAATGTAGCTTTGATTTGATTTCCTTCTATCTTATGCTGTTCTTGTTATTAAGACGATAATTACAGTAGCAGCACTGTTTTCATTCAGTGGCTTTAGTTCTGGGACAGTATTGAGTACAGTAAACAGTGTGTCTGAGCAGCTGCTATCATCTGTGAGCAAATTGAACGTGACCAGAAATACACAGACCTCTGTTTCATGTGAAGGCTGACTCTTGGCAGGATCGCCTTTTGTAGTGGTCCCAGAAAGTTGGCCAAGTCATCTTACGATGATCTGGCATTTGAAAAAAAATTACAAGATGCTGTTTAGACCATGAGACATCGAGTTGGCTAAGCTGCTTCTTTCCCTGAAACCCACAGGAAAAGCAGTTGTGTCACACTGGGATCTTCGATCAGATTTCCAGAAATGGTTCACTGCAGATTTTCTTTTAGTGCTGATGTTAGCTAGCCAACATGTTGCAAAACCGTTAAAATTTTAGTGTATTTGTGATTCATCTTAGTTCAAATTCAATCATTATTAGTTAACCTAATATAGTTGGCCTTTGAAAATATTTTTTCCTGAATGGAATTAATAATAAAAATCCATTTATTTTAAATATGAGTTAATTATTTAAGTTAGTGGATACATTCCACTTGATGATGTGTTATTTAGCAACTGCCATACTTGTTAGTTTTGACTCTCACTTAGTTCTTTGCCCTCTCTGTCAATGTAACTATTCATTTTAATTATCTTCTGAGAAGCAGAATGTTTTCATGCCATACAATAATGCATTAATGGAAAATGTATCTTATGGTCACAGATATCTCCCAGAATTTGTTTCAATTTCCTGTGGAAATTGGAGAGGACCTTCTCAGATTCTCCCTCATGAATTGATTTAGAGCTTATTTCCTCTAGTTTCTTGGTCTCTTCCAAGCATTACATGGCTAATGATGGTGGATGTGCTCGTCCCACTAGTAGAATGACCACAAGAGGGACAGCAGAGTGGTTCAATGTTAGTTTTGGATTCAATGAAGTCAAATGGCTTCAGATCAAACACGGGCAAGAAAACCTCTTCCAGATTATGATCTGTTGGCCTTCCTCTGATTAATGATAATGGCAGAATAAGGAATGAGCCAGATTGTGAGGTGTTATGTTGTGATTACATTCAATTCTGCTGTCACCAATGATTCACATTCTTCTCATAGATACGCAGTTTAGAGCCGCAAGTTCTGTTCTGAATCTATCCTATTTTGCATTGCAGTAATGCTATGCATAATGCATCTCTATGTTTGACCACTCACTGAAGAAGAAATACTGTAGAAAGCCTACAACATGTATTCGAAGTTTGGAACTTCAGTGTTCAAGAATGGCTGAATAGCACCACTATTGATTGAACTGATCGAGTCCTGAAGGATACTTCTGCGAAACTGGGTGTGCAGTGGGCGGACAGAGAACCAACAAGATGGTCAAATGTATTTGAACCCAGCATTACTAATCTACCTGTTGTAGATGCATCTCCTGTGAGAAGAGTGGTACAAGTGACCACTATACAGTCCTTGTGGAGATGAAGTCCGATCACCATACTCAGAATGCTTACATTGTGCTAATTTGAATAGATTCAGAACAGATCTAGCAACACAAAACAAGGATCAACATGGATCATTAGCAGAAGCAGTATTGCATTTAGCCATAAATCTCTGAAGTTCATGGTCTGGATTGTCTGTCACAACTATAACCAGCAAGCCAATGGTTTGACATGCTGATAGGGTCAAAGGGTTGGAACAACACAACAAGAAAAACTCCTATGATTTGGAATACCCTAAATTACTCACAGCATTAGGCAAATGCAATACTGAATACATCACATTAAGGAAGGATGCTATACTATTATGTATCTACACATCCAGAAAGGTTCTGCAGTCCTTAAAGAAGAAAGTTGAGAAGGATCATGAGGAAATGCTCAAAATTGGTGACCAGACAAATTGAATGGTGTTCAGATGTGGTTATTGTACCCAAACCCAATGGTTGATCAAAATATATGTTGATCTAACACAACTCCAAAAGACAGTAGCAAACAAATTCATTCTATGTCTACAGTCAACAAGAATTTAGCCAAACGTCTCAAATAGAGATTTTAACCAAATTTGATGCTCACACTGGATTCTGGAAGGTGCTTTCACATGAGCAATCAAGACTGTTTCCTGTACTTATTTCTCTTTTTGGGACATAATGTTCACAACAAGGAGCAGTCTTATCGGGAGCAGTTGCTAACTCACTATGATGTAAGTCATTGGACATAGCAGTTGAGCCAAGGGACCTGTATGGATAAGGGACTTCAACAGAAATGGTACGGTTGTCTGAGAGTCAGCAGACCAGCACTGATTGTATATTTTTTGTACAGCTGAAGGAGTTGCACAGAGGAATCAGAGGAGCCTTGTCTCATTGCAAAACTTTCATTCACTAATGTTTAATTGGGATGAATCCAATGAGGAACTATGGCAAGGATTCATAGACCAACTAAGCTCAAGATCAGAATCAAGGTCAACAGTTCTCAAGCCTAAAAACATACCATTTTATGAGTCTGAAGAGAATGTATTCCAGAAGAATTGTGTGACTTTCAAAATGACCAAATTTGTAATGTCATCCGAAGATGAAGTGGAAGCAAATGCAAATTAGGTGGACATCTGAATGTGTAAATCTTAACTATAATAAAAAAGCTTGTGAGTGGATGTTTTATGAATTAATGGATCCAATAGGCTATTGTTGAAGAGTACATTAGTCTCCACCTAATCTGATAATGTCACATGGTGTTGGATGGAAAATCAAGGAGTCTACCTTTAGATCCCAAAAGGGAGAAATGTATCATCTCTAGCTCCTGTTAGTCTTGATGATAATGCCTAACTAGTAAATGTAACTTGTATCTATTGCTATGCAATGAAACATACCTTGTTATTAAGAACTCTTTTTGTTAAGAATCACTAGTGCTTTATCCCCTATCATTGCTCAACACCATTGATCTAGGGAAAGTAGGATTGACGGTAGCTCTGTAACACAATCACAAACTGCCAATGGTTAGTGCTCCAACATACAACAAGAATGATGCTACAAGAAGGCTTTGTGAGAAGGGATTGGGATGTTGAAGAAGCTTGCTGAAAACATCTGGGGGAGAAGGGGATTCCAAGAGGAAGAAGGTAGAAAGGAGGCTGCAAGGAGGGAAAGGCAGGGAGACTTTAAGGGGCATGGTGGCAAAGACTCGATCATTGCTAGGGGTGATGGAATGAAGACATTAAGGCTGCAAGCTGCCTGGGGATGATGGCAAGAAGGTAGGGAGTGCGTTGACAGGTGGGAAGACAGGAAAGTTGCATTGGGGCTGGTAGAAGACTGCAGGTGGAATGTGGGAATTGACTGAGAAGCTGCAAGGGGATGGGAAGAAATAGGGAGGTGAGAGCAAGGCTGCAAATCAGTAAGATGACTGGTGAGGAGAGGGTACTGTAAAGAACAGAGAACTATTTCAAACCTGTCAACAAAAGAAACATTCAGCTAATTGGAAAACACTTATGCCTGAAATCACAGACGTAATAAACTACTTGTAAATCAATGTGGAATCTTTATCTTAAAGCAGCATATGTTTGGAAACTGCTATCTAGAGAAAGGACAATGGATGCTATTATAATAAACACTATGACAACTGTTAAATTTAAATTTGTGATTGACATCTAAGATGGAATAAAAAGAGTTATGACTCCCTGGTTAAAATTTTTCCAGCTTTGTGCATATGTGATGGAAATGCTCAGCTGTGACTTCACCAGCCTACAGAACCATAGAACCAGAGAAATGATATAGCACAAAACAGGGCCCGTTCGCCCCATCTTGTCCATGCTGACCCAAAGACACCCAGATGCCCTTTCTGATCACATCTTCCTGAACACTGTCCCATAGCCCTGCAGCTTACAGCACCTAAGGTCCAGATCCAAGTATTTTTAAAAAGATTTTAGGGTCTTTGCTCCTTCACCAACTCAGGCAGTGAATAACAGGCACTCACCACTTTCCGCGTCAAAGCATTTTTCCTTATGTCTCCTCTAAACTTTCTGTCACTTCACCTGAAGGTATGACCCCTGATTTTAGAACTCTCTGCAAAGGAAACCGGTTCCCCCCCCCGTCTACACTACCTCTCCCCCTTACACTTTTGTATATCTCAATCATGCCACCCTTCAAACCTTTCTGTTCCAAGGAAAACAACCCCAAACTCTCCAATCTCTCCTCGTAGCAACAATTCTGCAGCCCTGGCAACATTTTAGTGAATCTTCTCTGCACACTCTCCAGGGTGATTACATCCTTCCTGTAGCTTTCGGAGCCCTACTTTTTCATCAGATAGCTCTGAGGAACTCCGAGGAGCAGCACTCTGAAAGCTAGTGTTTCCAAATAAACCTGTTGGATTATAAACTGGTGTTGTGTGATTTTTAACTTTGTACACCCCTGTCCAAAGCCAGCTCCTCCACATCAACCTTCCTGTAATGTGATGACCAGAACTGCACACAATACTGTTATGGCCTCACCATGTTTTTTTATAGTTTCATCATTATATCCATACTTTTGTATTCTATACCTTTGCCAATGAAGGAGAACATTTCATATGCCTTATTTACAATCTTAACGACCTGTACTGCTACCCTTAGGGACCTGTGCATTTGCACAAGATCTGTTACTTCATCTATCCATCTAAATATATTCACATTTATTGGGTATTCCTTTTTACTGTTTAATCTCCCTAAATGCATTATCTCACAATTATCAGAGTTGAACTTCACCTGCCACTTGCCTGCCTACTCTACCAACCCATCTATATCAGTCTGGAGTTTACTGCTATCCTCTATGCTATCCACTACATGGCCAAACTTGTGTCTCTGCAAATTTCCCAGTTATGCCCCCTCCCCAAGTTTAAATCCAAATTGTTAATGTATAAAACAAACAGCAGGGGTCCCAACACTGAGCCATGTGGAACACTACTTGAAACAGCTTTCCATTTATAAACGCAGTCATTGACCATGACACTTCGTTTCCTGTAACAAAGTCAATTTTGGAACCAATTCAACACATAAACCGATATCCCATGGGCCTTTACTTTTTTGACCAGATGTATGATGATGGAACTTGTCAAATGGATGGAATATTCAGGATAATGGCTTTTTTGTGTGTAGATGTGTGTATCAACTATTGTGGAAAAATAAACTTTGGTTGCTAACTGATGACTATTGTCTTTGCATTAATTTACATGTTGTTGTGATTATTAATGACTTCCTTGTTTGTTGTGGCTTTAAATTTAATGTAAGTATGATGCTAATCAAGGATATTGTTGAATTATTCCAATTCTGCTTCTCTGTGTGTCAAATGCACCATACTTCAACACAAATGCATAAGATAATTTTACGATGTGACTATATCACCTCATAAGTGAGTTAGTGAGATTGAAGCAGGAGTCCCTCAAAGAAGTATTTCATTCCTTATTTACAGCCTCTGAATTTTTCTTTTTCTAATATTTGCTACTGGGCTAGCAATTTTAAGTGTGGTTAGTTTTAATTTTAATTGTGGAAATATTTATCGATCAGTTGCAACATGTATTTTCTTCTGTACCCAAGTCCACTTACATGAAAAGAAACAGCACGTTACTACAGATAAGTGGGGTATTAATTTACTGGAAAGTTTTTTTGTCATTTATTGACTTGAACATAAAACCAGAGGTGGTGCATCAAGAAATTGTGTCACTATTGGTTTAAGATGATCTCATTTGCCCTTCAGATTATTACTTGTGGATTTTGTTGTAATTTTCAAGTTTTAAAGAAAATAGTAATATCCAGATATTGCATAGAATTATGTTCAACATAACAGAGCTGGTTATATAATATGAAAGACCATGTTGTGAGTAACTGTCAAAGCCGTGGTGGTAAAGTGTATCAAAACCTGAGCTTTCTATTGGCTTGTACGTTAGGTTATGGAAGAAAAAAGCTAAAAAGTTTTGCAGAACCAATAGAAACCAGTTCAATCCCACTGTGACCATTGTTCTCAATTCTGTGCATTCAATGTGATTGGGAGGATTGCATGTTGAGGAAAGCGAGGGCTGATGATAAGGGACCCAGAAACAGGAGAAGCACTGGGGCTATGATTACTCTCTCCAGACCTGACTAATAGCACAGTGGGTTTACCTGTACGACAAAGACTGCAACGATTACCTTCTCAGGGAAAACTAACAAAAGATAATAAATGTTAGTTTCACATTCCATTAATTCATTAAAGAAGTCAAGTCAAATTGGCAAACCATTATTTTTGGAAAAAAATCTTGTCCATTTTGTGATTCCAACTCAAATTGCTCTCTGAAATACTAAAGCAGCCAGTGCAGTGAAAGGGATATCAAAATCTTAGATGACTATTTTACTTCTTCATTCTTTTGCATCCATGGAAACATTTCCATTTAATAACTGGAGTCTTTCCAAACTCATAGCTTGGCAGAAATAATTTCCTTTTTCCTTCACTATTTATATATACAATAGTTTTTGGGGGCTTTGGATCTATTAGTGTGGATAATCCAACTAGGGTGTTCTTGATGTATAAACCAGAAAATCTAAGTCTAATCCATTTTTCACTTACAATTCACACATCAGATTTCTATTCGGCATCACTGGATTGCATTCAGGAGCAGAAAGTCTAGTTATTATTCCCCATCAGCCCAAAACACAAGTGAAATTGTTCTGATCCAAGGGAGCCTCAGTGAGGTTAGTTAACTAAACACAGATTGAAGATCTTATCCAAGAACATTTGACCAGTACTACTTTGCAATGAACTGGACAGTACCCATTTCTCAATAGGCTTTGGGTGGTGGAGTACAGAGTACAATGATAACAACTAAATCACCTTTGTTATTTTAGTTATGGTTACAGTAGGCTAACCTCTCAGTATGCACATTCAGGCCAATACTGCAGTCTTGTCATTGCATAACTGTCCAGGCATTCTATCAACTTCACATCACCTGCTCATGTACGTATTTACTAGTTCGCAGCTGCCTGAAACCAACATTTGCAGCTTTGAAGCAACTGAATAGGAATGAATATTGATCAGCTGTGGCTAAATGTACCCACAGTAGAGATTGAGGGCAATCAGCAAGAGAGGACCCTGTGCAGTATTAATCAAGTATTAAAGAAATCCATGCAAATATAAAAAGGTGCAGGTGTCGAATCAGAATATGATTCTGTATTTTTTCAACATAATTTATTTTTATTGAACATTAAATTGAATGAAGTTAGCAAAAATGACCTTTCTCCAGTGCTCAGGCACCTCTCAAATACACAGTGAGATTTGGAAGATCTGTGAAAAGTTTCTTGCAATTTTTTCTTAATTTCCTCAAGAATCCTGAGGGAAATCTTATCCAGTTCCTGAGAACAATTATACAGCTGTTGAGCAATTACAATGGAAAACAACCTGAAAATTGTTCCAGAATTTTCAGAAATGTCAGAGATAGGTTCTTCACACAGACAGTGGTGGGTGTGTGGAACGCATTGCTAGTCAGATACATTAGGGACATTTAAGTGAATCTTGGACAGGCACATTGATGATAGTAAAATGAAGGGTATGTAGGTTAGTTTGATCTTAGAGTAGGATAAAAGGTTGGCACAACATTGAGAGCCAAAGGCTATGTGCTATACTGTTCTAGTTTCTCTATATACCCTTTGGGCTCTTTTCTGTGTGAAATAATTTACCTATCTCCTCCTTGCTAACCTATTTAAACTTATTTAGTACACTTGCAAATTGTGAAGCATTCATTGTCATGCAGTTATTCCGATTTCACTGCTCCCTCCCCAAACCCTTCCTCTCATCAACACTCTCTTCTATAGCTTTCCTTGTCTCCGACAACAACCACAATCTTTTCTTAATATCATCATGCTTCATTTCGTGATTACCAAAGCAATGAAAGATGATGCAGAACCATAGAGACAAGGTTAGAATCAGATCAGCAATGATCTTATTGAATGTCGGAGCAGGCTGGAAGGACCAAATAGTCT
Organism: Chiloscyllium plagiosum; assembly: GCF_037043375.1. Classification (NCBI taxonomy): domain Eukaryota; kingdom Metazoa; phylum Chordata; class Chondrichthyes; order Orectolobiformes; family Hemiscylliidae; genus Chiloscyllium; species Chiloscyllium plagiosum. The sequence continues at coordinate 27,847,516 of NW_028270163.1, forward strand.
ATTCTTATTCCTTGTTCGCATATTTGAATGTATTCTTGCAATATTCAATTCAAGGTTTGCCTTTGTCATTTTGATGCTGTGTCTTTTAGTATTGCATCAATTTTAACTTTGTACTATTTGCCTTAATGTCCTTAAAAGATTAAATGTTTGACAGGAAAAAAGAACATGGAGTTGGATTGGATTATGAACTGTTATTGTATAATTCCAGCCTATTACTGTAAAGAGAAACTGCTTTGCGGAAGTACGCTGTAAAATGTAATTGTTGTTAGATGAGTGAACAAAATGACCCACTGTCAGATTGATTCGGATCATCATTCTTCAAACTAGATTTTCCACATATTCTTATCTTCCAGGTGAGGCAAGGTAGGGAGTAGGAACATTTCATTTGAGCAACTAAGATAATGACCCTTACATTGCCAGGCTCATTAAGTCTGCACATTGTTAAATCAAATTAATTTCCCTTTTGTGATTTTGTGATATTGTTCTCTGCAACTATTCTTAACTACCTCAATGTAAATACATGCAAAACTTGTTGAAGGAAGCTGTCACCCACCTACCAAAGGCTATAGTCCCATTATATCAGTACAAACATTGAAGGCAATGTTCCAGATTTAAATTCCTGCACAGTGGTATGCACTGCTTGGCTACACACAGAGAGATTTTCATTTTCAGCAGTCCCTTGATTCAATGATAACATCAACTCAGGGTTGCAAGTTAGTGTAAGTTATGGAGTTGCTTGTACTGATGTGCTGGATTGCTCCATGTTCTGTTTATGTGCAATAGTGATTATGTTTTACATTAAGAAAGAGTGTCCAGCATATAGTTGGTATAGTCAGAGAAACAACATTGTCTAATATGCTTCATTCACTCCAGCAAATTTAGTATAAATGCCTATGCAACATATATATGATCAAAAATAGGTATTCATACTTAACTGACTTCATCATTATTATCAAAGTGCAGTTCTATACAATGATAGAATAATCTTAACAAGTAAAAAACGTATGCCAAAAATAGATGTTTGCCACAAAAGAAAACCTGTAATCCATTAGACTGCAGGTGAAGAGAATAAGACTAGTAAGTCACATAATTAATCAACATCTTTATTTAAATTGTTACTTGTTACTGGTTAAAACATGATAACATAATCTGAGAGTCAATTAATATCCATTAATCAATTTTGATGCGTGCTTTCATTAAACTATGAGCTTAGCAACTGGTGCCCATAATTGTACATCCATGTAAAAGCCAAATTAGCTTAACTGCTTTCAAATGTATCATTCTGTGAAGACATTACTGAAATAAGTAAGCAAAACTTAGAAATAAAATAATTTGACTTTTTTTGTGAAAGTATATGTCTCTTGACACCCTCAAAGAGTTTACATTGCGCATGTGGAGAGTACTGCGTGTGTATATTTTGCAAAACACTTTACCAGTAAAAGACATGGCAACAGCCAAACAAGCATAAAATATGAACAAACAGGAAAGAGTCAAGTCACTGGCAGTGCTGGCACTGCACATAAATCCTTTGCACATGTGTACTGAGAGCATTTTTAGGAGATCAGGATACATTCTCTTTGCAAATAACCTTAAGATTCTAGCTTGATTTCAAAATAAACCACTTGAGGGTGCAAAAATAATGTTATTGGATGAAGCAATGCAGCATATTTATTGGTAAAAATCATATTTCAGGAGCAGCATAAAAAAAATTCTGGATGGCTGTAAGGTTTTCAGGTTTTATTTCCAGAACACCAAGGCTGAAGTAAAACACATGATTCTAGGCAAGGTTTCAGGTTCGGAGCCAACATTATTGTGAGTTAGATTCTCCTCAACAGCGGATTTACTGCTGAAATAACTGCACAGAGGCCGGTATTCCATCACCCTTTATTTACTTGTGTGCAATACACTGGTTGTGGTCAACCAGCTAGGAATCAGTTGCCTGAATTGAGAGGATTCTAAATCCCCTGTTTATATTGGTCAGCCTGGACTTCCCGCTTTGTCAACGTAAACAAACCCAATCAAGGATCTTGTCATCAACAAAATCCTTCTGGTTCCAATCCGTATAACTGCCAACAGTGTTTTTTTTGTTCTGAGGACTGACAATATCTTTCCTATCTCTAGTTGCAGTTAGAAAGTGGTGCTGGATATTGCATTGGGTTCTGAGTACCAGCCACTGGTGGCTTGTGATTGGGTTAGTTAGCAGCCTTCAATTCTCCTTTCCAGATATTTTTAATCACACTGTTTAGATACACCTCTGGACCAGGTGGGACTTGAACCAAGCCTCCTGTACAGAAGGACACTACCAATATGCCATAAAACTGATCATTCTCCTTCCTAGCTGTTTTTACTCAACACTATCTAGGGATGTTATCCATGTTATGGAGGTGGACTGGGGTGGACATAGTTAAAAATCACACAACACCAGGTTATAGTCCTACAGGTTCATTTGGAGGTCCTAGCTTTCACAGCACTGTTCCTTCATCAGGTAGCTGTGGAGCAGAACCATAAGACACAAAATTTATGGCAAAAGATTACAGTATCATGCAACTGAAACAATATATTGAATAAACCTAGATTGCTGTTAAGTCTTTCATCTTTTTAAATGGGTTGCACGTTTCGGTTCATTAATACATAAATCACAGAACTTCTTTTAAGTTACATTCCCGAGGTAACTTAAGGTTTTATTAAAAAAAGGTGATATCTCAGCTCAGACAAAGCATTAATGATGTGAGGTTAGAGTTATTCTGTATTCCAATCTTGAGTCATACTGGTTATCTTTCCAAAGTAGGAATTTATAAAATGTCACATGGATTGACTGCCTGTATTGACTGCCTGCAGATTGTATACCTTTTGAGCAAAATAGAATGTGTCTGCAATACAATTCTGCAAATGCAAATTCACCCCATAGACGCATATGTGTGTGTGCGTGCATGCACGAGAGAGAGAGTGTGTGTGTGAATGTGAGTGCCCATGAGAGAGTGTGTGTTTACGTAGGTGCATGCTTGGGAGTGTATGTGTGTGGGTGTGACAGTGTATAAGCCTGTGAGAAGGAGTGTGTGTGGGTGTGAGTGTGGAGGGTATATGTGTGTGTGTATGAGAGAGACCGTGTGTATGAGAGAGGGTCTGTGTGTGTGTGTGAGTATGTAAGAGTACGTGTGTATGTGGGCGTCTGTGAGAGAGTGTGTGGTGTAGTGGGGTCACCTGTAGTGTGACATGAACCCAAGGTCCTGGTTGAGGCCATCATCATGGGTACTGAACTTATGACACCTTTTGGAGCAGATGATTTTCAAACCCTGGTTTCCTAGCTCATGGTGCCACAAGAGCCTGACAATTCTCTTATGCTGAGTCAAAGGAACTATCTAATGTTTAATGTGATTAGATAAACCACTTAACAAGAAGAGGCACATATCCAACATAACAAGGTGTACTTTATTGCATAAAAGCTAAAAGAACAATTAACATTAACTAGTTGGGCCTAATTACAATGATCAAATGATATATCTGTCTCCATCAGGACCTAATATTAGAACAACAAAGAACAAAGAAAATTACAGCACAGGAACAGGCCCTTCGGCCCTCCAAGCCTGCGCCAATCCAGATCCTCTATCTAAACCTGCAGTTTAGATGGATTGGCTGTGCTAAATTGCCCATAGTGTTCAGAGGTGTGCAGGTTAGGTGCATTAGTCAGGGGTAAATAGAGGGTTGAGAAAGAGATCTGAGTGGGTTTCTGTTCGGAGGGCCAATGTGGGCTTGTTGGGCCAAAGGACTTGTTTTCACACTGTAGGGATTCTAAAGCTGCTGCTTATTTTCCAAGGATCTGTATCCCTTAGCCCCCTGCCCATTCATGTGTCTGTCTAGATACATCTTAAATGATGCTATCGTGCCCGCTCTACCATCTCTGCTGGCAATGCCTTCCAGGCACTGACCAATTTCTGCGTAAAGAACTTTCCACACATATTTCCTTTAAATGTTTCCCCTCTCACTTTGAACTCATGACTGAATCCTCTACTCTGGAAAAAAGCTTCTTGCTATCCACCCTGTCTATACCTCTCTTGATTTTGTAGACCTCAATCAGATCCCCCCTCAACCTTCATCTCTCTAATGAAAATAATCCTAATCTATTCAGCCTCTGTTCATAGCTAGTGGCCTCCATACCAGGCAACATCCCGGTGAACTTCCTCCGCACCCTCTCCAAAGCATCCACATCCTTCTGGTAATTAGATTAGATTCCTTACAGTATGGAACAACTGTCCACACCAACCCTCTAAACTGTAATCCACCCATACCCCTACCTAATATACCTAACACTATGGGCAATTTAGCATGACCAATTCACCTGACAATCTTTGGATTGTGGGAGGAAACCAGAGCATCCGGAGAATGTGCAAACTCCACACAGACAGTCACCTGAGGTGGGAATTGAACCCGGGTCCCTGGCGCTGTGAGGCAGCAGTGCTAACCACTAAGCCACCATGCTGCCCTGAACATGGCATAGTGTGGCAAACAGAACTGTAAGCAGTATTCCAAATGTGGCCAAACCAAAGTCCTACCTAACTGTAATATGACCTGCCAACTCTTGCACTCATGAAGGAAAGCATGCCGTATGCCTTCATGTCCACTCTATGAGCCTACGTTATCACTTTCAGGGTACAATGGATCTGAACACCCAGATCTTTCTGTACATCAATTTTCCCCAGGGCATTTCTATTTACCATATAGTTTGCTCTAGAATTGGATCTTCCAAAATGCATCATCTCACACTTGTCCAGATTGAATTTCATCTGCCATTTCGCTGCCCAACTCCCCAACCTATGTACATTCTGCTACACTCTCTGACAGTCCTCTTCACTATCTGATACTCCACCAATGTTAGTGTCATCTGCAAACTTGCTAATCAAACCAGCTATACCTTCTTCCAGATCAGTTATGGATATCACAACCAACAATGGTCCCAGCACGGATCCCTGTGGGACACCATTGGTTACTGTTTTCCATTTTGAGAATCTCTCTAACTCCTGTTTCCCAACCAGTTCTCTATCCATCTAGCTAGTATACCCTGGACCCCATGCAACTGTCTTCATCAAAATCTTGTCAAATGCCTTACTGAAGTTCATGTACATGATATCTCCAGCCCTTCCCTCATTATATCAACTTTGTCACTTGCTCAAAGAGCCAGGGAGTCCAGAACTAAAGGGCATAGTTTTAGGGTGAGAGGGGAAAGATATAAAAAAGGCAACTTTTTCACACAGAGGGTGGTACATGTATGGAATGAGCTGCCAGAGGAAGTGGTGGAGGCTGGTACAATTACAACATTTAAAAGACATTTGGATGGGTATATGAATACGAAGGGTTTGGAGGGATATGGGCCGAGTGCTGGCAGGTGGGACTAGATTGGGTTGGGATATCTGGTCGGCATGGACAGGTTGGACCGAAGGGTCTGTTTCCATGCTGTACATCTCTATGACTCTATTAAGTTAGTAAGACATGACCTTCCCTGCATAAAAACATGCTGCCTATCACTGATAAGCCTATTTTCTTCCAAATGTAAATAGATCCTATCCCTCAGCATCTTCTCCAGCAGCTTCCCTACCACTGATGTCAGGCTCACTGGTCCATAATTACCTGGATTATCTCTGTTACCCTTCTTAAATGTGGGGACAACATTAGCAACTTTCCAGTCGTGCAGGACCTCACCCATGTTCAAGGATGCTGTGAAGGTATCTGTTAAGGCCCCAGCTATTTCCTCTCTCATTTCCCTCGGTAACTGGCATAGATCCCATCCAGACCTGGGGACTTGTCCGCTTTAATGCCTTTTAGACTACCCAACACTTCCTTCCGCCTTATGTCGATTTGATCTAGAGTAATCAAACATCTATCTCTAACTTCAACGCCCGTCATGTCCCTCTCCTTGGTGAATACTAATGCAAAATACTTATTAAGAATTGCACTCATTTTCTCTGTCTTCACGCATAACTTTCCTCCTTTGTCATTGAGTGAGCCAACCCTTTCTCTAGTTACCCTCTTGTTCCTTATATAAAATAAAAGGCTTTGGGATTTTTCTTAACCCTGTTTGCTAAAGATAAAGATGTAATGGTTAGCACTCTGGACTCTGAATCCAGCGATCCGAGTTCAAATCTCGGTAGAACCTTACATATTATGGGCGTCACAGTGGCACAGTGGTTAGCACTGCTGCCTCACAGTGCCAGGGACCTGGGTTCAATTCCGGCCTCAGGCGACTCTCTGTGTGGAGTTTGCACATCCTCCCCATGTCGGCGTGGGTTTCCTCCGGGTACTCCTGTTTCCTCCCACAATCCAAAAATGTGCGGGTTAGGTGAATTGGCCATGCTAAATTGCCCATAGTGTTAGGTGAAGGGGTAAATGTAGGGAATGGTTGTGGGTCAGTGTGGGCCGAAGGGCCTGTTTCCACATTGTAAGTAATCTAATATTTCATGACCCATTTTTGCCCTCTTAATTCCTCGTTTCAGATTGGTCCTACTTTCCTGATATTCTTCCAAAGCTTCGACTGTTTTCAGTCGCCTGGACTTTATGTATTAGAGTGCCCAAATCTCCATTTCTTCAGATTAGGTGGATCTAAAACAACTTCAACAGTTGATCTTCAGAATCATTACTTCCCAAGAAGACTCTTGGGGGTTTGAATTCCCTTCACAGAAGAATTGCTCCATGCTATTTGAGGTTGTTTCTCCATCACATCATCCAGAAGATCTACAATCTTGTGAATGTATATCATAGAAGATGGTTGATATCATAGAACAAATACTTTCTTCTCCACAGTATGTTGGATTCAGAAACTGGCATTGGCTTTTCATTTGAGGGGGTTGGCTTATGAGGAGATTGTGGATTGGGATTATATTCATTGGAATTCAGAAGAATGAGGGGGGAATCTTATAGAAACATATACAATTATGAAGGGAATTGATAAAATAGAAAGAGATAGGATGTTTCCACTGGTAGGTGAGACTAGAATAAGAGGGCATGGCCTCAAGATTAGAGGGAGCAGGTTTAGAATTGAACTGAGAAGGAACTTTTTCACCCAGAGGGTTGTTAATCTATGGAATTCCTTGCCCAGAGAAGTAGCTGATGCTATTTCACTAATTGCTTTTAAAACTAAGGTAGATACCTTTTTGAAAAATAAAGGAATTAAGGGATATGGTGAAAACGCAGGTAAGTGGAGCTGAGTCCATGAAAAGATTAGCCATGATCTTGGTGAGTGGCGGAGCAGGATCATAGGGCCGGACGGCCTACTCCTGTTCCTAGTTCTTATGTTCTTATGCAAAGTTTGTTTTTACAGTATCTTTGATGTTCAGATCAAGCAATTTCCTTATTTCACATCCTGAATCTGTAGATGTTGGCATGGCTTCCATAGAGTCACATACAGCTTATCTTGATCTTGTTCAAGCAAATCTATTGATACATCTGAGCTGAACTATGTTAGCTCTTTAACTTGTTGATTGAACTAGACAAGATACAGGAACTTTCAAAAGTTGATTGGGATAATCTGTGCACAGTTAATGGGATGACTTGCAAGTGGGAAGAGAGATAATGAGCATTCAGAAACATTACGTTCCTGTTATAGTGAAGGGTAAGGCTGTTAAGAGTAGGGAATAGAGGATGAATAAAGATAATGATGTTCTGGTCAAGAATAAGAAGGAAGTTTACGTTGAGTATAGACAATCTGAATCTAAATAAATATTGATGTTTTGAAAACAGTTCACATTACAGAAGAGGAAGTGCTGGAGGTCTTAGAAAACATAAAGATAGATAAATCTCCAACACTTGATCAAGTGTATCCCAGGATGCTGTGGGAAGTTAGGGAGGAAGTTGCAAGGCCCCTGGCAAAAACATTTTATATCAGCTATAAACATGAGTGAAGTCCCGAAGGACTGGAGAGTGGCTAATGTTGTGCCATTGTTTAAGAAAGGTTGTAAGGAGAAGCCTGGAAACTATAGGCCTGTGAGTCTGACATTGATGTTGGTAAGTTGTTGGAGGTGATTCTGAAATAGGATTTACATGCATTTGGAGAGGCAAGGATTTATTAGGAATAATCAGTGTGTCTTTTGTGCAAGAAAATTGTGTCTTACCAACTTGAGTTTTTTAAATGAATTAACCAAAAGGATTGATGAAGGCAGAGCTGTAGATGTTGTCTATTTGGACTTTAGTAAAGCCTTTGACAAGGTTCCATATTGGTGGACAAATTAATAAAGTTAGATCACAGGGATTCAAAGTAAGCTTGCCAATTGGATACAAAATTGGCTTTATGACAGGAAATAGAGAGTGATGGTGGAGGGTTCTTTTATGAACTGGAGGTCTGTGACCACCAGTGTTCCACAGGGATCGATATTAGGTCCACTTTTGTTGTCATTCATATAAATGAGTCGGATGAGAATATAGGAGGAATAGTTAGTAAGTTTGCAGCTGACACCAAAATTGATAATATCAAGGATAATGAAGAAGGTTGTCTAAAATTACAAAGAGGAGAAAGTGAGGTCTGCAGATGCTGGAGATCAAAGTTGAAACTTTATTGCTGGAACAGCACAGCAGGTCAGGCAGCATCCAGGGAACAGGCGATTCGACGTTTCGGGCACAGGCCCTTCTTCAGGAATGTTCCTGAAGAAGGGCCTGTGCCCGAAACGTCGAATCTCCTGTTCCCTGGATGCTGCCTGACCTGCTGTGCTGTTCCAGCAATAAAGTTTCAACTAACATTACAAAGAGATCTTGACCAATTGGGACAATGGGCTGAGGAGTGGCAGATGGAGTTTAATTTGGATAAATGTCAGGTGTGATATTTTGGTAATACAAACAAGGACATGACTCATACAATTAATGGCGGTGTCTGGGTTCTGTTGTAGAACAGAGAGATCTAAGAGTTCAAGTAATTCTTTAAAATTTGCATCACAGGTTGACTGTGTACTTAAGAAGGCATTTAACATGTTTGCCTTTTTGCTCAGATCTTTGAGTATAGGAGTTGGGCTGTCACGTTGAGGTTAAATACGTTGTTGATGAGGCCTCTTCTTGAGTATTGTGTGCAGTTCAGGTCGCCATGTTTATTTGAAGGATATTATTATACTGGAGAGGGTTCAGAAAAGGTTTACCAGGACGTTACCAAGAAAAGAGGGTTTGAGGTATAAAAATAGACTGGAAGGCTGAGGTCTTTTTAAGTGGAGCACAAGAGGTTGAGGGGTGACCTTAGTGGGGTTTATAAAATCATGAGGTGCATAGATAAGGTGAATGACAACCGTCTTTTCACTGGGATGGGGAGTTCAAAACTAGAGAGCATATTTTTAAGGTGAGTGGAGAAAGATTTAAAAGGGACCTGGGGGGCAACTTTTTCACACACAGAGTGGTTCGTATGTGGAATGAACTGCCAGAAGAAGTGGTAGGTGCAGGTATAGTTACAACATTTAAAAGACATTTCATCAGGTACATGAATAGGAAAGCTTTAGAGGGATATGGGCCCACTACAGGCAAAAGGGAGGGGTTGAATTTGGGAAACTTCGTCAGCATGGAATTGAACCAAAGAGTCTGTTTCCATGTTTTGTGACTCTATGACTCTTTGACTCTATATTTCTTTGCAGTTTGAAAAAATGATTTTCTGATGAACTAGACGTCTTCACATTCCCAGTCATGACAGCCTAGAATTGCTCTTCACTCCGTACCATGTCAGGCATTGGAACTGACAATTTTGCTTTCAGAGACAATGGATTGTGATGTTCTTCAGTGATAATAAGAATGGAAAACATTTCCACTAGTTCTATAAAATCTATGATTTCCTTCCTGTTAATCATATGAAACAAATTATTTTATCCTAATATGGGTAATCTCAATAGATCATTTCTTCTATTTGGGTTCGACTGTGAATGAAATCTCTTGTTGGCAGCTCTTTGATTAATCAGTTGAGAATGGATTGTTTCTGAAGCAGTTGTTCTCAGGAAACTGGTTGTCCTTGCATCAGGATGTTGAGGCCACAAGATGTGCAGGATCAGCCCTCTACTACTGCAGTGGTAGTGTCCCTACCCTTGGATTCGGCGGACCGAGTAAAAGTCCCAGGTTATAACAACATCTCTGAATGGGTGTTTAGAAAAACAGGTCAAAAGTGAGGAGGTCTGGTTGCGAACCACAATTTCTTATCAGTGCTTATGTGGAGTGTTACTTGTAGCATACCTTTAACCTTGGGAGCTCTTCCACCAAGATCATATAGTCTCATAGAGTCATTCGGAACCTCTGGTCCAACCAGTCCATGCTGAACATAATCCCAAACTAAACTAGTCCCACCTGCCTGTTCCAGGCCCATCTTTGCAACTTCTGTTTCTTTAGCCATTGATAGAATAGCAACAAGTTGGAGTTAAAGCAACTTTAACACTAGTTATTTCTGAATCAGTTTTTTTGTCCTTGAATCACTGCAACTTGTTGGTTCCCCTATAATGTATTAGACAGGGAGTCCTAGGATGGTGGCACAACAGCAATTAAAGATTGCGATTTTACTTCCATGTCAGGATAATGGGTGACCTTGAAGATGATCCAGCAGTTTTTCCATTTTTGACTTTCTCAGACTGGAAACAGAATGAGCTATGCAATGAGGCGTGACACCACCATGAATCAGCCCAATTTTCCTCAGCATATCTTCATTTGCTTGGCTAAAAACAAAGGGACGGCACAGTGCTCAGTGGTTAGCACTACTATCTCACAGCGGTAGGGACCCAGGTTCGATTCCAGCCTCAGGCAACTGTCTGGGTGGAGTTTGCACATTCTCCCCGTGTCAGCGTGGGTTTCCTCCGAGTGCTCCGGTTTCCTCCCACAGTCCAAAGATTTTCAGGTTAGGTGAATTGGCCATGCTAAATTACCCATATTGTTTAGAGATGCGTAGGTTAGGTGCATTAATCAGGGTTAAATATAGGGTTGGGGTTTGGTTGGGTTACTCTTCAGAGGGTAGATGTGGACCTGTTGGGCTGAAGGGCCTGTATCCATGCTGTAGGGATTCTATGATTCCATGATCCCTGGTTTCTAGAATTATCAATAATAGGCAGGCAAGAGGCTGGAAGAACATAGCAAGCCAGACAGCATCAGGAAGTGGAGAAGTCGATGTTTCGAGTGTAATCCTTCTTCAAGACTCCATAACAGTGTGTCAACCTTTCAGAGAGGAGAGTGGAGAAATTCAATGCTGTTAAAGCAGCTCCTTGTGCTTCAAACAATGTGACTTGGTGCAATGTCCGATGCTAGTCCTTTACCAGAGTATTAAGTTCACAAATTTCAGTCAGGATGTTCACTGTCTGTAATCCGGTGAATGAGTACTTCAGCTTTTTGGCACATGTGACGACATGATGAGGGTTTGGCTGAAGGAGGCAAAATTGATAATATCTCCAGACCCATCTCATTACCAGAATAAGATTATTCATCTCATTAAAAAAGTACTCAAAACTTTAACAAAGCAATTGTAATTATCATCTTGCCCCAGTGCAGCCTACTCCTCTCTGTGACATTGAAAACCACCCGAAACTTTTATGAAATCCTGCATTATGATTCCTCACTGTCCCTTTCCTCTCCTGCCCAGCAAAACATGTAGGAAAGCAGTGGAAGACTCACATGGAACATTTAAAGGTAGAACCCTTTATTTGCCCCTAATTAGGGGATGTCTCCTGAAACCTGTATCCCTGTAAAGTAATATAAACCACAACTGAGGACAGGGAAGTGCCACCTTAACTGTTCAAGATTATTCACCCAACTAACTTGAAACTTCCTCCTTTTGTCAAAGGGAAGTGACATTACAAATGAAAGGGCAAAAATGATATGCATTAAGGGGAAACATAACCTTAAGCAGCAAGAATGTGTCAGACTTGTTTTCACTGAGATATTTTTCTTCACTAACAGGATTTAAAAGATTATTTGAAACAAATGTGAGGTAATTTCTGCATGAAGGAGCAGTAGAATGATTTACAAAATTGAGCATTGGTAGTTTTCTGTAAGACTCACACATCAGCAGACAATCAAATTGCATTAATTTCCAAAGGAAACCACAAAGGCAGGATTCATCTGGCAGTGAGCTCAGAACTCAGGCAGCTGAAAGCTTCCATTATGAAGCTCTGCATACAGCTGTCTAGCATGTGGCACAATTCAGTTCCTTCTTCATTAGTAGGCTCAGCCTTCTGAGTCATCGCTAAGTTGCTGTGATAAAATGACTGTGGATCTGTATTGGTGTGGATATGAGGGGAAGAGCACACAGTGACTGTTCAGTCTGGCAGTTGCCTGCCTCATCTTCTTTTATTTTCTCCAGAAAGCAGAAGATGCTAGGGGAGGTCCTGTAGCCTCCCAAAGCTCAATCTACAAGATTCAATATTCTTAAACAAAAAAAGGATAAATAAAATCAACCTTCTAATTATTTAGGCCTTGGACTTTTTTTGTAAGGCATACCTTCTCAGACAATTTTTTTCAACCTATTTGCTCTGGCTATTTTGGGCGGCACAGTGGTTAGCACTGCTGCCTCACAGCGCCAGAGACCCGGGTTCAATTCCCGCCTCAGGCGACTCTCTGCGCGGAGTTTGCACATTCTCCCCGTGTCTGCGTGGGTTTTCTCTGGGTGCTCTGGTTTCCTCCCATAATCCAAAAGTGTGCAGGTCAGGTGAATTGGCCGTGCTAAATTGCCCATAGTGTTAGGTGAAGGTGTAAATGTAGGGGAATGGGTCTGGGTGGGTCGAAGGGCCTGTTTCCACACTGTAAGAAATCTAATCTAATCTAAATTTTTGCAGGTGATCAAACTGAGGCAAATTTACAATGTCTCCACAAGCCCCTCCCTCCACCACAATACATACACACACGCTTATGCACACTCATACACATACATATATATACACTCACACATGAACACACACTCCAACATGCATCCCATCTATTAAGTGAAGCATTCCACAAGTTGACATCCCCCATTTCAGAGCTTCCTCAATAGCTTTATCATGGATACCTGCCTTTAGAATGATTTAAAGTACCTCAAGAACAACCCTTGTTTTATGTGAGTCACATAGTACTTTAGATATTCAAGCCAAATTGCCTAACCTTGTGCGAAAGCTGTGTATAAGGTCATGATTCTGAGCTGGCTAATGCTGAAGACTGCACTGAGCTCCACTATATCTGATGATGTCATAGTGTAACATTAGTAACAAAGTCAATCTTACTGATGATTTGCAGCTGGTTATTGTCATACAACAAACTATATCTTCGTTAACTCAAGAGCCTCTGCTTATTAGACCATCTAGTGATTTTCCTCTATTTCTTTAGACCAAGAAACTTCTAGACTCATTCAGAAAAGCAGGAAGGTGGCAGCTATCTACTTAACTATAGGTTGGCAGCAGTTGGATTATATACCCATATGACAAAGGTTATTAGTGAAGAAGCATTTCTAGCATGAGACGTTCCTATCAATGTATGTCATAGCTGACCAGAATTGACAGGAATCTTCCCTGCTTCTAAAAGCTAAGGAGATTGACATCACTGATGAGTTGGCCTGGATTGCTGACTTTATCAAAACTTTGTGAAGAATAAAACTGTTAATGGAATGATGGATAGTGAATCCCATGCAATAGGAACTTTCATTCAACTTTCAAAAAGTTTTGACAAAAATGTAACAACTTAAATTCTCAGGAGTGGATCAATGTAGATCAAATGTGCTCTAAATGGGTTGGTTTATTTGGAAATACTTATTCACTAAAGGATACCTGGTCAGGTAGTGTCCATTCATATTTAGCAAAGTTAAACAAAAACTGATAGTGGAACACTAACATTTTTACAACAGTGCTCTGTTATGAGTCACAGATGTAAAACAGTAAAAAAACTGATCAATTTTCCAAATTGAGGTTCTGATTATTCAATAGAAACAAAGGGCTGAATCTTGTGTTTTTTTGCTGGAAATCCAAATTGCATCAAATTTTCTGGAGGGTTACTCATTGTGACAACGTTGCTCACCATATCTTACCGAACCTTACTTCACTAATTACCTACTCACTCCTGTGGTGTCTCTCATGTCCAATTTCCTCTCCACTTTACCACATGCCATGTTAAATGGCATGGCAACTCAGCAGGACTGTGAGCCTGGGCAAACTGTGAAAAAGCAAGGCAAGGCAGGGATTCTGGGGAACTCAGAGTGTATGTGTGTAATGACAGCAAGCAAGTAGCCCAGAGATACAGTCTGGTCCAGTCCATGAGCTGGGTGTGAGTCCTGAGACCATAGTGTCCTTGCAGCAGTATTGTAATGACAGTTGCTTGTCCAGCCCAAGATGCATAATTTAAGTATAGGAGTCTCCTGTAAGTGGATTAGAGATGTGGTATTGAGGATTCTGTGAGACTGGGTAAATGTTCAACATCTGCTAAATGACAAGTTCCTCTGTGAGCAGCATGTATTAAGACAGGGAAAGAACAAGTGTGATTCTCACTTCAAGAACTCAAGCGACAATTAAAGAAATAAGTTTAGTAACATACAATGAGAAAACTCAGTGGGCCTCATGGTGAGAATCACTCCACAAAACTTGTCGTGACTGGCATTTAGCCAAAAATTGCTAAGATTTGGCCTGTGGTATTTGACTCAAATGTTCATTTTAAGCAGAGAGAAGAAAATATCTTCAGCTTCCCCCTGTTCTAACAAAATAAATGTGAGATTAATACAAAGGAATTCAAGTCTTTGGTACATAACATTGGATGTGTGTTTAGTGAGTTCAATTTAATTGGATTATAGGGAAGGCTCTTTGTGAACCAACAGTAGTAATTAAAGTGAATGTTCTGTGTCACCTCTATCTTCATCTGCTGTTCATTACTGTGCTAGATAGGTTGCTCCCAGAACTTTCAATAAGAAGAGTAGTAAAATCTTAATGGGAGGGAAGTTGGACCTATTCTAAACGCAATAAATATTAACCAAAGTGCAGATCTACAACTTTATTTGGATTGAGGCCTTCAAAACATAGGCTTGTCCTGGGTGAGTTTCCAATTATGGTACAACTGAGCAAAAGCTCACTTTTAACAAAATTCATGGCTCAATATTGCATTAGAAATTACAATGAAGCCTTTACTGTTCAGTTGCAAGTAAATCAGACAGCAGCTTCAATAGCCCACACATGCAAAGTGAAATGTGGAAATCAGGAAATTACAATCTGAATTACCCTGCTCCCCCAGGATCTTGCTGAGACCCTCGGGACTCGTATGTATAAATTGTGATTAGTTGGGATACCTACACATGGGGTAGACACTAAACACCAAAGGAAAAGTTATGGTTTCTCAATTCAAATATAAATTAATTCTTCATCATGTGGAAGTTATTCTAAATTTCCAAGCAATATCATTGGCTCTGAAAATGTATTTTTGTAATTGTGGAATCAGATTCTTATCATACTTTTTATTATTTTACAGATGAAAAGATATTTTTAAAAAAGTTAAATCATTATTTTTTACCTTTCTCTTTCTGCCTCTTTTATCTCCTTCTAACAAAAGTTCTCTTTTCCTCACTTTATTTTGCTTTCTGAATATGATCTAACATTCAATTACCATAGATTATAGCTTAAAGGTCAGTTATACGTTGATCCCCATTTTTTACTTGCATTTTTAAGGCTATCCTTGCACTATGAGATAGTCTCAATTTTTAGCTTAAAAATAAAAAAAATAGGGTTATACTCACCTTGTAAGGCAGCACATAATATCAATGAAGTGACATTGGACAATGTTGCTAAGAATGTGGGATATGTTCATAAATAATAAAGCTGCTGAGACCAGGAGATTCATGCAATTATACCAGGGGATGTACAGTCCATTGTTCAGCATTTGGATGTGTGCTCTTCCACAAGCCATTCAAGGAGCATGTTTGCATTGATTGAAATGGGTGAATGATTAACCATAGAATCATAAAATCTTTACAGTGTGGAAGCAGGCCATTCAGTCCTTTGGGTTCACACCAACCCTCCAAACAGCATCTCAGCCAGAGCCATTCCCCCACCCTATCCCTATAACCCTGCATTTCCCATGACTAATCCACCTAGCCTGTACATCCTTGAACATTATGGGCAATTTACCATGGTCAATCTACCTAGCTTGCATGTCGTTGGATTATGCAAAGAAACCGTAGCACCCAGAGGAAATCCACACAGACAAGCAAACTTCACACAGACAGTCACTCAAGGGTGGAATCAAACCCAGGTCCCTGGTGCTGTGATGGTTGATGGAGAAAAGAATATTCACAAAGTGTGGAAATGTATGTCCTGATTTATTTGGTGTTCTGTGAGATTTGTCATCAAACTGTGGAATGCGATTGGCGCACTAACTGTTTTCAATTCATTCAATAATTTCTGAATGTCCAATTCAATGGATAGACAAGATGATTTGTTATGGAAGGATGATTATAAAACCAAAAATGTGACATTTGGTTCAGAGTGTAGTCCTTACAATGATGTTATCGCCAAAATGACTCAAGATGAATTTAATGCTTTATTTTGCATTGAGCGCTGAAAACTGTGGATTTTTTTTAAAAAGTTTGGACATTGGTTCAATCTATCACTGTAGAATTATTTCATGAAATAAAATGGCACATATTGGTTTAATTTAAATGGCTTGTGTTGTGTTTCTTTCCACATTTAGAAATGGTGGCTACATTCACCAATACCCATTTTGCGCTTGGTATAAAACTCAATCTCCATTTTTGAAAGTATTCTTTGAATTTTCAAAGGTACACTTGACCATTGCAATCTGCAACAACCTTTGCAATCCCTGAATCAAACTCTATGGCTGCAAACCATGGCTCAACACCCAGGTTCTACGGAACGACAAACTACTGTTTCATCTCCAAAATTGCATCACTTACACACGTGCACACTCCTGGTATAATGCTGATATGATGTCAACTGGTATAACTGTCGAGCACTAGCAGCAACAGCAACAACAACAGCACTAATAGAGTGACGGAGGTGGGTGGTCAAGTTCAGCCTTCCCTTGGAGAACAGCAGTTTTGTGTTTCACTGTCACTGCCACTTCTAGGGTGGTGCCTGCAGTAGTCCTTGCGTTCTGTTGGAGGACATATTTCTGGAATGATGTGACACCTCGCATTTCCTTTTGAATCATGGTATTCACAATCACGATGATTTTGTATAGTCCTAGTCTGACTTTCCACCGCAGTGTTTGTTCAGGCATTGACTGCCTTCTGTTTTATTGAAACTGTGACACTTTCCAGCAGATGCTGCATCAAGGTTGACTCCACAAGTGTGTGAATAGAATCACTTTCACACGGAGAAGGAAGGACTTCAAGCCATGTATCAAGCTGATGCCATACTCCACTCTGTATCTTGATATTGATCACATGTTTTAGACCAAGTTTCTCAGCACCTTCTCTGTCAGCTGCCACACAAATGTCCATATCTGACTCAGGAACAGAAATAATCTGTAATTTCACCCTTGGAGATTTGGCAACAATGCTAACCCTCTTCCATTGGCTGCAGCTCACTCATGGCTAGTTCCTCATGACTTGCAAATCCCACCTGAAATCTTTCCTTTCCTCTATCCAATGTGCAATACATACTCGAGTTGATAACTTATCATTCCAGACGTTCCAGCTTTTGTTCTTCCATCACTGTTTGAGCAGCTTGCAGTTCTTGTGGATCTAAAAGGACTGAGGCAAAAGGTATGTTTCTGTTGAGGAGACGTGGGGAAAGTAAGAGCTTCATACTTGTTCAGCTATTTTGGCTTGCCAATTACTGCAGGTTACAGTTTAAAAAAATCAACAGAAAATCTCTGGCCACATGAATGGAATGAATTAATGGCACAGTTCATTCACCACAAACTGTAAAATCTCTGCTGTGATCATGAGTCAACCGAGATGCTGGTTGATGAGATGAACTCCAAGATGCCTTATTGACGTAAGCAGTTTTGATTAGCCTGAAAGATTATCACTTCAGGTGGGACTGTGCTCATTTGAACAAATGCAAGAAGTTCACATCTTTGCAGATCTCTTCAAATGCTTGCAATTTCTTTTCAAAAGCTCATGGAAGGCATATCCCTTCGTGGCTTAGTAACCACACCAGATGAGAGTTGGATAATGCACATTTAAAGAGTTCACGTAGATTTCAAAGGAGGAGGCAGTTCTGAGGAAGCCACAATGAGGATGAAAAGTCTTTCTGACTGAGTCCTAACAACAGAAGGTAGTGTGAGGTTTAACACATATATCATTCAGATCTGGTTCAAGAGTCTGACTACAAATTTTCTAATCAACCTGTTCAGAGATGTTATCACACTCCTCCAGAGCAGCTAAGACTTGAACCAGGCCTCTTAGTTCAGAGGTAGGGGCAACCACTGCATCACAAAAGCCCACTCTCTACTAGTTATATGTTATCATGTGTAGCCAGGCTTGGAATCTAATTAGAATTTGACTCACTGATTTAAAGGAGAGACCAATGACACATTGAGAATGGAGGTTCAGGCATCAATAGCTATTATTGTTTAGTCTTTCCTATTGAAAAAGAAAATTACTGAAAACTAGCATTCACCTGTTTGTTGTGACTGTACAAATGAATGAAATAGATCAAATTAAATATTCCACTTTATATCATATGCATAAGAAACCTCCAGAAAGTAACCACAACTGAAAACATTATCTGTACTTGACAACCAAGTCTGGCCAAGTAAAGTTTGGGAGTCATTTGGACCTATTATGAACAGTAGTGTGGGAGGTTCCAAATAAGCAACATTGAAACCATGATTGGAAGCTTGTTCTGGTGGAGTCTGATAAGCTCCCGGCTTAATTCAGGTTCTCTCTCTTATCACTTCCTGAGTTCAATCAAAGGACACTCATCCTCTTACTATCAGTACGAGGCCAGCAATGATTGAAAAATAAGTCATTATTCAAAAAGTAAACACACGTAATGTAATCTTTAGACTAATTTGAATTGCAGAGTTTGGGAGCAAGCTTCATAACAACTTTGGGAGGAGTAACAGAGTGAACACAACTTGACTGCAATTTACTGTCATGGTTAGGACATGATTTGCATGATCACCTAAGAAATAGAAGCAGCAGAAAGCTAGACAGTTCGTGAAGCCTCGGGTACATAATATACATTGGAAGGGACAACAAAACAATAGTGGTGAGAGCAATTCAGAAATTGTAAAGTTGAAAATACCTTAACTCATTCAATTCTGGGAAAACATTTTAGAAATTTAAATGGCATTGGGCTGTTCCTGCTAATACTGGAAAATTTGAAAGTGCACTTTTCCAGTCCTAACTTTCAAGTTTTTTTTTCTGAAATCAATGAGTCAACAAGATACTTCTGGTGATCCTTATTCCTATCAAATTAACCTAGATAACTTGTGGAGTACCCAGGTGAGAGCACTTTGATGTGATTTGGCAGGGAGCATTTAGTTCTGTTCCTATTAGAGCGCAACACATTACCTCAGTGAAAACAGAATGGTTTTAGGACTCAGTAACAAAGCAAGAATATGTATGTTTAAAAACCTGCTTCTGGTCTTTTATAATAGGCCTGGGCATGGCAGGAATATAATGCTTGTTTCAATCAGACTGTGTCATGTGAAAAGGATCGAAGTTTAACTTTTAGAATTGATGTAAAACAAACTGAGTATTTAAAGGATATTGACAGATGAAGTGAATGGATGATGCTTTGGGAGATGGATTTTAACACAAGCAAGAGTGAGGCTATCTATTTTGGACAGAACAATGATAGATTGGAACATATTTTAAGATGGCACAAAGTTAGATATAGTAGATGCCCAATGGGGTTTAGGTGCATGGATCTTTAAAATGCCACAAACAGGTGCAGGAAATAATCAAGGAGGGTAATGGAATGTGGGCCTTTACATCTAAAGAAGGATAGTGTTGAGAGGTTATGTTGCAGTTATACAAAACCTGAGTTAGACGCCACTTGGAGTACCGTGAGTGGATCTGGGCACCTCACCTTAGGAAGGCTGGTTTGGTCCGTGGGAATTCAAGACAAGATTTACAAAAATGATACCTGGGCTTCAGTGTTTAAGTTGTGAGGAGAGATTAATCAAATTAGACACTTATTCTCTAGAATTTAGAAGATTAAGTATGATCTAATCATGATCTTCAGGATATTATTCTTTCCAGTCGATGAAAATTCTAGAACCGGGCCCTAAAATAGAATTAGGGCAAGGCCATTCAAGAGAGATTTTAGAAAGCATTTCCACATACGGAGGAGTGGAGGTTTAAAACTCACTTCCTCAAATGGGGTTTGATATTAACGCAATTGTTAAATTTAAATCTGATGCAATTTTTTAAGAAGCAAGAGGATCAAGGGATGTGGGCCCAAGGCAGGCATATGAAGTTAGTCCATGCATCAGCCCTTATTGGATGGCAGAACAAGTTTGAGGGGCTGAATGGCCTATTCCTGTTCTAGTGTTAAAGTAATATGAGATAAACTCACAAATATAATAACTGAAATCTCTTTTCTCCCAATGTTTACATTAATCGGAAGAGTGAATAACTTACATTAATTAATAAGAAACCCAGACCAAACCATGAGTGGAATATTTTCCATTAAAAGGTAGGCAAAGTCATCACTGCCCCAGAGGGCTGTGCTTTAATGAGAGAGATGATTAGTGGAGGTGGTTTAACTTGAAGATCACCACAGTTCAGGCAAGGGGAGAGGTTGAGAAAGACAGATCTTAATGGTAACCTGAGCCACTGTGGGAATTTTCATGCCGTTATTATCACCCTCTGTTACAAACCAATTGTCTAACTAACTGACCTTTATTTTCCAAATACTAGGTATTTGAATGTGAAATAGTTTATATTATTGGTTTGAAGATTCAGATGGGAGCTGAAATGAACTTTGAACTGCAAATTTCTCCAATAATCTATTTAACTATAGTCAATGAGCTGCACCATATGGACAAACTAGGGAGGGTGCTTTTTTTTTTACACACGATAAATGTTGGTTTTTCTTTTTGAAGTACTTAAAATGATATGAAATAAATACATAGATCTTCCAACTTTTATTAAATATATAACTACTACTAAGAGTTAAAAGAAATTCATGCTTATGAACAAATCAGTTCTGTGATTTTCCCTGCTTTATTTTGCTTAGTTGGGCAAAGCCAAAGATGTCTAAGTTC
Organism: Chiloscyllium plagiosum; assembly: GCF_037043375.1. Classification (NCBI taxonomy): domain Eukaryota; kingdom Metazoa; phylum Chordata; class Chondrichthyes; order Orectolobiformes; family Hemiscylliidae; genus Chiloscyllium; species Chiloscyllium plagiosum. Next base: position 27,868,633 of record NW_028270163.1, read on the forward strand.
ATCTGATTAGGAAAGGTGTGTACTAATTAATGGGAGTGTTTCATGAGTAGTTGGACTGTGTGCGCAAGGAAGCTCAACTTGCTGGTTCTTTGAATGAAGTTCTGTGAAGCCAAGTTAGCTCTCTGTGCTATTGGATACTTTTAATTATTGAAAATTGTGGAAGTAGCTTAACCTGCTCCGAAAGAGTGCTCTTTCTATGCAATTAAGAAGCCAGTCATGAAGAAATCTTCTTTTGCAGGTGAGTCTTTCCAAAAATCTTTTGTCTTTATGTACAAGACATTTTGATCAGGGAGATGATCTATTTTAAAACTATCATGTGAATTTTTAGTCACTTTTCTGGCAACATAAATGAGTCATAGGAAGTTTCTCCTTGGTTTTTAACTTTGAAAATAATTAAAAAGTGAGTTAGTTATTGTGGGATCCATAAACATAAGTTTAACAGTAGTTTACTTCTACCATACAAAATGAATGGACAAAAAAACTCTGTAAAAATTTAACTAAAATAGGTAATGACTAAACATTCATATCAGTTTTCCGTTTGGCCTTTGATGACTAATTGTAAAGTCTGTTAACATTATCATGCCCATTCCAGTTTGAGTATGGAGCTTTTTTAAACAACTATGTAGCAGCTGTCTAGCAGTACATTGATCTGAGCCAAAATGTATATTTCCACAGTTGTAAATTTGTTTTGTTAAGTAAATAAAGGAAGCAAGATGTCATTTTAGTAAGAACACTCATTGGTAGAGTTTGACAGATTTGTTCTACTTTGTTTTCCTAAGGCAGTGCATTTGCTGCTTTTCGAGCTTTGGTTTTTTTCTTGTAGCTGTTCAGACAGGATTGGGGCTGCACCCTGCTCTTACAGTAACATCAGGTTTTTTTTTGATATAAACATTTAATGCATTCCAGACAGCTTTCTGAATATGCGTATGTAACATGAAACACATTCCCCACTTTCTGTTTCTCTTATTTTAATCAGCTCTTTTGGAATGTCTGACTGTGTTTCTGATCTCTGGTGAAATTTATTACATTTCATCTTCCAAAAAATACTAGTTGTACTACCTGAACAACTCTTTATAGGTGTTTTTTTGTTTATTTGACACATTCTGTACTCTTGCCACATAAATCTGAAGCATGGATTTCTTAGGTTGTACAATCAGTTTGATACTTTAAACTTATTGTGCTTTCCGTTTTACCTTTTGGATATTCAACTGTTCTCTAGATATTTTAATTAATTCCAAAAGTTTGCTTTTGAGCCAATTTTTGGTTTATGTTATCCCAATATTTTATGGACTCTTATACCATCTCCCCTGCAACCTCTCCCTCCATAAAGAAACCTTTCTGCATTTATGCAATTTGGGTTATTTAAAGTTCTTTTCTCTTTAATAGCCTTCCTGTTTTAAATTTTTTGAGTGAAACTTAAAGGTCACTGTTGTCTTGAAGTATAAATTTTGTCATCTTGCCCAATATTTAGGTTCTGCAACAAACCCATGTTCTTTAATATCACAGACGTGTTTGTGTATAAGTATATATAGATAATGCTCTTTGTTCCACTGTAGCATATCAAATGAAAAGTTATTTTACAGCAAATCAAACTTATTTTACTTTTGTAACTTTAAAGGTATTCCAAGGCACGTATTGGCTTTGATATCCTTAATTGTTTGCCAGGGAGACGTAATGCAATTATAATTTGGCAGCCAGCTACAAATATAAGGCTTGGAATATATCAAAATTCCTCATCTAGTCTGGGTTCTAGTTTTGGCAGGTGAAAGACGAAACATGTACAATACATGCATTGGCAGTTTTCAACAGACTGTTGTGACAATGTTGCATTTCTGTTACAAAAAGAAAGGCCTTAAGTTTTCTATTTGAAAGAATTATCTCAATAATTTGAATTGTACTTAAGATATTACTTGTCAAAATGTGGAGTCTGCAATAAGGCTAAAGTGAAGTCTCTTGAGACCAGACACCATTAATATTTGGAGTTGACATTTTTCAAATTTGTTGACTGTTGCTGGCTCCTACTCACACAGGCTCACAATTATCTGCTCTCTTTTACAACAAGCTCTTGAGAACTTGATCAGACAAGTCCTCTTTTATTTCTCAAATACTTTTCCCCCAAGAGATCTACCTACATGTGAGTTAGATTCAATGCAATATTTCTTTCTGTTAAAACCTATCCCAGGAAGTCGGGATACAATTGGAAGGGTCTTTCTATAGTTTAACAAGCACATTCAAAGTTTAATCATTGCTGAATGAGAAAACAACATAATATATCTTTCCATCGTGTATATATGGCTTGGATGTGTCAAGTTAGTTTTGAATTTAATTTTTATGTAATCCAGCTGTTCTGTGAACAGAAAATACTAAACCTCACACTTGGCACTAGAATTCCTCAGCTAGGAAAATACAGGGGTAGTTCAGAGTACCACACTTCCCATTTCTGATTGCCATCTATCGCAATCTCAAACTAGAAAGTGAATCTGTGTTGAGAGCTGTGATTTCATCCATAGTCATAGAACTCGTTGCTGGTCCCTCCCATAAAAGAATGGCATTATGGTGAAGGTGCTGAATGAGTTTTTGGCATCATAGCACCATTCCAAGGAAGAGAAATTGCCTTCACGGTAAGAGAAAATTTTAAGGGGAGAGGTTTTTGGTTATATTGGGTGAAAGATATCTTTTCTGCCTATTATTTCACTGAAGAAAAATTGAACCATATGTTTGATAGACACACCATCTGTTGATTTCAATATTGAATTTTAACTGTCATTGTTTTATTTCCCTTTTTGTACAAGATAATAAAATTAGAGCCTAACATTCATCATTTAATAAAATTACCATATGAATATGTTTTACTTCAATTGGAAATCACACCTACAATTAAACCAGGTCTATTCATATCAAGTTCTATTTTTATTTGAACAATATCTGAAGTGGCTACATAATTGCTGCAGGAACAGGTCACAGGCTGAGAATTCCGTAGCCTGTGACTCTCCTAAGGCCTCCCTCTGAAATCTAAAAACATTGCCAAAAAGGAATATATTCTCCACTAACCTGAAAGACAGCATCTCAAACAAGACTAGAAGCTCAATAGCATTTGAATCAAAGCACACCACTTGATTGGCACCCCATGCACTCTGTCCTGTGACAAAGCTGCTGCTTTAACAAGGTTATGCTGTCATTGGCTTTATATTTTCCCCGGGAGGTTGTAAAAACAGTGATTCTGAAAAGGCTAGACTTAACTACTTGAGAATGCGTTTTTCAATAAAAACATTTGTCCAATGAAAGGGGTGTGGCCAATTCTCCCAGATCAGCTAGTCTCTGGTTTGGTCTGGTTTGGTTTGGTTTCAGCAGTCTGGCTGTACACTGAGAAAGTCAGTCACTTGGAGGCTGCTAATCCAAGAAACAGCCACATAGAAGGTGTTCCATGCTGAATCTCGCTGACATCTCTCTCTCTTTCTCTAGTATAAGACCCTGTGTTTGATTTTACCTTTTTTTTTCCCCAAGGGTGTTGATGAGGATTGTTGCAAGTATTTGGGACAGGATAATTAAGTTGGGATAATCTGCAGGGTTTTCAGAGAGGTTACGTTATTCAGTATTTGGTTCTTTGGTTAGTGTTTTAATTTAGTAATCTTGCAAAGCAATTCTGTTTTCTTTAAAACTAAATCAAAGAGTCACAGATGTACAGCACAGAATCAGACCCTGTGGTCCAACTTGTCCATGCCGAGCAGATATCCCAACCCATCTAGTCCCACCTGCCAGCAGCCAGCCAATATCCCTCTAAACCCTTCCTATTCATATACCCAACCAGATGCAAGTTTTGAGAAGATTTGTAGCTCAGGGTGAGGTTCTGGATATAGGTTTGCTCGCTGAGTTGGAAGGTTCATTTCCAGATGTTTCGTCACCCGACTAGGTAACATCTTCAGTGGGCCTCGGACAAAGCACTGCTGATAATTCCTGCTTTCTATTTATATGTTTGGGTTTCTTTGGGTTGGTGAAGTCACTTCCTGTTCTCTTTTTCCTCGGGGTGGTAGATGGGGTCGAACTCAATGTGTTTGTTGATAGAGTTCCAGTTGCAATGCCATGCTTCTAGGAATTCTCGTGCGTGTCCTCAAAGCATGATATTTCAACTGGAACTCTAACAACAAACACATTGAGTTAGACCCCAACTACCAATTGCTGAGAAAAAAGAACAGGAAGTAACTTCACAGTAAGTGACATCACTAATCCAGAGAAACCCAAACACACAAATAGAAAGCAGGAATTATCAGCAGTGCTTTGCCTGAAGCCCACTGAAGATATTACCTAGTAGGGTGACAAAACGTCTGTAAATTAACCTTCCAGTTCAGTGAGCAAACCTACATCCACATCCTGATGTTTTTTTTTTAAATATTGCAATTGTACTAGCCTCCACCACTTCCTCTGGCAGCTCATTCCATACACGTACCACCAACTGCGTGAAAACGTTGCCCCTTAGGTCTATTTTATATCTTTTCCCCCTCACCCTAAACCTATGTCCACTAGTTCTGGACTCTCTCCAACCCCAGGTAGAAGACTTTGTATATTATCCTATCCATGCCCCTCATGATTTTATAAACCTCTATAAGGTCACCCCTCAGCTTCTGACATTCAAGGGGAAACAGTTCCGGCCTGTTCAGCCTCTCCCTATAGCTCAAATCCTCCGACCCTGGTAACATCCTTGTAAATCTTTTCTGAATCCTTTCAAGTTTCACAACATCTTTCCGATAGGAAGGAGACCAGAATTGCACACAATATTCCAACAGTGGCCTAACCAATGTCCTGTCCAGCCGCAACATGACCCCCAACCCCTGTACTCAGTACTCTGACTGACTGATAAAGGAAAGCGTACCAAATGCCACCTTTGCTATCCTTTCAAGGAGCTATGAACCTGCACACCAAGGTCTCTTTGTTCAGCAACACTCCCTAGGACCTTTATCTTTAAGTGTATAAGTCCTGCTAAGATTTGCTATCCCAAAATGCAGCATCTCCCATCTTCTCAGCCCATTGGCCCCGTTGTAATCTGAGGTAACCTCCTTCGCTGTCCACTACACCTCCAATTTTGGTGTCATCTGCAAATTGACTAACTATACTTTTATGCTCCCATCCAAATCATGTATATAAATGATGAAAAGTAGTGGACCCAGCACCGAACCTTGTGGCACTCCACTGGTCACAGGCCTCCATTCTGAAAAACAACCCTCCACCACCACCCTCTGTCTTTTACCTTTGAGCCAGTTCTGTATCCAAATGGATAGTTCTCCCTGTATTCCATGAGATCTAACCTTGTTAATCAGACTCCCATGGAGAACCTTGTTGAACACCTTACTGAAGTCCATATAAATCACATGTACCGTTCTGCCCTCGTCAATCTTTTGTCATGTTTGTGAGACATGATTTCCCATGCACAAAGCCATGTTGACTATCCCTAATCAGTCCTTGCCTTTCCAAATAAATGTACATCCTGTCCCTCAGGATTCCCTCCAACAACTTGCCCACTACTAATGTCAGGCTCACTGGTTTATAGTTCCCTGGCTTGTCCATACCACCCTTCATAAACAGTGGCACCACGTTAGCCAACCTCCAGTCTTCCAGCACCTCACCTGTGATCATCGATGATACAATATCTCAGCAAGAGGCCCAGCAATTATTTTCCTAGCTTCCCACAGAGTTCTCGGGTACACCTGATCAGATCCTGGGGATTTATCCACTTTTGTGTTTCAAGACATCCAACACTTTGTCCTCTGTATATGGACATTTTAAGATGTCACCATCTATTTCCCTACATTCAATATCTTCCATGTCCTTTTCCACAGCAAATACTAATGCAAAATACTCGTTTAGTATCTGCTCCATCTCCTGTGGCTCCACACAAAGGCCGCCTTGTTGATCTTTGAGGGCCCCTATGCTCTCCCTAGTTACCCTTTTGTCCTTTAATGTATTTGTGAAAACCCTTTGGATTCTCCTTAAACCTATTTGCCAAAGCTATCTCGTGTCCCCTTTTTTCCCTCCTGATTTCTCTCATGTATACTCCTACTACCTTTATATTCTTCCAAGGATTCACTCAATCTATCCTGTCTACACCTGACATATGTTTCCTTCTTTTTCCTAACCAAGTCATCAACTTCTTTAGTCATCCAGCATTCCCTATACCTACCAGTCTTTCCTTTCACCCTAACAGGAATATACTTTCTTTGGACTCTTGTTATCTCATTTCTGAAGGCTTCCCATTTTCCAACCGTCCCTTTACCTGCAAACATCTGCCCCCAATCAGCTTTCGAAAGTTCTTGCATAATGCCATCAGTTGGCCTTTTTCCAATTTAAAACTTCAACTTTTAGATCTTTGCTTTTCCATCACTATTTTAAAACTAATAGAATTATGGTCGCTGGCTCAAAGTGCTCCCCCACTGACACCTCAGTAATCTGCCCTGCCTTATTTCCCAAGAGTAAGTCAAATTTAGCATCTTCTCCAGTAGGTACATCCACATACTGAATCAGAAAATTGTCTTGTACACACTTCACAAATTAACACTATGGCAGTCCCAGTCTATGTTTGGCAAGTTAAAAATCCCCTACCATAACCACCATATTCTTATAACTGAGATCTCCTTACAAATTTGTTTCTCAATTTCCCTCTGATTATTAGGGGATCTATAATACAATCCCAATAAGGTGATCATCCCTTTCTTATTTCTCAGTTCCACCCAAATAACCTTCCTGGATGTATTTCTGGGAATATCCTCCCTCAGTACAGCTGTAATGTTATCCCTTATCAAAAATGCCACTCCCTCTCCTCTCTTGCCTCCCTTTCTATCCTTCCTGTAGCATTTATATCCTGGAACATTAAGCTACTGGTCCTGTTCATCCCTGAGCCTTGTTTCTGTAATTGCTATGATATCCCAGTCCCATGTCCCTAACCATGCCCTGAGTTCATCTGCCTTCCCTGTTAGGCCTCTTGCATTGAAATAAATACAGGTTAACTTATCAGTCCTGCCTTGTTTTCTGCTTTGCCCCTGCCTTCCCTGACGTTTGTTTGTTTTTGTTTGTTTGACTCGGCTTTGTTCTCAACTGTACCAGTCTCCGATTGATCTCCTTCTTCACTATCTCTCTAGGTCTCACCCTCCACCACCCCCTGCCCCACCTTACTGGTTTAAATCCTCCCGAGCAGATCTAGCAAATCTCCCTGCCAGTATGTTAGTCCCCTTCCAATTTAGGTGCAATCCATCCTTCTTGTACAGGTCACTTCTACCCCAAAAGAGATTCCAGTGATCGAAAAATGTAAATCGTTCTCCTATACACCAGCTCCTCGGCCATACATTCATCTGCTCTATCCTCCTATTCTTGCCCTCACTAGCTAGTAGCATCAGGAGTAATCCAGATATTTCTACTCTCGAGGATCTCTTTTATTTTAAATTCCTGCCTAACTCTCTGTAATCTCTCTTCAGAATCTCAACCTTTTCCCTTCCTTTGTTGTTGGTTCCAATGTAGACAATGACCTCCTGCTGGCCCCTCTCACCCTTGAGAACATTCTGCACCCCCTCTGAGACACTCTTGAACCTGGCACCAGGGAAGCAACACACCATTCTGATTTTTCACTGCTAGCCACAGAAACATCTATCTGTGCCTCTGACTCGAGAGTCCCCTAACACAATCAATCTCTTGGACGCCCACGTACCCCTCATTGCATTAGAGCCAGTCTCAATGCCAGAAACTTGACTGTTTGTGTTACATTCCCCTGTGACTCCATCACCCCCTATATTTTCCAAAACAGCATACTTTTTTTGAAATGGGGATAGCCACAGAAGACTCCTACACCAACTGACTACTTCTCTTACCTTTCCTGGAGTTAACCCATTGATGTGACTTTATCTGTGACTTTTCTCTCTTCCTCTAACTGCCATCCATCACATCCCCTTACTCTTGTAAATTCCTCATTGCCTCTAACTGTCTCTCCAATTGATCCATTCAATTGAATGGGATTCACAACCAATGACATTTATTGCCCATCTAATCCTCTGTAAGCCATAAACTCCCACATTTGACAGGACGAGCATATCATTCTACGAAAAGCCATTTCTGCTTTTTAATTTACAGACACAAAGTTGCACTGTCTTATTCCTCTATAAACACTGTTCCAGGTTAAATTAATACTTATGGCTATATTTTGTTTAATCCAGAGACATATCTCAATAAAACATAGAATCAAGAAAGAACTACTCACTATTGCAGACTTATTGTAAGGCCATGCTTAAAATATCCATTTATCTGTTTCTTTGCTGTGCAGTGACCTCTCCCAAGCTGGTTCCTCCAAGATTAGTTGTGAATTTCACGATTTGTCTCCACCTAAAATACTTCAAAAAGGAGTCGCTGTTACGGCCAGAAGGTTTTCCTGTCTTCCATTTTGGATTACCCACTGGTTGGGCTAGCTGCATCTCTCCTGGAATATCCACTGTACACCTGCTTAAAACAACTTGCAAAGTTAGGGGCTAGGCTACTTTCTTGAAATGCTTTTAGAGAGTCTGGCCTGGTCTATAACACTCCACCTTGGGACACTGTCACTGTTGGCTGTATCATTGACGCAATGCAAAGTTCAATTAGACTTCCCAAATTCAAAATATTTTATCATCTGGAAATACAAAGTGAACAGTTGTGGGTGAATGGAAATATCACAACATTAAAGTCAGACAGTAAGTTAACATGGATACATATTATCATTCCTTTTATTGTTGGGTAAAATATACTCTCTAATAGCATTGTGAGATTACCTTCACTGTACAGACTGCCATGGTTCAAGAAGGTAGCTCACTACTGATGTGTTTTGTGGTTTTAATTATGTTCAGCCACATAATATGGATGAACATAATTAGTGGGCGGCACGGTGGGCACAGTGGTTAGCACTGCTGCCTCACAGTGCCAGAGACCCGGGTTCAATTCCCGACTCAGGCGACTGACTGTGTGGAGTTTGCACGTTCTCCCCGTGTCTGCGTGGGTTTCCTCCGGGTGCTCCGGTTTCCTCCCACAGTCCAAAGATGTGCGGGTCAGGTGAATTGGCCATGCTAAATTGCCTGTAGTGTTTGGTTAAAGGGGTAAATGTAGGGGTATGGGTGGGTTGCGCTTCGGCGGGTCGGTGTGGACTTGTTGGGCCGAAGGGCCTGTTTCCACACTGTAAGTAATCTAATCTAATCTAATCTAATCTAATATATCACAGTGACATGGATTTTTGAGACTGGTGTCTTTTTATAAACAACACAAACAATTCACACCACCATCTATTATATCATATTAGATACGCAGACTCCGTTCTGTTACTAATGTTACTGCATACTATTTAGACATATGAGCTTGGAGCAAGAGTAGGCAATTCATCCCCTCCAGTCTGTTCTGCATAACATGCTGCCACTGAGAGCACAGTGTGGCTGAAGGTCAGGTGGGTGCCTTTTACGCACCAACATCACATCTCAGTCTTAAAGGTACATGTATTTCTAGTTTAGAATCTAAATAGTACACTCTCCCATTTTTTAAAAAAAAAAGAAATATTCTCCCATAAGTATATGCAGGAATGTATGTAGATATTATCTCTGTACATTCAAATAACATCCTAGTGAACGTGCAACATGACCATATTTAAGTCTTATACAGTTATGATGATTTGGTGTAACTTCACTCTGCAGTGTGCAGTCGGTTATCATGGTTGGATGTGTATTGTTGTCTGGCATAATCCTCCATGCCAATATGAAGTGGCTAAGTTGAGGGAAGGTCCTGTAAGTATTTTTAGATTTCATGCCTGAAATTGTCACTTTTTTAAAAAAAAATTTAAGCAATGAAGTATGCAGTGAACAGTCTGACAATGGGGTGCTGCTTGATTTGCGTTTCTTGTTGAAATAATATTAAACCAAATGAGCTGAACTGTGAACTGCAGGGATAGGACAGAGAATTGGCAGCTATGATCAGTGATGTGAATGTGTTTAAATAGAAATGTGTTCCTCCCAATTTACAATAAAAATTCAATTTTTTCTCGCGTCTGGAAAAATACTGGAAACTTATCAAAGCCCAAGGAAAACTATTTCTCTCAAATTATCTAGTGCACAATTGAGGTAGTTAGCAAGAGAATTCAAGAATTCAATGTGATGGAACCAATCATCATGTTTGTCTTGCGTTCATTCTTTCTAGTAGATATAAGTGGGTTGACTACCAAATCCCCCACAAAGTGGAGTCAATATGGAGATAATTATTGCGCAATATTTGTATCGAGCTGAAAGTCAGATCATGGGATGAATTTTTGTGAGTCTCGTAAACAGAAAAATATAAAACAATATCACCACCTCATGGAGACCTATGGCTAGCAGTCTCAAGCTACAGTCTCACTGACACTGGCAAGTAATGTGTAGCCACAGGTGTCACACTGAGACACCGGTGAGTTAAGGACAAACTAAATAATAATATATATTTGGTTTTGGATTTATACAGCACTAGAAATAACATTATTTTCTTTGGGGTGGATCCTGAGTCAGGCATAAATTCAGGGAGTGAACTTGTGTGCTTAAAAAGGTTGGAAACCACTGCTTTAAGTGACTGGGCTAAAATGTAATCCAATATCTTCCTCCTAGAAGATTGTTTGCAGCATTTTTATGAAATTTATGAGCTGTCTTCGTGAGTGAGATAAGCTGCACCTCCATGTTATTGACAGCTATGATAGTTGTTCTGGAGTCAGTCAATTGCAGGTATTGCTAGCCTGCTACTGTTGCATTGCACTTGCTTCACTCTTAGAGTTATCCATCAATTATGTAATTTTTATGTTCCTCCAGAGAGCTTGCCTGAAGGATTTGATAAGTGTGGAGGTGTTGAACGATTCTGTTATCCTTTCATTTGAGTTAGTTTTGGTGAAATCCCATTTGTGTGGACATCTGCCTATAAATGGGTTAATCATTACACCTGGTAACTGATGTGGCCTGAATTTGAGCCTGTACAGTATATCCTGAAATTGACCTTTTAACATAAGTTTGATTTTCTAAAATCTGATTTTTTTTTTCTCTGAATTTCATTTGTCCTGAAGAGAATTTCATTCTTAAAGCTTGCATGCTTGAAATGAGAATAATTTTTGCTATCTGCCATTCCTTCAGTTATGCGCATTTAGCTTGAGCACCATGCCTTTAGCTGAATAATGGTGAACGGAGAGGTGAGAAAGGGCAAAAGGCAGGAACAAGTCATCCTCCTCAGCAAGGCTTGATTACATAAGACTCTGTTGCAGCCAACCCTATGATACTGAGAATCACTTCCTCCCAGACCCAAGGAGATGTGAGGATTCTAGATCTCTGCCAATTTTGTTCTGCTGGCACCCTACACGTGCCATCCAGTCTCATGAGAGGGCAAAATGTTTGTAGTTGTTGCATTATGCTTTGCATCCAAGTATTCAGCTGTGGCAGTACATGAAGGCAGTGAGAGGTAAATATGTTTTTTTTTGTAGAATTGGTAGTCCTGATTTGTGAAGTAGAGTTCCTTTGTATAGCATGAATCTTGAGTTTCAGGGATGACTAACTTGATTAGTGGTGATGTTGTTGACCATCTACATGAGGTCATTAGATTTCTCGTGGCACTGCTTCTGGATCCTCAGGAACAGATTTTTGAGTGAATTTCCTGATCATACGTTGCTATTTGCTGCTGAGAATGAGATTTGACCCCCACTACCAAACCTTGGCACAGCTCCACCGTTAATACCGCAAGTGTCAAATCCATGACATTCAGGACCCTGCTTCTGCATTCTGTGACAGAGCTGCTTTTTTGATAAGGTTATACAATTCTTGTTTGTTTTTCCCCCCAGAGAGGTTGTAAATGACAGAGTCTGCAAAGTCTGGAGGTTGAAGAGTTTTCGGGCCAATTTGATAATAGTTAACTGATACTGTATCAGACAGAGGCTTTCAAGTTTTAAAGAAAAACACTTGTGCGATGAATGGCATGCGGTCAGTTCTCCTAGCTCAGCTTTGCTCTGGTTTGTGGGTTTTTTTAGCAGTAATGTGGAAAAGCTGCTGGACTCAGAAGGAGGTCCAAGCTGGTACTCTCTCTGTGTCTTCTATTCTGCAAGAGCTTGTGGTTGATTTTACCTTTTTGGGCCAAGGAGTGTTCATGGGGATTGTTGCAGTATTTGGAACAGCATCATTAAGTTGGGATGATCTGTTGGGTTTTGGGTAGGATAATTGATTAAGTATTCTGTTTTCATTTTTTTGTGTTTCATTCAGTAATCTTGTAAGTAAATTCTGTTTTTAAAACTAAGTTGGTCGACCAGCTGCATCCCTCCTGGAATATCCACTTTACACCTGCTTAAAACAACTAGCAAAGTTAGGGTCTGGGCTACATTCTTGACATGTTTTGAGGGGTTCTGGCCTGATTTATTAAAACTGGGATTTAGTTTCTCATCATCTAAACTTCATTAATTTTTAATGCAGGTATTGTTTTAAAAGAACAGATTGCCTTTAAAAAGTGTAAGTCAAATTGTAGTATTTGGTATCTGAACAAAGTTGTTCTTTCTGCTTGCTGAGTGCAGAGGCTGCAGTAATATGAAAATATAGGAAATAGCTTGGGATCCCTGCTTGCTCATATTCAACAAATGAGGTAGGTACAACAAACTGAATAACTGCCAAGCTCATTTGGAACTCAAAGGGAATGTTCATTTTTTTTTTGTGCACCCCAGCCCCTCCCAACACTTCTATCTCGCAAAAAAATTGGAGGCAAATAAATAGGGTGGCAATTAAATTTCTAATCCATTATCTATAATAAGCCAGCACAATTTAGGAAGTGATGTAGAATGAAATTTTGTATTTTATCTCTTGTATTCATAATGTTGCTTCATACGTATTTTGGTGATGGCCTTGTGTAGTTTTATTTATACAGCTCGAAACGGATTTGTGATGTGGCTGTTTTTGAATAGGATCTAAAGCAAACTTTGTAGGGTGAGGTGAGAGTGACAGCCCTTGATATCAAGGTCCTGTGTGACCGAGTGTGGCATCAGGAAGCGCTCACAAAATTGGAGTGAATTAGAACTGAGTTAAGGACCAAAATTCACCCTGCAGTTTGAGGGAGATTGTCTGTCTGTCTGTCTGTCTGTCTGTCTGTCTGTCTGTCTGTCTGTCGTCATGTTTAGCACAGAGGAAGGTGATTGTGTTTGTTGGGGGTTAATCCTCTCCATTTCAATTAATCTCTGCAAGAGATTGTCAAGGTAGTATCCCAGGCCTAAACATCTTCAGCTGCTTCATCAATGACTTTACTCCATTGTAAAGTCAGAGTGGGAATGTTCAGTGATGATCACACAATATTCAGAGTTATTTGCAATCCCTCAGATAGCTAAGTAGTCCATATCTATATACAGCAAGACCTGGACAATAAACTGGCTTGCACTGATAAGTGGAATGTAAGATTTGTGCCACACAAGTCCCAGACAATGACCACCTCCAACCAGAGAGAATTTAATGATCAACCCTTGACAGTCAATGGCATTACCGTCACTGCACTCTCAACTCTTAACATTTTGGGAGTTACGATTGACCTAAAACTGAACTGGACTAGCTTTATAGGTACTGTAGAAAAAGAGTAGGTCAGAGGCAAGGTATTCTGCAGTGAATAACTCAAATCCTGACTCCCAAACATCTGTTCACCACCTACAAGGCACAAGACAGGAATGTGATGGACTACCCTTCGTTTTCCTGTAAGTGAGTTCTAACAATACTCAAAACTGATACTGTCCAAAACAAAGCAGCCTTGTTGATTGTTACCTTATCCCCATACATTGACTCCCACCATGACCAACACACAGTAGCTGCATGTACTATGCACAGTAGAAATTTCCCAAGGCTCCTTAGACAACAAATTGGTAACTGTCATTTAGAAGCACGAGCAACAGTTACATGGAAACTTCAGCACCGCAAGTTCTCCTTCGAGCTATTCACCATTATGATTTGGAAATATATTTCCATTTCTGTTACTGGGTCAAAATCCTGGAACTCCCTTTGGACCTACACTTGACTGGATTTGTAAAAGGCCAAGAAGGCAGGTCATCACACTCGTATTACATTAATGATTTTTTAAAAAGATATTCTGGTTTCAAATAATTGAGATGTCTTCCAAAAAAATCTACAGTGTCCATTAAATAGCAAGTTGATTTGTTGTCAAATTTCTAGTAAATTGTATGGTTATTAAAATGCATCAGCTTATAGTTTGAGTTAAATGCTCATTTTATTTACAAAGCAGACAAAATGTATTTTTTTTGCTCCCGGTCCCAAAAATGTAGATTAAATAGTAGGCTATTTAGATCCACATTCCTGATGAAGGGCTTATGCTCGAAACCTCGACTCTCCTCCTTGGATGCTGCCTGACCGGCTATGCTTTTCCAGCACCACACTCTTCGACTCTGATCTCCAGCATCTGCAGTCCTCACCTTCTCCGATTTAGATCCATGTGTCGTATCCTGCCACCAAACCAGAGAGGACTTAAGTAATATTTTCAACCTCCATAACTTAGAAACTCAAGGACCAGAATTCACCCATTTGAGAGGGAGAAGCTGGAATCCGATGGAGCAGTATTACAATTGAGTAACTGTAACTACAAAGACATGATGGAGGAGCTGGCCAGGGTTGAATGGAAAGGGAGCCCAGCAGGGAAGATGGTGGAGTAGCAATGACCGGAATTTCTGAGATTAATTCGAGAGGCACAGCAGAAATTCATCCCAAGAAAGAAGAGAAGGGAGGATGAGAAAGCCATGGTTCACATGGGAAGTCTGGGACAGTGTATAAAAAAAACAAAGTTTACAATGTGGTGAAAATTAGTGGGAAGCCGGAGAATTGAGAAACCTTCTAAAAACCAGCAGAGGACAATTGAAAGTAATGAGGGGAGAGAAGATTAAATATGGGAGTAAGCTAGCTAATAATATAAAAAGTTTGCATGTTGTTTTGTTTTTAGATACATTTAAAGGTAAGAGAGAGGCAACAGTGGACATTGAACCTCTAGAAAATGAGGCTGGAGAAGTAGTATTGGGGAACAAATAAAAGGTGAAGGAACTGAATAGAACATAGAGCAATATAGAACAGGAACAGGCCCTTTGGCCCACCATGTCTATAGCAGCCATAATACCATTCTAAACTAATCTCTTCTGCTTTCACATGGTCTGTATCCTTTTGTTCCCTGTCTGATCATATTTGTGTAAACACATCTTAAACATTATTGCCAGGGGAGGTAGATACAGTAGCAAGATCCAGGCACTTAACACCCTGTTTTCTTTAAAAAAAAACTTCTTTATATGCTTCCTCCTTAAACTTTTCCCTTCTCATCTTATATCTACCTATAGATTGCCTTCCGCCCTGAAGCCTAATACACAAGTCGCATTGCAGTACATCAAGAGAGTTGGGGACAGAGAGGAGTGTAGTGGCCATCATTAAGAAGGTTGTGGGGAAGCTGAAAAGTCGAAATGTGGATAAATCACTCAGATCAGACTATGCTCCAAAGTTCTGAAGGAGGTAGTTGAGGAGATTATGATGACATTGGTGATCTTTCTATTATATACTATTTGTCCTCCGTACTGCACACTCTAGTTCTTTTTGAGTTAATCAGTATTGAATCTCATCAATAGACCTTACTGATTAAACCATTCATTATCTCCAGCAAATATTTCCTTCATGAATGATCTGTTCCAGGCTCCATAGAAATACATTGACTGTCTTACCTTTTATCTCTGATTTAATTGTCCTTTTACCTTTTTTCTTTGCAAATTGTCAACATCAGATATCTTGTACTGCTTGTATAAAATTACTAGCTTTGTGATAACTGCTCTTGTGTTTTAGGATTAGAATCTCAAGGAAACTGCTGAACACATGAAATTTTAGTATTACAAATTATTGGAAGGGACAACTCCAATCCTTTTTATTTTATGTGGTTGTAGAACTTGTATTCACTCATTCTGAGTAATTGTTGGGTCCTGACTGAACACGGCAATGTACCCAGCCTCCGAGTGCTTGTCATTGTCAAATAAAGCTCCTGTATTGTTTTAACTGACTTTTTAGTTGCAATATGTTTGTTTTGGACCGAGGTTAATTTACTTGACCCATTTAAATTATTTTATTGGAAGATTAGTATTAATATAAGATGATAGCTGTAAAAATTTTGTTTGGAAATATGTTTGGTGACCTACAATTGGATATTAAGGCAGTTTCTTAGAAAACAGAAATTTTCTGTTCTAGTTTTCTACATTTGAGGACATTTACACATGAAGTTCAATCCTTTATCTCTTTCTCAGTCCCTTCTGTTTTTTGTTCCCTGCCCAACACGGTTCTCCTCCTTGTCCTGTTTCTCTGGCATATTAATGGTGACCAAAGGGCAGCAACTTTGTAAATATCATGGGACCATCCTGCACACAATGCATATCTTTATTGTGATAATACTGTGGCTTTAAGAGGTGTATTTTGTCCTTTTATTTAATTATGAAGAGATGTTAAGACAGGTGCTGAGCAATCATGCTTCAAGCCAATGAATTAAACAGCTTGTGAGACCTTGGTTTTTTTTAAAAAGTTGATTCAGTAGAAGCAGCCTGAATGGGTGGGGTTAAGTTGTGAAAGCTGCTACATCCCTTGCTCTCTTTACCACAGCTAAGAGCTTGGGTTTTCTTCCTGCAGCTAGAATTGCATGTGAGATAATTTATTTTACTGAATTTGCCTTTACCAAGGGGGTGCTTTATGGGATGTTACTGTATTGGAACAGTTATATAGTAGTTAACTTTATTTCATTAAGTATTTTAATTGTTAGTCAAGTCAATTATTTTATTTTGCCTGTACTTTAATTATAGTGAATAAATAAAGTATGTTTTGCTTCAAGCCTGGTAGTTTAACCAATCAAATTACATCCAAATGCAATGCCTGGCACTTGCCTTTAAAATAAGGAAACATTAGAGTCTAGGCTATCTCCTTGACGTGTTTTGAGGGGGCTTGGTCTGGCCAATAACCTTATCTAGACCTTCTTATAAATCAGTTGCTGCTTGGACACACAATAGTTTCTTTTGGATTCCTTTTATTTTTGACATTTCTTTTTAAATGGCTCAACTGTAGCACAAGTCTTTTGTGATTCAGCAGGAATCCTAAGATTTGCTGATGGTTAATAAATAATTCAAAAGATATCTTCTGAAGGAAACAGTCTTCATCTTTTGTTCACATATAAAGAAAAGGACAATTAGATTTGCTCAAGTACATGAACTGCAGTAAATGCTTAATTTAGTTCAATGATATCTGTAAACAGAAGATTTTCCTAATAAAATATTTTCTTGCAGTTTGTTGGATAAAGTTTGAATGATGTTCTGTTTAGAAGTAAAATGATATGGTTGCACAAGTTTTAGCTCTGGGCAGGATCAGCTTTGAACTAAAAGTTTGAGATTTCTGAACTTGAAATGAGGTATATTATCCACTGTGAGTACTGCCACATGTTAAATTAAAATATTCATGTTGAATTCTTCAAGCACTTTGGTTGCATCTCTTAAAAGTTGCCCAAATTTTATTGCTGAAGCCACTTTTGCAGCTTCCTCACCCCCACCCCCCTACCCAGACCATTTCATTCCACAATGGCAAATAAGTATTCTAGTGTAATTGCACTTAATATCATAACTATATGCAAACTCAGAATAACGATTGCTATATTCTCACGCACTTGGAGGAAAGCTTTGTAGCCATCTATTTTGTACAATTTGTTTTCCTATGGTTATGCTGACTAGATCTAACTGCAGAATTTTGTTGTGTTTTGTTTTGTTGAACTCAGTCCCATGATTTTAACATGACTGGTGTATAATACAATATTACAAAGTACATTAATCATCGCTGGTTGGACAAAACTACTCCATGGCCAAAAAAAAAATCATTTTAAACCACGTTAGAACAGAATGTGTTTTCAGGAAAACATCACCAGTTTCTCCAAGGCGTGGGAATGGAAGCCAAATATCCTCAACATTTGAGGCAGATAGTTAAACAGCTCATGATAAAGGCATTTCACATAGAGAATGGTGTGGCAAGAAGCATGTGTTCACTGTCTGCAACTCTAATTGTCCACTTCTTCTTAAGGTGCCCTGTCTAACTGCAAAGCTCTGAAACTTTATCTTTTAACTTCTCTCTCTTTTCTTGTCTCTGGTTCTCTCCTTGGGCTTGGTAACAGTTTGTTCACATCTTTTGTTTTGAGTATTTTGCAGCATTTGATTACATTAAAGACACTTAAACATATTAAAGTGGTTGTGTAAGGTATTGTAATAGGACTAGAGTGAGCGCATTTCTGATCCAACACATGGATGTAAAAGAACATGACTGCACATGCATGCTTCAGGCAGATGGAAGTGCGTGCACCTGCCCCAAGTTACAATTCTAAATCAAACCCTAAACGTCAAACAAAGTGGTTGGTCTGTCTGGGGAGATGTTTGTGGCAGGAATTTTTATTATTAACTAATTTTGCAAACACCTTTTTAAATGTTTTTGTTTTGAACCATTGCACTGTCCTTAAACATATGTAGTTATAGCCATAAAGACAAGCCTGAGCAAAGAACTGTAATGCATAAAAATTGAGACACAAATTACTGGGTGACTTGTTACATTTGTGGGATAATGTAATGGGTTTTCTTGATTTCTGGTTACTTTTCCTCAAAGGTTGATAAATTCCAAACATTCAAAAAAATTACACAATGATGCCAATGCTTGTAATAGTTCAAAGTTGTAATCCTTTGTGTATCATCTTTTTGAGACGATTGTTACATGATTTTAATTGGATAGTTTCTCTGCATGGATATTTAAGACAATTGTTTTGTAAAAGCTTCTTGACCCATGAGATTATATCTTCACAAGCTTGACATGGTACTACTCTAGCATCTATCACTCGTGTGTTAGACTTTGAATTAAAAGAAAATGATGTGCATGGAAATGTTTTTCATTTGAGAAGAGGCTAAGCACTAGTAGCTGGAATGACCAAAAAAGCTTTGCAAGCTGTTGGCCAAACTCGCTTTGCAGAGAAGGTTCACACAAATGAATGATCAGTTTCCCCAATTTTGAAATCCCTGAGCAGGTATTTTTGGCAATGCAGTGTTCAGGCCATATTTAAATATGAACAGAAACCCATCTTTGAATAATGTCCAGTCACCTAGTAGTCAGTCTTTCTCTTTCAGTTTTGCATACTACTTTGAACTTTAAAAGACACAATTCCAGTAAGTAGCACAATTAAGTTTTTGGATTCTAATCTAATAGCTCTATAGTTGTGGTGACTTTGCTCTGTTTTAGATCTTGCAAAGCCTGAAAGCATTCTCTGTTGAAAAGCCTGTTCTATATGTGTCAGAAACTGCATCCCAAACCCAACTGCATTCCTTAACTATACACACTGTGCACAACTGGATCTTTACAAAATAGTTGGGCATTCAAGTCTGTTCTAAGGTCAAGTGACTTGTCCAATGCGTGTGTTCTTTACTGTCAACTTTGCAAGATTGACTGACTTTGTTTAGGAATCAACTCATCACCGGGGGGGGGAGAAAAATGCACCAAATATTCGGGTGACTTCATAGTGGGGACAGGAAATGAAAATCTTCAAACTGTAATTGGAACAAAAACTGTGATCTTGATGATGTAGCGCAGACACGCTGCACAGAAATTCCATGGGTTGAAGATGTACAAATCTGGGCATATGCTGATCTAACACCGTTCCACAGTCAGAGAATGGATAAATTGAAGCATTTATATGGTCTGATCATTGATTTTTGCTGAAAAGTGAGACATGATGCTGAAGGTTTTCATCATGCACTCATCATATTTGCAACAAGCTTAGACTACAGGAGGAAGGGGTGCTGATCGGTAAGTCAGCAAAAAGGCTCTAACTTGCACAGGAGTAGCCATGGAGAAAGCAACACTCTAAATTCAAGGTTCTCCTGGGTAATTCTGCCTCTCTTCTTAATTTTGGCAACATTCCAATGATGGCACTGAAGACCTGTGCTTCTGAGCTCACCAAATGCCTCATCGGGTAATTCTAGCCGATTTATGACATCAGCATCAATTGAACAATATGAACAGTTGCCTAGGTATAGTCTCTACATAAAACAAAAGAAGACTTCTACACTGTCAACAATGGTCACCCCAACAGTCTATTTCAATCATTAGCAAATTGATGATAGGTGGTGTTAATAGTACTGTCAAATGGCATTTATTCAGCAATAACCTGCTCACCATTGGTGAGTTGGCATTCATCCAGGAACACACACCCAGCTCCAGATTTCAATGCAGAATTGTCCAAACACTGACAGAACAGTTGAATTCCAGAAATGAGGTGCATGGGGGAGTAACTCTGCCTACTCAAGGCAGGTTTTTAATTAATGTGGCATCAGGAAACCCTGGTAAGCTTCAAGTTATTGAGAATCAAGGAAAAGGTTGGAGTCATACCAGGCACAAAGAAGGATAATTTTAGTTATTGGAGTCGGTTATGTCAGTCCCAGGACATGGCAGAATTTCTGAGTTGTTTCATACAATATCCAGACTTTGGCGAGGTTGCTTGGGTTTTTTTTTTTTCTTTTATCACCAGAACATGGAATAGAACAAGTTAAAATGCATCATGAAATGACTTTTGTTGCAATGCATTGGAAAAGTATTTGTGTAACTTGACTGTCAGATAGTAATCCAGTTCAGTGTGATGCCCCTCTGTTCTGTACTTCCTCCCTTTCACTACTTTTTTTAAAAATTCATTCATGTCATGAGGACATCACTGGCTGGGCCAGCATTTATTGCCCATCCCTAATTGCCTTTGAGGAGGTGTTGGTGAACTGCTGCTGTTCATTTGGGGCAGGTGTCCCACAATACTGTTGGGGAGGAAGTTTTAAGATTTTGACCCAGCGACACTGAAAGAAAAATACTGATATATAGTAAGCACCAGAATATTTGATTATCAGATCAGAAAATCTGAAGCGTGTAGAGCATCGAGTTGATAGATTTGTGTGTGTATGCATGTCCTGGATTTCTGTAAGGTCTCACACTCTGAATTAATTCTTGCAATTGTAGACTAAAAATGAAAGGGACCTGTGAAAAGCAATTCAAAAAAAGCTGAACCAAGTAAGATATTTGATTTAAAATATGGATTTTTATGTTGTGTAACCTGACCTGACTTTGAATCCCATTTAGTTTAACTGCAACTCTTGTCGCTAGTTTACAGCTGTCATTGAAGCACAGGTATATATTTCACTTTGTTGGTCAGCACTAAATGAAAGTTGAACGAAATAATAAATTCAACAAAGGTCTTTCTAAAATATTTCAATGTTAAACCAAAACACACACTATATAACAATTCTGCTGTCAGCATTCACCACCATTCTCCACTGATTTTCTTTTTTGTGGCTATAGGATTAAATACAAATACAGATTAATGCAGAAAGCCTGAAGTTGCATATGTTATTTATTGCTCTGCCACAAGCTGCACTCTAGACCAACTTGAACCACCCTGCTTCCAGAGCCTGCAATCGACTTAAGTTGTTTTGATTTTCAATAGACTCTATTATTTACCAAAGGTTTACCAAATTGATCCCGAGGATGGCAGAACAAAAACATATTTTTGGAGAAACTCAACCAAATTGGCAGCATCGGCAGGGCGAAAGCCAAATTAACATTCAGGTACAGTCACCCTTCATAACTGGTTGGAACTAGGAAAACATTGGTATACCTGCTAAAGGCAGGGTGTGGGTTGGGAGGGTGTGCAAGGGATAAACCTTCGGACAGTCAAAGCAGGAGATAATGGTGAGCCAGGGAGAAAGCAAAGTTGCTAATGTGGACCATGAGAGCCTGCAAATAGGTCGACTGTGATTCAAGTAGCCCATGTGACATACGTATGTGTGTCTACCTTGTGTTGCTGAACCTTCCTGGCCATTCATTGGTTACTTTTGGCCTCATGGATGCAGTCAGTGATGTCCTGCATTTGGAGAGGTTAGTGCATGTGATACCAACTGTCTTTTGTACCTGCAAACTTCTATCTCTCTGGAATGGAAAGTAGTGTCCAGCCAGGGCTGCAGTGAGCTCTGTATTGCAGTGGTGTATGACCATGGTGAGATGCTAAAGTTTACAACCAATCTGGAATTGAGCAGTTAGAAAGGACAATGTACTGTGTCTCTGGCAGCTTCTGGCAGGGCATGGTATGGCAAGCAGTGTACGAAGTCTTTGACGGTACAGAATACGGAGACAATCTACTTGGAGAGTCACTGCATTTTGCAACACTGGCTCTTGGTCACTTCAGAATCCACCAATAAATCCATTGCTGACTGTAAGGCCTCCATTGTCCTCTTGTTTCACTCCCATGTTCCTGATATATGGGGACTCTGCCCTTCAGCGATGGGTGTAGTGCTTCAACACCACTGAACTCCAAATCAAACAGTGCTCTCCCTATGCCAAATGCTGCCTTTTTTGTTGTGTTCATGTTGGTCTCGATTGTATTTGTTCTTCCTCCTGGTCTTCTGGGAGTATGAGAGTGACAACCCCCTGAACAGCCCAGGTGCTTACTACTTACCTGAGCATACACTGACCTGACGGCACCTGTCTCCTGATGGAATAAGCCTCCCTCTGTACCAGGCACCCTCTCATTGGACCTATCAAATTCCCTGAGGTGGTGATGCCTGGATATCTGCTGCATGTCCACATCCATTCACCTACCTGGTCTCAGATCCAGCTTTCAGTCAAAATTTAAATGTGGATTGGTCAGGATCTGAAAATTAGGACCTTTTTAAATTCCAGAATGTGTTTGTGTATAGCTAAACGACGTCTTTAAACAGTGGCCCATGTTGTCTCCAAAATGTCTATATTATGAATTTGTTTTTTGCATTGTCCAAATGTGGTCATGTCATAATGTTAAAGTAAAAAAAAAACTTTTTTAGTGTGCTTATAATTCCACTTATCTTTCAGTCTGCCCATTATTAAAATCTGACTCCATCTCCCAGGAGGGTCACAAATGAGTTGACATTTTAAATATTTGTTTTTTTTTCCTGTTGCCAGTGGGACAAATGACTTTAATAGAACATTTTTGCTTGTTTCTCAGCTGTCACCCACACAAGATGCTCCCTTCCTTACACACACCCTCGCTTGGCATTTTCTTCTACATACTTTGAGTATTCAACCTTTCCATTCCTGTTTTTTCACCTTCAAGCTTGTTCCCAACTTGCTTTCAGTCCAGTATCATTCCGTTATTGTATCCTCCTAGTTGTCTCCACTCTCGAGTAAAGAATAGGACCCCATAGTTTCTGTGAAACCTTGAGCCCTGTTGAATTCTGTTTCCTTTCCTGGTTTCTAGATTACTTTTCTCTTATTTACAATTTCATTTAGGAGATGCTGCCAGTTTGAAACAGACATCAAATAGAGAGGGAATTGAAATCTCTGGTAAAATGAACAACCATAAGTACCACTTTGGGGACTTAGGACCGGAATACCCCTGCACAAGACATGGTTAGGCCAATGGACTGGAATACCCCTGCACAAGACATGGTTAGGCCAATGGACTGGAATGCCCCTGCACAAGACATGGTTAGGCCAATGGACCTCCTGACTTGGAACATTATAGCAGGACTGTGAGGCTGGCAGAATGTCTGTCTGCTGACTGTGTGTGTGTGTGTGTGTGTGTGTGTGTGTGTGTCTACCTGGGATCAGATATTTCAAAACCGCTGAGACACAAATTTTTGGAGGATATTGTCATTTGATGTATTTGTTGGTAGTATCTGTGCTAGAAAACAGGTACAAAGACCACACATTCTCTCTACTTTTCTCTTCACTTTTCCTTAAAAAAAGATATTTGGCTGTGGTACAGCTAGAGTAATTCTCTCTTTGCTTTTGGTTATTTATGGCAAATGAGCCACAGTATTGGGTATTGCATTATTATTGTTTTAAATGTACAGTAATATCACAGATTAAATAAAATAACTTCAATACATATCTACATTTTAGTGAGTGTTTCTAAAAACACCATTAAGCAACAAAGATGGCTACTTTAATTATATGACTGGACTTGGCCATAACTTTCTAGAAGCTGCTTGGAAGCCAAAAATCAGCAGGCCCATCAATGCTTCATGTACATTGCCACAGGGACAGTGTCTCCTAGAAGGAGAAAAAAACCTTGTGCAATAAAATTGCAAATGATCCCATCCTGCAAGACAATGTGCTCATTGAACCCCAGTATGGGCCCAGATAGTTGTTTATCTGCAATACGTAAACCTTTGTTTCACTCACTGCCACCATGCACCTCCCACTCCTGAAAGTGTCCTGAACCAACAAACAAAAATTGTCTCTGGCCCAGTTTTCTTTCACCATTTCAAAGAGACAATGGAGGGAAGAGAGAGGAAGAACAGAAAAGTAGACCAGCAAAATAGTGCCTCATGCTCCACTTTACTGTTAATCACACCACTGTTTGAAAATGATTTAATAATATTTTCTCAACATAGACTCCTTTTTAAAACAAAGGTTTTTAAACCAAGTCATGGAGCTAGGGCCTTGATTATACTGTACTATATGCAGGACACAATTTTCTTGACAGTTGAACTATTCTTTAGATTAAAAAATCAAACATCTAAGAACACCCTTGCATGCTTGAATAATGTGTGCTTGAACTGATGAAACTGTGTATGTTGTCTGACCCATCTCTGTAGATTTCTCATTTGTTAGGAAAGTGAGCCAATGGTTTTATTTTAAAGTTCCACAATTTAGCTAGTCCAGAACATTCATTGCAAGAGGACAGCTCCTGTATCCAGAAGAGTTAAGATAATATAGCCATTCTTCCTCAATGCCAAAAAAGCCTCCGTGGCAATATTTCTAACATGAATCTAAGCTGATAAAATAAACTGTATTCATTACTAAAACCTACTGTTGGAAACAGCAGAAACTGTTAAGTTTTTATTCTGAGCTTCAATGATTTTATAAGCACCCAGCCAGACCCCATATTTCCAACTAAATCAAGAAAAACATTTTGAATGCATGAAGCTATAAACAAGAGCACTTTTGAATAAATATTAAAAATGTGGAATTTTCAGAGTTATTGGAAAGAGATTTTTACCAATTTGCTGCTTTTCCCAACTTCATTGAAATGAAGTTTTCTTGTATTTTGGACATTTTTTATGTTTGTTACAATCCAAGTGTGGTTGCTTCTTTATAACTTCCAATACCCAGCTAAAACAAAGAATTTTGATTTTCATAGCACTTGGCACAACCTCAAGGTCTCCCAAAACTCTTTAAAGCTCATTCCATATTTTTCATAATGGTCACAATCTCTCTTTTAAAAATGTTGAAGAAATATATAGGACTCTGAGAATATTTATAATGCTTGCTGTTTAAAACAGTGCCACAGGGCCTTTTACACTCCTCAGTTTCTTGGTATAATACACTGGAGTGTCGACCTAGGTTATGGATTCAGGTCTCTGCATTAGAATATTAACCTATTAATCTTTGTTAATCAGAAGCCACCACTAAGTCAAGGATTTCTCCCATTTTCCTCATCCATGCCAAATTAAGTATGTCTTTGAAGCCAAATATTTAGGACGAGTCATATTTAGAGTTTGAACTACTTATTCAAAATGCATTATAATGTAAGAGCTACCATCTACCCTACAAATGGCATCTTAAAAAATATTGACACGTGTTTTTTAATCATCACAAGGTCCTGTATAATTGATTGCACAAATAATAGGTCATTTGATACATGGAACTTGTGGAAAAATATGCAATCATAGATTCCCTACAGTGGAAGCAGGTGATTTGGCTCATCAAGATCATACTGACTTCTGAAGAGCATCCTGTCCATGGCAGAGGCAGCAGAGAGACAGTTGCATAATATACTAAACATTGGAATATTGTATGAAAAATGTCAATATTACCCTTGGTAGAAACTTACTGTGATTAACGGGTTTTTCTTTGCCAAAAAATGCAAGTACTCATCTAATTTAAGCCGGGCAACTGAGTCCATGTGGAGAGATCTGCATCTCCTGCTTAAGTTCACGTTTGTGTGATACTTTCACACTGGTGAAAGATTCATCTATCAGCTAGCCAGCTTGGAAAGGCAATTAACCTAGACTCAGGAATTCACCATGAGCTGTATTTCAACAGCCATTTCTTTGAACAGTCTGAGAGAAGAAATGGATTTGTAAGCAAGGACTAGAAAATTTTCTCTCTCCCTGTTTTGTTTTACTCATCACCTCAAAACAAAACCCACTGAGAAAGCAAATCTACAAACTTCCCCATTGCAGAGGGTACCAATCTACAATAAAACAACTGCAATCTCCGATGATGACACCTCAACATGTGGAAGAACTTTTACACTGCTTAAACTTTATTTTCCCTGTCTATGCCAATCTTTGTTTTTCTAAAATTTATTAATTCTGAATGTGTTTAATATTGCATCTTCATTTTTTTCCCCCCACTGGAATAGTGTATAAGATTCTTTCTCCTTCTACTTAAAAGTCCATTTAATTGGTTCCTTCAATTTCTTTTGTCAGTATGTGTGCCTAAAAAGAAAAAATATTTGTGACTGACCAAGACAGGATTAGGAGGGAGGCCAGTTCTTAAACAAAAACAGAAGTTGCTGGAAAAGCTCAGCAGTTCTGGAACCATCTGTGAAGGGAAATTGGTTAACGTTTCGGGTCCAGTGACCCTCCCTCCGAGGAAGCCAATTCTTACCCATGCCAAACCCCCGCCCCCCCCCGCCCCTTCCCAAATTGGTTGTAAGAAGAGCATACCCTTCAATTTCACTGAATCCATCTTATTCTTCATACTTCAAAATTGTTTTACAATTGTTTGTAAATGCTAGTGTGCCAACTACAACAGTTTTTTCTTTACAAGGTTAGTCACATTTTCCAATTCTCTGGGCCTGTGCTATGTTAACTGGGCACTATGACAAGTCAGGAGGTGGCTGTGAGTAAATCCCATTTAAGTTATATCTGTTATCTCAGTACATTACTGAATGGCTGGTACAATGGGGCACGAATTCAAGAACGGTAAATATTTTAAAATAGCATAAAGAAATAAGCTTTGGTATCATTGCTTGGACAAACAGAATTCATGTGTTAAACAGCAGGATGGAAATTCCTGTGGTAGCATTGGCCCAAGATCTTGTACTGAAACCATGAAGATGAAAATAAATCAAAGGACAGGCATAGCAATTGTGAGAAGGGAAATGGCAGAGTATATGTGTATTTTACAACTCTAAATTATCTATATATTTCTATGTTGCAAACACATTTTTAAAAAAATCGTAAACTGTATGCTGTGACTTCCAAGTTTGGCTATTGTTATTGATGAACCCCAATCATAAGGTTCAGGAAATGTTTGTAACTGGAAAGCAAATGCCGATTCATATAACCTCAGCCAGTGGTTGCATCCTTAAGCTGCACAGAGTCTTTTGTACCTGTTCAGGTCAATGCAACACAAAATTTATTACAGACTCATCAGTGCCAAATAGATGTACA
This sequence comes from Chiloscyllium plagiosum, assembly GCF_037043375.1. Classification (NCBI taxonomy): domain Eukaryota; kingdom Metazoa; phylum Chordata; class Chondrichthyes; order Orectolobiformes; family Hemiscylliidae; genus Chiloscyllium; species Chiloscyllium plagiosum. Next base: position 27,896,105 of record NW_028270163.1, read on the forward strand.
GAGTTAAAATTTAGCATGAATTTATTGATAGTTTGTAACGCCGGAGACCATCATTAACTTCCATAAAATGAAACCTTCCCATGGACCTTTTCTTACCAATTTCATCAGCTATCCAGCTTAAAGTAGGTTTAGTCAGGAGTTGACAAACCAGCTTTTCAATCTGAAAATGTTTGGCTTCTATGCCTCAGGATGGATACTGCACCATATGACTTTCAAAAGAGGGAATGCCGGTCAGCCAAATGTTTAAACACATAATATACAAGGTTGTGCTTGACTTGAAGGGCATGACCTCTCCCATGAGCTTCCATTTCAGACAAGCTAACTAATGCCTGCAACAAAAAACTGCTAAAACATTCTACAGTACTGCAAGTTAAACAGACACTCAACCCCAAATATGTCATCAGAGAATTTTCGAGTTCAATACCAAGTTAATGCTAACATTATGTCACAAACTTGTATTTGTGGAAGCCCATCAGGGTTATGGAGTGTTGCTTTATTGGCACATGTCAATGCAACAGTACTGCTTCTCCAACAAAACAAAGGGCAAACAGTCAAAAATTTGATACAATGCTTTCTGTAATATAACTCAAGGTCATAATATGTTTGAGTGAATCAGAATTTTTTTTGTAATAGCATACTTTAATTTTAATAACGTTTACCATTTGACATCTGATCTTCTCCCATTATATGTTTCGTATTTTATAGTAAAGGCGAGGCAATGTACAAAGATGTAAAGTCTCGTATGATTTTAATCTATGCCCTTGAATTTACTGCATGAATGAACATATCGAGGTGTAACAATTAACTTGCAGTCATGATGTATTACTCACTGGAGAACATGAGGCATGCCGACTGAATCATCCTGTAGTTCCCTAAAGGATGTTTACTGCACAGAACCATTTAAGTTAAAATCTATTTCTTGGTGAAATAGTTAAATAGTTTAGTTCAACATAAATGTAACTATCAATTCCAAAGTCCATGTCAATCTTAGGAAAACCCTATACACTAAATCAATTGACACATCTGTTTTAGTGTATGTGTTAATGCAGATTTGTTCCTTCGGAGACTTGCCAGTTTCAATGTAAATTGCTCATTGATCCATAATGTTAAAGTCTCCTGAAAAAGTAAAAAATAACAGGTATAAGAACAAAACGTTTAGCAACCATAATTACTAAATATCAATGCTTTGCTTTTCCTTCACATTAAATAGATTGAAGCCTCGAATTTTCATGGAGTTTCTCCTTTTCTTTTATCTTCCGTGAAAACCTCCTGAGAAATTGGGTAATTATCTAATGGAAACTCCAGAGATACAGCATAAATAAAATTTGTAATAATGGGAGATCTGGTGAATACTCAGATTAATTTTCTTAGTAAGAATGTGCTTGCATTTTGCCTCTTGGCAGTTGTTTAGGTCAATGGTTCATGATTAAAATTATGCGGCTCGTCACTTTTCAATATGAAATGTTATTACATAAATAAACAAATTTTGGTTATCAAACAGTTCATGGATCTCAATTCTGATGGAGGATATCATAAGATGATAAGGATTGACATTTATCAAAGATTTCAATGTCATTTATGGGCCCTTGCTGCCTTTCACCACTGCATCCCTCTTCTCCGATGCCGCTATTCATAAAATCAGATCAGAATTTCCACCCCAACCTGAGTGAACGTCCTGCTTCCAAGAGTTGCTAATACCAGCAGAATAGTCAGCTGTGGGTGATGCTGGAAGTGCAGCCAGTCTCTGATAAGAAGGAGCAGTTTGGAGGCTGCACAGCAGGGTTGTTGGGTGGTTTCACTGGGTTCGATCAGGCAAACTCCAATATGAGATGTATAAGCATTCACAAATAGGGACAGGGGGACACCGGTGGGTGCAATGTTCACCACTTATAAACCGCTCCATTGGGCACAGGGCACTGAAACAGGAAGGAACTCATACCCTCCCAAGCCCACTTGGTTTACCTGCCAAACACAGGGATGCATAAGTACCACTTTGCCATGGGTAAAATACTATTGACTATATTAATTGATTAGTTTAGGCCCTCAACTGATCTAAGGTTAGACAGGCTGACTAATAGCTACACTCTCTCTGCAGATAACAGCTGTAGCTTCACTGCCATGCCACCTGACTTTATACATCTTGCCCATTTTCCTTCCCTCCCCACAGCCGCCAGCTCATTTCCTGAGGTAGGGAATGGTACATAAAATGTCAGCCTTCATGAGTTCCCAGCCCCTATCCTTATTATTGAAAGTAAATCAGTGGAGCAGCATCTTCTAACTGTTTCTGAAAGTCTTGAAGGTTTAACTCTAATTTTTACATAAAAGATAATTCTGCAATTGAGCAATCTTCATACTGGTTAAAAAGCTCAAGGACCATGAGTGCAGTTCCATCGTGCCTGGTCCGAGCTGCCAAATGTAGCAGCAGAGGGAAAGTACACAAGTTTGTGGTTTAAAAACTAAAGGAACTGTGGATGCCGGAAATCCAAAACCAAAACAGAAATTGCTGGAGTGACTCGGCATGTCTGGCATCATTTGTGGAGAGAAATCAGAGTTGATGTTTCGGAAACAGTGATTCTTCCTCAGAACTGATGGTAGCTAGGAATGTTTTTTATAAATGCAAAAGATAGAGATGGGGAGGGGTAAATGTGTAAACAATAGGTGGAGGTAGAGCCCAAAGAGGGAAAGGGACAGTTGGACAGCCGAAGGAGTGGCTAACTATCAGCCTAGGAGAATGAATAGCTACTAATGGGAACTATAAATCACAACAATGGAATGTGTGTAACAGCAGGGCCATGCGATAACAAGGCCTGGTGTCTTGGGGATTTGGGTAAGGACTTGGGAGAAGGTGTCTCAAGCCCTAAAGTTGCCGAACTCTATATAGTTTGGAAGGTTGTAGAGTTCCCATGCGGAAAATGAGGTGCTGTTCTTCCAGCTTGCACTGAGCTTTGTTGGAGCACTGCAACAAGCCTGAGACCAAGATATTGGCCAAGGGACATGATGGTATTAAACTGGAAGTTTGCGGTTTTTTTTTGCAGACAGAACGTAAGTATTCTGTGAAGCGGTCACCCAGTCTATGCTTTTGTTTCCCCAATGTAGAGGAGACCACATTGTGAGCAGTGACTAGATTGTGGGAAGTGCAGGCAAAGCATTGTTTTGCCTGGAAGGCATGTTTGGGGCCTTGGATACTGAGGAGGGAGGAAGAAAATGGGCACGTATTATACCTCTGTGATTGCAGGGGAAGGTGCCTCGAGGCTTTGTGATTGTTTTAGAGTTGTAGAGATATACAGCACAGAAACAGACCCTTTGGTCCACTTGTCCGTGCCGACTAGATATCCCAACCCAATCTAGTCCCACATGCCAGCACCCGGCCCATATCCCTCCAAACCCTTTCCTATTCATATACCCGTTCAGACGACTTTTAAATCTTGCAACTGTACCAGCCTCCACCACTTCCTCTGGCAGCTCATTCCATACACTTACCACCCTCTGCATGAAAAAGTTGCCCCTTAGGTCTCTTTTTATATCTTTCCCCTCTCGCCATAAACCTATGCCCTCTAGTTCTGTACTCCCCCACCCCAGGGAAGAGACTTTGTCTATTTATCCTATCCATGCCCCTCCTGATTTTGTAAACCTCTATAAGATCACCCTTCCGTTGCTCCAGGGAAAACAGCCCCAGCCTATTCAACCTCTCCATATAGCTCAAATACTCCAACCCTAGCAACATTCTTGTAAATCTATTCAGAACGCTTTCAAGTTTCGCAACATCTTTCCGATAGGAAGGAGACCAGAATTGCATGTAATATTCCAACAGTGACCTGAAGGAGGAGTGGACCAGTGTGTTCCAGAGGGAACTGTCCTTGCGGGAGGCTGATACGGGAGGGGAATATGTGTCTGATTGTGATACTCCGCTGGAGGTGGCAACTAAAGATCCTTTGGATGTGGATGCTGGTGGGAAAATAGGTGAGGACTAGAGGGGCCCAGTGCTGTTGTGGGAGGGGAGAGAGGGGTGAGAGGCAAGTAACATTCAAACCACAAAATTCTTTGCCATCACCATCCTTAATAAGAGAAAATCTTAGCATTGCCCTTAACATTCAATGGTGTTACTAACACTGAAACTCCCACTATCAACATCCTGGGGGTTAACTAGAAACTCAACAGGACGTACTACATAAACAGCAGTTACAAGAGCAGGTCAGAAGTTAGGAATAATGTGGCAAGCAATTCACCACCTAACTTCTCAAAGCCTGCCCACAGTCTACAAGACATCAATCAGGTTTGTGATGGAATATTCCCCACTTACCTCGATGACCCCCAATAACACTTAAGCTTGATACCATCCAGAACAAAGCAGTCTGCTTGAATTCCACACCTCCACAAAGCAGCCACTCCCTCCACCACTGACACTCCGTCACGACAGTGTGTACTCCCTAAAAAAAGTACTGTGTAATTCACCAAAGATCCTTAGACAAGACCTTCCAAACCATACCACTTCCATCTGGAAGGATAAGGACAGCAGATATATATGGGAACACCACCATTTGCAAATTCCTCTCCATGCCACGTAACATATTGCCTTGGAAATATATTGCTGTACCCTCACTGTCACTGGATTAAAATCCTGGAATTCCCTCCCTAAGGGAAGTGAGAGTCAACCCACAGCACAGGGACTCCAGCAGTTCAAGAAGGCAGCTCATCACCACCTTCTCAAGGGCAACTAGAGTTGGGCAACAAATGCTGGCCAGCCAGCGATGCCTGTAACCCATGAATGATTTGATAATTTGGAAGAAAGGAATTAGTTTGAAGGGCCTATAATTAAATTTTAACAAAGCAAATGGAAAAGATTCTTATAAATGACCTCCCTTTGTTCTATTCCATTGAAGTTCTTTTTTTGAGAGTGAGCCCAGCTGAAGTTGAGTCACTCCTGGTGACTCACTGACAGTGCTGCCACGTTTTTGAAACAGAAGAGATTTATTAGAAGAACAATCTTGGTTTTGGTTAAAATATATTCCCTTTGAATTCTGTGGTCTCCATTCAGTGGCAAATTAAATACTTTTTAATCCACATGGACTTGACTAAGAGTTTTTAAAAATGAAACACATTTTTCCAACTGGCCTGCCAATCCTGTCGAGCAAACCTTCTTTGCTAGCCATGCATGACCTTACCAATGCTCCTGTCTAATTTTGTCTCTGTGTCTGTCTGTCTGTCTGTCTGTCTGTGTCTCTCTCTCTCTCTGTCTCTCTCTCTCTCTGTCTGTCTCTCTCTCTGTCTCTCTCTCTCTCTCTCTCTCTGTCTCTCTCTCTGTCTGTGTGTCTCTCTCTCTGTCTCTGTGTGTCTCTCTCTCTGTCTGTGTGTCTCTCTCTCTGTCTCTGTGTGTCTCTCTCTCTGTCTCTGTGTGTCTCTCTCTCTCTCTCTCTGTGTGTCTGTCTGTCTGTCTGTCTCTCTCTCTCTCTCTCTCTCTGTCTCTAACCAAATAGTTTTATGTTTGCAGAGACAACACAAACTGGGGATCACTATTAATGATGAAACAGCAGACCAGATGGGAAGGATAGAAGAAGCTAAAACTTTTCAAGTTGTTCAGCAGATCTGTATTTGACTGCAGGCTTTGGCAGAGTGATTGCATTTACATTGTAGCTTCAGACATCAAATGTCTGTTCATTAGCTTTCTAAACAGGAAGTGGTCATAGTTAAAAGTTAATTCTTAACTTTCTTTCTTTTCAAACTGCATTCTGCAGTGGTCACTGTGCTTTTTTTTAAACAGATATAAACTTCTGCTCCCTTCCATCCCAAAATGAAATAAATTAATTTTGTTTGTTCTTTCCTATTCACTGATAGGAAATGAGCATTGCTGACTAGGCCAGCATTTATTACCTGTCCCGAGTTGCTCTTCAGAAGGTGGCACTGAGCTGCTGCCTTGAACAGCCATGATGAGGAGGTGCTGGTGTTGGACTGGAGTGGAGAAAGTTTTAAAAATGACAACACCAGGTTATAGTCCAACAGGTTTATTTAGAAGTGCTAGCTTTTGGAATGCTGTTCCTTCATCGGGTAGCTAGTTGTCACTAGGACCAACGGTCCGAATGCTGGTGCTTCCAAATAAACCCTTATGGACTATAAGCTGGTGTAGAGTGATTTTTAAGTTCTTGAACAGCTGCAGCCCATTTGCTGTAGGTAGACCCATGATGTTGCTGAGGAGGGAATGCAATGATTTTGAACTAGTGGAGGAATGGTAATATGTTTCCAAGTCAGGACCAGGATGGTGAGCGGTGTAGGAGGGTGCTTACAGGAGGTATGTCCCTATATCTGTTGCCCTTGTTCTTCAAGATGGAAGTGGTTGTATGGCCATATTCCTTTTTTTTTTCCTCTATCCATTAGCCAAAAAAAAACCATGAGCCAGAAAGATGTGTAACTCCTGCTTACTGAAACTAGGTGACCTGAGGGTATAAAGGCCTGATACTCCATCTTAACTGTGATCACTTGAAGGATCATTTTTGTCTAGAAGCATGTTCTGCTGTAATTTTAATATCTTAATGCTAGACATTGATATGCCAGCAAGTATAAAATAACTGATTGTCCTCATTGTCTGTGGGTTTTTCATTACCACGTTGGGCATGCCTAACTTGCATAAAATCTCTACAGTTTGGAAACAGGCCGTTCATCCCAACAGTTCCACATCGACCCTCTGAAGGGTTACCTACCCAGACCCATTCCCCTACCTTATGATTTGGCATTTACTCCTGACTAATTCCTGAACACTATGGGCAATTTAGCATGGCCAATTCACCTAACCAGTGTGTTAACAGGAGTACCTGGGGAAAACCCACGCAGACACTGGGAGAATGTGCAAACTCCACACAGACGGTTACCAGAGGCTGGAATTGACCCTGGGTCACTGGCGCTGTGAGGCAGCAGCACTAACCTCTGAGCCATCGTGCCGCCCTATGGCCAAGGGATAACAAAAGCAATGTTGCATTGAATAAAGGTATCCTATCTGGAGGATAAGACCATGTCAGCAATCTGTCAAGATTGAAACCCTTCCATCCTAAATACTTGCAGCTTTCTCAGAACATGTCTTTCATGTCCTAAGAATCTTGAACCTTATACTGCATATATTGGACAATTTATCTAGCTTCTCATGTTATAGAACAGCATCAGAAGTAAACCTGAGACTACTTTAAAATCTTGGACTCCAGTTCAAAACTTAACTCCTACTGCAAGGTCTTCAGATTTGCTCTTTGCTCCTGTATAAACTAATACTTGAGGCAGGGCTTTCTTTTCTGTGAAGTTTACAACTCTGTGTTGCATCTCTTCTAATCGTGGTAAAAATAAAGGGGTGACATTCCGTTCAGGAATCCTATTTCTAACCACAAATCTGACTGTTGTATACTCCAGTTAAATTCTATGTTCCCACACGCAGCAGTTGACACACACTGGTTTTCAAGACTGTGTGTCTTCATAATCAACTTACCGTGGCTATGATTATAAATGCTGAATAGATCTGTTTGTGCACACTGCATTGAAAAGGTAATTCACAGTTTTTGAATTTATCACTTGACAGTAGAAATAATATTATTGTTTGACAGATTCTTGAGATGGCAGAACTGGCAAATGAAGAGAGAGCAGATTGGTTGGATAGGACCACATGCAGTGGAGTTTCAAAGAATGAGGAGGGATCTCCCAGAAACGTATATACATTTCTGACAGGATCAGATGGGGTAAATGCAGGAAAGATGTTCCCAATGACTGGGAATCCAGCACCAGTCACAGCCTCAGAATATGACATAGGCCATTTAGGACTGAATCTGAGGAGAACCTTCACCCAGCGAGTAATGAGCCTGTGGAATTCTGTCATAGAAAAGTAGTTAAGGCCAAAACATTGAACATTTTCAAGAATGAGTTACAATCTCAGAATCGCTACAGTGTGGAAAGAGGCCATTCAGCAATTGAGTCTGCATGACCCTCTCAGTATACCACCAAGACCTAGCCCCTGACCTTATTCCCTTAATCCACCTAAACTACACATCCTTGGACACCATGGGGCAATTTAGTGTGGCCAATCCACCTAACCTACACATCCTTGGACTGAGAAGAAATTGCAATCTCAACTTAAACAGGTACCCAAGGCTAGAATCATTGAGTTCTTGGGGCTAAAGGGGCCAAATTTAAATTTGGGATAAGTAGAAGCAGGGTACTGAGTTGGATGATCAACCGCGATCACATTGAGTGGCAGAGCAGGCTCAATGGGCTGAATAGCCTATTCTTGCTCCTGATTTGTGTGTCCATATTGTAACCTTTTTGGCCAGTTATGTTTCACAAGCTGTCATTTTTTGTTTTTCCTTTCTTCTTCAGTATTTCCACTTTTCATTTTCTTGGCAGATATTATGTAATCAAATCGATAATCATTATGAATCATCCATCTGAGCCTTTCTGAAGCAGGTGATTCACCTTAATATTTCTAAAGTTTGATAAGGTAATAAAGACACTTACTACTGCCCTTCCAGTGCCATCTTCAGCTATAAAGTTAGACAGCAAACATATTTACCAGAATTTATAATGATTCTTATTGGGATCTACTTTGAAGTTTAATTTTAAGTTGTCACTTTGACACCACAGTATATGCAATTGAAATGAACAGATTGTTCAAGCTCTAAGGATCTGTGTAACCCACTCCCTTTCCTCTCAGTAAATAAATAGGAAAGAAATCGAGGATGAGTATATGAACCTATTGTGAAAATTGTTCTTTTATTGTTGCTCTAGGAATTACAAGAACAGCAAGTGGAAAATTGAGAAGGGCCTCTGACATCACAAGTCCAAGTAAGTAACCAGATAATTAATATTAGTGTATGGAAAATCAGCAACTTGTCAGGTTTATATAAGATTACATAAAATATATACAGCATAGAAAAAGACCTTTTTGGCCAACCAGTCCATTCCTGCATTTATGCACTCAAATCCATTCCTATGGTCTACTCACATGCTTCATCTATTTCATTCTCCCTCCTAAGGTTCACTGATTTGCATCTCTATTGTTCATCTCAATTACAGGTATTTTAAATGTAACTACGCTTTATTGAATTGAGTTCAATATTGTCCATACGCTTGAGGCAAAGAAATTTCTACAGATGAATCCTTGATTTTAAAATCATATTGAGAACCTCTAGTTCTGCTTTTACACGAAAAACACTCACTCTGTCTTTTCCATCGGAACATGATTGTGTATGTTCATGGTCCTATGTATTTGTGTGTGCTAATTAAATTGCCCTTCAGCCATTTTGAATGAAATTCATCGGTTCACCATGATGAACATAGTCTTATAGTAGTGATATTTATTTGATACCTTGCAATTTTTCTTGCTGTTTCTAGAAAGTACCTCTACGTCCTTTATTGTGGTATCACAACCTGAGCTGTACACAGGAATCCACTGTGGTTTAATCCAGGTTTTCTGTACACTTTGTGCACAAGTATGAATATCAATAAGGAACAGGCTGTTCTACCCCTTGAGCCTGCTCTGCCATCAACAAGCTGATGGCTCATCTAACTATGGCCTCAACTCCACAATACCTGTCTGTTCCACTGACCTTGTTCATGAAGAATCTAGCGACCTCTTCCTTTTAAAATAAGCAATGAGTCGATTTCACCACTTTCTGGAGAAGAGAATTCCAAATACTTCAAGGCTCAGTTCTAGAAATTACTTGTTATGCTGGGCTTATTGTTTTTAAATGGTGTTACAATTACATAAGTTATTTCAAGAAAAAAGCATCTTAAATTCCTACTGAGGTCACAAATCCCTTTTACCCCTTCCTATTAAAATCTCTAATTTCCAAAATAATACGTGATAAATAATATACATTTCTCGTCAAAAATGGAATACCTCACATTTACTTGTAATGAAGTTCATTGCTAACCATTTGGCTATTCTGCAAATTCATTGATGTTTCCTTGGAAAATACTGAATTCTTCCTCTGGTATTATTTCCCTACCCCGCCTAACATTTGCAAATTTACAATTAAATTTACAAGTTACTATAAATTTGATTCCAAAACCTAAAGTATGAAGGCCAGTAGTTTCAACACTCAACCTTGCCACTTCCACACACTGCCATTAGTTTGGTGTGTGATTAACTCAAAAAAAAAAACAGACTTGCATTTGTATAGTCATTGGACTTCTCTAAGTGTTTTCCAGCTAATGAAGATGCAAAGTGTAGTCTCTGGATTCTATCTGAAAATGTGTTGCTGGAAAAGCGCAGTAGGTCAGGCAGCATCCAAGGAGCAGGAGAATTGACATTTCGGGCATGAGCCCTTCTTCAGGAATGAGGACCTGAAGAAGGGCTCATGCCTGAAACATCGATTCTCCTGTTCCTTAGATGCTGCCTGACCTGCTGCGCTTTTCCAGCAACACATTTTCAGCTCTGATCTCCAGCATCTGCAGACCTCACTTTCTCTGGATTCTATGCCAGTTATATTATGAAGCCTTTATCATGTGATTTGATGTTGTGGCTTTGTGAACTTCATTCATTCCTGTAGAATTTTCTCACAGTATTTAATCTAGTTTCCTTTCTTTTTTGGAAGTGAATTGGTAATGTTGTTTAAAAACAATTGCTGCTTCAATGAGGTCAATGTGTGTACTGTCACTACAGAAAACAGACAATCTAATTCTATTATGTACTTACTGAAAGCAACGAGAGGAAAACAGGAAAAAAAACTTTCAAGCATTGTCGAACTAAGACCAATATTGCAACCATTTGAACTATTTTTATGTTGAAGAGCAGGAAATATTACAGATTTGTGGCAATTTTAAAGAATCTTGTATTGATATATACTAGCTAAAAGCACCAAATGCACAGTAATATTAACTTTTTTACTTTTCTAAGGATTCAGTTAGCTGTCACTTGTTTTACGGATACTAGGAATAATTGGTAGACCTTTCTTTTTTCCTTTCTGCACACTAACTACACCGATTTAGGCACCAGTCTGAATTCTTCCCAAGATTCTGAGGAGCACAAAACATTTTGAACAACTTAGTTGGTCTGATTTCAAAAACAGAAGGTTATTTTCCCCAGAGTAAGTTTTGGGCAATGTGTGGGGGGAAGCGAAATCAGTGCAAAACTGACTTATTTGCTCAGAATTTCATGTCTGGGTTAAAACCAAACCCCACATTACTTACAGCTTCTCTGCTTCTTCCTTGGAATGGCATGAGTGTCTGCCAACAGACAATCAAGTCAGCCATCTCAAATTGCCAGGGAGTATGATTTAAACTGGTTTTCTGTGAGGAAGTGAGACAGGAAGGAAATGAGTCCAGGGACATAAAGACCTCCGTTTTCCTGTGGATCCCTAGAGCAATGCAGCTCCTCTGGGCCCACAACTGAAAGTTTTCTACATGTCTGTTATACCATCAAACTTGATTCAATCGAGTGAAAAATCAGTTTCTGACTTCTTCGTAAAAACTCCGATTTCAAATCGTGCCAAAGTTGCATTGTGCACCTTTTTATCGGCATTTATTATAAACAATAATACATTGTTTGTAATTGTAACATATGAAACTCCATTTCCAGTTTTTAAGGATATGCATGTGATCTGCTCTCATTTCTTTGCCTGATGTATACCTGAGTCGACCCCTGGGATGGTTTTTTAGTAATTCCTTTTAGGACTTTTTTTTGGTGGGGGGAAACCTGTTTTGATAACCTTTGGCATGAGCATCCTATCATATTCTATTCCCCAAGGGATATGGTTTTACACATTTTGTTTTAGACTTTCTAGTCCCTTCTAAAGACTGTATAGACACATTGTTGTTTGGCTTTGTAAAAAATTGGAATTTAGATTTTTACTTTTGTTTCAGCATCGTCCTGCTTCTATAGAATTAATTGATTGGAAATTGATTACATTTGAATGACTTGGATTGACATCATCTGTAACATCACTTTTTGAATTTTCTTTCTATAGCCTGAAGTATATCATTTTAGCTAATTCCAATAATGTTTTGAGCACACTTTGACGTAATGATGCAAACAAGAGATCACTTTCACTTTAGTTTTTAAGCCATGCAGTAGCTCATAACGTGACCAACTGTGCTGTACAAACAACAGTTTTTATTGGATGTTGGCATTGTTGACTAGGCCGGCACTTGAGGTCTATTCTCAATTTCCCTTGAGAAAGTGGTGGTGAGCCATTGCAGTCCCTGTGGTGTAGGTAAACCAACAGTGCTTTAGGAGATCGTTCCAGGATGTTCACCCAGTAATAGTGAAGGAATGGTAATATTGTTCCAAGTGAGAATGGTGTATAGCTTGAAGGAGAACTTACAGCTGATGATCTTTTCTCGCATCAACTGTTGTCATTTTCAAGTGCTTTTTTGTTCCTTTAAATACTTTTATTATTTAGGTTTTAACCTCCTGATCTTGCAAGTGTCTGTTTACCTTTTTGCCACAACATTAATGAGGGATATGAATCATCGTGCAGCCTATTGTGCTGCTGCAGCTTGTCAAATGAGTATCATTACTTAGTGCTAATCTCCTGCCTTTTCCCCCTACCCTTTGTGTTATTTTAATCCAAGTAATTGTCCAATGCTCTCCTGAATGCCTCTGCCTCCACCACACTTCCAGGTATTACATCCCATACTCTAAGTGCTTGCTGAGTGAAAAGGCTTTTCCTCACTTCGCTCTTGCTTCTTTTGAATATCAGTTTCAATCTATGCCCTATTGTTCCTAGTTAAAGTTTTTCTCTATCTACTCGAGCCAGCTTCCTTGTGACTTTGAAAGCCACTATTAGATCATCTTGTAGCATTGTTCTCTGCAGTCTTAAATTCTTCAATCTGTCCTCATAACTGAACTCAGTATACAGGTTTAGTACCAGAAAACTGGAGGATTGCAAATGTTGTGCCCTTGTTCAAAAAGGGCAGTACAAATGACCCAGGTAATTATAGACCAGTGAGCCTTCCTTCTGTTGTAGGAAAGGTTTTGGAAAGGATCTATAATCATCTAGCAAGCAACAATTTGATTTCAGATAGTCAGTATGGTTTTGTCAAGGGCAGGTCGTGTCTCTCAAACCTCATTGAGTTTTTTGAGAAAGTGATCAAGCATGTAGATGAGGGTAGGGCAGTTGACGTGGTATATATAGACTTCAGTAAAGCCTTTGATGCGGTTCCACTGTTGGACAAAATGCAGAAGCGTGGGATTGAGGGGAATTTAGCAGTTTGGATTAGAAACTGGCTTTCTGAAAGCAGGCAGTGAGTGGTGGTTGATGGAAAATATTCAGCCTGGAGTCCGGTTACTAGTGGTATGCTACAAGGATCTGTTTTTGGACCACTGCTGTTTGTCATTTTGATAAATGACTTAGACGCAGGCATAGGTGGATGTGTTAGTAAATTTGCTGATGACGCTAAATTCGGTGGAGTAATGGACAGTTTGGAAAAATGTTACAGCTTGCAGGGGGACTTGGATAAACTGCAGAATTGAGCTGAGAGGTGGCAAATGGAGTTCAGTGCAGCTAAATGCGAGGTGATGAACTTTGGGAAGAATAATAGGAAGGCAGAGTACTGGGTCAATGGAAAGATTCTTGGTAATGTGGATGTGCAGAGGGATCTTGGAGTCCATGTACATAGATCTCAGAAAGTTGCCACCCAGGTTGATAGTGCTGTTAAGGCGGCATATGGTGTGTTAGGTTTCATTGGTAGAGGGATTGAGTTCCGGAGCCTCAATATCATGCTATAACTATACAAAACGCTAATGCGGCCGCACTTGGAATGTTGCGTACAGTTCTGGTCACTATATTTCGAGAAGGATGTGGAAGTATTGGAAACGATGCAGAGGAGATTGACTAGGATGTTGCCTGGTCTGGAGGGAAGGTCTTATGAGGAACGGCTGTGAGACTTGGTTCTGTTCGCATTGGAAAGAAGAAGGCTAAGAGGGGATTTGATAGAGACATACAAGATGATCAGAAGATTAGAGAGGGTAGACAGTGAAAGTCTTTTTCTTAGGATGGTGATGTCAGTTTGTACGAGGGGGCATAACTACAAATTGAGGGCTGATCGATTTTAAGACAGATGTCAGAGGCAGGTTCTTTACTCAGGGCATTCCACGCCCTTACCACTCTGTGTCAGTGGTTAACTCAGCCACATCAGGGAAATTTAAACAATCCTTGGATAAGCACATGGATGATGATGGGATAGTGTAGGGGGACGAGCTGAAAATAGTTCACAGGTCGGTGCAACATTGAGGGCTGAAGGGCCTGTTCTGCGCTGTATTATTCTATGTTCTAACTTTCTTATCCCTGAAGCTATTCATATAATTCATTGAGATTGTAGCTTCTAAAGTTGTCCAAGGATCAGACATTTGCAGTGCAATGTTAAAGACCTGGACTCTGAAGACTTGGACATCAGAAATAGATTTTGGGTCCAAATAATGCTCTGAAATCTGAATGCATTCTGCCAAAGTGCAAGCATTCATCTGGTTGGAATATTGCAACTTGAATCACTGTGAACAAACTTGTAAGAATGCTGAATGACATTGTTGGAGAACAACCCCATAATTGTGGACACACTAAATCATTGTTAATTTAATTCTGTTTAATCTAACTATTGCACATGTCAGAAGTGGCAATGGATGCTAGTGCTTGGATATCCTTCGCTTGCTTTTTTTCTCTTGATGGGAATTTTTATTCGCTAGTTCATTTAACAAAGAATGTTCAATTCGGCAATTAATTAATATATGAACTCAACATGTGCAAGCACAAAAGAACAAAACAGTTTGACATTCAAGAGCTTATTGAAGGCAGAGCAGCCTCAAAGGACCTACTCCTGATCTTAATTCCTATGTTCCCATAAAGTGCCTGACTTCATTGACCACTGTTTTAAAACAATCAGGGGTAGTAATCTCTCAGTGAAGGGGAAAGGAACATCAAAGTTGCATTTCAAACTGTGTGTAATAGAGGAGAAAATGCAGACTGCAGATGCTGAAGATCAGAATCGAGATTGGGGTGCTGGAAATGGACAGCAAGTCGGACAGTATCCGTGGAGGAGGAGAATCGACTTTTCAGGCAGAAGCCCTTCATCAGGAATGAGGCTTGTGGGCTGGGGGGCTTCTGTTCCCAGGATGACCAATTCTACCATAGAAAATCCCAGATAGCCTTCTCCTTCAAAGACTGCAATTTCCCCTCCAGCACATCTCTTCCACAACTTGCACCTCCACCCTTGAACCCCACCCCTCCCATCACAACAAGGACAGAACCCCCTGGTCCTCACCTTCCACCCCACATACATCGCATCATCTTCCGCCACCCACAAACAGACCCCACCACTCGATATATTTCCCTTCCCACCCCTATCAACATTCCAGAGAGACCATTCCTTCCGTGACTCCATTCGTCAGATTCATAACCCCACCAGCCTGCGCCCCACTCCTGGCACCTTTTCCTGCCACCACAGGAAATGCAAAACCTGCACCCACATCTCCATCCAAGATCCCAAAGGATCCTTCCACACCCCACAGAAATATACCTATAACTCCACAAATGTCATCTACTGTATCTGTTGCACCCGATGTGGTCTCCTCTACATCGGGGAGACAGGACGCCAACTTGCGGATCATTTCTGAGAACATCTCTGCGACACCCGCATCCACCAACCTCACCGCCCCGTGGCTGAACACTTTAACTCCCCCTCCCACTCCTCCCAAGGGCATGCAGGTCCTGGGCTTCCTCCATCGCCAAACCCTAACCACCTGACACCTGGAGGAAGAATGCCTCATCTTCCACGCCGGGACCCTGCAACCGCATGGGATTAATGTATATTTCACCAGTTTTCTCATTTTCCTCTTTTTTTCCACCCCCTCCCTCCCCACCTTATCCCAGTCCCAAGCCTCCAGTTTGGCACTGCCCTCTTGTCTTGTCCATCGTTTTTCCCATCTATCCGGCCCACAAGCCTCATTCCTGAAACATCTATTCTCTTGCTTCTCGGATGCTGCCTGACTACTGTGCTTTTCCAGCATCCCAATCTCGAATGTGTGTAATGGAGTTACATGTTATACAATTTACAATTTCTCAGCCACTCATTCCACACTTCTAGCCTTTCTTTTACCAAGACAACCAGCTAAGTGCAGGGGCAGCACAGACTTGAGTTAAGTTAACTTAAATTTATTTGTTGGAATGGACAGAACCCAAAGAATTTTATGCATATTATGATCCTGCTGCATTGATTGAGCCTGCCATATTGTGCTGGTGGCCATGTGCCAGAAAGTTGATATAGTATGTGCACAGCCATGGGCTAAAGGCTGATTTATTCACATCTGAAACTACAGTACCACAACATTTGCCAGAACTTGACGCAAGAGACAGGAATGTGGGACTGTACTTGGTAAGGCAAAAAGCACCAACCTAGTAAGAATCATATGAACAAAATATCAACCTTCTTTAAACAGATCTGAATTGGTTTTGTTTTGGCCTAGATCTCAAAGGCAGAACGGCCAGCAGATGTTTATCCTACTTTTTAAGGGTGAATTCAATAGTTGATTAAGTGAAAGCATAATATCTTTATGGAATGAGCTGCTTCAAGAAAACACAAATGATTTTTGTTTTTGAATGCCATTGTGCTGCTATTTCAGATGTACATGTCTTTCAAATCTTCAAACCTACATGATAATGGTGTCAAAGTGGAAAGGGTTTTGCAGAACTAATTTCTGAAAGTCTGCGCAATGGCTGCTAGGTGTGGCAGGAATAAGTTGCACTGTTTAAAAGCATTACGCTGCTACCTAATGTCCTGCAATGTAGGTCCTTCACTTAATTTGAAGTCCTGATAAGCTAGCATAGCAATGATACATTTCAAATGTATTTAGATATACATTTCTTGTTTGCAATCATATTTCAAAAGACTTGACTTGCTTTAATCAGCTGACTATTCATTTTAATCTGAATGGTTAATCAGCATTTGATTAGTCACAGAATCTGTTGTACACTGTTTGCTGCTGAGGTCCCTGTACAATAAATTGCTCTCTTTATCATGCAATTCATCTCTAGCTGAAAACAGGTATGAGCATCAAGTTTTTGTTGAAATCTAAGAGTCTGGACTGCAGAATGTTTGAATAAAATTCATTTATGAATCCAACATTTCTCTCTGCACTTATTTTGCGCATCTCAACAGGTGTGCTGAAAAAGAATATATTCCCCATACTCACCCACGCACGCACCCTCTCACACACTTATACCCCATTACACACACACATTTTACCAAGCATATATGCACACATCGATACACACTCTCACGTGCACTCACACCCACATACACACACTCACTCTGTCTCTCCTGCACACAAGTGTATGGGGTGAATCTGTATTTGCAGAATTATTTTTGCTCAAAAAATGCATAACCTATAGTCAATCCATAGAAGATTCTGTAAATCCCACTTTAGAAATAAAACCAATCTGACTCCAGATTGGAACAGAGACAGACTTTAACCTCACACCTTTAATGCATTGTCTGAGATTTTGTTAGAAAACCTGAAGTTATCTTGAGAATATGACTTAAGGAGTTGTTGGATTTACATATTAATGAGCCAAAACTAGCAAAACCATTTTAAAAGATGAAAAAATTAATCTAAGTTTGTTTAATATATTTCAGCCCCATGACACTACGTAACCTTTTGCTATACATCCTGTGGAAAAAGTGAGGGCTGGAGATCCAAGCTGAAAAATATGTTTGCTGGAAAAGTGCAGCAGGTCAGGCAGCATCCAAGGAGCAGGAGAATCGATGTTTCGGGCATAAGCCCTTCTTCAGGAATGAGGAAGGTGTGCCAAGCAGGCTAAGATAAAAGGTAGGGAGGAGGGACTTGGGGGAGGGGTGTTGGGAATGCGATAGGTGGAAGGAGGTTAAGGTGAGGGTGATAGGCCGGAGAGGGGTGGGGGCGGAGAGATCGGGAAGATGATTGCAGGTCAAGAAGGCGGTGCTGAGTCTGAGGGTTGGGACTGAGATAAGGTGGGGGGAGGGGAAATGAGGAAGCTGGAGAAATCTGCATTCATCCCTTGTGGTTGGAGGGTTCCTAGCGGAAGATGAGGTGCTCTTCCTCCAGGCGTCGTGTTGCCATGGTTTGGCGATGGAGGAGGCCAAGGACCTGCATGTCCTTGGCGGAGTGAGAGGGGGAGTTAGTGTTCAGCCACAGGGCGGTTTTGTTGGTTGGGGAGACAGGCCACCTACTTGCAGGTCCTTGGCCTCCTCCATCGCCAGACCATAGCAACATGCCACCTGGAGGAAGAGCGCCTCATCTTCCGCTTAGGAACCCTCCAACCACAAGGGATGAATGCAGATTTCTCCAGCTTCCTCATTTCCCCTCCCCCACCTTAGCTCAGTCCCAACCCTCGAACTCAGCACCGCCTTCTTGACCTACAATCTTCTTCCTGACCTCTCCGCCCCCACCCCCTCTCCGGCCTATCACCCTCACCTTAACCTCCTTCCACCTATCGCATTCCCAACGCCCCTCCCCCAAGTCCCTCCTCCCTACCTTTTTATCTTGGCCTGCTTGGCACACCCTCCTCATTCCTGAAGAAAGGCTTATGCCCAAAACATCGATTCTCCTCCATGGATGCTGCCTGACCTGCTGCACTTTTCCAGCAACACATTTTTCAGCTATACATTCTGTGTCTTATGATCCTGCTCCACAACCACTGATGAGGAAGCAGTGCTTAGAAAGCTAGTGCTTCCAAATAAACTTATTCGACTATAGCCTGGTGTTGTGTGATTTTTAACTTTGTCCATCCCAGTCCAACACAGGCTCCTCCAAATCCTGAAAACGAATGGCATAGTTCAGAGCCAGCACGTGGGGGGTGAGGGGTCAGTCATAATGATGTGTTGTGGAAATCCAATAATTCCAGTCCCACTTTATCCATTTACATCAGAATAGAATCATAGTATGATTACAACACTGAAGGAGGCCATTCAACCTGTCATGTCAGTTCTCTGCAAGAGCAACTCAATTATTCCCACTCTGCTTCTTCAATGAATCCAGGTTTCTGGCTTCAGTGTACCTCCCTGATGTCCTGCAGCTACTTATTGCCATCTGTAAATGCAAATTTTCCTGTTATTAATCATAAGCATTGCTGAAAAGACAATGATTTTGTGTCCTCTTGTTGTATTGCCTTGTTTGGATCAAAGGTTATCATTCACACATGTTTGGGTCTCTGTGTTTACAGAGGTTTACTGACGTTTTTATGTTGCTCTTCAAGCTCATTGTTACCTTTTTTTGTTTTAGGCTCCCTTTTAATTATTGAATATTTTTGTACCAAATTTTTAGTTTGGGCATTTTGTGATTTAAAAACCCATCTGTTCAAACATACTGAGTTTTTTTTGATAGATCCACCGCAGGATTTGAGTTATCTGTTTACATCTACCACAACTGAAAATGTTTTGCTGGAAAAGCGCAGCAGGTCAGGCAGCATCCAGGGAACAGGAGAATCGACGTTTCGGGCATAAGCCCTTCTTCAGGAAGAAGGGCTTATGCCCGAAACGTCGATTCTCCTGTTCCCTGGATGCTGCCTGACCTGCTGCGCTTTTCCAGCAACACATTTTCAGCTCTGATCTCCAGCATCTGCAGACCTCACTTTCTCCTACATCTACCACAATTTAATTTCAGTGATTCTTGGGATAATTGGACTGACATATGAAGAGTTTGGATTGTTTAGGGCTATATTCACCGAAGTTTAGAAGAATGGCAAGGATCCACGAAAACCTATAAATCACTTGCAGCGTTAGATAATGTGAACACAGAAAGGGAATTCTTGATGATCAGGGAATCCAGAACCAGTGGTCACAGTATAAGGGGTTGGCCATTTAGGACTGAAATGAGGAGAGGTTTCTTTACCCAAAGAATAGTAAGCCTTTGAAATTCTTGGCACAGAAAGCAGTTGATTCTGAAACATTGAATGCTTCTAAGAAGAAATGAGGTATAGTTCTTAGGGCTACAAAATATCCAAAGGGTATGGGAGAAATTGGGACAAGGATATTGAGTTGGAAGATCAGCCATGATGATGATAAATGATGGTCAGACTCCTCTTCTTCTTTTCTATCTTCTACAATTTCATGTAATGCTTCCTGTTTGACATTTCTACAATGCAAATTTCAAAGTATCACTCAGGATATTTTAGTTCAGTAATGGGATCTCGAGGTTTTCATGAACCCTCCTCCCTTTACAACAGTAATGCAAAGACAGCAATGATTAAATTGAGTTTTGCTTTTTTTTTTCAAAAAAATGTAGTCATAGCAAGATTCAGTGGTTAAAATGGCACAGATACTGAAGAATATAAATTCCAATGATATAATTCAAATATGAAAACTTAATTGGCAATGAAAGACAGATGGATGTGCATATGAGTGGACTGGCTATCTCCTGAGGGTAAGACATTTAAAAGTGACTTGTATTTGAATTTCTGTGCAAGAACGACCCTTCATTCATGACTCAAACCTTTGGTTTAGTATGTTTCCCACCTTTGAGCCAAAGTGCATTTTAAAAAAAAACATTTTGTTGCTTGGAGACCTGAATTCCAGATCTGAATTCTGGGTTTGACATTGAGCTGAAAGTCCAATAGTGTGATTAGCCCTGTCCTTATTGTATTCTTATTTTGCAGGAGCCCATAAATTGTTCCTTTCATTTAGGATCAGCTACGTTATCCACAGTTGTGAATGGCCATTCCTTTTTACCACCCGTCAGATTGCCATCCAGCCCTGCAGGGTCTTCCATACTCTGTACCTTTCTGTCCAACGGAAGAGCAGAAAGAAATAGAAATCATGCTGAGGCCCCCACGTTTGGGCGTACTGGATTACAAATTTGATAGTTTCATTTTCTTAGGTGTGGAGATGATTTAGAGATTACTCATACTGTGTTTCTATTGGAGGTACTCCCATTTCTTTGCCGATAGCAGCATGGGTTCCTCATTGCCAGAACTGCATTCTCCCATTGCTGGTGATTTGCTCCCTGTTCAGTCAAGGGTAGGGGGAACAACATTGTTCTGGTGCAGCCAGCCTGACCACCTTACAGTAAGCTGACTATCTAAATAACGTTGGAATTTAAAAGATGGAAAATGAAATATGAGGGTAATGAGAGGGGTTCCAAGCATCCTTATGAAAAGTACAGGACAAAAGATGCAGAGGAATAATTGAATGCAGATGACAAGGACTTCAATTCCTGGAGTCACTGGCAACAGTGACACTGGAAGTTTAATGACCTCGTATGGGTGGGCAAGGTCAGTGAGTGCATCGTCATGATATGTCTAGTCGACACCATCTCACACTGTTTAGTTCACAACCCATTCATCTCTCACCCAGAACCAGGTCCATGGATACCTGGGTCTCTCTCGCCAAACAACATCCAAGTACTCTTCCTGAGTTTCACATTATTGGCAATGTTCCCCTTCCCAATTATCCTCACCCTTGTCCTGGTATCTGGTGTTAAATGAGTTTTCACTGGTGTCACCTTTAAACCCTCTGCTTCCAGCCAAAACCTGCTGTCTGCTCAATCACCTTAGCTCAGTGAGAAAGTGAATGCAATAGCAGAATTGTAATAAACAGCACTGTCACTTGATCCAAGTCAATCATCACTCACTGGCCACTGGTGATGTATAGACCTTGCAGAGAAGTATAGAATTCTGATCAGAGCTGGGTGAGGCAAACAGTATGAGCCCACAGACCATTAGAAAAGGCTGGTTTGCTCACAAGGTTGAGATTACTAATGGGGTCTGCTTCAGAAGAGCAGTTGAGGACCTCACTAGTGTGGAATATAGCAGAGGACATGGCATAGGTTTGGCTTTCTTTTCAGCATCTGACCAATCTTACTTTCGTCGGCTCAGTAGCAATATACAGCCCTTTGAAAATGCAGCAACACTCTCAGGCGAACCCAGAGGTCCAACAGAACACTTCCAACAATGTTGCAGTTGTAGGTGCAAGCAATGTGTGCCCATCTGCTCTATTAAGAAGGAAATCTTGTTCAAAGAAATCCATAAGAGCAGCAGCGACCTGCCATAAAAACCTTGGCCCCTTTGTGATCAGACACATTGAGAGAGTTAGTCTTCAGCCTGCAGACTGTGTTGGACATTTCCTCTCTCTCCAGCTGAAACTTGGTGTCAAATCCCCTTGCCATTTGTAAGGTTATGTAGCTGTGGAGAAGGGATTTGGTGCTGTTACTCCTGGTTCTGCAGCACTTGGTGGTGTGGCCTCTGCTTTCGTCCCTCAGCAGAGGTGTAAGGTGCTGCTGCAGAATCTGCCATCCTCCCTCCTGTGCTAAAGGTTGGCAACTCAAAGCAAATGAAATCCTTAACAGATTGACAATTATATGGAAGGAACTTCAATCACCGAAGAAAGAGTGCTCACACTCCAATAGAGGAAATGCTTTGAACAGCAGTCTCTGTGTCTGGGGCTGGAGAGCTTCAATTTTCTGAACAAAGCCTTCTCATTTTGACAGTAACACTAAATAAATGCATGTTGCTGTGTATTTGGTTTGGGGAGCCTGGTGAATTATAGTCTTAGTTCTTGGCTAATTCAGTTTGGGGATTTCTGTGTTGTAAGTAGTTCACAAATGACTTTTTAACTCTCTCGATCATCTCTTCATTGGCACATCAAGTCAATGTTTGGTATGCAGAAAGTCTCCATTACTGTGTTAAATGATTTAAATGCAAGTGGGCTATCCACCTTGGTGAAAGCTGGGTGGTGATGGTATGGTGATCAATTCTACACCAATTTCTGGAATTCTTCCATCTCACTAGCAGCAAACCTATCCAGATGTGGGAAAAGAAAAAATGTCTGAGTAAATGTATCTAAGTAAAGATTTTTTAAATAAAACCTCTTATTTTTTTCAGTTGCTGTTCCTTAGACATAAGGAAGTTGAACTATCTTATCTTTTGCTTTCCATTATTCCTTATGTTTTGTCATGCTGTAGACGCAACATGCAAAATGTCGTCATGCTCCATTGCCATCTTGAAACACTGCATATAATGCAAGATTTTACTGCATTAGAATTCATCTTCCTCTCTCCTTCCTGTTTCTCATCTGCCACCTCTCCAGTCATTGCTGGACATTGGTCACAGCCTCTGTAATTGGCTTTTAAGTCTCTGACAGGCACCTGGGTTTCTGTAATGGGCTGTGGGCTCTCAGTTAGGGGCTTCCACCACCACCACTCCCGTGACCACCATGTCCGAGTCCAAGCCAGAGCCATGGGGCCTGGGTTCTGTCCCTCCTGCTCTCCATCCAGAGTAACTCTAGATACTGCCAGTCATCAGCTGTCTGGGTTCTCCACCATCCCCCTCACTAATGCTACCGCTCCTTCAGGTGTCTGAGCCTAACCGTGAAGCTGAAGCCTTGGCTGGGCTGTGAGTCCAGGCCAAAGGAGTCAGTCTGGAGCCTGCTGTTGCTTGCTGGGTGACCCTGAATAGGAGTGGAGCCATGTCCCTGACAGGAGTGAACAGGGTCTGCACTTAGCCCTGCTACTCTGCTGCCATCTTGAACATCAAGAATAGGTGAATTGGCATCTTATTAGCTTCAATCAATGATACCATCGTAATGGAGCCAGGATGTAGGTAAGGCTGAGCTGGTTCGAATTTTCCTTCAATTCCAGAGAAAGGTTCCAGCTTCCATGCAGGGCCTCTCTTCAGACAAGTTGTTCACTCATATTCCATGGTACAATATATAATCGATGAAACCTCCAGCACAATATTCTCTAAAAGACAAAGCAACCAGCTTTGAATAAATAATGCAATTCAGATTGTTAGTGCAAACAATACTGGGGAAGAGAGGAAGACAGAAATATAGATAGCTATTGTATAATGCAATGCATTCTTGTGCAACCCCACATTATATTAAAATTGCAATTTAGAAATAGCGCTTAGTGTTGGCGATGTATTCGTGTTACAGCCAACACTCTTTAAAAGTTCACGCTTTAGAAACGGTGTCCCCAATTCATGAATCGCATTACAGTGAATTTGCATTAGCAAAACATGCATTATTGCAAAATCTCCTGTAGGAGGAATAGAAACACAACACATGGTTAATTTTATTTTATTATTTGATAACCATATTATAAATAGTTGTACTCCTGAGCCTGTCACAAACTTTATTGTTGGAAGGTGGTTTTAAAGATATTCCCCTTTATCATTTTCATTGTTCAATTGTTTGAGCATTTCCACCCTTGTAATATGATTGCATTATATTATCTCCAGTACTGCAGAAGAACAAAGTGCATTATTTCTCCATGCAATGTCAATTATTCCCATCAAGGAGGGTGGTTGACAGGATGAATAGATGTTACTGCGAAATAGTGTGTGACTCTGACCTTGGCCCTCTGACAATAAGCTGTAGAACGCCTCTATTTCCTGTCCCAAGGTAACAAGTGGGACAGACAGAACTTGGAGGGTGTAGATTCTTACTGGGAAGACACTCTTAAAATGTTTGTTTTTTTTAAAATAAATTGCTAATGTGATTATGTGCAGATGCATTAGAAGTTAGAATGGAATTGTGGAATTTTCAAGCACTATGACAAATGATTTTTTTAATCTTGCATTTCAGCATGTGTTGTCTTAAAGCATGTTAACAGTGTCCTCTATTTTCTTTATAATATACAGTTACAAGAATACATTATTCTGCTTCATTACTAGCAACAATGTTTATACTTTACATTCTACCATATGATTTGTAAGGTAGTTTTTCATCGTCCATAAGGCACCAATAGGTTTTCTGTCTGTCAGAGAATCAAGCAACACTTGTACCACATAAATGCCACGTTATAATAATCTCCAATAAGAGATGGTCTAATCATCACTGCTTAACATTCAATTGTGTTATCATCACTGAAATCCCTGCTACCAACATTTTTGGGATTGCCATTGACCAGAAACTCAGCTGGATTAGACACAAACAAACATAACTGCTACAAAAGCACGTCAGAAGCTACGAATACTGGGAGGATAACTCCTCTCCTGATTCCCCAATGTCTATCCACCATCTACAAGGTACTGATCAACAGTGTAACGGAATACTCACCGTTTGCCTGGATGATGGAAGCTTCAACAACACTCAAGACTGTTGACACCATCCAAGACAAAGCAGCCACTTGTTGGCATCATATCCATTTCCTCCAAGATCGATATTGTACATCAATGTACAACAATGTGTACTTTCTACAAGAAGCACTGCAGCAATTGACCAAAGATTTTTAGATAGCACCTTCTAAACCCACAAAGACTTCCATCAAGAAGGACATAGAAAGCAGATATATGGGAGCACTGCCACCTCTAAGCCACGCACCACATGCCCCATCCTGCCTTAGAAATATGTCAGTGTTCCTTTAATAGCATTGGGTCAAAATCCTGGAATTCCCTTCTCAAGAGCATTGTGAGTCAACCTACAGCACATGGAATGCAACCATTCAAGAGGGCATCTCAGACCATAACTTTGCTATTTATTTTAGGTAAGAACATAGAACATTACAGCGCAGTACAGGCCCTTTGGCCCTCGGTGTTGCGCCGACCTGTCATACCAATCTGAAGCCCATCTAACCTACATTATTCCATGTACGTCCATATGATTGTCCAATAATGACTTAAATGTACTTAAAATTGGCAAATCTACTACCATTGCAGGCAAAGCATTCCATACCCTTACGACTCTGAGTAAAGAAACTACATCTGACATCTGTCCTATATCTATCGCCCCTCAATTTAAAGCTATGCCACCTCGTGCTCGCCGTCACCATACTTGGAAAAAGGCTCTCCCTGTCCACTCTCTCTAACCCTCTGATTATCTTATGTCTCTATTAAGTCACCTCTCAACCACCTTCTCTCTAATGAAAACGGCCTCAAGTCCCTCAGCCTTTCCTCATAAGACCTTCCCTCAATACCAGGCAACATCCTAGTAAATGTATAGTAGACATGCCAATTTTAAGCAAACAGAACTTATTTACAAAATTACAAGATGAAACACAAAGAACAGAAAATAGAATAATGGATAATTTATTAGATTAGATTCCCTACAGTGTGGAAACAGGCACTTCGGCCCAACATGTCCACAGCGACCCTCTGAATGCTAACCCACCCAGACCCATTTCCCTCTGACGAATGCACCGAACACCTTGGGCAATTCACCCTGCCTGCGGGAGGAAACCGGACCACCCAGAGGAAACCCACACAGACATGGGGAGAATGTGCAAACTTCACACAGACAGTAGCCCAAGGCTGCAATCGAACCTAGGTCCCTGGTGCTGTGAGGCAGCAGTGCTAGCCACTGAGCCACCATACCACCCAGTAGTCCCAATAAAAACATCCCTTCGCACAAAGAGTAAAAATGAAACCAGCCAGTACTTACAGGCTTGACGTTAGAGAGAGTGAGTAGCAGGCTGGACGTGCCCCAGCAGCCTTTCTTCACACACACTGCTACTCAACTGAATCAAAAACTCTAATCTAAATGAAGGCTAGCTACACAGCTAGCTGGGCACTCTCCTTTGATTATACCAGTTTTTTTTTCAATACATGAAATCCTTAGACCAGAGGCATTATCTGTATCTTTGGGACAAACAAAAAGGGCCCCAATAAACTTTTCAAACCCAGCCTAGTTGGAGCTTGGCCAATTACGCCCTCTGGAAAAAAACTCCAGGGCACAATAAATTTATAATAGGACCAGCACTGTGACACCACCAACTTCTCGAGGACAACTAGGAATGGATAATATGTATGGGCCAGTCAGTAATGCTCATGTCCTACAAGTGATTTTTAAAAAATATGTGGCTGATCGGTAGAGGAGCAGCCATTGGGCAAGCCCTTCAGGAAGTACTGCAACTGAGAATGGGCCCATTCAGTCTCTGATCAATGCCAGCCAGCTGACATTCTTAAATGACCACGCCCCAACTCCACCCCACCTTATCTAATGTGTATAGACACCATTTCTAATTACCCTATTCCAATTGCAATACTGCAAGCGAATAAATCTGAGTTAAAATGCAAATGCAGAATATTTTATTGAAAAAAGCAAGACTGGAAAGATTGTGTGATGCAAGCTGTAATGCAATTATATTTCCTGAAGCATTTATTAATTGTTTTGAGTTTCTCCTGGTTTAAAACTTCACCAGAATTTCTGCCGGTCAGTTGGAGCTCAGGATCATGCTCTCACTCATTTTTGTTAATATAATTGTTATTCAGTTCTGAAACAATTTCATAGAAGTATATAAACTAAATTTTTCTTCCAAAGTAAATGCTTCATTGGTGTTCCAATTCATTCTATAATTTTTTTTAAGCTCCAGTCCACTTGGTAATTGAATCTGAGCACTTCAAATACTTTATTTTTAAAAATGATTATCAGTAGAATTATTATGCAGATGTATATTTAGGATGTACAGTTGCCTCCTTCTGGTAGGTTATTTTAAGCTTATGAATGTAGTCACGTGCTCAGTTTTTAAGCCACAAGCTGACAATGCTGCTTTAGTGTGTGGTACAAACATATGATCAGCACATGGTAATGTGGTAATATGGTGCATTCATGACTGCACAGATTGAAGAAATTGTGTCAGACAGACAGTTGCAGAAAGCCAACTCTTGATAAGATAAACAATATTGCTGTGGATACTACTGTAAATGCTGTTTGTTGTAGTGATGGACAGAGTCAGAATTTCAGGTAGGTTACTGAAATTTTTAGTTTAATATTTTAAGTAGCGCGAACTATGGCAATTGATCCATCTGAAGTTTGTATTTTTCTGGCTACGATTCCCTTTCCTGAGCAGACAGTGTCTGTCTTTCATTTGTGCTTCCTACTGGAATCATTGAGACTTGGAGCTTTCAAAAATGGTATGCCGTTTGTTGGAATAATGAAGCTTTTTCATCCATATCTTGTTTCTCGTATCAGCAAATTGTTTATAAGCTTTGTCAACAGCAACAAGTAAAATTTTCTAAATGAACCTCAATGTCTAAACTGCGACGATGTGTACTGGAGGCAGAGAGGAATGTGCTGCTCATAATTCTGCCACAGGCTTGCACTGCAGTTTGTAAACTTCAAGAAATTTACTTGTTTCTTTAAAAAGACAAAGGCATGAAGTGTCTCTTTCTGTATTGTCTGACTGGTGATAAGTTTACAAAAAGTTAGATAAATAGCTCTTAATATGAATGGAATGGTGTTCCAAATAAGGAAGGGAGTGAGACAATGCTGACAGCTGACAGTGGCTGAAGCAGTGAATTTCTGACTATTCATCGCAAGTTTTTCCATAAAAGTAATATCGGTCATTTGTACTATTTATTTTTCCCTTTCTTCGTTGAAGGTTTTCATATTAAAGTATGAACATTTTTGTTACTTTACTAATGGGTAATATATCACTGCAGTAGGAAAAGGCAGTCATATAATACTTAATTTCTTGAGTTTAACAGTGGGAGGGCAACTATTTGTCACATTAGGTATTCAGTTCAACTTAACTAAAGTTAAAAGTTGTTTTACAAATGCAATTACTTGACTGTGGAATAAAAATCCTGCTTATATGTGGTTGGAAATGATGTCTGGTCATGTGAAGTACTTTGCCAAGAAATTTGATAACCCTTTGGAATGAATGAGAGCATTTGTTTTACCATTTTATACAGAAATGTGTGTGCCAGTGATTTTCTGTTTATAAGGTCATAATGTGAACTTGGAGCTTCTAGACCAGCAGTAACTGCAGGAGGAAATGTTGATTAGGCTCTGTATTGATGAGAAAGCAGAGGCTGCCTTGCAGCAAAGTCTATGCTTCTAGGTATGATTGTGTCCATTAAATATTCGCAAACTGCTATTCCCTGTTTGCTGGTATTATGTTTTCGTTTTCTTCCCTTCCCCTGTCCATACCTAATGACCAACCAGTTCCTTCTGCCAAACTATCATTATGAATTTTGAATTTATTACCATTTTCAAGTCATATTGTGCAGTTTAGGTGATAGAAAGGGATGTGGTCTTGTGACAGGAAGGAAGTCTTTTTTTCTGGAAATGACTACACTACTGAGGTTCACAATATCATTACAATGTTCTGACTGTTGATGTAATTCAATAGGGAAGAGTGGTTGCTATCAATTCAGTCTAGCGTAGATGGCACCAGTGGTCACACCTATGGAATGTCTTGTGTGAAAAGAGTACAGAAAATGAAATGCAAATGCTATACACTTATTAATGGATATAGAAAATGATGTAATTTCTAGTGATTGACTTCATTGCAGAATTATAGTAATGTAAAGCACTCCAGCTTTTTTTTTCCATTTAATGATATTACATAAACTTCTGAATTAAATTAGTTGCTGCTGCACTCTTCTGCATCACCATTATTCTCTTGTCTATCTTTTATTTAAGGTCCCAAATAGCTCTCCTTATAATCCAAGGAAATAACTTTGAATTTAAAATGTTTTTTAAAATTCACTCAAGATGTGGGCATCGCTGGCTGGGCTAGCATTTATTTCCCCATTTGTCTCAACCGTACTTGCTGTAGGTCTGGACTCGCATGTAGGCTGGAGCAGTTAAGGTTGGGAATTTCCTTCCCTAAATGACATTAATGAACCAAAAAGGGCAACATATTATTCATCATTGATTGAAAATATCTATGTATTTGTATATGTTTTAAAACTACACTGGAGCAGGTGGGATTTGAACCCGGACCTTTTGGTTCAGAAGTAGGGAAACTACCACAGTACAATCACAGGAGCCAAAGAGGTTATGACACTAATTTCTGGCATCTATATGCTATCGATGAACTGTTTAATCAAAATAGGGAATATTGGCATTTCAAAACTAGAAAAATTTGAGGTTGAGTGCAAATGTTAATACTGGGAAAGGTAATGGTTATTTGATACTTAACTTCAATTTCCAAGAATGAACAACAAAGTTGTTACCTCCAAGGGCTAACTGCCAAGTGGAAATCGTTAAAACATGCTTTGCTTCATGCATGCTGTTTCAATTGCCATCAAATTGTATGTATAGATCCTGAAACTGCACTGACAAGACATTGACTTAAGTATTTGTTCAGGCTTGTCATCTATAGTCAACCTAATAAAGGAATCCAATGTCATTACAGCAACAACATCATATTCCTAAACCAGTAAAAATTCAGTGATGTACTGATGAAGTAGTGACATGTAATGAACTGCTTTATACCTATTTTCCCAAACTATTTTCAAAAGCTTTATGGATATTGAAAATGCTTATTCTTTAAGCAACTATAGATGAATATACCTCCAACTTATAGATCCATAGAATCCTAGAATTTTGCAGTGTAGAAGGGAGCCACTTCATCTAACTCCTGAAAAAGCTACCTAGCTGGTCTCGTTCTATGTTTACAGTGCTAAGTGTTTAAAATCTTATAAGAAATTGTGTAAGCTTGGGCATTGTCACATTAGATTAAGAATTACAGTGGCAGAAGTTGGCAACTGCAATTCCTTGCACATTAAATTATTTCAATGCATTGCAAAATAATGCATTTGTTTATCAGAGCAAACTCAATGACAAGTAATATGAAAATAATCAAACAAATCATAGCTAACTTGGGTGTTGCAAAGAAAGATTTTGTCTGATTTAACATCCTTTTAATATTGCTGAGAGACAGGCATTCCAAGTTGACAATGATAAACTATGAGGGGGTGTACAAAGATTTCCAAAAGCCTTTGATAAAATGCCTTACAAAAGGCTGCTGTTGAAATTGGATGCAGTGGGAATTCAAGGTAAATAATGACTGTACATAAGGGGAGAAATGTCAGTGAGGCAAAGTATCAAGTATAATGCCCCAGGGATTGGTGTTGAGCCCTTCCAAATTGTGTGGAGAATATGTGAAAATCAAAAAAAGGAAGAAATCTAAGACATTAATTAAAATAAAATGAGTTCATTATAAAGTGTATATCTTAAGAACACAAATGTATGCTTGAGTTTAACATGTCACAATACTTGTTAAATACCTGCTGAAAATGAAATGTTCTGTTTTCAGGCCTGTGTGTGTACAATCAAGTTGGCCTCTTTTGAGTCAATAAAATACTGTGATATGATCGTATCACATTTATAAGTTAAATTTTAATGGTTTTAAGGATTCTCTGTATTTGCAAAAGGCTCAAAGTATTATTATTTGATGTATGTTTGTTTTCCAGTAACTTCACCAGGCCCCAACTCTGCAGTTCCCTGTTTGAATTTCAGTCTGTTACTTCTGGATCCCTATAGACAGTCAGTCACTTGCTTAAATAATCAGGAAAGTAGTGAGGCAATCAAAAAAACAAGGTCCAACCATAACTTTCTATGGAAAATCAAACTTGGAAGCAGAACTGGCATTTATGAACCCCACAGTCAGAGCACCTCTCTGAAAAATAAGAGGTGCAGTTCGAGGAACAAGAAAGTATGTACCGAAGTATAAATGAATTATTTATTTGTGATTTTATGTCATTGCTTATTTTTACAGCATTTCAAAAATTAATTATTTTTAAAAATTGGCACTTTATCATTTTAATAACTCTAGCTAAAAAAAAGTTTGATATTTCTCCACAGTTCCTGTCAGTGTGGTCATTATAGATTCATAGATATGATCTGAAACTGCTGCACTCATCCAGAATGCATAGTATCAGGCGTCATTTCTGTGACCTGAAGACTTTGACAAAGAGCACTTCATAATTTTTTTTTTCTATAAAACTGTAAAGATCACCCCAGCAACAAAGGCATGTAGGGAATTTTATTATAACGCAGTTTTGTATGTGTTCTTTAGGCTGGCATTGACTGTTACTCTTTTTAACCACATAAGCACTATATTGTAGGAGTGTTTACATTAACATGATTGTTACTGAAAATATCTGTTAGTAATTGATTTATTAGATGCTGACTCTTCTGTGAGGAGTGTTCTTTGTGCTATATTGGTTCTGTTTTATTGTATTCTATTAAGGATTACACTGAAAAGCCTGTTGCTCTTGTATATTTTTCACACGACCTTTGCCTTGTAGCCAAATGAGTTGTTCATTTGTTTTGATAAGTGACTTCTTCCTGTGACTATATTCTGGTGTAACAATCCCAAAATTTTCATGTCTGAATTTTTGAGCTAGGGGAAAACATTAAACTAGTAGTGAACTCCCAGACAGCAGCAGTCAGAGTGTTCAAATTTTCATATGTTTTGAATTAATATCTATTAGTATAATTAGTGAACAGATATCCATTTTTGTGCCAAAAGTGTCAGTTCTCTGGTTCTTTTAAAATATTTATTTCCTAGTGCAATTAATTGACCAACGTGATGAATTCATCTTTTTTTTCCTGTACACTGCATGACTTGATTTGAAGTAAATTCTGTACATGAGATTTTTTGTGATTGTCACAAAAGCACTGACAGGCCACACACCGTTTGCATAGTTTCCTGCAGCAAAGCTTTCCTCCTTAAGAGATCTGTTCACAACTTGTTTTATTGGCGCAAAGTACGTGCTTTCTCTAAGTAGACATGTAATGCTGCTCCTTCAGTAAATTCTGCCTGGAGGTTCCACCCAAGTTGGTGCAAGTTGCAGGTGAACTGATTATTACTGATCCAGCAATTTCTTTGTTGCAATATTTAACCAAATACATGTCTAAGCAAGGGCAATAATATATACGTTTTTTGAATTCTTTTCAAATGTTGAGTGATGCTGTTAGAGGCCATGACTTATGAAATACAATCGGGTGACACAAGAGTAATACTGAGTGTTGATTGTTTCTTGAATGTGTTGAATAAGAAAATTAGAACAGACATGACCTAAAATAAAGAGAAGTTGCAAGTTCTAACTTTAAGTGCAAATCTTTCAGCAGAACTGAAGACTGCTACAGTCATTACTGAGAATTACTCTTACATGAAAATGACAACTGGAAACAGGCAATTTAAATACTTACTGTTTGACCTTGGCAGCAGTCATAGTGTGATATGAACCTACCTGGTCAATACCATTTCCTTCAACCATCAACCTATGTTTATTTTTTCCATCCTTAAATGTTGACAAGGTTATAAATTTTCAAAGCTGTTGCCTGGACATATTGAACCAAGTCCATACTGGTTTCAATGTGCATGTCTTTCAAGTAGACATATTCGATGTTGCTAAGTTTTCACACAGCTTTGGCAAACCTTTTAGATGTCAAGGGTAAAATCTACGACCAATTGAATATTTCCTTATTATAAAACCACCTGGTTTCCAGTTTCTTCATTATTTCATCTAATAATTACTGAACCACTGTTTCAAAGCTTGGTTAATGTGTTATATTTGTGATTGTAGGAAATCAACAAAAAATGCTTTAATATAATGTTATTGTACATTCATTTCAGCATAATTGGTAATAGTTGTTATATGTGGTAAATGCTACCAGAAGTCCTTTATGGATATTTTTAAACAACCTGTTCAGTCATGGTATGATATGCCTGCAGAATTGGTAGGACTTGAACTTGGGTCCTCAGTTTCAGAGGCAAGAGCCCTAAATCCAAGAATTTGAGTACTAGTTCAACTGCATGAGAGCAGCATGCTTTGAATACGCAAACCTTCCGAATGAACATTTGATGACTAACATTGCACTGAAAGCTCTCACTTGTTATTCAAACAGTTCAGATGTGCAATGATGCATTTCTGGTGCAGATGAGATTGAACCTTGGCCCTCTGGTCCAGACGTAGGGAGGCTACTGCTGCATCACAAGTGTCTCTTTTTCTTCATAAAAGGAGATGAGTGAAGCAGATGGGTAATTATGATAATTACCACAGGTTATATTGTCACCATTAGGCTGGCTTATTCATAAAGATTTTAGTCAATTCAAATTTCACCCTCTGCCATTTTGAGATTCAGACACCTGTCCCCAGAACGTTACCCTGGAGTTCTTGATTGAATCCTCCTTTCCAGATATTTTCTAACCAACCTATTCAAAGTTGTTGGTATTATACACTTCACCTGTCCAGAAGTAGGGCACCAAAGAGCCTTGAGAGTAGGGATTTGAAGGGAAAGATATGGGCATGAGAAGGAGTGAGGAGAGAGAGGTGAAGGGCTAGAGATTAACCACTTGTAAGTCTTAACGGGGAGAGACATGTCTTAACATGAACATGTTGCTTTTTGCATAATAACAATAGATTTGAGTTACATTGGCAGACTAGGCATTATTACAAAGACCATCAGCAGCCAGAATAGCATGTCTGACACCATCAGGATTAAGAGCTGGACTCTTTTTAGTTTCCTCCTAGGGATTATATGATCATATGGAACCATAATGCATTCTCCAACATTAACCCAATAAGAACTATTACCTTATTATGGCTCTAAGTGTTGCAATTCTTTATTGTTTTTGAGACTTAAGATGGTGTGCATTGTTTTCTGAAAACCATGTTTATTCAATAATGCTTAACAAATCGTATTATTGATGTTAACCATTTAAAGAAAACACTAATGTTTCAGAAAAACAAAATCTGATTGGAAACAGATGTGTTAGATTGGAATTTGGGTGATCAATTGTAGCTATTGCTTTTCTCTAATGACTGAGGCCCAAACAATCTCAGTTTAATGGTTACAAATGTTAGTGACAAAGTTGACAATTAAGTCATAATTAATACTAAATTTCTAATTTTGTTCACAGTCACAAGCAAAGCTGATATTAGAAATGATACAAAGAACAGAGTTCATCAATATGTTTTATTCACCTATGCTGCAACTATGCTTATCACACAATAACTGCTCCGTTATACGCTTGGAGAGACATAATTTAAATAATCAAATACAAAGTCAACTCTGGGGAAAATAATTTTGCAAAATTACACTTTGACCCTAATTTCTCAAAACTGATATCAGAAGAAAACCGTTTGCATGTTGCTAAACTCCCACATGCAACAATAGTCACCTCTTCCAAGAACTTTGGAATGTTTGCAGTGAAATTACACCCACTGCACAACAATTTATTTCAAAGGTCAATGATGTTCTGCAGGAAAAAACTTTATGATCACTTAGCTAATTATGAGCTTATCTGGCTTGTATGTTTGTCTCTTCATTCTTGCTAATTTATGGAATCCAAATATCCTGTCCATTTAAATTTTCAATTTAATTACTTCAGTCAAGTCTCAAGTACTTCACTGTGAAAGTAGGATTATTCATCCAGCCTATTCTGATTGTAAAGGATTTCTCTATGTGGTGTTAATCTTGTTGCGCCCTCCCTCTCCCCCGGCAAATGTTTTCCAGAGCTTTGCGTCTCAATGAGAGGGAACCAGAGAAAGACACAAGGTGGTCTTCCAGAAGGACTTTCACCATGTTCTTGTAGATGGATCACAGATGGTGCTCTTTCTTTTAGATTCTTAATTTGCTTCCAGCATTGCTTTGAGGTGCTGGTTAAGTAACATATTGTTTTTTAAAATGTCGTCTTTGCTTTCAAATCCCTCCCCTGTCCATGCCCTTCCTATTTTTTGTAATCTCCTGTGACCCCACAGTCCTCAGAGTTCAGCACTCCTTAAATCATAGCCTCCTAAACATCACTTCTTTTATAACTGTACTACTGCCTGCTGCACCTTCCATTATCTAGGCCGCAGGCACTGGAATGCTATACCTCACCCCTTCACTTGATTTCTTGAAACCTGCCTCCTTGATCAAATTTTTGGTCACTTGACCTAAACGCCCCCATCTGACTGAGTGTCAAACTTTGTTTGATAATGTTCCTGGGAATCTGTTTGGCCTACTTTATTACATTAAAGTTGCTGCATAAATACAGTTGACGTTGCCATCCTTTGAAAAGTTGTACTCTAAAATGCTTGGGTCTCTTCTGTTCTCAACTTGATTCAAAAGCCAGTATTTCTTACTGATTAGTCCTGCACAGTTGAATTCCATACCATTTATCTATACATTTAATATCATCTGCCAATACACTTAAATCAAGCTGTAATATTTTGTATTACAGATTATGACACTAGTTCATAGCTTGTGACATCCACGGACTTCCAAAGTTTTTCCTATATTTAATTAAAAGGAAAACTTTATTTGAAACTTGTGGAATGGAGGGGGTGGGGGTGAGTGTGAATTGAGGGAGGTACATGGACATTTAGAGAAGTACATGTGGAATTTTCATGTGGATGATGTGGACTATGTTGAGATGTGTGGCAGAAATAGGCGCTACAGAAATGCAGCCAAACCCATCTTAGAGCAACTTGTGCTATCTTTCATGCTTTTCAGAAATGGCAAAATGAGTTTCTTGCTAGACAGTGGGGGGTTGCCAATAGATGGTCATTACTGCTTAGTAAAAGTCTTGTTTACAGCCTAACTCATTACAGAAATATTCAGCCTCTCATTTTTCCAAAATTGCCAAAGAAGCTGAATGCCAGAAAAACTCTAAGGAAACCAGAGTAGGCATCTGCTGATTCAGCTCACTGCTTGTTTTGAGCCATTTCAATATGGGACAGCAGGCGCCAACATTTCAGCCCATTCTCCATGGACACAGGCCACACACACCTCTCATCCATGGACGTTGGTATCTGACTTATGCCAGCCTCTAACAACCTTCCTGGCACATATCTAGTCCACAGTTCTGCACATTGAGCTGCACCAGCAACTAACATTGTAATTCTGCAGCAGGGACAATGCACTCCAGGACAAGCAGCCAGCTCATGGACTGATTAGGCTGTATCTCCAGGCTCTTTGCTTGCTCTCATGGCACTCACTCAGTCTGAGCTAACCTGGATTTTCACAACTTCCCTGCCTTGCATTGCCTTGCCATTTGTACTTTGCCCCTTCAGCCGGAGATACCAGGTTCATATTACTGCTATCTTGCCATGCCATTCAGTGCAGACATATGCCAGAACCACAGTTGTCAGCAGGTGTCAGTGAAATCAAGGAGAATAGTTTTTGCTCAGGGGTTCCTGGCACAGTCAGTCAAAGGCAGCCTTTGATGCTAATTAAGGCTATGGTTAGGGCATTCAGAGTCAGGATTATCCTCTCAGAAGGGATGAGGAGCTGAATGAAATATGGCAGTCCACCACCCACCTTGACTTTCTGCCCGACTGGGGTCTGTTTTCCTCTTGGAATAAGAGAGGCAGGTATGATGGGAGATGAAAATGGGTGACAGTGCTATTCCTGTTGGTGCAAATTGGGATGGTAGGGAGTGAGTCGGTTATGCAGTGAGGTGTAGGGTCAGTGATGTTGGGGCTTGGACGAATGAATGTGAATGGGCAAGAAGTTGCAGGCAATAGTGAGAGCGGTAGAGCATGAGCTTTGATGGGAGTTTGGTGCAGAAGCAGAGAGAGAGATATCAAAAGATGGCAGAATGGCACATGATAAGATAGGGCAGAAATTGGAAATGCGAGACATTATAGGGACATGTAGGTAATTAATGAGGTCGGTCTTCTAAAATATGGTGCAAGCCCTCGATTGGCCATACTGTAAGAAACCCTCTAAAAAGACTTGACACAAATTGGACTGAAGCAAAAAAAAACATAAAGTCCAGCCCAGAATGTTTCATTATTAATTTTTGACATGGTCTGCTTTGAGACCAAAAACAACATTTGCCTCCAAGTCTGCTTCTTATGACTGTCCTTGTTCAAATGCGATACGTATTTGAATTGGAGAATGTAAGTGCTTTGATCTATAACAGAGGCAGGTGATATAATTGAATGTGGATTTG
Source organism: Chiloscyllium plagiosum (assembly GCF_037043375.1). Lineage (NCBI taxonomy): Eukaryota > Metazoa > Chordata > Chondrichthyes > Orectolobiformes > Hemiscylliidae > Chiloscyllium > Chiloscyllium plagiosum. The sequence continues at coordinate 27,933,657 of NW_028270163.1, forward strand.
TTTATACACATTTCTAGTACTTTCTGAGGGATTGAGAATTGTTTTTTATCTAAATGTTGTTGATTTAACAATTCCATTTTAAGTGATGACTATTCTTGCAAAATTTTGTCAATTGCAGCATGTAAAGGGTTTAAAACACATTTTATTGTTTATTAACGTTGGCCATGTACTAAAAATAAATGAAAAGGCTTGCAAGCATTTAACTATAATTATCTTGTACTGATGTATTTTGGCAATTCAGTACCTAGTATTAAACAAATAAGGCCTGTGGCTAGACAATGCCTGAGTCGAGGTTTGTAGCATGAATGTACATTAATTAAAAGAAAAGGATTTCACATTTAACAATGTGCTTTGTAGCTAAAAGGACCTCTGGGACTCGATTTACTGAACTCATACCAGCAAGTAATAGTTACAGCCAGATATGTTGGTTTATAATTTCACTGCCTTGCTGCACTCATGATGGTCAGAGGTGATGAGTACCTGTTAGTAGTTGGCCCACCATTCAAACACTTGCTAAGATTAATTTGCAGAGTTTAGGGTAAAAAAAAAACTGTGGTATGTACCTAAATAGGCCCACCCTTTCCAAGAGCAAACACCATTGTGGGTTAAATAGTTTTTTTTACACTATAGCCATCACTAACCATGTACTCATCCAGGAAGCTATGTATCTTCTTGCCAACACAATCAGAAGCCTTTGTACTGACAAGCCCACATTTTTTTTTTGTAACTGATAGTATCATTATTGTTTGTTCCTATTGCAACAATGAAAATGTTTGCCCATAGTAAGGAATATACGACAGTGACCATGTTGTACATTGATATGATTACATGATACTCTAATAAACTGACTAGTATAGATGGACTTCATCATAATAACTTTTGTAAGCATTCTGTGTCAACCATTTGGAATCCTAAATGTGGGAATAATTCCTCACATTCCCCTTTAATGTATATTATATGACTCAACCTCTTTTTCTGAGGCCATGAACTCACTACTCTCTGTGCAAAGAAATTTCCTCTGAATATCTAAATGTCATCACTCTATCTTTCAAAATGAAACTTGGTCTAATACTGACCATTGTAGAATACCAATACATATCTATAGCCGAACAATGACGACAATAGCAACACATGTAGGTGGACCAAGGGACAGGTATAGAGAAAATAGATTTAGGAAGGAATTCCAGAGCTTATATCTGTGTCTTAGGCCAGCTGAAGACATGGTCACCAAAAGTAGAATGTGAAAATCAAGATGTTAATTTGAGTAGCACAGATGCCTGAGGTCTGTGGGCTGGAAGCCATCCCAAATTGATGCTTTGTTTTATGAAGTGTTTAATATAGGTCACCATGGCTCTGAACAGGGTGATGGGTACATCTGAAGCAATGTTTTGGATGACGCTAATTTACCAGCAGATTGAAGGTAGGAGCTTGGTCAACAGTACACTAGAATAATCCAATACAAAAGTAACAAATGCATGAATGAAGGTTTCAGCAGTTGTTGAACTGAGGCAATGCACTGGAAGTGGAAATATGCCATATTAGTGATGGCGTAGATATATAGTCAAATGTGATGTCAAAATTGGAAACAGTCACTTTCAGCCTCAGCCAGTTGCAAGAAAGGAAGAGAGTAGGTGGCTTAAGAGCAGAATTTGTGGCGGTATCTAAACTTATGCCTGTATTTATTGGAAGAAATTGCCATTCATCCATTAATGAATATCAGACCAACAGCTTAACAAGCAAGAGACAGTGGAGGTGTCTTAAGGGTGTCAGGGTGTCAGTAAACAAGTGGAAACAGTCATTTGTTATCAGTTAATTTTAGCATCTAAAAGAGACCTGGAAGGCCAGGTATCTATTGTTTGGGACCATCAGGGGTAATTGCTGGGGAGCAGGAAAGAAAGCCACCAGAAACAGTTATTCATCTGTTTGGATTGATCAGATAGAACCAGGTGAGTATAATCACATCCATCTGGACAATAGTGGAAAGCTCAGGAAAGAGGCTGGTTATGGGTGCAGAGAAGTCGAAAAGGCAATGAGAGCTGATCAACTTTGTCACGTTCACATAGAATATCACATGACGTTTTTGAGAGCTGTCTCAGTATTGTGGCAGAGGTGGAAACCTGATTGGAGGAATTCAAATCTTAATGACAGTTGAGAAAGGACATGGATTTGGAAAGTGACATCACATTAGATGACTTCAGAGAGTAAAGAGTCATTAGAGATGGTATAGCAGCTTGCAAAAATGGAAGGTCCAGAGTTTACTTTTGAGAGAGGAATGTAGACAGAAGATTTGAACAAGGGAAAAGTCTTAATAATGTCAACTCCCGTGAAGCCAGGAATAGAAGTTGTGGTCAGTAGTTCAGTCAGAATAGGGTGGATAGTGTGAAGGATCAACCTTGTGGATAAGGTGAGTGGAGAGAGATTGATTTTGGGTTTATCATCATGTGTATTTTTCAGTAAGGATGTAATAAAATAAATGAAAAGCTTTCATTTGTCACATCAAAATAGGGCCATTTTGAATAATTTAAGAATAAAGAGAAAAAGCAGGGGAAAAAGTATATAACTTGAAGAAAGTCCAACAGTCCTGAGCCAGCTCATCACCACCAACAATGTCTATGCCACCTCCCTCCTCCAACCTGACCCAACCAACATCGAAGTCACCAATCCTCCGGTACCATCTTTGCCATTGGGCCATAGACCTCTGCTACTATCTTGCCGCCACCTGTGCCAGACCAACCAATGTCAGAGTCTCATCTCTCACTGCTGGGCCCACCTCATCGATGTTGTCATGATGCCCTTCCACCAAGACTTTGCCACATCCAGCACTGAACCCAACCACTCAAGGTCCACACCCTGGGCCCAGCTTGAGGCCACTTGAGGTTCACTCCCTGGATCCAGCTCAGGACCACTCTAAGTCCACGCCCTGGGCCCGCTTGAGGTCTGTGGTAGGCCTGCCCAAGGTACACACCTGGGTCTGTTCTTGCAGCCGCCGATGTCATCCTAGCTCAGTACAAGGACAGTAACTAAAAAAAGTTAAGAGACAGGAGAAGAAAAGCAGTCAAAGATAAGCTCCGGCAAAGGATTTCTACTCTGCCATTGTCTTGGACTGGATTGGGAGGGAGAAGGAGAGAAACTAAAAAAGGTAGAAGTTTACGACTCATACCAAAAACCTAGGGAAAGAGTTGGAAGTGGCAGAGGGAGTGGTCTTCGTGAGCCCAATCTCCCAATCTGATTTTTTTTTTTAAAAAACTACAGGCCACTATTGTTTGCTTTTACATCAAGAACTGCCAATATCCATTTTTAGTTCTGTGGCTTAGAATTTAGTCTGTTATACATTACTTTGTCAATTGCCTCTTGAAAACCAATATAGGCGACATCAAAAAAATTATCCTTTCTATTACTTAAAGAACTCAATAAGGTCAACCATAATGTGCCCTTAATATGTTTAACTTTCATTTTCTGGCCAATATTTTTAAAAAGGTTCATTGATTTTTGTCTTCAATGATCATTTCTATGTCCCTGATGTTAAGTTGAATAGTCTGTAGTTGCCATGTTTATCTCTTGTTAGCATCCCAGGCATGGTTTGTAGCTTTGTTAGGATCCAGTCAGGGATCACTAACTTTTGTGGTGAATCAAATTGTGAAATCTGGAATGCTCAGAGAATAAAGCTAAGCATCAACTTCAGCAACAACTATGGAGATAGAAACAGAATTGGCATCTTGAGTCAAAGGGAATTTTTCCTCCTCCCACTACTGATTCTTTTCCTGAGCGTCCTGCAATTCCAGCAATGGCCACCTCTCCCAGTGACACTATTGGGTCGCAGGAGCTGTCAGTGCTATAATTGGCTGATGAACCTTAGGCATGGGGTCTTCAAGCTGAGAATTCTAAGAAGCCCAGAACCTTCCTACAAGATGGCGACAGTGTAGGACGCTCCACTTGGAGCTCCTCTGCTCCACCTATGGTTTTCTCTTTTTTTTTCTCCTTTTTTTTTTAGCAATCCTGGAGCAGTGTTAGGGGAAGCAGTCACCGGAGCAGCACAAGGGGAAGCGAAGTGAGTCTTGGAGATCTGCAAGGGGAAAGTGAGTCCCCAGAGCAGTGCAACTTACCTTGGTGTAGCTGAGTGCCAGTGCGGAATAGACTGGAGGTTTGGAGCACAACAGGACAGTAGTTGAACTGGGGCCTGGTGCAGGCAGACCACATACTTGCTGTGATGTTGCTGCAATGTAATGTCAATCTGAAATTCTTTAGCAGACTGTAATATTAATCCTTCTACTATGTTATAACTATCTTACTTCTAACTTACTTTTTAGACACAAAGGTAATGCTACTACATTTCCTTTTATTCCTTTTCTTTTGTATCCAAGACTTGTACCTAGGTACATATACCTAAGGTGGCACCATTAGAGGCAGCCAATGTAAAGTCTTTGCACTGTACCCCTATATGTCAGCATTTGAGTAGCCTGACAGTAAAGGATATTATTTCTTTTGAAAAAGTAAATATCTGATTGAAATTTAACCGCTCTTCCAGAAGTGGTGGCTTTCTTCTGGTTAGTGGGTACTGCCATATTGAATCCAGACTAAGTGACAGTCCTGAACTTCTTTGCTTTTGTATTTCTGTCTGATGCGAAGGCACTACTGCCTCCTCTGCATCCACATCCCAAGAATTAATAATGCTGAGTGCTTTTTTTTTTAAAATGACACTTCAGCATTTATGAAAGAAATGTTGAGCATTGTTACAATAGCCTGTGGAAAAATATACTTTAACAAGACAACCTGCAGCCATTAAGTATAAGCTGGGATCAAAATAGTGACTTATGTGCTGCATCATTGCATTTGTCACCAACTTTTCATAAGTTCCTTTCAAGGTTTTACATATCCACCTCAAAACAAAAATAGATTTTATTTTTATCCCGTGTAGTGATACTTGCTACCCAAACCATACTGCCAGGCCAACTGTTGGTAATCTTGTATGTAATTTTATAACTTTTCTCTTTTAACTTAACTGCTGACTCCAGACTCTGAGTTTGCATCCAATTGTAATTAATACAATAGGGTCCAATATCTCATAACTAGTGCTATCTTTACTAATACAAACTTTTATTTTTCTCACTATTTACTTTTGCTGCATAGTCATTTTAAAATGTAGTTATGACACAAGTGTTTATGGGAACATAGCAAATGAATTATTGACATAGGCTGCTTTTAACACCAAATGGTTAACTTGAAAAGTGTCTTTGCTGGAGAATAAAATGATGCAATATTGTTGGCGAGGGAAAGACATTCTAAACCGACAGTTCTAGCCACTAAGAGTTGATTCATTTTACAAAGACTAAAGTGGCTCTTTATGTGGATGTAGTAGAATGTTGCGAGTTAGAAATGACTAATATCTAGTCATTTATTGAAATATCTTCTGATTTGAAGTTGGATTTTCAGTATTGAGGGGCGTAGCTGGATTTGGGAACTTTCTCGATTTAGCCAACCCATTTCATCAGTTTAAAGGTCCTCATTAAAACAGTGATTGCTCAGGAGGTCAGAGCAGGATAAAGCCCATTGACCCTGGAAGCTGATTACAGGTGGCCATGGAGCAATGTTCTCTCTAAGCCTGGTAACCATGAGATTGCAAAGTCACTGTAAGGGTCCACACCCACTGATCACTGTATGGATGCATTGAGCTCTGTTCCAGAGGTCATTTCTTCACACAAACATAACAGTAGCAGGAAAAATGAGAGGGAATGTCACCATGGAGGTGAGCAAGTGTCAAGGGGGACTGATTAGAACTCTGCATTGTTTCTCTGGGACTTTGTTCCTGTTGTTTCACAAGCTGTTAGGCCCTATAGCTCTCGCCCATCATACCCTATTGTCAACTCGATACCAGATTATGTCCCCAACCCACTCTTCTGCCCCACCTCCACAACTATTCAGCAGAATCCACTGGAGTTATTAAAAACTTTTAATATAGCGCAAAATCATAATGAAACATGCTCCCATTTGTCTTAAAACTTGTAAATCTATTTGTTTTAGAACTAGTTAACAATGCAAACAAGTTTATGTTCAGACTGCAAATCAAAGGCAGCTAATCCTGTTAATCTCTTTAAACTGTTCATCAAATTGTGAACTCTGACTCCCCTTCTGCAATAATTTATTGATTTCACAATTCATAACAACATAACACCAGCCCTTAGAAATGTCATTATGGACTGTATTGAAGTTATGGGACAGGTAGTTCAGCAAATATAGTTGTCTAGCAGATTTTAATTCTTATTGATTGCCTAAGCATTTCAATTAATGTTGAAAGATCTAGAGAATTAAAAAAAAACTTCAGATCATAACACTGAGCAGACCTTATCCACTCCTCAGAAACTTACTGGAGTTCTTTGAGGATGTAACAAACGTGGTGGATGGAGGGAAACTGGTGGATAATTATAATTGGATTTCCAGAAGGCTTTCAATAAGGTCCTGCATAAAAGAAAACTCATCCATAAGATAAGAATGCATGGATAGAGGACTGGTTAACCAATAGAAAGCAGAGGGTTGGGATAAATATGTCTTTCTCTGGTTGGAAATCAATGGTGAGTGGGGTGCCACAGAGTTCTGTGTTGGGCCACAACTGTTGATATAGATAAATAATTTGGAAAAGGAGACCGAGTGTAAGATATCCAAGTTTGCTGATGACACTAAATTGAGTCGAAAGTCAAACTGTGCAAATGATGGGAAGAGTCTGCAGAGAGACTTACATAGGTTAGGTAAGTGGGCAAGGTTCTGGCAGGTGGAGAACAATTTTGGTAAATGTGAGGTTAGCCACTTTGGAAGTAAAACTAGTAAGTCAGAGTATTATTTAAATTGTGAAAGATTGCAGTATGCTGTTGCACAGAGGGACTTGAGAGTGCTCATACATGAATTGCTAAAAGTTGATTTACAGTTGCCATAGGTAACCAGGAAGGCAAATGGAATATTGGCTTTCATTGCTGGAGGGATTGAATTTAAAGGCGGGAGGTTCAGCTGCAATTGTATAAGGAGTTGATGAGGCCGCACCTGGAGTATTGTGCACAGTTTTGGTCTCCTTACTTGAGGAAGCATTCTCTGGCTTTGGAGGCGGTGCAGAAGAGGTTCACTTGGTTGATTCCGGAGATGAGAGTTACCCTATGAGGAGGGGTTGAGCCACCTGGGACTGTACTCATTAGAATTTAGAAGAATGAGAGGGAATCTTATAGAAACAGATAAATTTATGACCGTGATAGATAAGATAGAGGCGTTCCTGCTGGTGGTTGAGACTAGGACAAGGAGACATGGCCTTAGGATTAGGTGGAGTAGATTTGGGACAGAGATGAGGAGTAACTGCTTTTCCCGAGAATAGTGAATCTATGGAATTCTTTGCTCAAGGAAGCAGTAGAGGCAGCTTCATTAAATATATTCAAGACACAGTTGGCTGGGTTTTTGCATGGTAGGGGAATTAAGGGTTATGGGGATAATGCAGGTAAGAGGAGCTGAGCCAATGGATAGATCAGCCATGATCTTAATAAATGGCGGAGCAGCCTCGATGGGCCAAATGGCCTACTCCTGCTCGTACTGCTTTGATATCATAATAAGTGTTATCATCTACTCCTTATAATCATGACTCCTACACAGCAGATTGGAACAACCAATGTACTGTCTGGACACAACATCGATAGAGCCTGGGTAAGAGTACATTTGGTTTCTGCATGCCAATGCTCTCCTCTATCACTGATAAGTGCGGATGTAAGACTGTCATTATAAGCATGCTACATGGGTTCTCTACCAAAGACTTTATCTATGTTGTCAGTACATACTCCTTATCATCCAGTAACTACCCTTAGTTTGTCATGTTGTCTCAAACACAACTGGCAAAGCAGGGTGATGCAAAATTACCATTTGTTTTACGCATGTATAATCACACACCCAGTGAGCATTGTGGGAGTGGAATCCCTATGGCTGCAGCAACTCACCAAGGTACTTTCGAAATCCATGATCATTACAATCAAGAATAGTATGCAGACACCACCACCACCAAGTTCCCCTCCAAGTCATGCACAAACCGACTTGGAACTGGACATTGTTCCTTCACTGTCACTGAGCAGTATATCCAGAGCAGTCATCTTAACAGCACTGGGGTATGTAGATACCACATGGTCTGGCATTGGTTAAGAAGACAGCTCAACAGTACCACCTTCTTGAGTATAATGAAAGGTGGGTAAAATTCTGGAATGAATCCAATTCCTATCTGAATTTAAAAAAACAATGAAATGAACGATAGCTTGTTCTAGGTTTTGGTAAAAATGAGGGTGCAACGACAAGCAAGAGGAACTTTCTGCTTTACTGAAAAAAAAACAATTATGCCTGGTAAATGGGTGTCTTACTCCAATACTTTAATAACTTTTTGCTTTTCTTTTACTTTAGTAATGAAAGAAATATTTCTAAATGAATTGAAGCAATTTCTCCAGAAATGTATGGAACAGTCCAACAGTAAATCTCAGCTTTTTACAAGATGTTTTCTATAGGTTTCTCTTTTATTTTATTGTTTCTCACACTGCACACCAAAACCCAATAAAGACGCCAGCACGAGCTTGCTTGTGATCTTTGTGGGTGTTGTGCTGCCTGACAGAAAACGTGCAAGAACAGTTGGTATGAATGATCTACACATTTTCTCCTCCTTTCTAACTGGTAGCTGGTCTCCAGTAAGGCCATCGCAGGGTAATATCTCTAAAACTAGGCATGAAGATTTCCTGTGTTCGCAATTTGTAATGAAATCAAAATGCAATTATAAACATGTTTTGGAATTTAAATACAAAGAGCAATGGGAGAACATTTCCCCCTTTTAGACTGTACAGAGATGCTTGGAAGCCAATCCTTCACCTATTGTGGAACCTTCACCTATTGTGGAAAGTTTAGTGCATAGGAATAGTAATGTGATTCATTGATAACCTATTTCCATCAGCGCTTTTGATGCTACTAATCTAACAGACTGAGCAAAAGAAGCTCATTTCCCAATAGTGTCCTGAAAACCGGACAGAGCTTTTAATTGTTTTTGAGGGCTGCAGCCATACCTCTTGCCAAAACTAGGAACGTGTCTAGAAATCACTTGTAACTGAAGTAACAAGTGGGAGTGGTGAGACACTGCCAGTGCTGTTGTGCCATGGCACAATAATATCGGCCCTCATTTGGGCATTTATCTTCATGGAAGTAGTTTTTAGTGACATCTTTTCTCCCAGTTGGGGAGATGTTTTAACGAATGGCACAATAGTTTTGGAATGAACAGTTGCACCATGCAGTTTGTTTCTACGCAGGAACTGTGCAGGTATAAGGATCTGCTTGTGGTCTCTCTGCTGTTGCATTTGAGCAGGTAGTTCTGGATTCTATGTCACAAAGAAATTGATTGAAACTTTTCAACATTTATAAGGATAACTGCAATACATCTTAATAGTGATATTCTTTCATTTGGGAATGATGCTTTTTTTCCCCAAAATATATATTCATAGCATGTGAGCGCACTCAAGATATGCTGTTGTCTGGAATCACTGTGATTTACATGGTGTGGGTACAGCCACACTACTATTAGAGAGGGAGTTGCAGAATTTAGAACCAGCGACAGTGAAGACACAGCAACGTACTTTTGAGTCGAGATGATCTGAGGCTAACAGGGGAACCTGCAGGCAGTGATGCTCATATGAACCTGCTGTCGTTAACCATACATAGAATTCATACAAGTGTGGAAACAGGCCCTTCGGCCCAACAAGTCCACACTGACCCTCTGAAGTATATCCCACCTAAACCCATTCTGCTATTACTCTACATTAACCACTGACTGACCTATACAACCCTGAACACTACGGGCAATTTAGCATGGCCAATTCACCAAACCTGTACATCTTTGGTCCAGAAACATCTCAGTTCTAGAGGTTGCTAGCTTTGGAAGGTACCATCAAAGAGCTCTATGGCCAGTTGCTTTGCTTCTTATTTTATTTTTATGCTTCCATTTGAAGGAAGAAAAGACAACATAATTAGAATTCATGAAGATATATTGTCAACTATATAAGTAAAAGCGGTAGAAGATTTTAGCTTATATTGTTGAGAAGGACTACTTTGCATGCTTGTATCAATGAACCTGACCTTGTGGACATGTGACATTCAATTTCAATGTTTAATGTTTAACAAAATTAAACTAGATTGACACTGCAAGCTATTGAAAATGGGCAATATTTTATTATCCACTAGATGGCATTTGGAATCAGCTGTTCAAATTGCGAGCTGTAGATGATTAGACTTTTCAGCTGAGAAGTTCTTCAAAGGAGATGGAAAGCAATTTTGAATTCTGACAAATCAAAATGTTCCCAGTAAAACAGCTTGTTTGAAAAATATAGTCATCTTCCACTAATCGGAGTCCAAAAAAAGATTTACATGTTTAACTTCTCAAACTGACCTGCAAAAGAAAATGTTAGTTTTCATAAATAAAACTTTCAGCATTGCCTCTTTATTTTGCTGAAAGTTAGAATATAAGTATAAGGGCTAGATTGCAAGAAAAAAAGTTATTAATTGTATTTCAAAGTCATTAATTTCCTACCTTTTCAAACTAGCATTTAAAATGACTGTGTGCCAATTTAGTATTGCTCCTTTAAGTCCATCTTGTATATATTGTACATAATCATTCAATTAGTGTTTATGACATGAAGATAAATTAATATGCTGTTTGATATTCAATGGTTCTTCTATAAAATCAAAACTGAAAAATAAACATTTTGGAAATCAAATAGTTAGAAATAAAAAAAAAACAAGTTACTACTATTCTGTGCTTGTCATGTTCTCTCTGATACAGAGAACTTTTTAACAAAATTGATCATTTGAAGGTTTTCAACTGAGGACTCTTCAGGCTATTTACAGATAAATAGTAATGTGAAGCCCTCGAGGATTTCTTCGGCTGGAAAACAGCACTTCCTCAAGCATATGGAAACAATTTATTTTGTGGGATTGCAGCCTTTGCCAACTTTTAAAATAAGAATCATATGAATAAGCAGATATGATCATTGTTTGTGAGTAACTGCCCTCTGTTTTGCAACATCTTATAATCGTGAACCTAAAAATGAGAAGCAGAAGGTCCACGGTCTGTCAGCTGATTTTTGAGGCATGTAATTTCACACCAATTATAAATGAGGGGAGTGAATTCCCCTTATTTTGGGAAGAAGGAGGTGTGACTCTTTCTTGCAGTCCTGCCCCAATCCTTGCTTGGTGGTCCCTGATTTGATTCTGGTGATCTCTGTGGGGGCTGGAGAGGAAGACAATTAAACTTTAATGATCAAATTATGCTGCAAAGGTCATAGAAAATGGACAGCACATGCACACACTGTATTGGGAAAATTCTGAATATTCAGCCTTCACAGAATAATGCTTACACAAAACTGACCTCACTTTTCCAGTGCCATCTTCTGTTGCTGACTGGATTAGTGGGAATCTTCCATTAGACAAATTGTTACTTTGTGTATCCTCCATGGCGATGTCTTGACCAAACTGAATCCACTTGACAGCAAATCAGCAGATGTTATTGCTCATGCAGTATAAACTGTTCTCTTTTGAAGTTTGATATTCTTCTATCGATCATGATAACTGCAAGACAAAAAGCTTCAATATCTTGTACATTACTGTGGTGATGAAAAAGTCATTGCATTGGAATCAATTGTGCTTAACAGATTTCTTCATAACATGTTGACCTTCAGGTGATAAGAATGCTGCAGGTGCTCAGCACCACAGGTTAGACTATATTCTCAGGTTAGAATGGAATTTGGGGCTGGAGTTTATGGTGATGGATTGGCCAATTGCCCATCACACAAACATGGATGTCAAATTGGAAACCTGAGTCGCCATGACCGTCAACATTAATACAGGAGAGCGGGTGTGTGAAATGGGAAGCCTGCTGATCTTTCAGAAATGAACAGTTATCTGACTGTTAAGCAGATCAAGTGGTAAATGGCGAAAATTTTAAGTGGGCTGTGCAGTTTTTTGGGATGCACATGGGCAAAAGCAAAAGGAGTGAATCTTGTCAGGTAAGCGTGAGTAGCACATAGGAACAAGAGGAATTCCATCTGACAAGCTGTCAGCAGCAGCTCGGCCTGCTGCTAGAGGTGAGGAAGTTTTGAGTTGTGGTTCTTAGGGCAAATTTTCAGTATGATACATGGTAATCGCTTGACTTCCAAAGTCCTCTAGAAGAGAGATTTCCAAAAGGTTCACTACCCTCTGAATAAAAATGTTCTTCCTCCTCCTCAGTCCTAAATTGCTTGTCCCTCATTCTGAGACTGTCCCCAGGTTCTAGCCGACCACAGTCAGGATGCCCAAGTCCTGGATTTTTTTGTTTTGTAATTTCAAACCTGGTGTGAAAATATGCCTGATCCCACCAAAATGATACTCCAATAATTAAGGTACTAATGAAAATCCTTAAACTTGACACTGATAACCCTAACATTGTCATAGCTTGTTGTGCTGACCTTTGCATAAAGAAAGGTTGTTACACTGGTGTTGCAAGTAAGTGGTAGTCAATAGGGAACTATATTCCGAAATTGTTCTTTGGGAAGAAAAGTAGAAAAGCGAACATATGATCTCTGTTGTGATGTGCATGTAGCAGAAAAGAAGGTTGTTCTATTTGTTGGAGGCCAATCATTCTCAGTCCCAGTACGCCACTGCAGGAGTTCCTCAGGGTGGAATCTAAGGCTCAAACATCATCAACTGCTTCATCAATGACCTGTTAGTCGCACACTTTCAGAAGTGGGGATGTTCACTGGTTGCAGAATGTTCAGCACTATTTATGACACCTCCTATACTGAAGAAGCTCGTGTGTATTTGCATATCACCCAAGATGGGCACATCATTTACAACATCCACACCCTTCATCATTGTGGCAGCAATGTGCACTGTTATAGAATGTAAAGCAACAAGTTTTCTTCAGTATTTACGAATGAGAGGGACCGTATTGTTGAAGAGGAGAGTGTGAAACGGACTGGTAAGCTAGAGGAGATACTTGTTAGGAAGGAAGATGTGTTGGACATTTTGAACAACTTGAGGATAGACAAGTCCCCCGGGCCTGACTGGATATATCTTGGGATTATGTGGGAATCAAGAGAGGAAATTGCAGTACCGTTGGCAATGATCTTTTCGTCTTCACTGTCAACAGGGGTGGTACCAGGGGACTGGAGAGTGGCGAATGTTGTGCCCCTGTTCAAAAAAGGGAATAGGGATAACCCCGGGAATTACAGGCCAGTTAGTCTTACTTCGGTGGTAGGCAAAGTAATGGAAAGGGTACTGAGGGATAGGATTTATGAGTATCTGGAAAGACACTGCTTGATTAGGGACAGCCAGCACAGATTTGTGAAGGGTAGGTCTTGCCTTACAAGTCTTATTGAATTCTTTGAGGAGGTGACCAAGCATGTGGATGAGGGTAGAGCAGTGGATGTAGTATACATGGATTTTAGTAAGGCATTTGATAAGGTTCCCCATGGTAGGCGTATGCGGAAAGTCAGGAGGCATGGGATAGAGGGAAATTTGGCCAATTGGATAGAAAACTGGCTAACCGGTCAAAGTCAGAGAGTGGTGGTAGATGGTAAACATTCAGCCTGGAGCCCAGTTACAAGTGGAGTTCCGCAGGGATCAGTTCTGGGTCCTCTGCTGTTTGTAATTTTTATTAATGACTTGGATGAGGGAGTCGAAGGGTGGGTCAGTAAATTTGAAGATGATACGAAGATTGGTGGAGTTGTGGATAGTGAGGAGGGCTGTTGTTGGCTGCAAAGGGACTTAGATATGATGCAGAGCTGGGCTGAGGAGTGGCAGATGGAGTTCAACCCTGCCAAGTGTGAGGTTGTCCATTTTGGGAAGACAAATAAGAATGCGGAATACAGGGTTAATGGTAGGGTTCTTGGTGAGGTGGAGGAACAGAAGGATCTTTGGGTCTATGTTCATAGATCTTTGAAAGTTGCCACTCCGGTGGATAGAACTTGTAAGAAGGCCTATGGTGTATTAGCTTTCATTAGCAGAGGGATTGAATTCAAGAGTCGTGAAGTGATGTTGCAGCTGTACAGGACTTTGGTTAGGCCACATTTGGAGTACTGTGTGCAGTTCTGGTCGCCTCACTTTAGGAAAGATGTGGAAGCTTTGGAGAGGGTGCAGAGAAGATTTACCAGGATGTTGCCTGGAATGGAGAATAGGTCGTACGAGAATAGGTTGAGAGTGCTAGGCCTTTTCTCGTTGGAACGGCGAAGGATGACGGGTGACTTGATAGAGGTTTATAAGATGATCAGAGGAATAGATAGAGTAGACAGTCAGAAACTTTTTCCCCGGGTACAACAGAGTGTTGCAAGGGGACATAAATTTAAGGTGAATGGTGGAAGGTATAGGGGAGATGTCAGGGGTGGGTTCTTTACCCAGAGAGTGGTGGGGGCACGGAATGCGCTGCCTGTGGGAGTGGTAGAGTCAGAATCTTTTGTGACCTTTAAGCGGCAATTGGATAGGTACATGGATGGGTGCTTAAGCTAGGACAAATGTTCGGCACAACATCGTGGGCCGAAGGGCCTGTTCTGTGCTGTATTGTTCTATGTTCTATGTTCTAAGTTATTAAGGCTCCTTGCAAACCCATGATTTTTATCACCTGGAATGGCAAATGCAGTGAGTATATGGGAAGACCACCACCTGACATTTCCCTCCAAGCAATACTACCCTGACTTGTAAATGGTATCATGGTTCATTCACTGCTACTGGTTAAAATCCTGGAACACCCCTCCAAGGACAGCAGTGGTACAAGAAGGCAGATGGCAACCACTTTCTTTTCTATTCATTCACAGGATGGAGGGGATTGATGGCTAGGCCAGCATTTATTGCCTAGAATGCAGTTAAGAGTCAACCAACTGAGAGTCTGGAGTTACATGTAGGCCAGACGAGGTAAGGATGGCAGTTTCCTTCCCTCAAGGACATTAGTGAATCACATGTTTTTCACGACATTTGATGATCGTGACCATTAGACTCTTAATTCCAGATGTTTATTGAATTCTAAATCCATCATATACCATTGGTAAGATTCAAACGCAAGTCCCCAGAACACTTCCTTGGTCTCTGGATTAACACTCCAGCGATAGTATCACTAGGCCTTTGTCTCCCCTTCTGAAGAGCAATTGGGGAATAGGGCAATAAATTCTGGCCCAACCAGCGCCACCCATATTTTAAAAAGGAATTCAAAGTAAAACACTTTTCCCTATAGGACTAGTCGGGCCACATTCCATAATGAAGCTTCCATTTAACACTCGAGATCAAGTACCAAGGATTTTGATATTAAATTTGATTCTTAACATGTTGTAAGAAAAATTACCAGAGGTTTTGGAAGAAAATCATGTGGGAATATGCTCACCTATTCAAGGGAAATTTGTTTATACGCTGATAGCATTGGATCCCAAAACACTCATTTGAGTACCAAAGCTTTTTCATGGGTCCTGAGAATTAGATTAAGTTTTTATGCTCTTGTAGATATTTGGCAGTCACAACCTCTGAAGTTACATGATGCAGACATCCTAGCTGGTTGTAAAGTCTTGACAGATTGGAACCAGATCTACAGCAACATTCCATCATTTGTTTTTTAAATTCCAATTGCTCAAGGAATTGTTTGCATGATTTATATTTTTCTTGTGCTTTAATCTTTCTGCAATATTCTCCTAAAGTCTTTGAGAATATTTCAGTTACTTAACTAGTTTCAAAACTTGAATTCTCACTTTCTGTTTATATTTCACAATAATTGTAGGATGACAAAAGGGACATCTTATTTTATAAAAAGATCTATTATCAAAATATGAGATATTTGTTTGCCCTGAAAATTTCCAAATAAGGTTCTGTTGCCATTATCAGAGTCCAACATAATCCAAACTGTTCTTTATGGTGTCTTATTTTACAAACTGATTTATGATTAAAATTAATTTTGAAGAGCTTGTATGTGATCTTTCACTATGGAAGACAACTACGAGTTGAAGGAAAAAAACTGGATCAGCTGAACTGGAATAGATACACAAAATAGATCAGGAAAGAAAAATTGGTTTATACATGCACCTTTTTGAGGCGTCCCAAGGTGCTTTACAGTCAATGAAGTGTCTTGCGTGTGTATTCACCATTACGAAGTTGGAGGGATTCTCAAACGTCAATGGCCTAGATCTTCCGATCTGTATAGTTGCTGTATACATGACGTTACCTGGGAGATTTCTGTGACTAGATCCTTTTGCGGTTTTGTTTTTCAGCTGGGTGTTCAGATCCCAGCACAGACATCAAGGGGAAGACCATTAGGCACAAGAAAAGACAAAGACTGAACAGGCCTCTGATATACAGTACAGCTGTTATACTTGGATAACGTTCTACAGTCCAGGTCCGTTAGTGGATGAGTGGTCTTTTATTGTGTGGTATGCTGTCACACATAGTTTGAGTTCTTTACAGACTAGCAGGTGGTGCTCGATTTTGCACTGATAAATGTGAGGTGATGCACTTTAGAAGATGTAACAGTAAAAGGGAGTATTCAATGAATAGCAGAACTCCAGGAAGCTATGAGAAACCGAGAGATCTTAGGATATTTTTCCACAGATGGCAGCAGGACAGAATAGTTAACAAATTTTGCAGGAGACTTGCTTTTAGCATTTGCAGCATAGATGATAAGAGTAGGGAGGTTACTTTGGAGTTGTGCAGGACTTTGGTTCGGACACAATGGAGTACTGTGTGCAGTTCTGGTCACCACACAATAAGAAGGATGTGATCTCAATGGAGCGAGAGCAGGGGAGATTCACCAGGACGTTGCCTGTGATAAAGCAGTTTAGCTCTGAAGAGAGTATGGATAAGCTGTTGTTTTCTTTAGATCAGAGAAGGCTGAGAGGGGGCCTGATTGAAGTGTATGAGATTATGAAGGGCACGGACAGGGTGGATAGGAAGCAGTTGTTCTCCATAGTTGAAGGGCCTGTAGCCAGGAGGCATAATTTAAAAGTAAAAATCAGCAGGTTTAGAGGGGATTTTGTGGAAGTAGAAATCACCAAGATGGTGGTGGGGATCTGGAATGCACCACCAGGGAGGGAAGGTGGGAAACATGCTTGAGCACTTGAAATGTTATAATGTTCAAGGCTATGGACCAAGTGCTGGAAAGTGAGACAGCTGTACATTTTGAATCCTCTTTTATCAGAGCAGATTCAATGGGGTCAAAGGTCATCTTCTGTACTGTATGATTCTATAAACTTTGTTCCATTAATCTTACTACAAAACCATTTAAAATTATGGAATTGAATACAGGAAGTGAATTTGAGGTTATCTGTAAGATAATGCTGTCTTTCTGCCTTTACACTGGAATCTATCATCTGAGCCTTCATCCCTAAGCTTATCCACCTCTTCTTCTCATCCGTTTTGGACCATCCTTAAATTCATAACTCTAATTTCTCACACCCACATCTCCTAGGAAGGCTTATGCTTTTAAAGGTACTGTTTTACATTGTTATTAAAATATTTCCCCTTCCTCTATTCACTTCCAACCCTTCTGTATTCTCACCTGATACTCATGTTTGTTTCCTCCCCCTCTCTTTCCTCCCTTCCTATCCATAACAGTCTATACCCCAGTCCAATTTTGCTCTGATTGGCACTCCCAAACTTCCTTCCCTGACTCACGGGGGAGTCCAGAACAAGGGAGGCAAAATCTTAAAATCGGAGGCAGACGGTTCATGAGGGAGTTTTGGATGTAATTCTTCACAGAAAGAGAGGTTATCCGTATGAAATGAGGAACATAGGAACATTGGAACATAACATAGAGGCAGGAGTAGGCAATTCAGCCCATTGAACCTGCTCCACCATTCATTATGTTCATGGTTGATTAAACATTTCAATACTTTTCACCCATGTTATCCATGTATCCTGGTAATCAGAACTCTATGAACCTCCACTTTAAATATACTCAGACTGAGCTCCCACAACTCTTTGTGACAGGCCTTGTCTCAGACCTAAATGATACCCCCTTTACTTTTAAACAGTCCTTGCTGATTGTGGCCTCCCACAGGGGAAACGTCTTACCTGGATCTAGTCTGTTTATCCATTTAAGCATGTTGTAGTTTTCAATTGATCATCAATTCTTGTTCTATGAAGCTATGAATAATACATGCTAAGTTTGCCTTTGAAAAACAGTGAATGTTAGCTAAATTAATTTTGTGTGGAAGATTGAATGACTTTGTGCAGCCATGGTATAAAAGAATATAGAATCAAAGCACATTGATAGGGATATGATGCAAATCAGCCATGATCCTTCTCTCCATAGGTCTGTCTTTGCTCCATCCTAAAGTAATTCTCAAGTCAAGATACTTAACCTGAACCCTGTTCCTGGGCCTCCACCATTATTGATTTGTTACTGACCTCCAGGAGAGAAATAAAAGCACTTTGAGTTGACTCACTCTCGCTTATTCCCCACTTCCCTGAGGGGAAGTGCAGTCTGAAATGGTTCTTTTTTTTTTCCCCTACATTTGGACAACAGATGTTTTGCATGAGCAAAGTTTAAATTCAAACTGAATCTGCGCTTCAAAATAACAGATGACCGGTCACAGCAACTTTTGGGAAGTTTGTTTTGATGGATTTCAGTGTAATTACTGACGGGCTCCTTCCACTCATTTGTTTTAGCTGAAGGGGAAGGGAAAGTAAAATATGATGATTTTCTTTTCTTGTGACCACAGTTCATTCCAATTCCCATAGCAGAGAATATGTTTCTAACAAAGCAAGGGTTCAAAAATAGTTTTGTACTTCAGGAAACTGCAGCACTGGGTGGTTCATAACCACACCTTTGGCACAGAAAATCAACCGTGTTAGCCAGTATCGACATACATGTTGAAGATTAGTCTGTTGTTTATTTTTAATGGCGAGTATAATCAGAATTTAAAGATGCAATCAAAGAATAAGAAATTATATTAATCTTTCATCCACAGTTCCCCATTTATTATAATCCAGCATTGGTTAAGACCAGAAGGTGCTTTAGAATTAAAGCCTTAAAAAGTTACAGGTACCACCAGGAGGCTGAGTGGTTCAGGGTCTGAACTTTTCTGCAGTATAAATTGATGATAAATTCAAATAATGTTTAGAAACAAAGATTTCTCCCCTTCTGTGTTTTACATGAGTATGACGGGGGCACACTTTTGTGATGTTGAGCACTCTGAGTTTGATTCTTTACCTTCCGCAACTGACCCACATAGTATAAAGGGCCCTGTCACATGTAATTTTCATTCAGGTTGTTGCTGGTGGGATGGGGTCAGGCAGGGAAAACAGTCCAAAGATGCTTTGGACTCAATACACCACCTAAAACACTACTCCACGTCAACCGTACTCCCAAGCCAGCTCCAAAGCCAATCAACCTTTACCATTGTGAACTGAACTCATGAGCCACAGGTCATAGAATTACACAGCATAGAAACAGACTCTTCGGTCCAACTTGTCCATCCTGACCAAGTGTCCCATGCTTAAACTAGTCCCATTTGCCTGCGTATAGCCCATACCCTTCTAAACCTTTCACTATACATATACGTGTCCAAATGTCTTTGAACTGTTGCAATTGTACCTGCATGTACCATTTCCTATGGCAGCTCTTTCCATACATGCACCACTCTCTGTGGACCCCTCAGGTTCCTTCTAAATCTTTCTCCTCTCACCTCAAAATTATGCCATCCAGTTTTCAACTCCCCTACCCGAGGGAAGAGAAAACTAAAAGAACTGTGGATGTTATAAATCAGAAACAAAAACAGAATTTGTTGGAATCACTCAGCAGGTCTAGCAGCATCGGTGGAGAGAAATTAGAGTAAATGTTTCTGGTCCAGTGATCCTTCTTCAGAACCTAAAGGGAAAAAAAACTTTGCTAATCACCTTATCTATGCTGCTCATGACCTTATAAACGTCTGGGGTCACCCCTCATCTTCCTACTGTCCCAGGAGAAAGGTTCCAGTCTATCCAGCCTCTCCTTATAACTCAAACTTTCCAGTTCCAGTAACATCCTTGTAAACCTTGTCTGCACCCTTTCCCATTTAATAATATACTTCTTATAGGAGAAAGTAAGGACTGTAGATGCTGGGGATCAGAGTCAAAACGTATGGTGCTGGAAACGTACAGCTGGTCAGGCAGCATCCGAGGATCAGAAGAGTCGACATTTCAAGCATCAGCTCTTCATCAGGAATGAAAAGCTTACCTCTAAACTCGAGATTCCTCGATCATAATAGAACGTTCTCCTGGCCTCTGAAACCAATCGGAAGCCACTAGCCACCCAGCTGCTCCAGCTACCACCGCCGCGGCAAATTGTGATGTCCTTTTCAGTTCCTGTTGCCCCACAGACCACCGCCATTGCTGATGATACCGCCTCCACAATCGCTGCCAAGACAACAGCCTCCACAACTGTTGCATGAACCATAGCCACCGAAACCACCACGAAGTCCACCCAGCATATCACGTCTGCCCCCATAGTTGCCGCTGCCTCAGCCACTGCCGCCCCACTGACATCACTGGTTGGAACACTCCGACGAACACTTACATTTCTTATGTCAGGATGACCAGAAAATATTAACTTTTAACATTCTAATTGAGCTCTCACTCACATAACTGATACAGCGAAAAAACCTCCCATTCGTGAAATCTGTTCAAAGATTTTAAATCCCCTCAAGTGGGCAAACTGTTCTAAAAGTAATTATACTTTATTCAGTTAAACCAGCAAAACAGCTAATCTTTAAACTGTCAATCAAAATCTGATTTTTGGCCTCTTCCTGAGCTAAATGATTTTAAAGGTCAACCATGAATTTGTCATAGCTACAATAACAGGTCTTGAGAAACGCCAACAATGAATTGTACTGAAAAGATGGGGAGAGACAGTATTTTTAATCTAAGCTACATCAAATCTCCTGTTAATCAAAAACACAAATTGCTGGCAAAACTCAATAGATCTGGCAACATCTGTCTGAAGAAAACAGACTTAACATTGTGAGTCCAATGTGATAGAGTCACCAGAATTGATACAATAACTTTGCTTTATTCCCACAGGTCCTGCCAGACCTGCTGAGTTTCATCAACAACTTCTATTTTATTTCAGATCTCTGGCATTTGCAGTTCTTTGTTTTATGGCCTGTTAATCAATAAATTCTAACAGTGTGTCTTTGCTTCTTATATTAACTGACAGTTGTTTATTTATTCTTAAAGGGCTGGGAATTTAAATAATTTTATCCTGTGACATTTAAACAGACTTTATTCACCTTTTAAAGTTTTCCTTTTTTTTTTTACATTTTTCAATATTTTTGGCTGTGCTCTGAAATGGCAAAAGTACCATTTTAAAACCAAGGATTAAGGATGAATTGCTGCACACTTTGTAAAGCAATTATTCTGATAGTCAGTGTAAGCATTGCTTGAACAAACAGCTATGTAAAGAATGGTTGGAGTGTCATTTGTAGATGAGCCAGAGGTTATGTACAAATGGAGATTCAGCTGGCTACAAGTAGATAATTGGTCTGTGGATTGGTGAATGACTATAATGACAAAACTGTGCCGCCTGCTAACGCCTGCGATTGGTTCCTAAAAGCTTATCAGCTTAAGATTGTGAACAAGATCATGAGAAGCCATCAGATTTCTGTAAGCTCATAAGCACTCTCTGCACTTTGCAGAAAAAAATCACGCTTTATTTTTCCTTCAATATGCTATAAGCAATATCTTTTGATTAATAAGTCAGAGACATTTATAAGTGTGAATCAGTCACGTTGTGCCTCATGCAAACTAGTGGAAGCACCCTGAGAAGGAAATTAAAAAAAAATTCTGATCAGCCAACGAAGCATCTCGGAACATCTTGTGAACAGGGACCACTGAACTTTCTGCCTGTAACACTCAGTCTTTTTCCTGTCTGTGTCTGTCTGTATGTATGTGTGGAGAGGGAGTTAATAAAGGTGTTAGAATTTTAACAAATACAGTTATATGCTAGTGGTTCATAGCTGTTTACTTGTAGCCAGACTCCATTTATTTGTAGTAAATATTCACTCTTATGTACAGAAACCTGGATTATGCTTTGTCAACCTAGGTCAAAAAGATGAGAAATTGGTGAATTCTGCCCACTTTTTAAAAAAAAAACCTTTAACTTTTATAATGTTTCTGAGAATTGCAGGCTTTATTTCTGGAATGCTACACCTATGAAACCCCAAATTAAAGGGCATTATGATTTTAATGGATGATTTTAATCTGCATATTGACTGGACAAATCAGATAAGCAAGGGGAACATAGAATATGAATTTGTAAGGTCCATCAGGGATTGTTTTCTACAGTACATTGCAGAACCTATCCAGGAACATACTATTTTAGATCCAGTTACACACCCTCACAAAATTTGTCAAGGAGATAGCCTAGACCCTAAACTTAGTGTTTAAAAGCAAATGCCAAGCATTGCATTCAGATGCAATTTGATTGGTCAACCTACCAGGCTTGAAGCAAAACATGCTTTATTCATGCGCTATTGTTAAAATATAGGCAAAATAAAAGAATTGGCTTAACTGTAACTCTATCAAAATACTTGACAAAGCAATAAACTACTCATTAACTGTTCCAAAATTGTAACATCCCATTAGCACACCTTTGGCAAAGGCAAACTGAGTAACATAAATTGTTTCACATGCAATTCCAGCAGCAGGAAAAGAACCCAAGCTTTCAACTGCAGCAAAGACAGGAAAAATTAATTCCAGCTTCAAGACCCCAGCAACAACTCCTGAAAGTTAAAACTAAAATCCTGGTTCTGTAGGAGTTTGACCCCACCCAATCAGGCTGCTGCTATTGTTCCAACTTCTTTTTTTAAAAAAACTCAAGGCCCCACAAGCTGTTCACTTTACTGGCTTGAAGCAGAACATTTGGCACTCTGTCTCAACCTCCCTTCATAAAATAAAGGACAGAATACACTGCCTGAAGCTGTAGTATTGTCACAATAATGAGTTAGGATTAATAAAAGATCTCCTATTTAAAGATCCACACAGGAATAGTGATCATAACACTGTAGAATTTCAAAATCAGATTCAGGGGAGCCAACTTGGGTCTCGAGCTCGTGTCCTCACCTCTGTAATTGCTCTTATTTAAAGGTATCAAGAAAGAGTTGTCTAAAACAGACTGGGGAGAAAGACTAGATAGAAAGTTAATGGACAAACAGTGGTAAACTTTTAAACAGATATTTTGTAACATTGAGCAAAACTGTCTGGTCTAAGAAGGATCGACTACCCATGATTAACAAATATAGTCAGGGAGAGTATCCAATCAAAAAATTCAGCATCCAATGTGGCAAAAACCAATGGTGGGCCTGAAGGTTGGGTACTTTTAGGAACCAACAAGGGTTAATTTAAAAAGTGAAGAAAATTGATAATGAAAGTAAATTTGCAAGAAATATAGTTACAAACAAAAAGATTCAATGGACATATGAAAAAAAAGACTAGGTAAAGTGTGCAATTCTTGGAGGATACAGCTGGGGAATTAATACTGGGGGTTAGTACATGGCAGAAAACTTCAATCAGTATTTTGTATTGGACATTATAAGCATCCGAGGAGAAAGTGAGGTCTGCAGATGCTGGAGATCAAAGTTGAAACTTTATTGCTGGAACAGCACAGCAGGTCAGGCAGCATCCAGGGAACAGGAGATTCGACGTTTCGGGCACAGGCCCTTCTTCAGGAAGGGCCTGTGCCCGAAACGTCGAATCTCCTGTTCCCTGGATGCTGCCTGACCTGCTGTGCTGTTCCAGCAATAAAGTTTCAACATTATAAGCATCCAAAAGGTAACAAATAATCAAGCTATTACTGCAAGGAAAGATCTTCTAATACTTTCTATCACGAGGAAGAAAGTGCTTTACAAACAAAGGGGACTAAAGGCAGACAAATCACCAGGACTATAGGAGTTGGGAGTTCATGTTGCGTTGTACAGGACATTGGTTAGGCCACTTTTAGAATACTGTCTGCAGTTCTGATCTCCCTCCTATCAGAAGGATATTGTAAAACTTTATTTTTAGATTGCCTACAGTGTGGAAACAGGCCCTTCGACCCAACAAGTCCACACCGACCCTCCGAAGAGAAACCCACCCCCCTATATTTACCCCTGACTAATGCACCTGACACTACGGGCAATTTAGCATTGCCAATTCAACTAACCTGCACATCTTTGGACTGTGGGAGGAAAATGGAGCACCCGGAGGAAACCCACGCAGACACGGGGAGAATGTGCAAACTCCACAGAGACAGTTGCCTGAGGCGGGAATTGAACCCAGGTCCCTGGCACTGCAAGGGACCCGGGTTTAATTCCCATCTCGGGCAACTGTCTGTGTGGAGTTTGCACATTCTCCCCATGTCTGCGTGGGTTTCCTCCAGGAGCTCCGGTTTCCTCCCACAGTCCAAAGATGTGCAGGTTATGTGAATTGGCCATGCTAAATTGCCTGTAGTGTCAGGTGCATTAGTCAGGGACTTGAAAGGGTTCAGAAATGATTTACAAGGATGATGCCAGGGTTGGAAGATTTGACCTGTTGGAAGAGGCTGAAGAGGCTGGGGCTATTTTCCCCTGGAGTATCGGAGGCTGAAGGGTGACTTTAGAGGTTTATAAAATCATGAGGGGCATGGATAGTGTAAAAAGACAAGGTCTTTTACCTGGAGTGGGGGAGTCTAGAACTAGAGGGCATAGGTTTAGGATGAGAGAGGAAAGATTTAAAAGGGACCGAAGGGGCAACCTTTTCATGCAAAGGGTGGTGTGTGTATGGAACGAACTGCCTGTGGAAATAGTGGAGGCTGGTACAATTACAACATTTAAAAGGCATCTGGATGGATATAGGAATAGGAAGGGTTTAGAGGGATATGGACCAAATGCTGGCAAATAGGACAAGATAAATTCAGGATATCTGGTCAGCATGGATGAGTTGAACCGAAGGGTCTGATTCCGTGCTGCACTTCTCTAAGACTCACTGGCCTACAAGTCACTCAATGCCTTAAGATTTTGCCGAGATAATGGAAACATTGACTGAAATATTCTAA
Source organism: Chiloscyllium plagiosum (assembly GCF_037043375.1). NCBI lineage: Eukaryota > Metazoa > Chordata > Chondrichthyes > Orectolobiformes > Hemiscylliidae > Chiloscyllium > Chiloscyllium plagiosum. The sequence goes on from NW_028270163.1 coordinate 27,958,693, forward strand.
GTTAAAAATCACACAACACCAGGTTATAGTCCAACAGGTTTAATTGGAAGCACACTAGCTTTCGGAACGACACTCCTTCATCAGGTGATAGTGGAGGGTTCAATCGTAACACAGAATTTATAGCAAAAATTTGCAGTGTGATGTAACTGAAATTATACATTGAAAAATTGATTGTCTGTTAAGCCTTTCATCTGTTAGAATACAGTGATAGTTTCACTTCTTTCATGTGTAAATCACAAAACCCTTTTTTTTTTTAAAAGTTGTATTCTTGGGTTAGCTGTTAACAATGGTGATAGCTATACAATATGTTGAAGGTGTTAGCCCCCTGTGTTCTCTGTCTATGACCTGATGTTCAGATTGATTCTAATCCAAAAAGTGAGATAACAGACTTTTACATAAATTCATGCAGTTTTTGAGCTCAGAGTTCGACATGAATGTATGCAGTTTTTGAGCAAAGTGCAATGTAACTCTGCAAGTGCAAACTATGCAGGATCTCCAACCAACATTGTACACCAGGTACAATGATGACATTTTCTTCCTCTGGACCCATGGCGAGGAGTCACTGATAAAACTACACAGTGACATCAACAAGTTTCATCCCACCATCAAACTCACCATGGACTACTCTCGACTGTCTGTCTCATTCTTGGACATGTGCGTCTCCATCAAGGACGGACACCTCAGCACCACACTCTACCGCAAACCCACAGACAACCTCACAATGCTACACTTCTCCAGCTTCCACCCAAAACATATTAAAACAGCCATTCCCTATGGACAAGTCCTATGCATACACCGGATTTGCTCAGATGAGGAGGAACGTGACGGACACCTGGAAGTACTCAAGGATGCCCTCACAAGAACGGGGTACGATGCTCAACTCATCGACCGCCAGTTCCGACGTGCCATAGCAAGGAACTGTAATGATCTCCTCAGGAGACAGACATGTGCTGCAACTGACAGGGTACCCTTCGTTGTTCAGTACTTCCCAGGGGCTGAAAAGTTACGCCATGTTCTTCGTGACCTGCAACACATTATCAATGAGGATGAGCACCTCGCCAAGACCTTCCCTACGCCTCCACTACTTGCCTTTAAACAAGTGCCAAACCACTCACACATGCACCCCCTCACAGACTTAAGACACTCTGCACTCACTATATACACACACACACACACATACACACAGACAAAGACCCACATGCACACACATATTTTGTGGGGTGAATTTGTACTTGCAGAGTTACATTGCACTTTGCTCAAAAACTGCATACATTCATGTAGAACTCTGAGCTCAAAAACTGCATGAATTTATGTAAAACTCTGTTATTTCACTTTTTAGATTAGAATCAATCTAAACGTCAGGTCATAGACAGAGAATACAGGGGGCTAACACCTTCAACATATTGTCTAGCTATCACCATTGTTAACAGCTAACTCAAGAATGCAACTTTAAAAAAAAGGTTTTGTGATTTACACATGAAAGACGTGAAACTATCACTGTATTCTAACAGATGAAAGGCTTAACAGACAATCAATTTTTCAATGTATAATTTCAGTTACATCACACTGCAAATTTTTGCTATAAATTCTGTGTTACGATCGAGCCCTCCACAATCACCTGATGAAGGAGCATCACTCCAAAAGCTAGTGTGCTTCCAATTAAACCTGTTGGACTATAACCTGGTGTTGTGTGATTTTTAACTTTGTACACCCCAGTCCAACACTGGCATCTCCAAATCATGAAATATTCTAGAATTTGCTGGATATAGGAAGGGTTCCAATGGATTGAAAAACTGATGATGTTATGCTCCTATGTACAAAAGAAGGTAGACAGAGAGTGGAAAACTATAGGCAGTTGGACTCACATCTGTCATTGTTTTTTGAGAAGATGTTCAAGTTCATTTAAAAGGTAAAAATAGCAAGATAGTTCAAGGCTTAACGCAATCAATGGTGGTTTTGTGAAAGGGAAATGATATAAGACAAATTTGCTTGAGTTCTTTATGGACATAACGAGCAGTTTTATAGCAAGGAACTGGTAGATAAGTGTATTTGAATTTCTAGAAGGTATTCAATAAAGTGTAACAAGATAGGAGGTCATGCTATAAGATGCTATATGTATCAGCATGGACTGAGAATTATTTAACACTCAGAAAAAGAAGGTAGGAAGCTTCCAGAGTGGAGAGATTTTATCTCTCCACTGGAGGCTTCCTGACCCTATTCCTGATGAAAGGCTTTTGTCCGAAATGTTGATTTTTCCTGCTCCTCGGCTGCTGCCTGACCTGCTGTGCTTTTCCAGCACAAATCTGATCTAAACTCTGGTTTCCAGCATCTGCAGTCCTCACTTTTGCCTACTCAGAAAAAGGAGTCAGGACTTAATCTGTTATTTTTAGTTTGGAAAGATATAACTTGTGAAGTGCCACACTAATCATTCCAAGGGCTTCGGTTATTTACTATCTATGTTATTGACTTGGAGATGGAGACACTGTAATGTATCCAAATTTGCTGCCAATATCAAAATAGATGGGAGGACATGTTGTGATGAAGATATAAGAAATCTGCAAGGGGATATAGACAGACTGAATGTGTGGGCAAAAACAGTTGGATTTCATTTCAGAAATGGGAGGTCATGTAGTTTGGAAGGAAGAATCAACAAGCAGACTATTATTTAAATGGATAGAGACTTCAAAAAATGTAGTGCAGAGGAACTTGGGATACACATTAGCAAATAATTAAGAAGGCAAACAATATTTTGGGCTTTATTGTTAGGGCTTTGGAGTTCTAAAATAGGGATGTTTTGCTACAATGGTATGATGTGTTGGTGAGGTCATATCTGAAATAGGAGAAAGTGAGGACTGCAGATGCTGGTGGTAAGAGTTGAAAAGTGTGGTGCTGGGAAAGGACAGCATCCAAAGAGCAGGCGAAACAAAATTTTGGGCATAAGCCCTTCACCAGAAATGCTATGTCGAGTTTTGGTCCCTGTGTTCAAGAAATAATATATTTTTCTGGGAGGCATTTTGAAAGAGTTTCACTGGGCTGATTCTTGGGATGAATGGGTTAACATATTAAGAACGACAAATCAGGTTAAGCTTTTATTCATTTCGAATATAGAAAAATGAGGGGTGACCCTATCACTGCAGCACAAGAATCTCCCCCGGATGATATATATTCCTAAGCAACTGACTCAGTGGTTTATTACGCACCACTGGGACAAGTTGAAATTTGAACTCTGGCCTCCGGGCTCGGAGATAGAGACGCGACACTGCACCACAAGAACCTGCTACTGTTACACCAAACATTGAGTGTACCTGGAATGTGGTTGGGAATTTCACATTTGGATCTCATCCAGCAATTCCTTTAGTGGCTGTGGAGTCCTTTATAACTGTAAAAGTCTACCCTTGGAGTTCATTTTATTTGACGGTACCATGAAATCATATTCATTTGCCAAGAGTTAGTTCCCAGAAACACAAACATCAACTATTTTACCCTTAATAACATACCCCTGTGAAGTACTCGCCATCTCTTAATTATATTTTCCACCCAGTTACATTTGGGATAATGAGTACTGACTACATGATTGAGGTTAAAATGATTTCCACTTATTTAGTTAAGCAGGGGTTTCACTGAGCAGATTATGTAATTGACGTAGAGGTATAATTGACAGCTTGGTGGTATGATCCTTGGCACAAGTATGAATGAGGTGTGGAGGTTAAATTTTTGATTAGATCTTTCTCTACACAGAATATGTAAGCATACTTGATGTTCAGTTAAGATCATAACAGGCAAACGTACCTTGCTTTTAAGATAGGGCAACACAACTAGCACTTGAAACATGTCGACTGAGTTAGATCCAGATCTCAAGAATTTCCATATGCATCTCCATAATTCTTCATTTCAGATCACATGGAAATACACCTTTCAAAAGAAAAGAGAACACACAAGGTGCATGGAGAGTCACAGTATTTAGTAATTACAACAAAGAGCCTTAAAGTTATGGTGCTTTATTGTTTAACATCATCCTTGGCAAAAGTATTATATTGTTCCATATCAAGGAGAGCATGAAGAAGCTGAGATAATAGTGTACCAATTGAATTTTGGGATAATCTGTTTGGTTTGAATGCTAAAATGAGACTAGCTTTTTGCTTTATTGCCGATTTTTCAAATTCCTAAGTATATATTTCGTGTGGAAACCAGCAGTTGGTCTTGGAACTGTTTTCTTCTCATTTATGCATGGGAAGTGGGTGTCATGTTGCCATTTATTATCTATCCCTCATTGCATTCGAAAAGGTGACTGTGAACTGCCTTCTTAAAATGCTTCGGTCTGTCTAAAGTGGAGCTGAAGGCACTTCCAAGATTTTGACCCAATGACTGACCATGAAGGAACAGTGAGTTATTTCCAAGTCAGAATGGTGCGTCATTTCAAGGACCACTTGTCGGTGGGTTGATTTCCCACATTGCTGCTATTACCTTCAGGGTCAGAGGTGCCTTGATATGTTAATGTAGTGCATCTTGTATATGGTATATATTACCACCAGTGTACTTTATTGGTGAATATGGTGAATGTTGAAGGTATTGAATGGAGTCCCAAACAAGCAGCTGCTTTGGGAGGATGGTGCTGAGCTTCTTAGTTGGTGTTAGATCTGCACTTCTCCTTGCAAGTGAAGAGTATTCTCTCACTCTGCTTATGCGTTCCAGATGGTGATCAGATTTTGAAGAGTCAGGAGAATTACCTGAGTGTACATATGAGTATTCAAGTTAGAAACAGAAGTAGGCCATTAGCACGACCATCACCCCACAACTGTTATCCACCATTTAATAATACATGGCTGACCTGATTGTTACCTCAACTCCACATTCCCACTTACCTTTGATAGCTTTACCATCCCCTTGTTTAAAAGAGTATTTATGTCTACTTCCACCACCTTTTAAGACTCAACCATTCGCAAGAAAAAACCTTCTCATTTCTGCCTTCAATGGGTCAGCCCCTTATTTTAAAAAGGTGGATCCTAGTTCTGGTCTCTCCCAAAACAGGAAATCTTCGTTCCACATCCACTTTGTTAAGTTCATTTCAAAGAAGTTGCAACTTACTTTTTTAATCTTAAAGATGATAGAAGCCTAGACTGTCCAAAGGTGTAGTGGACAGCGAAGAGAGTTACTTCAGATTACAACAGGATCTGGACCAGATGGGCCAATGGGCTGAGAAGTGGCAGATGAAGTTTAATTCGGGTAAATGCGAGTGCTGCATTTTGGGAAAGCCAATCTTAGCAGGACTTATACACTTAATGGTAAGATCCTAGGGAGTGTTGCTGAGCAAAGAGACCTTGGAGTGCAGGTTCATAGCTCCTTTAAAGTGGAGTCGCAGGTAGATAGGATAGTGAAGAAGGCATTTGGTATGCTTTCCTTTATTGGTCAGAGTATTGAGTACAGGACTTGGGGGATCATGTTACAGGAGATTGGTTAGACCACTGTTGGAATATTGCGTGAAATTCTGGTCTCCTTCCTATCGGAAAGATGTTGTGAAACTTGAAAGGGTTCAGAAAAGATTTACAAGGATGCTACCAGGGTTGGAGGGAGAGGCTGAAAAGGCCGAGGCTGTTTTCCCTGGACCGTTAGAGGCTGAGGGGTGACCGTATAGAGGTTTAAAAAATTGAGGGGCATGGATAGGATAAATAGACAGTCTTTTCCCTGGGGTCAGTGAGGGCATAGGTTTAGGGTGAGAGGGGAAAGATATAAAAGAGATCAAAGGGGCAACGTTTTCACACAGAGGGTGGTAAGTGTATGGAATGAGCTGCCAGGGGATGTGGTGGAAGCTTGTACAATTGCAACATTTAAGAGGCATTTGGATGGGTATATGAATAGAAAGGGTTTGGAGGGATATGGGGCGGATGCTGGCAGGTGGGAGTAGATTGGGTTAGGATATCTAGTCGGCATGGACGGGTTGGACTGAAGGGTCTGTTTCCATGCTGTACATCTCTATGACTATGACTCTAAGATAATCTACCATTCCAGGTATTGGTCTAGTAAAATGTTGCTGAACTCTATCTGATGTATTTACATGCTGCTTTCAATAAAGAGACCAGGTGTCATATATGGTTCTGCAGATACAGTCTCACCAGAGTTTTGTCTATAACTAAAGTATAACCTCCAAACTTGTACTTTCACTTGCTCCTGTGGCCACAGTACTTATCTGACTGACCCAGTTCAGCTTCTGGTGAATGGTCACCCCTAGAATGTTGATAGTAGGGGGTCAACAATGGTAATGTCAAAAGGACAATGGTTGGATTCTCTCTTGTTGGAGACAGTGATTGCACCACACAAATGCTAAGCGATGACTTCAGGAGCCTGGTGGAACTCAAAATGAAAGTCAGCGAGCACCTTATTATTGAGTATATGCACCTTGTTAGCTCTGCCAATGACCCCTTCCATCACTTTACTGAAGATTGAGAGTATTTGTTTCATTATTATTCATTCATGGGATGTGGGTGTCACTGGCTAGACCAGCATTTATTGCCCATCCCTAATTGTTCAGAAGGAAGCGGAGTTCATAGTCAAGCACACTACTGGAGTCCCATGTAGACTAGACCAGGTAACAATGGTCATTTCCTTTCCTAATGGACAACAATGAACCAAATAATAGGTTTTTCTAACAATCAGCAATGGTTTCTTCATTACCAGTAGGCTCCTGAATCCATTTTTTTTTATTATTGAATTCAAATTCCTCCATCTGCTGTGGCAGGATTCAAACCTGGGTCCCCAGAACATTACTCTGAATAGTAGTTTTGCAATAATATTGATAATAGCGATAATAGATTGGAGTGGTAATTGTTTGGTTTGGATTTGTCCTGCTTTTTGTGAACAGAGCATACCATGCTATGTTCCACATTGTCAGGTAGACCCTGGTGTTGTAGTTGAACTGAACAGCTTTATCGGGGCACAGCTAGTTCTGGAGCACAATTCTTCAATGCGATTTCTGAACTGTTGTCAGTGCTTTCCAATATTCAGTGCCTTCAGCAGTTTCTCGATATCATGTGAAGTGAATTGAGTTGGTTGAAGGCTGGTAAATGTGATGCTGAGTTCCTCTGGAGGGGGCTGAGATGAATTTTCGATTCAGCATGTGAAAATGTTTGTGTGTGAAAATGTTTGCAATGCTTCATTCTTGTCTTTTGCTTTTCTGTGCTCTGCTCTCTGTCCTGGTGTTTAGTTCTGCCTGGCATTGTTCCTGTCCTTTTCATTGAACCAGGATTGTTGCCCTTGCTTAATGATAATGAAAGAGCAGAGTATATGACAGGCCATGAGGCTACAGTTTGTGCTTGAATTCAATCCTGCTGATGCTGCTGACTGACAGTACCTCATGGATGCCCAGTCTGTATTTGCTGGATCTGTTCGAAATCTATCCCATTCGTCACTAGGTAACACACAATGATAGAATGGATCCTCAATGTGAAAGCAGGACTTTGTGTCCACAAGGACTGCATGGTGGTCACTCGTACCAATAATGCCATGTTTAGCTGCATCTGCTACTTGAAGATTGAATGAGATCAAATGTTTTTTTTTCCTCTTGATGGTACACTCACCACATATCACAGGTCCAGTCTAGCACATATGTTTGTCAGGACTTGGCCATATTTGTCAGTGATGGTAGTACTGAACAATTCTTGAAGACCCTTGAAGACCTCAGCTAGGGTACATCCTGTGCCTTGTATATTTCAAGTGGTGTTCAACATGGAGAAAAAGTGATTCACCAGCTGTGGGAAGGGTGGCAGATGGCAATCAAAAGTTTGATTGCAGAATATCAAGTTAATGTTAAGGGTTTACAGGGCAACCCCTTGCCAACTATGCCATTGCGTCCCCACCTCTAGTAGGCCTGTCCTGTCAATGAAACAGGTTACACCCAGGGATGGTGATGGCAATATCTGCATCATTATCTATAATGTATGAATTCATAAGGATGACTGCATTAGGCTGTTGTTTAACTAGTCAGTGAAATTGGTCAATTTTGATAGTTTATCAATTTCCCACAATCCCCTTGATGTAAGGAGGGAGAAATTTACAGGGTTGACAGGGCTGTGTGTGCCATTGTCATTTCTGGTGCCTTTTCCAATGCCAGTATTCAGTACTATTTTGTTCCTTTCACAAGAATTTGTATCAGTTTGCTACAATTTAATGGCTTGCTAGGTCATTATTGACAAAACCACATTGGGTCTGGATTGGCTGAACTTCAGGTAAGGTTAATGGGTCTGTCTTCCTTCAGAGTATATTAGTCTACTAGATGAGTTTTTTTTTAAAATCATTAATAATGGTTAATAATCAAACTACTTTCATAACGTGGTGACATTTGGTGGCAGGACACCATTTTAACAGTTAATTGCACTCTACGATACTGTTATGAAATGCTGGTTTGACTTTTGAACCTGTAATCAAGAACATAACTGTTGTCAATAGCAATCATGGTTACTGACCATTAGAACAGCTTTTAATTACAGATATATTAATTTAATTCAAATTTAACCATCTGCCATGGTGAGATTTGAATCCATGTCCCTAGAGTATTAGCCCGAGTCTCTGGATTACTAATCCAGTGGAAACACCACCACATCACTGTCTTCTCTTCACTACCTAGGCCAGGTAAATCATTGTAAAACTGCTTTTTCCAGTTAGATCTCAGATTTAATAAAAATAATATAAACGATTTGGATGTGAACATAGGTAAAGTTAGTAAATTTGCAGATTACATCACCAATGGGAGGTGAAGTGGACAGTGAAGAAGGTTACCTCTGAGTATGACAGGATCTTGATCATATGTGACAATGGGCCAAGGAGTGGCAGATGGAGTTTAATTTAGATAAACGTGAGGTGCTACATTTCGGAAAGACAAATCAAGTTAGGACTTATACACTTAATGGTAAGGTCCTGCGGAGTGTTGCTGAACAAAGAGACCTTGGAGTGCAGGTTCATTGTTCCTTAAAAGTACAGGGAGATAGGATAGTGAAGAAAGCATTTGGCATGCTTGCCTTTATTAGTAAGTGCATTGAGTATAGGAGTTGGGAGGTCATGTTGTGACTGTACAGATATTGGTGAGGCCACTGTTAGAATACTGCATTTGATTCTGGTCTCCCTGCTATAAGAAGGGTGTTGTGAGACTTGAAAGGTTTCAGAAAAGATTTGCAAGGATGTTGCCAGAGTGGAGGGTTTGAGATATCGGGAGAGGCTGAAGAGACAATGGTTATTTTCCCAGGAGCATAGAGGCTGAGGGGGTGACCTTACAGAGGTTTGTAAAATCATGAGGGCATGGTAAGGATAAATAGACAAGGTCTTTTCCCCAAGGTGGTGGAGTTCAAAACTAGATGCCATTGGTTTAAGGTGAGAGTGGAAAGGTTTAAAAGGGACTAAGGAGCAACATTTTCATGCAGAGGGTGTCGCGTGTATGGAATGAGCTGTCACAGGAAGTGGTGGAAGCTGGTACAATTACAACATTTGAAAGCCATCTGGATGGGTATATGAATAGGAAGGGTTTAGGGGGATATGGGTCAAATGCTAGCAAATAGGACTAGATTAATTTAGGATATCTGGTTGGCGTGGACAAGTTGAACCGAAGGGTCTGTTTCCGTGCTCTATATCTGTGATTCTATGACTCTACTTCCAACAAGGCCAATTTTTTTTTTCTCTTTGTTACTATCATTTCTTTTAATGTAGTAAAGTCACATTTAGGATTTACCTGAATCCTGTTCCCTAGTAGAAAGGAAGTAATTTTACTTTAAACAATATATGTTGTTTTGAGAATGTAATTAATTCCTCATTCAGCATTGTGTCTTTGTTGTATATTCGGTCTGAAAGAGTTAAGAGAGTGCCATAAGCATTGACCAATATAATGATGTCATATGGACTTGTGGGCAGAGTAACTTAAAGTCTCAAATGTGAGAGACCCAATATCCAGGTGCTTCTCAAAATCTTTGCCACAATATCTTCCATCGCAAGGTAACTTGCAACTGGTTGCTAACATGCAATGAGCTGCATCTTGTTCAATACTGGAGCATCTTCTATTTAGACCAGGAAGTGCTTCTCCACTTCACAAAATCTGCAGCATTCATGATGTTGCACGAAGTCCTGGGTCAATCTGATGTTTCACATTGTTAGAATGATGATTGCAGGAGGACAATCACAAACTATATTCATCACCTACAGACCTAATAGTGACAACCTTTGTGCAGCCTAGACTAATTCATCAGACTCCTCAACTGACCTCTCTCCAGTAGTCCTCCTTACAGGCTCAACACTTTTAACAAAGTGATTCAGTTTCTTGTAGTCTTCTCCCATATTGGACATGTTTTACTTTGTTTTTTGTGAAGTCCTCTTCAATAGATATACCCTGCCCTCTGACGTTGCACTTTTTGCTGGCTGTTCTGAAAATACTTGCTCAATTTTCCAATGTGATGTTTTCAATTGGCCTGGAATGTCTGTCAACATAATGCAAATCTATGCTTGTTCTGCCATAAACATGTTCAAACTGATGTTTAATAATCTCAAAACTTACACATTTTGATGGCTTTCTTGAAAGTCAGTTTCTCCTCTTTCAGCAGATGCTGTTATCTCACAGCAAGATATCTTGCAACTAATACAGCTCTATCACTAAGAAGACTGTCCTTCAATTGTCCAAATTCGTAGAATTCCGCCAAATGTGTCAATGTACTCACATACTGATCAATAGTCTTCCTCTTCCCCTGGGCTGCGAAGTTGAAGAAATACCATTCCTAAATTACATTACTATCAAGTTTAAAGTGTATATGTACAAAGCCTGCAAAATCTCTCCTGTCTGGCTGTTTTGCCCTTCATTCAAATTATAGACTGCAATATAGCTGGTAAGCACTCTTTTTTTTTTTTCAGTACTGATAGCAGAGTTTCTACTCTAATTTTCATTGTATTAGTTTAAAATTTAGTTCTGTAGCTAGTTCATAATTTTGCTATTGCGAGTGGACAAGAAAATCCAATTCTGTCTCATCTCTCTTTTCATTGCTGTAGCATCTGGGGGTGGAAAATGCATATCCATTTTGATTCATTCAATGATTCAAAGTCACTCTGAAAAGCCACGTATTTTCAGGTGTACCATTCCTGACACTGTGCTTCAGGTTATATGTGTAATGGCTGCCACAGACTGCAAAAAAAGGCACTTAAAGCAGAGGTAATAGTTACATGATTACAATAAGCCAGCCAGTAAGCTATATCCAATTGCATTTCTGAAAACAACGATATGACCATATTCTATTTTTTCTTACTTTACTGTATTCTCCAGTCTGTATTGACTTGTTAGTGCTTCAGAAACTGTGCAGTGTACTGATTAGCATATTATCGAACATGTATAGAGAGATGAGGCGAAAGTGAGTACTGCAGATGCTGGAGATCAGAGTTGAGATTAGAGCGGTGCTGGAAAAGCACATTAGGTCAGGCAGCATCCAAGGAGCTGGAAAATCAATATTTCAAGCAAAAGACCTTCATCAGAAATAGAGATGTGTAGAGATAACGCAAGGCAGCATGTGATACAATAATGACAGTAGTGTTGATTCCTGACAGCATGTATAGACAGAGCTTTCCTGTGAGCCCATACCTAATCTGTTGTTCATCAGGAAAGATCCAGACAAACATTTGTTACTGTTTATCAAAGTGTGATTGATAAATTTGTGTTAGAGGCAACAATGTTTATATAGTATCTTTTTAACTCTGTAAAATGTCCCGTAGGCATTTTATTCATTTATGCCAGTTTAGTAGTGCCCCTCCTTCTGAGCCAGAGGGCCTGAGTTCAACTCTAGGTATGTGTCGTCATAATTCTGAACAGCTGGGTTACAAATATCTGGAGTAGAAATCAAGGATTTGGTTGAAAATGTTAGCATTCAAGACTGATCAATAATTCAAAGTAAATTTCTCTTTCTACTTGAATGTGCAATTATCTGCCATTCAAATTTGAGGAATACCCCAGCCTACAACTTGGAGGACTCCACATTGAGTTCTCCAATTTTAAGTAAAACTACCTCCAGTCCCTTGACTCCCTTCCCAGCCCCTCTCCCTCTCTCCCATTCCTCTCATCGACCCTTCCTTGTAGCCATCAACCAGATTCATTCCTCCCATCGATCAACCAGGTCCGGTCATACCTTCTATGTGTGTTCACCTATACCCCACCTTACCACCCTGCCCCGCCTCCCCCTTTATCTGCAGCTTCCCCCACACCTACCCCCAGTCCTAAAGAAGGATTACACCCGAAACATTGACATCACCCCCCCTCCTGATGCTGCCTGTCCACCTTGGAATCCAGCATCTGCAGGTTTATTTTTTGTCTCTATTTCAATAATTTAGTCAATGCACTATTTCCTATTTGTAGTTGAATTAGTTCAATGTGTGCTTTTATTCACTGGCTTTTCTAACTAGGTTCAGCAGAGTGATTGAAGGAATTCAGATGGAAGGGGTGATGTAGTGGCATGTTAGCTCAGGGTTAGTACTGCTATCTTACAGTGCCAGGGACCAGGTTCGATTCTGGGCTTGGGTGATTGCATCTGTGGGATTTGCATGTTCTCCCCATGTCTCCCCCATCATTTTCCTCCCATTGGCCATGCTTAATTAGGAAAAAGTGAGGACTGCAGATGCTGGAGATCAGAGCTGAAAATGTGTTGCTGGAAAAACGCAGCAGGTCAGGCAGCATCCAAGGAACAGGAGAATCAACATTCCGGGCATAAGCCCTTCTTCAGGAATCCTCTGTTTCTGTTCTGGGATTGTGACAGAGGAATGAAGTTAGAACAGAAATATATATGTTGAGGTCAGGACACAGGATCATACTGGTCTCATTTGGCAACCTGGGAGGTGGAGGACTCAGTCAATATGGAGAACTGCTTAAGGATACTTTTTCAGTGTATTCGTGGCACTGACGAGGTTTCCCAGTGGTGAGACTGAACGCAGATATTTTTAATCAACCTGCTCAAGCAGGTTGTGACTTCTGGAGCAGGTATTACTTGAACCTTGGCTTCTTGGCTCAGAGGTGGGACATTATCACCGTTTCACAAGAACCTTCATGAAACTGCCTGTAGATTGGGTGCTTGCCAAATAGATTAGGCTAATAATTTAAATGCGTAAGTCATCTATTGGGGCAAATGAGAAGGCTGCTGGCATTTTGTAGTTTTTGAATCCCTGTCCTGACAGAGGTCACAGTGAGTGTCTGAGGTGACTGAATTCTGGGGTCACAGAATTACGAGTGTTTTGGCACAGAAGGAGGCCACTCAGCCCACCATGTCTGCACTCGCTCATTAAATGAATATGATTACCTAGTTCCAATCTTCTTTCCCTTTGCACATTATTTCTACCCAATAAATCATCCAATGCCTCTTGAATGCCTCAACTGTACCTGCCTCTATCACTCTTCCAAGTAGTGCATTCTATACCCCAGCTAATCTCTGAAAAGGTTTTTTTTTCTCACTTCACCCTTGCTGCTTGTGCAAGTCACTTTCAATCTATGCTGTCTCATTCTTTTTACGACCAGAAATAGTTTCTCCCCATCTACTCCATCCAGCTTCCTCAGATATTGAAAACCTTTTGATATGGCACTCCCATATAGACCCAATCTTCTGGAGAGCTTTCCGCTCAATTCTTCAGGCCCTTCCACCATCAGTAATCTAGTTAGTTGTAAATTATATTGATTGTGCTTAGGGTGTCTCCATATTGAGGTGCCCTTGCACACTCTGAGCTACCTCAGCTGTATCCACTTCTCCAGATGCTGGCGATTAAACCTGCAGCATTCACATCACAGCCTGGGCTGCAAGCTCATAGGTGGTCACCTACGATATTGCTGATCCAGTCTGGCACTTAGCAAACGCACACTAAGAACCACTTTGGATTGGAGGGTCCAACTTCCCCCAGTAAAGCCCTCCCCATTCAAGAATGTTATTTATTCATTTTGGAACTTCCTCATGTGAAAATACTCTGATGTAGGATTTTTTTAAAAAAGTCAACAATAAGCTTAACAATTTGTGAAATTGATGATTTGCTATGGAAGAAAATAATTTGAACATTAGTTTTTCTGAGTTATAGAGTCATGGAGATGTACAGCATGGAAACAGACCCTTCAGTCCAATTTGTCCGTGCCAATCAGATGTCCTAAATTAATCTAGTCCCATTTGCCAGCACTTGGTCCATATCTCTCTAACCCTTCCTACTCATATACTCATCCAAATGCCTTTTAAATATTGTAATTGTACCAGCCTTCGCCACTTCCTCTGGCAGCTCACTTATACACACACATCACCTTTTGTGTGAAAATGTTGCCCCTTAGGTCCCTTTTAAATCTTTTCCCCTCACCCTAAACCTAGTTAAAAATCACAACACCAGGTTATAGTCCAACAGGTTTAATTGGAAGCACTAGCTTTTGGAGCGCTACTCCTTCATCAGCCTAAACCCATATCTTCTAGTTTTGGACACCCCCACCCACCCCCCCCACCCCCCCCCCCCCCCCCGCCCCCCCCACCAACCCAGGGAAAATACCTTGTAAGTTGGAATTTACTTGGTTATTCTTTACATTAAAGCTTACTTAGATAAAATGCATTGTTGTAGATTTAGCACCAGCTAGATAAAATGGATGATGCTTAGTGCAAACTAAAATCAAAATATGTTTCAATGAATAATCATGGAACAGTTATTCGAGGTTGTGAATCTACAAGTTTGATGCGTTTCTTCTTCACAGCTTTAATACAAAGGCAATGTATTGTTGATTGGTGCTTCTTTTCATTTCCAAGAATTTCTTTTCTATGATGTCAGTCTTTGTTCTTGACTTGCACATAGCATAATTTGTGAAGGTTCTGGCATCCATTTGGAGAATGCTAGTGCTTGTCAATTGTCTGTGAATTGCTAATTGCGATTTTAATGATTCAGCACTCCTCCATTTTACAGGGCTATGGTAACTGACACAGCAGCAGATTGTAAAGCAGCCACTGTTCCTTAATGCTGCATAGCTAAGAATGTAGGAACAGGAATAGGCCATTCAGCCCTTCAAACTGTTTCACCATTCAATGAGATCATGGGTGATCTATAACCTAACTCCAAATACTGCCTCTGGGCCACAATATCTTTGCTTAACAGAAAAAAAATCTACATTAGATTTAAAATTAATAATTGATCCAGTTTTTCTGCCATTTTAGAACATCTACAACCCTGTGTGTGTGCGAGTATAGAGGTCCTTCCTAACATCTCTCCTGAATGTTCTAGCCCTAATTCTCAGGCTTTGCCCAGACTACACTCAGCAAATGGAGAAATTGAAGTACTGTGAAATAGAGAATAGAAACAAATAACACTCTGATGCAGAGAATGATGTAGTTTTATGAAGTGTGCTATCTTTGGGGAAGATGGACAGTCCCCTTAGGTTCTGCTACCTGAAAATGGCAGATCAGGGAAAGGCCTCTCACTTCATGGTTGGAGGTAATTAAACCTAAGAAAAACAGCAATAGTATGTCAACTGGCCCTTGGATGTGCTCGATCATTCAATGTAACCATGGCTGATCTTTTACATTGATTCCACATTTCTGCATCATCTGTACACTAAGGGCTCAGTCTCTCTCTCTCTCTCTCGCCCCAGTATGTGAAATTGTCATGTGTGAATCAAAACAGGACTTGCAAATGTTTTGACGCTGACTCAGTGTCCTTACTTCTCTAGTGCAGGCCCAGCTTTAAATTGTACTACATGGATCTCATTAAAGGTTGCCTTAATCTGTGGTCAGGTGACTACTGCAAGCATTTTTGGTCCATGTTTCTTTCTTTTTAAAAGCTACTTTCATCCATTAAAGATCTTAGGTATAATAATAATAATCAGATGACAGAATTTAAAGGTCAATAGTATGTATTTGCCATATTATAACAAGGAAAATGTTTTTCAATATTGTGAAAGTTTACAATGGAAATAAAACTCGAAACATAACCACCTCCAATCTTGGGTTTCAGATGTTTGCACCTGGCCATTTCCTGACAGTAGCTCATTTGCACTTAGTCCTACCCTCCCAACCTCCCAACTATGACCCACCCCAACAATACATCAGATTTACCATTGATTTTAGCCAAGGTGTTCTGGCTGTCCTACTTCCTTAAATTTGCTGACCAATGTCTCTGAGCTTTGTAAAAACAGCCTGAAAATCTACCTTTGCAACCAGTTATCTCCCCTAACTCTTTAACTACTCCAATACAATGCCTTTATGATCTGTTAATATTCACTTTCATGATCCAGTTGTCAAATCAAGACTCCTTTAAAATTTTTTTTTTTTTTAAAGTCTCTTCTTTATTCTTCTTTCTCCTGTGTTTGTTTGCCTGACTTCCTGTACAAGTTAAATTACCATAATTACAGGGCACTGATCATTAAGAACCATTATCAACATGGCTAATTCAGGCATGATGGAGTCTCTGACTCTGCTGGTGCATTCCCATCCATGTTGAAGAAGCTTTTAGCCTGTGAAACTTCCCCCACATTCTCTCCCCCCACCACAAAAGGAATATTCGTCACATCAGTGAATCGTGCGCCTGGTTTGAAATTAACTTTCCATTGGTATTTACACAGTATTTATTCAATATCTGTTTTTATAATTTGCTCACATTAAATTATTTTAAAAACCTTACAACACTAGGTTATAGTCCAACATGTTGGACTATAATGTGGTGTTGTGTGATTTTTAACATTGTCTATCCAATACTTTCACATCATAAATATTTTTAGCCATTACCCGAAATTACTCCTAATTTTGTTAAGAACACTTATTTTTCCATCAATTGGTAAAAATATGATAAGAATAAAATTATGGTATTGAGAGGGTTATTCATGAATTAGGTGTGCTATCGATATATTGGAAGATAGGAATTATACAGTGTGACGTCCTTATTTGAGTGTGCTCTTATGTTCACAGTTGATAGAATCAACTAATGCAGTGTCTAAAGTAAAACAGAAGAAGTACATACTGTCAATTGCCATCAATGAGAAGAAGAACTGGACTTGATATATAAATGCTATGGCTACAGAGTGGGACAGAGGCTATAATATTCTGTCATGTATATCTTGCCTCCTAACTCCTCAAAGTTTGTCTACTGTAGGCAAGGCCCAAAGCTAGCGTGATTATGGAATATTCTCCACTTCTGTAGATGAGTGCACTGCACTAACATTCAAGAAATTCAACGTCATCTAAGACAAATCCAGTTACTCCATTCTGTGGAATGCTCTGCCCCAGAGGGCAGTGGAGGCCCAGTCTCTGGATTCATTTAAGAAAGAGTTGGATAGAGCTCTCAAAGATAGTGGAATCAAGGGTTATGGAGATAAGGCAGGAACAGGATATTGATTAGGAATGATCAGTCATGATCATATTGAATGGCGGTGCAGGCTCGAAGGGCTGAATAGCCTACTCCTGCACCTATTGTCTATTGACTCCTTAACACCACTCAGCAGCATTTACAAGTTGCACTGCAGTAACTCACTAAGTCTTGTTTGGAAGGTGCGGCCAAACCTACGGGCCTCTGCAATCTAGGACGGGACAGGAAATGCATGGAGCACCATCATAAGCAAGTATCCCTCCAATCTGAGCATTATCTTTCTTGGAACCTTATTGCTGTTGTTTCATTGTCACTGGTTCCAAAACGTTTAAGGATGAGTAATAATTAATTATTTTACCAGTAATGCTCACATTAAATAAAGAAACAAGAAACAAAGATAACAAGTAAATTGTTCTCAATTTCATAAACTTTAAGAACAAGGTTTAAAGAAATAATCATGAGAACACATGACACTTAAGCAAATCCCAGACATGGAGTGAGAGTTCTGACAGTGTCATGGTAATTCAAATAGTATCTGTGTCATAATCAAAGAAATGATGAACCATGTGAAGTAATATTTTATTTAAAGGTGAATACCATTGAGAAACTATTGCATTATGTTTATTAGGCTTGTTGCTGTTAGATCAAAGGTTTAATTTTTGTCATTTAGGCCAACCTAGAAGGACAATTGCGGATTAACACCCATTAGTAAGGAATGTTTAAAGTTTGTGAAGCATTTATAGATTCCTGCGTTTGGGTCAAAAGAGTGCCATGATTTAAAAACTACCTTTCTTACCCTTTAGACTTTTTTTGTAATCTTACTCTGTCTTGCTTCTGTTGCATCAAAATATCAGATTCCTCCTTATAACTGTAACTTGCCGTAATGTTGGTAACTTACACAAAACCATGAACCCTGACAAGTGTTAAGCAAATAATTTGCCATGATTTAATACCCTATGATCATTCATTTCAAGTGCAACTTTGAGACTTCTATGTTTCCTTCTACCCGAATTAGAACTTCAGGCAAGTGTTTTAAAGCAGTAGTGTTCTCCCTTTATCTTAACCTGACCTTAAGTGAAGGAAGCATCCTGGTTACTGTAATAACTGCTTGTGCAACGGTTACTGGCACTTAAATCCAAACATGAATCATAAACAGCCGGTGAGCTAAGTACTTACTGATTGTATGTCCAGCTGCTCATAATCAACTGGGAACTTCCTTCAAAGTTCAGGAGGCTATGAGAGAGATGCACATGGGTATTTTAAAACGCGCTGATTTTTAAAATGCTTACTTGGGTTAATATCTGCTTGGAAACGTTGACGATTGAAGTATATCTTGTAATTGAGACTTTGGCGAAGAATTTAAAGTTGATGAGATGTCGTGGAAAATTTTGCTGCACCACATCAGTTGATTTAATGAGAGTTGAAACCTGATCTCATCATTGATGGACACAAGATAGAAAAAAAAATTCTGGAAGAGCTTATTAACTGTGTGTCTTTTATTTATTTTCATTCTCTTTCTTCTGTCATCACTTTGTTTATTTTTACATGCCAATATATCTTTCGCACATTTTTGCAATTTTCTATAGAGTTTGACTTTGTCTGTTTGTCTCTCTAAGGAGGAGTTCAAGTACAGAGTGGCATAAACCAAAGTGCAATTTCACTGGCTATGAAATCAAACTGAGGGATATGTTCATGGTACAGGTATTGAAGAGTTGTTATTCAACTTGTTGGGACAGTTTGCGGAATGTTGTGGATCATAGATTAGATTAGATTAGATTACTTTACAGTGTGGAAACAGGCCCTTCGGCCCAACAAGTCCACACCGACCCGCCGAAGCGTAACCCACCCCTACCCCTACATTTACCCCTTACCTAACACTACGGACAATTTAGCATGGCCAATTCACCTGACCTGCACATCTTTGGACTGTGGGAGGAAACCGGAGCACCCGGAGGAAACCCACGCAGACACGGGGAGAACGTGCAAACTCCACACAGTCAGTCGCCTGAGGCGGGAATTGAACCCGGGTCTCTGGCGCTGCGAGGCAGCAGTGCTAACCACTGTGCCACCGTGCCGCCCACAAATGCAAATCAGTTGAGATACTGAGAGTCCGGATGGTGAGTGGGATGGAGAGGAACTTAAAGGTGGGGTTGTTCCCATGTACCTGCTTCCTTTGTCCTTCTAGATAGTAGTGGTTGTGGGTTTGCGAAAGGAGCCTTGCTGAATTTCTGCAGTGCATCTTGTTGGTGGGACATATCCCTACTACTGCATGTCAGTGGTGGAGATATTGAATTTAGCACTAAATCAAGCAGGGATACTTTAACCTCACACACCAGAGTTGACTCCTATCAAACTTACTGAGCTAGAATTGACCTTATTCAATTTTGAATATAACAGAAAATGGCCTCATGAGACTCTCCCAACTACGGAAGAGGAGCAGTTTGATGAGCCCACTGGTGAATCAGTGAATAAAGGAGAAGTCATCATTTTTTCCCTGCTACTTGAGAGCAAAAAAAATCCTGGGGAGGTGGTGGTGTAGTCAGAGGCACACTGTGGCACCGTAAGTGACCCAACTGTTTCGCAGGGATGGAAGAAGAAAAGGAGACAAATAATGATAGTGAATTTGTCACCTAAGGGACAGACAATCACATCTCAGAACATGTGACAATGATAAAAAAAATCAAATCAAATCAAACTTCTGTGACCACAGACCTGACTCCTGGATGGTGTGTTGTCTTGCTAGTGCCAAGATCAAGATTCTCACATAGCACATGCAGAACATTCTGCTAGAAGTCAGTGTACAGCTAGAGGTACCAATTTTGGTACCAATGACCTGAGTAGGATAAGGGATGGGATCCTGCATAATTGCGGAGCTGGGCAGAACATTAACAAGCAGAACCTGAAATGTAATAATCTCTGGATCCTAGAATCACGTAGAAGTACATACAGAAATAGAAGGATTATGCAGATGAATACATGGCTGAAAAGATTGTGAGAGGGAGGGCGTTAGGTTTCTGGCACTGACACTGTGAAAAATGGCACCTGTACACAAGGAGAACTGGGAATGACTGACATGCTGGGTATTTTGATTTTGCTGTTGGGAGGGATTTAAACTAACTTAGCAGAGGTGAGGAAATGAAGAGAGAATGTGAGACAAGAATATCTGAGCATTCAAAATATTCTTAGAGAAAGACAGCCAGAGCATAGAGAATACTAAGGCAATAAATGAGGTTAGATTAGGGTGAAAATAATGAAGTCTATATCAGGATTACTGTGAAAGCAAAGAATACAGAAAATCAGGTTGGCAAGTTACAGATGCGGATTGTCATGTGTAAATATAATATTGTGATAACTGGGATCTGGCTCAAGTTAAATATTCCTCTGTACAAGATGTTCAGAAAGGTAGAAATGGAAGAGGAGTGACAGTATTAGTTAAAGAGAATTTTGCAGTGCTGGAGAAAGAGTGTCTCGCAGGTTTCAAAGACTATATTCCTTAACACTTGCCAAATTAATTCTAAATGGGCAATCATAATGCTTGGTGTAGTATATAGACCACCAACTCTAGGGAAGGATTAGAGGAACAAATCTGCAGGGAAATTACAGAGAGATGCAAAGATTATAGAGTACTTATAATGGATGACTTTAATTACCCAAACATAAATATCGAAAATTGGTGGTGTAAGGGGTAGCAATGAGCAAGTGTTCCTAGATTGTGTTCAAGAGAATTTCTCACAGCAACGTGTATCCAGTCCAGCAAGAAAGTGCACTGTTGAACTAGATTCTTTAAAGTGAGATGAACCAGGTGCATCAAGTTTCACTGAGAGAACATTTGGGAGAAGTGATCTTTGTATTGTAAGATTCAGGATGATGTGTAGCATGACTGGCATCAATCCAGACTAAACAAAACCAACTGGCAGACAGCTGACTTCACCAGGGCAAGAATGGAGCTGACAGAATAGACTGAAAAGAAAGACTGATGGGAAAAACTGACAAATGGGCTATCTTCAAAGAGGAAATGGTTCAAGTACATTCAAATTACATTACCTCAAAAGAGAAACGTAAGACAAACAAATCCAGATCTCTTTGGATAACAAGGGAGATATAAATTAAGATAAAAAATAAAAAGTGCGCTTATTGACAAGTATCAGGTGGAAAAGGAATACAGAACATTCAGAAGGTAGATTTAGGGGAAAAAAAGCATATTAAAGAACCAGCGAGGAATTATGAGAAAAGACTAACGTAAAGGAGAAGCCAACTTTTTAGATAGAAATATAAATAGTAAAATAAATAGTACCTGGAAGAGTAGAGTCAACTGAGGATCAAAAAGGTATTTATCCAAGGGACAGGGAGCATTCCTGAAGTATTAAATCAATACTTCGCCTGAAGAGGTAGGTGCTATCCAGGTCACTGTGACTGAGGAAGAAACTGTATCAATAAAAGGATTTGAAATGGACAAGGTGTTGGACAGACTGTTGGTACTTAAAGTTCACAATGTACTGAGTAGTATGAACTGCATCCAAGTACACTGAAGGAAATGAGAGTGGAAATTGCAAGGGCACAGTCCATAATCTTTCAATCTTCCTGAGACTCAGGAGAGGTACCAGAAAGCTGAAGAATTGAAATAATCTGAGTCTTGTTCACAAATGTTTTATGCAAATGCTAACATGTTGGAGGCAGGACAGAAGCAGCTTATAAGAATTGTTCCAGGTTGAGAAACTTCAGTTATGGAAATAGATTGCAAAATTATGACTATCTTCCTTGAAGAAGGAAAGGCTATGAGGAGATGTGATGGAAGTTGACAAAATTTATGAGGAGTCTAGACACAACAGATGAGGAGAAATCTTTCTCACTTGTAAAAGCAAATTGAAAAAGAGGATTTAAAGTGATTTGATTAAGAAGAACGTAGCTTTTTGACATGGTGAGTAATTAGGGTGTGAAATGCATTGCTTGGCAATATGGTGAAGGCAGATTCAGTTGAAGCAATCAAGAGGGCATTGCTTCTATTTAAATAATCACCCAATGTCCAAAGGTATCGAGTAAAGGCATTAGAAAATCACTAAGGCATGATATTCACTTGGAAAAGCAGTGCAAACATGATGGGCCAAATGGTTGCCTCCTGCATCATGACACTTGTGTGATTTTCATAACCACTGTCGATTGTAAAAATGCAGGGGGCTCACTACCAGAAGGGAAACCCAGCATCTATAATATCATACCCATAGCAATGTGATTGGCTCTTAAATGCCTTTTAGGCAATTAGAGATGGGCGTGAAAAGCTGACCTTCCAGTGATGCCCTCATTCCATGGACAAATAAGAAAAATAACAGCTAGAGAGGCATTGGAACACATGGCAATTCAGTTAGGGTTCATATCAGAAACACTGTGTTGCCTCACAGCTGGAAATTGAGACACAGGAAGCTAGTTTTTGCAATTAAACTTGAGAGAAATGTAAGGCCAAAACCAGTGGAAGGGGAGGGCATGTTTTTAAACGCAAGTTTAATTTGTTCAGTGAACAGCTGTGTGGTCACTTCCTGCATGTTGAAGCAACTTTAATTTGTGTCAAGCTTTAATTCACTGAAATGATTTTCAGTCTTCTTACTGAAAGGTTGGAGAAACAAATGGGGAGGATGTAAATCCACTTCTGGTCACGAGCGCCCTATTCTTACACTGCAATTTATACTTTTGTACAATTATGCACTGGACATTAAGAGGACAATTTTAGGAAAGTATTGAGGACAGATCTGAAACATAGAAGCATTGTCCCATTTTATTTTGACAGCTTAATACCTCAGTTATACTCAGGTCATGAAATGAACATCAAACAATGATAACCATTTGTAATGACAAGCAGTAAGTAAAGTAATCCTTGACTACAGAAAGATTTATTTTGTCATTTTGCATATTTTAGCAGTGGTGAAAGTCAAAGCAGTGCATCTGGCTTTTCTACTCTGACATTAAGAAATTTGTCTCATGAAGACTGCATTGTCTTATGCTATGACAGGAACAGAATAATTCTTAAGACACATGCTTAGCAGAGATCTAATGGTGTAAACAGTCAAGCAGGAAGAATGTTTTACTGTCCATGAACTGTTTGGCAAAGATGTTATACTCTGGAAATGCTATTCCCAGAAGTATTGAGGCTAAATGAGCTAGGAATTTACACTGGTATATGCAAGATCTCTTTGCAACAGAGGCGGATGGACTTTGGGTCCAAATAAAGCTTTTGTAGCACTAACCTGAATATTCAATGCAAGCAACATTTCCTCACAGTAATCCTTTGGGTTTTACTGGTAACCATATAGCTGCTTCTGTCTGTGAAATGATATAGTTTAAAAGAAAACACAACTAACAAAATGAAACAAAAAGGGACTGATTTATATATAGTCTTGGTTGCTACGAAGGCATCTTAACTGGTGAGATATAGAGAATTTTAAACACTTCCCCTGATATTAATATTCTGATGCTAACTTTGTCAACTCTGTTTATGATATGTCTGTGTTGTAAACAAAAGACCATATTGGATTGTCCGGGTTTCATGTCTAGTGACATGTCATTGCATGTCCTGGCCTGTATTAATCCTTTGAATGTAAATTCATGACGTGGGTAGAACTTTTGCATGGCTGCAATATTTAAAAAGGCCTGTAGAAAACACAGTTAGACACACCCCCTTAATGAAAAAAAATTCCACAGCATCATCGATATGTAAAGATACAATAACTTTTTGTGTTTTTTTATTAAACTGTAGGCGACACTACTAAAATCATATTTGTTACCAATCTCTAGATGCACTGAGTGCGATAGTGGGCTTTCTCCTTAAACAACTGCAATGCTTGTTCTGCTGGAGCTCCCACTATAAGTGTTATGCAGAGAATTCCAGGCTTTTGACTAAGTGACAATGAAAGAAACAACACAATCTATTTAGTTAGGATGGCAAGACTTAAAGACCAAGTTAACACTGATGATATTCCCATGTCATAGCTGCTCTTGCCCCTTTTAGAGGTCATATGGTCAGGCGGTGCTAAAAGTAAATGTAGTAAGTTGCTATTATATACCCTGTACATGTCACATAGTAAACACAACACAGTAAAGGTAAACGGTAGATTTTCAGTTCTCTGAAGGCAGACCTGACCCACAGGACCAGGCTGACTACCACAGGTTGGGCAAGGCACTAAGTCCTCAATCCTACTTTCAACAGAACCAGAGATCAAACCCTTGCTGTTGGCAGAAACCTGATCCACACTAGCTGCCAAGCCACCTCAGACAACCACTCTCCCAATGAGTCTGAATGTTGTAGTCCAGATGAATGGATGCAAGGCTCCAATACCCATTCCAAAACATGGCTACCCAGGAATCTCTCCTGCTCTTAGTGCATGTAATTGGTAGGTGCTGGAAGGATTTCCAGGTTGATGCTCAGTCCATTTGGCTATGTTATGAACACATGCTCCTTGGCAACCAAATCCTGGAGGACCTTAAACTAGAGCTGCTGGCTTAGAGGCAGGGACGATATCCATTCTGCATGTGACCTGGAGGGTGGATACCAAGTATAGCAGTGAGTGTCAACAAAGCAGTCTGTCTTGTCCTGGATGTTGTTGCGCATTCCATCTAACTCTTAGATGGAACTCTTAATTAACTCCCATTTTGTTTCTTAAATGATGGAAAGGATTTGAGAGGCTGTGAGATGCACCATTCGAGGCACAATATCCAACCCTGGGCCTGTTCTTGTGCTCAAAATGCCATGTTTCTGGGGTTAATGGTGGTCCCAGGGTATTGATGTGGGATACTTGGTCTGTTGTTTTTACAAATTAACTCTTAATTATTTACCTATACAGATTTGTGTTCTTTATGTACCTTCTGGAGATTTGTAAGTAACTTTAATTTGTTTAGTCCAAAATTTAAACCCAGTTTGAGTACATGTAGAAAACCACAGCTTGTGGCTAAGAGGTGATGCAGGGTCAACATCTATGATGTGGTGAAGCCATCACGAGAAGGACTGGTTCATTAAAACAACCTAAATTTCAAAGTTGTTCTAATTGCAAGATGATTTGCACCATCACGTTGTGCTACAGATAAGACTGTAATGTTGTTCTTTCAGTTGAAGAGACAGATTGCTCCATGTGACTGCATTAGACAATATAATAGAAATGATTTTGAAGTGACTGAGAACGTGCTAGCATGAAAAGATCTTCCAAAGAAACACAGCAGCATATCTCTTTACCAAGTAAATGCACAAAATACATGTGTTGCCTTTCAGTTGTCTTGTATCTTGACTTTCAGATGAGTAAAGTCTCTGGAAAAAACCTTACATTTCTTACACAGTTTTACCTTAATATCTGCACTCTATAATTAAAATCTGCAACCATTTTCTTGTGTTCAACTATACAGAATCACAGAAGACCCACCTCCCTCATCCCTGTAACCCTGCATTTCCCATGGCCAATACACCTAACCTGCACATCTTTGGACTGTGGGAGGAAACTGGAGCACCTGGACAAAGCCTACACAAATGTGGGAAGAATGTCCAAACGGTCACCAAAGGCTGGAACTGAGCTTGGGTGTCTGGTGCTGTAAGGCAACAGTGCAAACCACTGAGTCAGTGTGCCACCCTCAAATTATAAAGAGATGACTGGTGGTGGTTTAACCTGAGGATCAACACATCTCAGACAGGAGAAAGTGAGGACTACAGATGCTGGAGATCAGAGCTGAAAATGTGTTGCTGGAAAAGCGCAGCAGGTCAGGCAGCATCCAAGGAACAGGAGAATCGATGTTTCGGGCATGAGCCCTTCTTCAGGCCTGAAGAAGGGCTCATGCCCGAAGCGCACATCTCAGACAGGGACAAGGTAAAAGAATTGGTGACCTCAGCTGGTATGTGCATTGAACCCACACTTTGACATCATTATACGTTGAAAACCAGCTGTCCAGACAATTGAGCTAACTGGTCCCAGTTAATGCACCGATCATATAAACAACAGCTGAAAATAAAAAGAAAATTCAGTTAGTCACACTTCGATAGGGACACAGGTTGGACACCTTTATGAGTTCCTTTTATTAAACTAGCATCTTCAATACTTATCAGAAAAAAAATTGATGGATAGAAGGTGGAAGCCTGATATCTGGGGAGCAGAGTCTAAGGACTTTTGCCCAAAATGTTGATTTTCCTGCTCCTTGGATGCTGCCTGACCTGCTGTGCTTTTCCAGCACCACACTGATCTCCAGCATCTGCAGTACCCACTTTCACCTTGGGAGCAGAGCCAAGTTTTTTAAACAACTTGAGTGAACTTGGAAGGTAAAGCTATATGTGATGAAGTTGAGTGTGTGGTGGAAGTGAGAGTTGTGCCAAAGGTCCCTTTCTGTTTCGGGATCAGTGTTAATCTCCCTTCCTTTCTTGCCTTCCTCTATTTATCCCTGCATGCATTTGACCCACACTATCATTGAAAATTGCATTAGCTGATGTAGTGTTGTCAGTTCCATAATTTTTTCAACCTTTGTCTAGTGTGTGGGAATATGTTTGGCCCACCTAATGAATATGGTTAAAGGTAGAGCACTGTCTATGATTAAACTAGTGAAATAAATGTATAGTTTTTTTTAGATCTTCTTTAATTGTCCATTCTGTACTAACTTTAAAAAGGATTATTTTCAATGGTTGAAATTTATTTTTAAAGTTTGTGCAATTGATAGAACTATCTTGTATATGATGTCTCATTCTTTCCAGCATTGAAACTGCCAGAGGTCCAGAATTGTTTGAACACATTAACGCTGTTTTAAGAAGCATTGGCCCAGATTTTCTGATGGGCGGGTAATCATTGTTCCAGCATAAATGAGAATTGCGCAGGGGGACTGTATGGAATTCCCATCATAGCACACTCTGAAGGAATTGCTTGGGAAATAGAAAATTTCACCAAGCAATTCCCCAGTTCTTGGACCCCTCTGAAAGTCTCCATGTAAATCAGAGAATTTATAGTTTTCTGCTGAAGTAAACAGTTACTCAGAAAAAAAGCTTAGCCTATTATATACATTGTCAAACTCCTGAGTAATTATTTGGTTGACCCAACCAAGCCTGTACCAGACTGCTGACAGCCTTCAGATCCTCATCCCCCACTCCCCACCATCACCTCCACCCCTCACCCTGAGACCCAACACTGGACCTAGCCTAAAATCTTCACTTACTTGGGCACTCTTGTATCCTGATACTCACTCACTGGGTACCCTATCCCTCCCTACCTGCTACTCTATTTACTTATTTCTGGATTAGTGGTGCTGGAAGAGCACAGCAGTTCAGGCAGCATCCAAGGAGCCGATGCTGCCTGAACTGCTGTGCTCTTCCAGCACCACTAATCCAGAATCTGGTTTCCAGCATCTGCAGTCATTGTTTTACCCTATTTACTTAGCCCCTTATCCTCACAGCATGCTAACCTCACACTTATCTCATGTATTTTACTATTTGACAACAGTTACAAAAGTGGCTGTCTGTGATCCGAGATTTTTACATTTCAGAAGACAATAATTAACTACCCTGAAAAATAGGTTGTAATTTGATTTCTCCTGACTGCTCTTCACTGTGAGGTACCTATCAGAATAGAAGTGCAGCTCTGCAATTCATTGTAAATTCACAAATTTTGTATCATGGAATAACTCACGGAATATTTCTAAAATGTCAAAATTTCCAACATCCTTGGGGTTTATTGCCATTCATTTAATTTGTTCTCTGTAATCTATTCCTATAAAATAATCTGCAGAGAAGAAATATTGCCGAGAAGCTTGAGAACAAAATTAAGAGCTCTTTACCAAAATGTGTGCCAAAAAGATTATTTGAAGGCACAAAAAGATAAATGGCTATGAACAATTTGGCATTACAGAAACATGGCTGCAGGATGACCAAGACTTAGAATTAAACGTTCAAGATATTCAGCTTTTAGGAAACATGGCAAAAAGGATAAGGAGGTAATGTGACACTGCTTATAAGTGATGGATCTGTACATTAGTAAGGAAGGATCTCCGATTAGAAGAACCAAACATAGAATCTGTCTGGGAGGGAGAAAGCTGGGAACTCCAGATCTCCATCACATCTGTTCTGGAGCAACTCTTTACTGGGGTTTCCTCCAACATCTCCTTTTCCCTCACCTAAGGAATCCCCTCACTGTGGGTGACATCAGACCTCAGCTACATTTAATTTATTTTGTACGTGTCTGGCATTGCCCTTTTCCCTCCTTGCCAGAACAATAATGGGGTTCCCTTTTTTCTCACTTTTGACCGCACCAATCTCTGCATTCAGAGGATCATCCTCTACCATAAAGGCCTCATCCAGCAGAATGATATCACCAAATATATCTTCACCCTCCACAAACATATGAATTGACAGTGAAGTCTGTCATATCTTGCTGCTAATGCATAAAATAATCTGATCGAAACATCAGTTCTCAGAATATTCAAAAGCTACTGACATTTGAAAAACTTGGCCAGATTTTCCAAGGAATGGCAATCTTGAGCAGATTGCCATTCTGCTCTGTTTTTACACAATGAAACATTCTGATGGGAGATTTTTTTTAAAAATGCTTTACAAAACCAGAATTTGATCACTAAAGAGTTAGCATCAGGAGCATTTTCCCTCAGAAAATGTAGTAGATACCAATTTTCTTTGAGAAATGGGTATCAGCTCAGTTGAATTTAAATTTCCAAACACAAAATTGATGGATTAGGTTTTTGTTGAGTATGGGCAAGAGATTTTCACTGAGGTTGGAGCAGACATCAGCAACAATCTAACAGGATAATGGAACAAAATCAAGCAATTCCTCCTCTTATACTTTATAGCCTGGCCTACTCCTCACTGTTAATTAGAAGATGCAATCCCTCCTGCGCCAAGATATAGTCCATCCATCATCAAACTTGAGAGTGCTTATATCTGTAGGCTAAATCCTAGCTAGAAATTATTTTTGTCCATGGAGATGTACATTAGGTATTTCAGAATGGATCACAAACTAACAACCACCCCATCTTAAGTTCACACAAAAGGAAGCAAACGAGTACAATAATTTAACGTATAGAATTTTGATCTAACCAAATCTCAGGAAAGAATGTCAAATTATCTTGGTCCCAGTCTGATACATTTCTAATAAAATAAATTTGGGGCAGATTCATCTCAATTTCTACTACCAATTAAATTGCATTTACAGTATTGGCAATCTCATTCAGAAACTGACACTGGACAGTGTCAGAGTGAATTGGGAACTGTTAATTTGAAGTTCAATGATAAGATGTTTTAGCGTGTTTTGAGAAGATTTGTAGCTCAGGCTGAGGTTTTGGATGTAGGTTTGCTCACTGAGCTGAAAGGTTAATTTCCAGATGTTTCATTACCTTACTAGGTAACATCTTCAGTGGACCTCATGCGAAGCAATGCTGAAAATTCTTGCTTTCTATTTATATGTTTGGGTTTCTTTGGGTTGGTGGCATCATTTCCTGTAGTGGCATTATTTCCTGTGAAGAAGTCACTTCTTCCTTTTCTGATTGGGGTGGGGGAGGGGAGAGATGGAGTCTAACTCGATGTGTTTGTTGATAGAGTTCCGGTAAGATGTTTTGTTTATTGCAGAATAAGAAAGCCTAACTCTCTTTCCTGACAGAAGCAATTCCTGTCTGCAATATGCCTAACTGTGATAATGGTTGCGAATAGTGTGGAAGTATTTCATTACCTATTTAAAACAACACAATAATCATTTATTAGCATTGTGGGATCGTGCAGCTGGGAAATATCAAACAAATTTAGGTAGGACATAAAATTACATTCTTAATCTTGTTAAAATTGTGAAAGAGGAACAATTAACTGAGAGATAGTTGTGTTCGTATGCTGCAAGGTTAGGTTCGTCTCTTGATAGTAAAGTAGAAAGTAATTATAAAAGGTTAGAAGTGCAGTAATGTTTAATTATCAGACATTATGCAATTTAATATTCTGGAGATTGCACTTCATCAACCTTTTACTTTAATAAGCAGCATTTATTGCTTTTAGCTCAGGAGATAATGTTCTATATGTTGACCAATGAAGTATATGAATAATGTTAAATCGGATGGTATTTAGAGTCATAGAGATGTACAGCATGGAAACAGACCCTTCGGTCCAACCCGTCCATGCCGACCAGATATCCCAACCCAATCTAGTCCCACCTGCCAGCATCCGCCCCATATCCCTCCAAACCTTTCCTATTCATATACCCATCTAAATGCCTCTTAAATGTTGCAATTGTACCAGCCTCCACCACATCCCCTGGCAGCTCATTCTATACACTTACCACCCTCTGTGTGAAAAAGTTGCCCTGTAGGTCTCTTTTATATCTTTCCCCTTTCATCCTAAACTTATGCCCTCCAGTTCTGGACTCACTGACCCCAGGGAAAAGACTTTGTCTATTTATCCTATCCATGCCCCTCATAATTTTTTAAACCTCTATACGGTCACCCCTCAGCCTCCGACGCTCCAGGGAAAACAGCCTCAGCCTTTTCAGCCTCTCCCTCCAACCCTGACAACATCCTTGTAAATCTTTTCTGAACCCTTTCAAGTTTCACAACATCTTTCCAATAGGAAGGAGACTAGAATTGCACGCAATATTCCAACAGTAGCCAAACCAATGTCCTGTACAGCTGCAACGTGACCTCCTAACTCCTGTACTCAATACTCTGAACAAAAAAGGAAAGCATACCAAACGCCTTCTTCACTATCCTATCTATCTGCGACTCCACTTTCAAGGAGCTATGAACCTGCACTCCAAGGTCTCCTTGTTCAGCAACACTCCCTAGGACCTTACCATTAAGTGTATATGTCCTGCTAAGATTTGCTTTCCCAAAATGCAGCACCTTGTATTTACCTGAATTAAACTCTATCTGCCACTTCTCAGCCCATTGGCCCGTCTGGTCCAGATTCTGTTGTAATCTGAGGTAATCCTTTTCACTGTCCACTACATCTCTAATTTTGGTGTCATCTGCAAACTTACTAACTGTGTACCTCTTGTGCTCGCATCCAAATCATTTATGTAAATGACATAAAGTAGCGGACCCAGCACCGATCCTTGTGGCACTCCACTGGTCACAGGCCTCCAGTCTGAAAAACAACCCTCCACCACCACCACCCTCTGTCTTCTACCTTTGAGCCAGTTCTGTATCCAAATGGCGAGTTCTCCCTGTATTCCATGAGATCTAACCTTGCTAATCAGTCTCCCATGGGGAACCTTGTCGAACGCCTTACTGAAGTCCATATAGATCACATATACCACTCTGCCCTCATCAATCCTCTTTGTTATTTCCTCAAAAAACTCCATCAAGTTTGTGAGACATGATTTCCCATGCACAAAGCCATGTTGACTATCCCTAATCACTCCTTGCCTTTCCAAATACATGTGCATCCTGTCCCTCAGGATTCCCTCCAACAACTTACCCACCACTGATGTCAGGCTCACTGGTCTGTAGTTCCCTGGCTTGTCCTTACCACCCTTCTTAAACAGTGGCACCACGTTAGCCAACCTCCAGTTTTCCGGCACATTACCTGTGACTATCAATGATACAAATATCTCAGCAAGAGGCCCAGTAATCACTTCCCTGGCTTCTCAGAGTTCTAGGGTACACCTGATCAGGTCCTGGGGATTTATCCACTTTTATGCGTTTCAAGACATCCAGCAGTTCCTCTTCTGTAATATGGACATTTTTCAAGATGTCACCATCTATTTCCCTACAGTCTACATCTTCCATATCCTGGTAAATACTGATGAAAAATACTCATTTAGTATCTCCTCTATTTTCTGGGGCTCCACACAAAGGCCGCCTTGCTGATTTTTGAGGGACCCTATTCTCTCCCTCGATACCCTTTTGTCCTTAATGTATTTGTAAAAATTCTTTGGATTCTACTTAATTCTATTTGCCAAATCTATCTCATGTCCCCTTTCTGCCCTCCTGATATCCCTCTTAAGGATACTCCTACTTTCTTTATACTCTTCTAAGGATTCACTCGATCTATCCCGTCTATACCTTACATATGCTTCCTTCTTTTTCTTAACCAAACCCTCAATTTCTTTAATCATCCAGAATTCCCTATACCTACCAGCCTTTCCTTTCACCCTGACAGGAATATACTTTCTCTGGATTCTCGTTGTCTCATTTCTGAAGGCTTCTCATTTTCCAGTCATGGCTTTACCTGTGAACATCTGCCCCCAATCAGCTTTTGAAAGTTCTTGCTTAATATCATCAAAATTGATCTTTCTCCAATTTAGATCTTCAACTTTTAGATCTGGTCTATCCTTTTCCATCACTATTTTAAGTCTAATGGAATCATGGTCGCTGACCCCAAAGTGCTCCCCCACTGACACCTCAGTCACCTGCCCTGCCTGATTTCCCAAGAGTAGGTCAAGTTTTGCACCTTCTCTAGTAGGTACATCCACATACTGAATCAGAAAATTGTCTTGTACACACGTAACAAATTTCTCTCCATCTAAACCGTGAACACTATGGCAGTCCCAGTCGATGTTTGGAAAATTAAAATCCCTGACCATAACCACCCTATTTTTCTTACAGATAGCTGAGATCTCCTTGCAAGTTTGTTTCTCAATTTCCCTCTGACTATTGGGGTGTCTATAATACAATCCCAATAAGGTGATCATCCCTTTCTTATTTCTCAGTTCCACCCAAATAACGTCCCTGGATGTATTTGCGGGTATATCCTCCCTCAGCACAGCTGTAATGCTATCCCTTATCAAAAATGTCACCCCCCTTCCTCTCTTGCCTCCCTTTCTATCCTTCCTGTAGCATTTGTATCCTGGAACATTAAGCTGCCAGTCCTGCCCATCCCTGAGCCATGTTTCTGTAATTGTTATGATATCCCAGTCCCGTGTTCCTAACCATGCCCTGAGTTCATCTGCCTTCCCTGTTAGGCCCCTTGCATTAAAATAAATGCAGTTTAATTTATTAGTCCTACTTTGTCACTGCCTGCCCTGACTGTTTGACTCACTTCTGTTCTCAGCTGTACCAGTCTCAGATTGATCTCTTTCCTCACTATCTCCCTGGGTCCCACCCCCCCACCTTACTAGTTTAAATCCTCCCGAGCAGCTTTAGCAAATCTCCCTGCCAGTATATTAGTCCCCTTCCAATTTAGGTGCAATCCATCCTTCTTGTACAGGTCACTTCTACCCCAAAAGAAATTCCAATGATCCAAAAATGTGAATCCTTCTCCCATACACCAGCTCCTCAGCCATGCATTCATCTGCTCTATCCTCCTATTCCTGCCCTCACTAGCTCGTAGCATCAGGAATAATCCAGATATTACTACTCTTGAGGACATCCTTTTTAAATTTCTGCCTAACTCTCTATAATCTCCTTTCAGAATCTCAACCTTTTCCCTTCCTATGTCGTTGGTTCCAATGTGGTAAATGACCTCAGTCAAGGGGCTTGTTCGTGGTCAGTCAGATCTTTGGTCCTACCAGAGCGCTGGAAGCAATTTTGTATCGTGGTCAGACGTGTATGTCAAGGAGAAGAAGTCCAGGAATACAGACAGGTCTGGCAGGGGGCTGAGAAGTGGAGGTTTTGGGCTGGTTTTAGCTGTGATAGGAGTAAGATGGAAGTGGATAGAAGAGCTAATAGCGGACATGCACAAGTAGGAGGTGGTGGCGAGGTATCTCTAATGACTGAGTAGAAAATGCAGAGCGCAGGTAGTGTTCATAGTTTTGGAGGTTGAGATTGATTAGAGCTGTTAAGTAGCTGTGATGCATTTAATACTGAGTGTTGTAGTCCACAAGTCTTGGTGAATTGTGTATGAAGTAGCAGAGTTAGAGTAATAGTGCCCCTGTAAGGGTGAGATCACAAGAGAGAAGATGGTGACACTTATCCTTGCAGAGTACTAAAGATAACTTCCTTTCTTCAATGCCAGAAGTCCTGCTTCACGTGGGATGCTGCACCGACCAAGATTGTAGTTTGGGTCCAGGCTGGTTTGGACTGCTCGTATGACCTTCTGTGGCAGTCTGTTGGATAAAGGAGCACTTTTCTCTCCACACAGCCCACCAGCTTCCATGTCCCTGTCAGCAAAATGGAGAGAGGGTTTTCCTTTCCTCTGGGCTAAATGTAGAGGCTCATGCAGTAATGTGAAGGCCAGCTCTGGGCTTGTAGCATCTGAAGTTGGGCAGCTGGGCTGTAAACATTATGCCAGTGGTGTGAGTGCAGGAAAACCCCTACAGTGGCAACACTTCTGCCACTCTGGCTACATAACTCCCTCAGAAGGCATGCAAGAGCTCAGTTGCATCAATCATAAAGAGTGAAGTCGACATTTGAAGAGTTGCTCCATTGTGAACTGGAGTCTCACTCGATAAAAGGGAAATTTTGGCCCATTTGCTTGTTTGTTCCCATCGAATTATTTTATGCTTGCTTTACCGTGTGATCTCACCTTCTCGGGAAACACATTCTAGCCTCAGTCAAGACACCCAAATCTGAACCAACACTGATATTTTGGGGCAACAATTAGAGTCTGCAAATTGACTGCTGTTTTTCCCAACACTCCAAAAGTATTAGTAAATGTGAAGCATCTTTTTGAAATGTCCTGAGGTTGTGAAAAGCTTTATGTTCTTTTGTTTTTTTTTCACTCTTTCCTAAAATACAACCTTTAATGGATCCAATTAGTACCACCATATTCCACACTCTGAAATTGCCCTTTAACAACCTAGAAACCAAGTTTTTCCCAACAGGAAAGCTTAAAGTAAAAGGCAACCAACTTTAAAGATAAAGGTACAAAATGAAAAGAATGCACAACAAAAATAAATAAATATGAAAACTTCAGTGCCAATTTCAACAAGTACAACCTTCTCAAAAGGTACTTTGGCTGAAAGACACTTATCCAACTTTGGATATACCTTAACAGCTGCATAATATTTACACAAAATTAAGTCGGAGTCCTCAGGAAAGAGGTGCTTGGCATGGCTTGCTATGTTTTCCATGCCTCTTGCCAGATGTCTTTTGCTTTTTTGTTTTGATCATTAAAACTCTTATCAGTCCAAAAGGCATGATGTTATTGGTTTCGGCATTATGACTAGTTGTATGTAGCAGACCAGAACAATAGGAATTATTTCTCAAGAAGACCATATCCACAAATCATTATGCTATATTTCTGTTGAAACTGATTCTTAAATAACATTAAAAGCTGAAAAATATGCTGATTTATATTTATAAAGGTAGTTTTTAAATTAACTTGTGATTCCTAGTTGAATTATGTGAATTAATAGGATTGGCAATAGCATTAGCATTTCAGATAGGAGCAAGCTATTATTAAATTAATACGATTAAACTGTAGCATGCACTATAATCAGCCTTTTGTATTTTATGCAAATTTGCATAATTGTTTGTGGCATGTGTTCAATTTGTGGGAAAGGCTGCTCCATGAGTTTATAAATTTGGTTCAATTCAAACTTCATTCTAGCAATGCAGTTTTATAAAGCAGACGGGAACAAAATCTATCTTTTAACTGATGGTTAAACATCTGAAGGAACAGATGCGGTCTTGTTTGTCATTGATGAAGGTAATGATTTGAGGCCAATAGGATATGACTAATTAGGATAAATATAATTTGCAGCTTTAACTACGAGGTCAGAATGTTTTACAGCCTGGTGATGGCTGTAATAATGTTCAAGTATAGTTCAGGATAATTTAAATAGTAAGAAAAATGTTCAACAATTCGAAATTGTAGAACTATACAACTGCGCTACGAGGGAAACATTCTTAAAGGTCTAACTTCTGCTCGGCAGTTTTAAATGAGACTTGGAAACTCATTTAAAACATTTGTAGCATACAAGAATCATTTTGTTCCGCTGCCGCTAAACAGTGCTGCCCCCAAGCTGCTATTGATGCTTTCCGCTTCAGTGAATGTACCACAATTCACAGCCTTTTGATAGGCGTCTCCGTGAGCCAGTTAAATTCCTGACCAGCTTTCTGCTCGCATCTGCGAGAAGGGTGGGTCCCATCCATTCATCCTGCATGCTTTTGCGTAGTTCAGTGCAGTCAACCCCCACTAAAGTCAAAAAAGTTATTTTAGTAAGTACTGAAGACAAAACATTATCTCAGCTCAAAAGAAAAAGGCTGCTGGGATTGTATTGCAATTTGTTTTTGGGATCTGTATCTGGAGTGAGACTGAATCAGGGTCGGAAAGTATTTTGGGAAGATGTCTGACATATCAGTTAATGACCAGTTGGAGGGAATTATATCAGATTTTGAAGGTTTGTGACTCTATTCTAATTGATACCTGTGTTACCTTGTGCTTTATACGTTGGCCATACGGAAAGCAGACGTGATTTGCAAGGCAGTAAAAGACATGTAATGTCTTTGTGCTTTGTTTAACTCATGTAAATATAATTGTTGACAGTGACAATTTGTGGCTTGTTTACTTCTAAGTAGAATAACGATCGGAATTTAAACAGAAAATGAAATTTCTTTTTGTTTGTAATGTTAAATACGATTGTAAAGTGTAGATCTCTTATTTAAACTAAGAACGCAAAGTCTGTTTAGAACTGGAGGCTCAGTTTGAGGTCTCTGCGAAATGCATTAAATGGGGAGGCAAATGCTATTTCATCCTCTGCAGGAACATTCTTGCCTGTCATTCCTTAGTATTCTGTTCTTACTCTGACGTCTTTCGTCCAAAC
This sequence comes from Chiloscyllium plagiosum, assembly GCF_037043375.1. NCBI lineage: Eukaryota > Metazoa > Chordata > Chondrichthyes > Orectolobiformes > Hemiscylliidae > Chiloscyllium > Chiloscyllium plagiosum. The sequence goes on from NW_028270163.1 coordinate 27,995,640, forward strand.
ACCAACTTTCCCGCAGGATACTAAGTTAACACATCATTGTTGTATGTGGCTCTTTAGTTCCTTTCCTTTACAATATACACAGCAAAATTAGTTGAAAGCGCAAGATTTGAGGGAGGTTATCCGATTCTGAAAGGGCTGCATTTCCCTCGGCAAATAAGGGTAGGGAATCCTCCAGGCCAATACGTTTCAAAGCTGGTTTATTTAACTAAACGTGAAAGCAGTCCAACTTTGTTAAATGATATTACCATTTTACAAGTCTTTGTGATCGTGTAATCCAGAGTAAATGTTTCAGGGGATCAACACTGGCTGGGAACATGATAAAACATTAGACTAAGTAGAGATGGGTGAACTATATCTGCGTTGTTAATGGATTGTGCTCCGTTAGCATATTAATTCTGTTGCAGGAGACATACAAAGTAGACTTCTAAGGTACTTTAAACGATCATACGTCATCATTGACCTTTTGAGTATACACTGGCGAAGCACTGATACAGTAAAACAGCAGGAAATTACAAAGCCAGGGATGCAGAGGCTGAATCTGTACTTTATACTTGAACAAAAGAAACAATTGAAATATTTAATAAGTTACTGTATTTTCACTATTGATGGCCTTGACATGATCGAAGGCAACTTGTTTGTTGGCTGTATGCCTTCAAAATGAAACTTGTCAATTGCCACTTAGCAACTTGAGTGGTTAGATAATATTGTCTCAAAACTAAGTCTATGTGCGTATATGTATACAATTGTATGTTCTTCATTGTTAGTTGTAACAATATAATTAACTTTTAAATTGCTATGTATGGCATCAGGCTGGCACACTCTTGATTTAATATCTCAACTGTTGGGCAGCATTTTGCATTATTTTCTTAATAACATGTTGATCTTGATTACACTGTCAAGTCATGGTGTGTGACTGAATCTAACTGTGTCACTGACTGAGCTGAGCAGCTTCCAAATCTATAGAGAGAGTCCCCAAATGTTGTACTTGACTTAGTTTGTTCTTCCATGCTACATAGGCACACTATCAGTTACCTGGCTCTCCAATCTATCTATTTTAATGTTTGGGTGATCTGGGCCACTCTGAAGAACAGAGCTGAGTGGGTCTGAGCTCATTTGTGAGCAGAATATTTGGTGAGATCAACTAATTCGGAGAACAGGCAACTTGTTTGGCCTACCATTGAAGAATTGGAAGTGAGCTGAAATTTTATGGAGACGTAGGTTAAAAACTTACTCAATCACTGGAGTATAACACTAGGGTTTGTAGGTCAGAATTTTGACATAGACCATCCAGTGTTCCATCAAAACTGGTGTACTGCATGTTAGGGAAGGATAGTTGTTGCCTTTACCTGTTGAGGTTATATGTGGCTCTTGTTGCATATGGATGCAACTGCACTTGAAATATCGAGCCATTCCGTTTATCAAGAAACTACTTAGTTCGTGAGGACATCACATTCTCAGAGCAACTAGAGATGAAAATAAATGCCAGCCATGTTAGTAACACCCAAAATTCAAACGTTGTCCATACTCAATTTTTTGTTAATTTTGAAGGCATCGCTTGCTAGGCCAGCAATAATTGCTCATCCCTAATTGCCCAGAGGGCAGTTGAGAATTAACCATGTTGCTGTGGGTGTGGAATCACATGCAGACCAAACCAGGGAGTGATAGGTGGTGGAAATGTGTTGCTGGAAAAGCGCAGCAGGTGAGGCAGCATCTAGGGAACAGGAGAATCGACGTTTCGGGCATTAGCCCTTCTTTCCTTCCCTAGCTTATTAGTGAACCAGATGGGTTTTTCCAACAATCTGCAATGGGTTGTTTCATGATCATCATTAGACTCTTGATTCCAAGTTTTTATTGAATTTAAATTCCACCATTTACCGTGGATGGGATTTGAACCTAGGTTCCTCAAACATCACCTGGGTCTCTGGGTTAACAGTCCAGCCTACCACTAGGCAGTCGCTTCCCCTAAAGTTAATAAAGCCAGCTTGCTAATACTATCAGAGATGGATTTTGTTGACTTTTTTTAATATGGTGGTGGTCAGACTCATGTCATCTCACTAAAGCTGGTAAAAGTATTTAAATGCCCACAAATGCACATGTCGCCAATCCAATGAGGCAGGAGACCCTGTTTCTCCCCTTCTATGTTGTGGTTTTGTCCTCTTATTAGTCATCAGAATTAAAATTTCATTAACAAGGCATTAACTTTGCAACCTAAAAAGCTAGTGAGATTCTAACTAGCTGCTGAATACACTATGGAAACAGTCTAGACTTTTGCCCACTACTTCCATGTCAGTTTCTCAATCTCAGGTTGTTGAATTCAGTTGAAGAGTCAAATGAAAGGTAAACTAGTTTATTTCTGCCACCTCCCTTTCTGTCTCCTCCCCTATAAAAACAAAAAGTGCTCCACCCCTGTACATAAAGAACTAATTACCAAAGCATTGAAAGCCCTGACAACACATCTGAGGCGCTCTTATGACCTCACAATATGGAGCTATAGATGCAGCTTCTATTATCCAGAAGGCTAAATGTAATTGCGCCAGACATAGTCAAAGCTTCTCACAGTCAATTTGAACTTTAGCCATAAGTAATTATACCGTCAGCCCACCCCCTACACAATAAATAAAGGAGCCCTCTCAAATCTGTAATAATTACAGGCTATCCATTCATACAAATATTCAACTCCGTACTCCTAACCTTTATTTCCTTTTGAAGCTCTGCAAATGTGCCACCGTGGGGAATTGCAGAAAGCTGATTCTGCTAATTCAAAAAGCACCATGCAGGATAATTTCACATGTTTAAACTGAGTTTAATTTTAATTTAAAGTCACTGAACAAAGTTGGAAGTAACAACCAAGGGCTTTGTAGGGAAGATTATGCCATAGTGCAAAAGCATATGGACAATGATCAGAAGGAAAACTGAAGGTTTTTTTAAAATTTGAAACTGTTGGGTAATTTTGAAGAGAGTTTCCAGATATAGAACACAATAGGTGAAAATGTCAAATTCAAAACCTTTTCATTAAAAGCCATGAATGCAATGAGGAGAGAGTGTGATGCTGGAAAAGCACAGCAGGTCAAGCAGCATCTGTGGAGCAGGACAATCTACGTTTCAGGCATAAGCCCTTCATCAGGAATGAGGCTTGTGGGCTGGGGGGCTTTCTCCTACATGAATGCAATGTACACATCTTGATGTAACACTACATAGTTTAATTCATGACATTACAGGTTTCAAGTTCTATTTAGATTATTCCAATGGCATTTGAATAGAGCACAGCTGTCCATGCCTCATTGACCATTTGGGCACATGTTTTGGATGCTGGGAGTTGCAAATATCGAGATATTCTTGGAGTTGGCCTGCTAGCAATTTTGATGTTTAATCCCTGCAAATAGTTTACATCTGACTGTTAGTTTGCTGGCTAAATGTATAAAGGTGGCGCTAAAGTTAAATCTTATAAATAAGATCAACCACTATATTTTCATTTTGTGTCAAATTGAACAGAAATGTAAACTGAGACCCTTTCTCGCAGCAAAAAGTGTCAATATGCTCAATTGGTCACCTTCCTTTTAAAAATTCCATTGACAGCATCGTTTCCCTACTTCATGAAGCCATCTAACGTAACTGACTAAATGTGAAATCTGAAATAAAGACACAACGGTCAAGATACTCCGCAGACCTGGTGGTGTTGGTGAAGAGAGAAGCAAGTTAATGTTTTGGGTGTGTAAATTTCTGATGAGAGGTTACAGGTCCTGTTTATTTGTTTCTCTTCCTAACCTCCCACCCCCACCACCTTTTATGCATGCATACAGATGTGTTGCCAGACATGTTAAGTGTTTCCAGCATTTTCTTTTCTTATTTGATCCTGAAGTAAAGCTAGTTCTATAAAATGTTTCATCTTCAACATCAGAACGTTTCAAGCTAATTGCATCTATTATTACTTTGCTTTTAAGATGTGTCTTAGATATTTATTGGAATGTTCCAGTCTGTGACAGCAAAGTTAACTTCTAAAATAAGAAAGTTGTGCCAAGTTTTGAAGCAGCTCTCAAAAAGAATAGAATGGGAACAAAGATATCAGAGCAATGTGTGCTATCTGACAGACGTAATAATAATTTGCAGGATAATTTGTAGTTGACAAACCAAACCATGTTGTTTGTTGTGATATGTAGACCTGCTAAACTCACTCCATCTATTTGTGACTAAATTTCTGCTCTAATCTTAGCTATGAAAAGGCCCTCAAGAAAGCTAGTGGTCCTGCAACAAGATGTACAAAAGAATGAAGCAATTTTTAAAATCAAATCTTATTTGAAAGTATAAACTGAGACAGAAGCTTTGCCAAAGGACATGGGAAGATTGATTAAGTTTTGAAAATGAATACCTAAGCACAACCTTTTTTGTTAGTCCTAAGACTTTAATGCACCCTTGCTAAATTAACATTTAATTTCGCTAATTAAAGTTTATGGACCATGATGCTCTTCGGCCTCCCATTTCTGGTTGTAACCTTGCAGGATGAATAACCAGTGTATCACAAGTTATTTCCTGGTCCTTGTTTTAGACTTCATTCTTGTGACTTCAGTACATAGGAATATAAATCTTTAAGAAAAGTTGTCTATACTGTCATAATGCTGTGTTTGGCTTGGTTCTCATGGAGGATTACATGGGAGGATGAAATGTATGGTATCTATCCTTCAAAGTATCTAGCTAAGAATTCCTCTAATCAGTGCTCACGTTTTGTATAAATAATGTACAAATTAAGATTAAATTTAACTGCAACTCTTTTGCAACTTAGTTTTTTTTTAGTGTAGTGGAATCCAGTTTGTCATTTGGTCTACTTTTATACATGGCATTGTGGATGAAATGTACAAGAATTCATTCAGTTGATTTCAGTTATTAGTGAGTAGTTATTCTATGTATTACCATCATGTTACATATTGGTATGAAACTAGCAATATCATGCATGCTAGTTATCTCAAACAGGAACTCCAGATTAATAAAAGCAGTTACATGTGTCAACATAGGTTACCTCAACGTACCTTTCTTGCAATTCTTTTACTTACCACATCTCATCCAAATTATTACAATGGGCAGGACACAGATATTTATGGTTTAGCATAGCCAGAAGTAAGCCTGGGTTTGCCCTGAAGAGCTATTATAAAGTTATTACAGAGTAGACATGTTGTATTTGCATAACAACATGGAAAGAGTATGTGGGTGGCAGCATTTTGTGTGTGGTAGGTCAGTCGTTTTAGCTTGGATAAAAGATTCATAATATTCATCCACTCTTAATTTGCCTTCAACACTTGAAATTTCTTTTCATAACCTGTTTCTAAATTGAATGCAGAAGTGTTTAAAATGGCAGCTCTCTGCAACATTTACCTCAAGGAAATGGTGGCCTTCCTTGTAATTAACTTATTTTGTTATTTGATGTCTCTTGGAGATTTGAAGATGTGAACATATGTTTTAGTGTGTAGTCTTTCTTTCTTGCCTCAGTCTTTTTTCCACATAAGTATTGTGCATTCCATCTGTCTGCTCACTTGTTTGATTTGTCTATTGCAGTATTCTCATTTGATAATGTTTGTTGTTTCTATTTGTGGCTTATCTTACCCTGTTTGTAAATTTACCTTCCAAGGACCAAACTTGTGATCCATGACACCTTGCTGAGGTTTTGATCTTGGCTTAGGTATTAATACATATACAAAGTGAGCAAGAAACATACCTCGGGAGGAACAGTTAGAAATTTTGCTCATCTCCTATTGATTAATTAACACCAGGAAGGATCTGAGATTGAGTTAGCTGTCCCTTGTGGTCTAGGGAAGGTAGGAGAGTTGGTAATACTTAGAGAGGAACAAGAGTAGAAAATCTCAAATCTGGGGTAAAATTAAACAATTTTGAATAAAGGAGCCAGGGACTGAAGAATGTGATTTTAATCTGTTCTTTTTGTTAATCTGTAAAACTACTCGATTAACGTAGAACTAAGCACGGCCAGAATGTGACATACTGCACAAACAAAGCGTGCGTTACTTTCTATTCATTTCAGGTTATTCAGAGGATACTTGGAGTGAGCAGAAGTAAATCAGCTTTACAACCCATATCTGTGTGCTGTTGTTATGTACCATCTGTCAGCTATCTTGCATTCCCGTTCGCTTAGTCTGCATTGATTTTTTTTTTCTTCTAATTCCGTTATCTGCCCTTCAAATCTCTGGTCAAATTTTCAGCAACAATGAGGGAAAATAAAGGGAGAAGGGAGACCGGACAAAGTGCAAACCCTTGTCGGGTGGTCTGATAGTAACATACAGATAAACCTGATGAAAAATAAAATTTCTAACAGATGTTATAGAATATGAAGTTGACCTCCTGGGTTGTTGGTAAACCCGTTTCCTTTATCTTTCTTAGGCAGAAGAGAAAAAAAGTGACCCTAGATGTTTACATTCTTTTAAATGCAACCTTCACTTTTTCTGCTAGTTCTGATTTAAGGATTAAATTTTCAAATTCTTTTCTGCCAAATATTTGAGACTTCTAGAGTTCTTCCTCGTCTCTGCTGCCTACATGGATAAATCTCTTAAAAACAAGCCATTGCAATGAAATATGGACTTCATGTAAACGAAAAGTTTGACATTCCTCTTTATTCATTTTACAAATATGTCACACAATGACATGAATTGCATTGAACTGGATTATTAGTTTTTCATTTATTTTAGTTTCCTGAAAATAGGCAAGTATCATTTCGGAAACCAGAGTTGTAGAGAGAGAGACTGTAATTAAATATTCCATAGGACACACTGGTCTGTGCACAGGGAGAGGGATTATTGTTTATGGAAAAGGCAGTCAGGCATTGAAGTTCAAAATGTTGAGTGCATAAATGTTTGAATCTCTTGGAAACTCAAGCTAATCAAGCAAAATGATTTAAAGAAAACTATTGCTTGAAATATCATTCCTCATCCACTGTGGATGGGTCTAATGTGGTCAGTGGAAAACAAAATAGATGTTTTCTCTGCTTCATTATATGATTAAAATAAAACCGGGTGCTTCTTCGGTTTAGGGGTTGGGAGAGGGGAAGATTTATCACATATCTCTGCACTTTCTCTCTCTATTTCAAATTTCCAATCTCTGCAGTATTTTGCTCTTACAAACTGAAATGCTTGCTTTAAAGGTGCTTTCCTTAAGGAAATGGGAGTGATATCATTGTATTACTTTGAGAATGAAATAAATTATATCCTTTTGGTTGCTACTAATCATTATGCTTCCTGTTCCCTTGAGACTAATCTTTTACCAATATCACCACCAGTACTTGCCAATCAAAATGAGATCAGGTTTGTAGGTTATACTGATGGCATGTAAAATGAACTTTCCTGTTCTGCCAGATACTACTATGAATGTTGCTTAAACAAGATATGTCTTAATATGGTTTTGGCAACAGAATAGCTAATATTGCTGTTTTACTGCTAACCACCTGACACTTTAAAATCTGTGTATCCTTAAAGACATCTAACAAGTTGATATAAGCTGAGTAAAAGAAGAGAAGGACACTTGCCACTGTTCCAGATCTGTTGTTTTTGATGTGAGCAGGTTCTTGCTTAAGTTTGCCATGCAGATTATACTACAGGCTCTGATTCAGAAGTCTGGCATACTGGTCAGAGCATTGAGTGCAGGAGTTGGGAGGTCATGTTGCGGCTGTACAGGACATTGGTTAGGCCACTGTTGGAATATTGCGTGCATTTCTAGTCTCCTTCCTATCAGAAAGATGTTGTGAAACTTGAAAGCGTTCAGAAAAGATTTACAAGGATGTTGCCAGGGTTGGAGGAGTTGAGCTATAGGGAGAGGCTGAACAGGCTGGGGCTGTGTTCTCTGGAGCATCAGAGGTTGAGGGGTGACCTTACAGAGATTTATAAGATCATGAGGGGCATGGATAGAGTAAATAGACCAAGTCTTTTCCCTGGGTGGGGAGTCCAGAACTAGAGAGCATAGGTTTAGGGTGAGAGGGGAAAGATATAAAAGAGATCTAAGGGCAACTTTTTCATGCAGAGGGTGGTACGTGTATGGAATGAGGTGCCAGAGGAAGTGGTGGAGACTGGTAGAATTGCAACATTTAGGAGGCATCTGGATGGGTATATGAATAGGAAGGGTTTGGAGGGATATGGGCCGGGTGCTGGCAGATAAGGCTAGATTGGGTTGGGATATCTGGTCAGCATGGACAGGTTGGACCGACTGGTCTGTTTCTGTGCTGTACATCTGACTCTATGACCATAGCAATGACCCTCAGACTCCTAAGGAATTGATTACTTTGACTTGTTTCTCTTTAGTTTACCCACCTCAACAAAACTCTCTGCCAAGGGGACTGGAACAGACAGAATGGATTGAATAGACTTATTTTGTGTGTAAGATTCTATAATTTTATTTCCCTCATTACGTCATTGCTGCAACTATCTGTGCAAAATTGGTGGCATTTGTGGAATGGTTTTATAGTCATCCACATCCCTTTAGAGGATATGAGAGAGAAATCTGCTGCTCCACTTGCTATTATTCAAAATGCATTTTATTGACCTCCTGTGATGTTAGTAAATTTTCCAGTGAAATAAAAGTATTTACAATGATATCAATTCATTAGAGAATGTATTTGCTAGCTGTAAATATTATTTAATAGCAGCATTGTGAACTAATGAGTGAAATGATGACAATTACTAAAGGAATGTGTTTAAAAATTCATGAGAAACAGAAAAGACATTTGGAGCTTATTTACATGTAGCATCCAGGGTAATTCTTCATCCCCATTGGTGGAACTGGAAGCAGGCTGAGTTTTCAATGTCATTAAAAATGCAAATAAAAAGTGAGTGATAAAGTATGTGGGTAGCATGGATTAAATCAAATGCTTAGGTTGACACAGATGAAATATTTGTGAGTTAAGCTAAAACTGCAGCAAGTTATTTTTGGAATATATTTAGAAAGGTATAAGAGCCACAAATGCAGAGTTTCATGATTGGTTTTATTTGAATCCTTCTTCTCTGGATGCCACTGTCCTGGTGAAAAATGGCTAGTCAAGTCTGGCTGATTCAGGGAAACAAAGCTTTTCTTCAAGCTTATACAAGGGAGAAGATTTCTAATACCTGAAGAATTTCTCAGTAATGAACTTTGTAGTGCATATTTATTCACCTGAACTTCCTTCAAGCCTCCTGTTATCTTCAGCCTTGCATCTACTAGTTTCCATGGTGACTCAACCCACTTGTCTGGCCTTCATTTCCCCTTTTGTCTCATTTGCTGTGCTCTGGAAGAATGAATAATACGGTTAGGCCATTACTGTTATAGAGTCATGGAGATGTACAGCACAGAAACAGACCCTTTGGTCCAACCTGTCCATGCTGACCAGATATCCCAGCCCGATCTAGTCCCACTTGCCAGCACCCGGCCCATATCCCTCCAAACCCTTCGTATTCATATATCCATCCAGATGCCTTTTAAATGTTACAATTGTACCAGCCTCCACCACATCCTCTGGCAGCTCATTCCATACATGTACCACCCTCTGTGTGAAAAAGTTCCCCTTAGATCTCTCTTATATCTTTCCCCTCTCACCCTAAACCTATGCCCTCTAGTTCTGGACTCCCCCACATCAGGGAAAAGACTTTGTCTATTTATCCTATCCATGTTCCTCATGATTGTATAAACCTCCAATAAGGTTACCACTCAGCCCCTGATGCTCCAGGGAAAACAGCCCTAGCCTATTCAACCTCCCTCCATAGCTCAAATCCTCCAATCCTGACAATATCCTTGTAAATCTTTTCTGAACCCTTTCAAGTTTCACAACATCTTTCCGATAGGAAGGAGACCAGAATTGCACGCAATATTCCAACAGTGGCCTAACCAATGTCCTGTACAGCCGCAACATGACCTTCCAACTCCTGTCCTCAATACTCTGACCATCCGAAATCAACTTTTTAAAATCAAGTACCCCATCATACCTTGAACAAATAATATAAATGCAACACCATAAAACTGTAATGCACTTCAGTTTTAATATTAATCCTCCCATTCTTGCTTTAGTACCTCTATTCTGCCCCCGGTCAGATGCAGCCTTGGGAAAAGCACTTATATCCTGGTATCCATTGGAATCTATCCTTTATTGGCCAGAATTACCATCTGCACTACCTAGGATGCCATCAATCCATGCTAGCAAATATGGAGACTGATCAACAGGACTGTGATGGATGCAATGGCAGCTACCATCCTCCCTACCTCCCACCAGTTATACTGCGTTCTTGCTGTTTTAGCTCCATTATTAGCAGAGTCCTCCAGTTAACCAGATCTTTGGTTAAGTTCACTTACACCCTACCCCTCATGATTACTTAATAGTTTTGTTCAGTCTGCTTCGTTAGTGATATTTATGTCTATTCCAATGTAGCATGGGCCACTCTGATGTGCTAATACTGGAGGGATTCCCCTTAAATGAACAAAGTCCTCAGCAACAATAGGGTCTGTGATCTGAGAGTAGAAGATATTGTTGTCACACGCCAATGCTCTGTTGAGAAGTCTTGTCCTACCTGTTTTGAAAGCAACTCTGATTAAGGGATGTTTGGACGAACTAATAACATTAAAGGCAGACTTGTTACTGATTGGGTTTTGGAATATTATGGGAACAGATAATTTAATGCTGCAATTTTTTAGTAAATGTTCTTGCTTGTCTTCAAATTCTCATTGTGTACCCCAGGGTCTGACCTGGTACACCGACCCCTCTAAGTCCGCTTGCAACGATTCAAACTTTTATTGTCCCAACCCTTCACTTAGGTTGAGTTAGTTGTATGGACAATAGCCTGAGATTGTAATTTTAATCCTTATGTTATACCCTTCCCATGGACTTGTATGACTGTAGGTGCATATTCCCTTCCCTTATCTGTGAATCCTAGTCCTTCTGCATGCTATTTGGCCACCCAGAAGTATAATAGTTCATTTTGGAGAATATTCATAAATTCAGGACTGAATTAGCCCTTCAAATCAAACCCCATGCATCTTCTAAGAAGTTCTGCCTCTCTCTCTCCCTTTTTCTCTCTGTGTCTCTCTCTCTCTCCCCCTCTGATTTTGCCCAAGTAAGTCACCTCTAAAATAACCATCATGTGATGTCGTCTGTGTTTTCCCCATTCTAATTATCCCATTCAAAAAAGAGACACAGTGGGGGTTTTGTAATTTGTGGGTTTCTGATTACCAGCAAGTTAACTCATCACATACTCCCAAGATAACTAACAACATCTCTACATTAGGCTTAACCCTATTGTCTAATCCTCATTCCAAGATGGATTGTAATTTTAATCCTTATGTTATACCCTTCCCATGGACTTGTATGACTGTAGGTGCATATTCCCTTCCCTTATCTGTGAATCCTAGTCCTTCTGCATGCTATTTGGCCACCCAGAAGTATAATAGTTCATGTTGGGCAATCTTAAGGGTGTTCTCCCTCTGGATTAAGCAAGGGGAATGTTTACTGATTTTACTGATCTTTCTTTCCTGATGGGATATCCTGAATAATACAATTGCTTCTGTTAGTGATTCTGTTGGAGATCCACATGCTCTATTTCCATATCCATTCTCCACTCCCACCTTTTAGTGATTAAATGCACTGTCCTGGATTCAGATTAGTATCTTTATGATTTTCATATGGACAACTGACACCTCATCTGGGAGAAGTGCTACTTCCATCAGTGAATGAACTGTCTCCTCATGTTATATCCTCCTCCTCACCTGTGCTAATGTATATTAGCCCACAATCCTATCGGTTTTTTTACTGTTAGTATAAATATTAATGTTCATTTTCAGACCACTTATTTTCATGAATGTTGCTTGAATATTCTAGGGAATTTTCTCTTCCCACCCTCATCCAGGCCTCATTGTTTCACTCTTTTTGTAAATTCACTGACCAGTATTGGGCTCCCCATAAATATATAGTCATAGAGCTGTACTGCATGGAAACAGACCCTTTAGTACACTCGTCCATGCTGACCAGATTCCCAAACTGAATCTAGACTCATTTGCCAGCATTTGATCCATATCCCTCTAAATCCTTCCTATTCCTGCACTCATCTAGATGGCTTTTAAATGTTGTAATTGTACCAGCCTCCACTTCCTCTGGCTGTTCATTCCATACATGCACTACACTCTGCATGAAAAAAGTTGCCCGTTAGGTCCCTTTTAAATCTTTCCACTCTTAGGTTAAACTTGTGCCCTCTAGTTTTGGACTCCCTCCCCTGGGGAAAATGATGTTTTGTTATTCACCCTATCCATGCCCATAATAGTCCCAGCCTATTCAGCCTCTATCTATTGCTCAAACCCTCCAATCTTTGCAACGTCTTTGAAAATCTTTTCTGAACCCTTTCAAATTTCACACCATCTTTCCTATTGCAGGAACACCAAAACCAACCTGTACAGCTACAACATGACCTCCCAACTCCTGTACTCAATGTACTGATAAATAAATCTTCTAGATCTCCACTTTCCCTTTCAAGGGAATGTCCTTAGTGCAGAGTCTTCCTTGTCTTCAACCAGCATTTTGCAGTGATGGACATCTCTATTTGACGGCATCACTTTTGCAGGCTTGACTCTCGCATTCTATACAACTTGTACAGGTCTGTATTTAGGGATCGAAACAGCCACTTTATGTGGCACTTCTGTTATCTGATAGCAGATTAGTTAGCCTATGTTTAGCTGCTTCACCAACTATGTTGGATGAATTGACATTACTTCACTTGGTTACACAGAGCAAGGAAATAAAGAACAATGAATCATGCTCATGCAGTCTGCTATTGTTAGTGACTAATTTTCCAAAAGATTTTCTTTCTTCAATAATTCCATCATGTCAGGTAGAAATTGAGCACATCTGCAGCATATTTTCAAGATTACCATGCGATTTAATTAGGCCCTTACTAATTTGGAATGCCTGTCCCTACCTCCAGTGCATGTGCTAGCAACACAATTGTTAACTTTGAAATGTAGTGATTTGATGGAATTGTAATCTCATGAAGTTTCAATGTATAGGTAGTCTTGTATGAAACTGTTGCTGGTAATATCCTGGGAATCTTGCAATATACAATGTCACCTGGAAGTACAAAGATAATGTTGAGATCGGAGTTCCATTGGATTAAGACCAATGACATGGACATTTGAAAACTTGTCCCTTTTTTATACTTGTTGTAGCTCAAACTTTATTCAGTGTTTAGTGTTTTGGTTGAAATCTTAAGGGATCCTTCAGCACTGGGGCTTACAGGGGAGGGGAGGTAAGCTGGACAAGTGCCACTTTGGAACCTTTGGTCTACCTGGCCAAGGTTACTGACTTTACTATGAGAACCCAATTTTAATTCTCCTGACTGCAGTCTCACGGCCCCTGTCTAACAAGGCTGCGTTGCTCAAAATGTCTTTGTTTTAAAGACGTTTATTGAAAATCTAATAATTTGTGTGTGTCACTGCTTAAGAAAGCATTTATTGACTATCACTTATTTTTCTGAGGGTACTTAAGAGTCAACTGTATTACTGTGCGTCTGGAGTCACATAGACCCATTCATCCTTCTCTAAATATCATTAATGAACCAAATGGGTTTTTACAACAATCAACAATGATTACATGGTCTCCATGAAGCCAGCTGTTTATTTCAGATTTTCACATGTTGCCCTGGCCAGTACTCATGGGACCCCTATCTGTCTTGCAGAGGTTATGATTTGACTCTCTGGGTTTCTACAGAAGTAACAAGTCTGAACTGAAACTAAGGGGTACAGGAATGCCCAGCAGAGGATGTTCTCGTGCTCTGGCTGCTGTTAGCTCTGTAAAGGTTGAACAGAGGTTCTGCCCCTTCTAGAGCAACCAGGAAACTCTAGATTAAGAAGGGAATCTGGTGAAACTCCGTCTTTGCCATGTTCCTGGGTGTCATAGGACACAATGAACAACTTAAGATTTTTGGGGCTTATAATTGGGGAAAATATGAAACAAATTAAGGAATTTTACTTACTTTATATAACAAAGCAATGGAAAATAAAGATGTGCAGTAAGTGTAATTTTGCTTTCTTTCCAAACTGTTTATTTGAGGGTATAGAACACACTATTGGAAACATTGTTCATGTAGAAAGTCGAATAAAGGGAATATATTTGTGTAAAATGTAGTTGCCCATGCCTTAACCTTTTTAAGTAGAAACATAATGGAGAATAAATATTGATGCATCAACACTAATTCCTCTAGTGATAGTAAATCATGACCTTCAAAAGTTTGCAAATGTATTGAGACAATAAGCATATGTTTGTGTATCATAACGAGTCTTTGGAAGTGGTAGTAATCTGTAGCCCAGCCAAGGGGCTGAAAAGGGATCTTAAATATTGTCCGATTTCTGCTTGCATTTGGTACAAGTCTCTCCACACAGCAGAATAAATTGTGCTGTTGAGCTTTATTTTGTGAAAGCAGCAAAATCTAGTTCACTTGCAGTGAAGGATCATATTTTAGAAGTGTACTCCGTTTCAGACATGACTATTGATTGTGAAACTAACAATTTGCATGTTCTGTTATGAGACTTTCAGCTGAATTTGAATGGTCATTTAGATTTTTTTTCTAAGTGTAACAGGTTCATGCATTGTCGTTTCTGCCCTGAAACTTTTTTGGAGTTTGTTTTCAACCAGAGGAATATGATCCTCCCAAAAGGCGAAAGGAAACCTGTGTGAAATGGCCTTAGAATGCATCTCAGTTTCTTATGGGTGTGAATTCCTAACTTAAAACTCTGCCAGATTAATGCTATGTTGGCTGCAATTTTAATTCTTCACAAGTGGGTGGACTTTGAAACAGTTAAAATTGCACCCATTCTGAATGAGCAGTGATGAGAAATTCTACTTGTTCTTAATTGTCCAGGAACCTGGTGCAGCTATGGGTTGGAGTTTGTAAGCTATGGTCATGTTGGCAGGGCTGCAAATTATATCATGGAATAATGGTTATATGGTCTATGCTGAAAAATTATGATAATAGGAAAAAAATCTTTTAGTTAATTGGTGTATATTTTTCTCTCTCTTTTAGCTTTGAAGAGATCATTTGAAGTCGAGGAAGTTGATCAGACACCAAATTCCTCTGTTTCAAGTAGGCGAGGTCCAACTCCTCCACTGAGATCGACGCCAACATCTGGACACCGATATCAAGATTTGGGGTCAAGGTTTGCAGATCCAACTTCAAAACAAGCAGAAGCGCCAAATGCTAAATCCCCAAAGTCATCCGTCAAAAGAATTGAAATTACAGGACCGAGGCACCCAGAGCCTGTTTCTCGAAGAGCAGAAATTTCTATTGACCTGTCTTCAAAACAAGTCGATGGTGCAAGCCATGGTGTACCAAAGATTGGTCTTAAAAGAGCCGAACTGCTAGGCCATAAGCCTCCAGAAATGGTGCCGAGGAGAACAGAAGTTTCTGGAACAAAACTGCAGGAGATCACCTCAAGGAGATTGGAAACCACAGGAAGCAAGCTTGCTGAATCCATTCCGAGAAGAACAGAAAGTTCTGGACCATCCCTGAGTGAGATATCTCCAAAAAAGGTGGAGATTCAAACACCAAAGCATCAAGAAACACCAGTGAAACCAGTGGAAAATTCAATCTCTCCCCACATTAACTACCAGCAGAAACAGGAAATGCAGCTCGAGAGAGCAGTTACTGAAACCAAAGTGAAGATTCAGAACAGTGAGTAGAAGTTTTTATCGTATTCTACTGCTCATGAATTTCCAATGTTTCCTTCAAAACATGCTTTGATTTCAAGGATAGAGTTTGGTACTAGTTAATATCTATATTATTTGGGTAAACATAAATAACTTAGATTTTAAGCCATGCTTAACATTGCTTCTGTACGATCAGATAAACGTGTCTGTGGTATTAGTGATTTAGTTGCCGGCATTTGAATATTTTCATTTTAGCAGCAATATTTGTTCAAGGATCTGTTTTTCAAGCTTTTAAGGAAAAAAGATTATATCATTAACTTTTTTGGAAGACAGTTACGGTTCGTGATTAATATTTAGAGCTGCTAGAATAGTGTGAAAAGCCATTATCCTATTATGGCAGATTAATGTGGATGAAATGTCAACTCTAATTCTAATTCTTTCTATGTGATGTAGACCTTTTCTACAAAAATGCTTTTGGAGAATTCAAGTTGCCTTGAGCAACCAATGATGGGATTTGTTTTTCAGACTATGTATAGATCGGTCTTTTGAAGCAGTTTATTTAAATGTTGCAAATTTCAGTATAGAAAATGGTTAAACATCAAATTCCTCCATAGTCTTGCTCCTTCCTTAATCTCCTCGAGCTCCACGTGATATCTGTTCTCATCTAATCCTGACCTCTTGGACATCCCACTTTTCAATCATTCTGCTGTTGTTAGCTGGCTTTGACTGTGTCTTGGCCCTAAAGCTCTAGCATTTCCTCCCCAAAGCCCCCTGATTTTGTAACTTCTTTGTTTCCCATTTAGATCTGCTAAACTTGAATTCTTTCACTAAGCTTTTGATAGTGAGCCCGAGTGTCATCTTATGTGGTTTGGGGTGTAATTCTCTTTTATAATGCTCCTGTGAGGTATCTTGGAATGTATTACATAAGGATGCTATATAATTTCAAGCATTTGTTGTGTTTCATTGTTAGATTACAAAGTCCATATGCTGCATGCATTATATTGTCAGGCACTGTGGTGGCTATAATGAGAGTTGTTGCACCAAATTCATCCATCTTCTCTAATCCAATTTTGAGTGTAATTTTAATGTGTGAAATATTTCTTGATTGAACAAATTATTCATTCTTGGCATTTATAGTTGTACATGACCAACTGAATATTGTGTGATGCAGTTGATAAATACCAATTTAAGGCAAAGCAAGTGGTTACAAGCACTCTGTCTCACTTTGCAAAACCACAACAACCACAATAACAGTCTTCCTATGAAATAATCAAATAACTATATCTCTCCTTCAACCGTCATTTTAAAATTAATTCAGCATAAACAAAATGAAAGAAGAAAAATATTCAAAAATGTATCCACTTATCAGCTCTTCGTGTCTGGAGACAGATACTTGTATGTAGTGTAGAGAGGGGCTGTTATTGAAGGGGGCGAAAGTGCCAAAATGTGTGGTTTTGCTAAATAAAAAGTTAACTTGCATGTGGAGTGTTCAACTTGCAAGTGTTTAAGAGTTGTTCAGTTTAGTATTGCAGAGGAGTGTAAAATGGCTTACGCATGGAACTTGCCACATGGCTTTTGCTCATTGTGAACAATGCCAGACTAGACAAATGTTAAATGTTTCTAAGGTTGAGCAAAGATTGTCCAGCCATTCATGCTAGGCACCCCTCTCACACTGATAAGCATGCACACTGAGTGACAGGGTCATTAATTAGTTTACATCAATCTATACTTACGGTTAGGAAGTGATGTATAAATAAAACCTGCTCTGGCTCGATAAAAGTCTATATAAAGGGAGCCTGTGAGGGATATAAATATGTTAATTGAGTCGTCAAAAATTTAGCAACTGCAGTACACTATGTAAATGAGAACTTATTGATTTTTGGCAAACCCAATAAAAAAGGGATGTATGGTATGATGAGATCTAGCTCCTTGGTGACCAGCATCTTAATGAACATAACCATGTACAGACGTTAATAATGGAGGACGTCTTGGAGTCATACATATCATGGCTTCAGTTTTGCAATCTGACATTGCATTGAAATAATTCCTTTTGCAAATGCTCAATACTGTACTCAGTAATGATCTTTTTTCCCTCGACAAAATGGAGAGAATGTAGAACCCTGTGGTACAGAGAGTTTTGGGTGTCCTGGTATGTGAATCACAACAAGTTAGTATGTAGGGACAGCAACTGATGATAAAGGTAAACCAAATGAACTTTATTACAAAGAGAATGGATGTAAAAGTATAAATGTTTTGCTAGAATTGTATTGACTCAACATCTACAGTACTGTGTACAATTTTGGTGGGTTTTTTTGCATTAGAAATAGTTTGGAGAATGTTCCTTTCTGGGCTCTGGGATATCGTGTTAGGAAAGCTAGGGCAGATTGGACCTGTATCCACTGGTATTTAGAAAGGAGAGAGGTGATTTTCTTGAAACACATACAATAATGAGAGGATAGATTCTGAAAATAAGTTTCCTCTTGTGGTAGAGACTAGGGAACACTGTTGACAAAGGGGACTTCAACTTAGGATAGAGATAAGCAATTTTTTTTTTTACAAGAGGTTTGTGATCTAATCTCTGATCCACAGAGAGCAATGAAGGCTGAATGGGTCATGGAGTCATAGAGATATACAGCACAGACACATACCCTTCGGTCCAACTCATCCATGCCAACCAGATGCCTGAAATAGATCTAGTCCCATTTACCAGCATTCGGCCCATATCCCTCTAAGCACTTCCTATTTGTATACCCATCAAGTTGCCTCTTAAATGTTATAATTGTATTAGCTTTCACCACCTACGCTTGTGGTTCATTCCGTACACACACACCATCCTCCATGATAAAGTTGTCTATTCGGTACCTTTTAAATTTTTCCCCCCTCACTCTAAATCTATGCCGTCTAGTTTTGGACTCACTTACCCTGGAGAAAAAGAACTTGACGATTCAATCTCTCCATGCTTCTCATGTTATTAGAAACTTCTATAAGGTCACCCCTCAGCCTCTGCTCCAGAGAAAATAACCCCTGTTCACTATCTCTGTTTAGCTCAAACTCTTTGACCCTGGCAACATCATTGTAAATCTTTTCTGAACCCTTTCAAATTTCACAACATCTTTCCGATAGCAGAGAGAACAGAATTGAATGCAGTATTGCAAAAGTGGCCGAACCAATGTTCTGTACAGCCAACACCTATACTCCAAGGCACTGACCAATAAAGGCAAGCATACCAAACATCATCACTACCCTGTCTACCTGCAAATCCACTTTCAAGGAACTATGAATCTGCACTCCAGTGTCTTTTTTTGTTCAGCAATACTCCTCAAGATCTTATCATTTCATATAAGTCCTGCCCTGATTTGTTTTTCTAAAATGCAGCACTTCACATTTATCTAAAGTGAACTCCATTTGCCGATCCTTGGCCCATGGGCCTGTCTGATCAAGATCCCACTGTACTCTGAGGTAATCATCTTCACTGTCCACTACACCACCGATTTCATTATCATTTGCAAACTTACTAACGATACCTCCTATGTTCATATCCCATTTTATGTAAATGACAAAAAGCAGTGGACCCAGCACTGATCCTTGTGGCACTCCACTGGTCACAGGCCTCTAGTCTGAAAAGCAGCCCTCCACCACCACTCTCTGTCTTCTACCTTCAAGCCAGTTCTGTATCCAAATGGCTAGTCCTCCCTGTATTCCGTGTGGTTAACGCAGTTAAATCTACTATGTAGAACCTTGCTGAACACCTTTCTGAAGTTCATACAGATCACGAGTACCACTCTGTCCTCATCAATCTTCTTTATTACTTGAGTTCAAAAAACTCAATCGGGTTAGTGAGACATGATTTCCCACACACAAACCCATGCTGACTATTCCTACCTGTGCTTGCCTTTCTAAATACATGTAAATCCTGTCCTTCAGAAACCCATCCAACAACTTGCCCACCACTGATGTCGGGCTCACCGGTCTATAGTTCCCTGACTTTTCCTTACCACCTTAAGTAAAGGCACTGTAGCCAATCTCCAGTCTTGCAGTTTACCAATGGCTATTGATAAGACAAATATCTCAGCAAGGGGCCCCAACAATCACTTTTTAGCTTCCCACAAAGTTCCAGGGTACATCTGATCCAGTCTTGGGAATTTGGCTACCTCTGTTTTTAAGACCTCCAGCATCACCACCTCTGTAATTTGGACACTTCATGATATCACTATTTATTTATCCAAATTTTATAGCTTCCATATCCTCTTTCACAGTAAATACTCATGCAAAAGAGTAAATACTCATTTCATATTACCCCCATTCTTCTGCAGTTCCACACTTAGACTACCTTGCTTATCATTTAAGGGACCCTATTCTCTTTCTAGTTACCCCATTTGGCCTTAAGCAACTTTTGAAAGTTCTTCTGGTCAGACAGCATCTGAGGAGCTGGAGAATTGATGTTTCAAGCATAAGCCCTTCCTCAAGAATGTGGGGTGGGTGGTCCAAGGGGGCTGAGAGATAAATGGGGAGTGGGGTTTGGAGTAGAAGCATCTGGGATAACGTGGGGGAAGGGGAGATGAGGAAACTGGTGAAATCAACATTGATTCTGTGTGGTTGGAGGATCCCAAGGCAGAAGATAAGGGGTTCATCCTCCAGGTGGCTGGGCCATTCCTTCCATGACTCCCTCGTTAGCTCCATGCTTCCCCATCCTCCACCCCCAGCACCTTCCCTTGCCACCACAAGAGGTGTAAAACCTGTGCCCATATCTCCTCTCCCCCTTCATCTTCTTCCAAGGCCCCAAAGAATCCTTCCACACCAGCAGAAATATTCCTGCACATCCAGACACCTCATCTACTGTGCCCGTTGCTCTCGATGTGGTCTCCTGTACACTGGGGAGATGTGACACCAACTTGCAGAACGTTTCAGAGAACATCCCAGGACACTCACTAAACAACCCCATTGCCTTGTGGCTGACCACTTCAACTCCCCCTCCAACTCTGCCAAGGACATGCAACTCCTGGGTGGCCTCCAATGCCAAATCCTAGCTACCTGATGACTGGAGGAAGAACACATCATCTTCTGCCTTGGAGCCCTCCAATCACACAGAATCCATGTCAATTTAACCAGTTTCCTCTTATCCCCTCCCCCTACCTTATCCCAGATCCAACAACTCCAACCTGGTACCGCCCTCTTGAACAGTCCATCTTCCTTCCCACCTATCTACTTCACCCTCCCCTCAGACATATCACTTCCACCTGCACCTTCATCTACCTACGTCATTCCTAGCTACCTTCCTGCCCCTCCAGCCCCACTCCCTCCCATTTATCTCTGTCCCGTTGCACCCCGCCACCCCCCACCCCATTCCTGGTTAAGAGCTTATGCTCGAAACGTCACCTCTCCTGCTCCTCAGATGCTGCCTGATCTGCTGTGATTTTCTAGTGCTATACTTTCTGACTCTGATCTGCAGTCCTCACTTTCTCCTTTCGAAAGTTCTTGCCTCATACCATCAAAATTGTCCTTCCTGTCTTTTAGGCTTGATCTAAAAGTTGAAGTTCTATCCTTTTTCCATCACTATTGTAAAACTAATGTAATTAATGTCACTGGCCCCACTTTCCCTGCTTTATTTCCCAAAGGAAGGTCAAGTTGTACTGAAATGATGGAATATTTTTAAAACAGAGGTAGATTGATTCGCGAGTTGGCCAACATCTATGGTTAGCGAGGGATAGGCAGGAAAGTGGAGTTGAGACTACAATATGATCATGATCTTATTCAATGAGGGAACAGGCTCACAGTGCCCAATGGCCTCCCCCTTCTAGGCTGTATGTTATGTTGGAATCAAATGGTTCAATCACTTAACTACCCTCCGTTGCAACACAACATTGGAGTTTATTGAATGCCTCCTTGTGATGCAGTTAAATTTGTGTTTTGTTCTCTTTTTCTTTCATCACCTGAGCCAAAGTATATTTTGCTGAATACTACATTTTTTGTAAATTGTTTGGAAAAAAAGTTTGGTTTTTTGACTGCAAACCTTTTATAGATGGAATGAATGCCCTGTCGCTGTTCAGACTGAGCTAAACTTTGTTGCAAAACAGCCAAACTATCTTGTTCAATCACAGCAGACCTCAATCCACTCAAACATTTCCTCCTTGCAATTCACTGCATTTTGATTACAAGTTGGTCCTGTATTTAATTGGTTTTAATATGTTGTGCATTTTCAATTAAATGATCTCTTCAAAGAGTTATAAAGTGTTGATTTCTTGTTCTGTGAATACAACTAGAAAGATTTAATATTCTTATGCTTTATGTTTTAGGAACCCACATAGCACACACCTTGAGCTTTGGCTGCAGTAAGTAACTTATCATCCAAATCTCTGCCCAACAAATGTAAAAATAACGAACTTCATCTTTCCCTTGGCTGCTAAACTGCATTCCTCTACTCTCTGTAGATTTAAAGACTGGTTGCAATCAAATTTTAATAAACATTTTTCTTTTGCTCAAATGCTTTTAATGCTGACGAAGGTGATAATGGATAGTATTGAAAGATAAAATATTTCTTTCGGTTTACTTGTATAGCAGGATCTCTGAAAATATATTAACATCGAATTTATTTAATGGAGAAAAGAGTCTGGGAAGAAGGATCTATGATTAAAGAGTTGGTCAACTAGGACTTCTCAACCTTAGTCGATTCATGAGGGAGCCTCTTATAGAGGTAACTAACTAACTAACTAGATTGAAGGTAGACCCAGTATTCTGGGCAGCAGAACAGGAAGGTATGAACTTGGAGTCTTTGGTAAATTTTAGCTTCTGGCCTATCTGCATTACAAAAGAGTTTACCAAAGGGAATGTGCTAGGACAGTCAAGCAATGACTGAATATAAAATAAGATGGCTGTGTTCAGTAAGGCAGGAAGGAGGACACTTTCATTGTGGGTCAAGATTATTAACTACACAGTCTTGCAGCTCCTTCCACACTCCAGTTCTGCATGTTCTTGCTTTGATTAATCAATTTGAAAATCACCAATTAATTACTTGCAATATAAAGAATCCCATCATCTTTTTAGATAAAAGCTTGTGGAAATATTTAAGCTTTTAAGCAAAGCTAATGAACAATATCACAAATGGTTTATTGTATATCTTAAACCTAGGTGATCAGGAACAAAAGTGTATATTTATTCCATCCAATGCAATCAGCCTTCCATATTTACCTTTCTTTGAATAAAGAGAAGGTTGATTGCAAAGTGGCCCAAATAAAAGTTGAATATATTAATTTCTTCTTAATTCCTCACACCAGAAACATCTCCCTTTTGATTATCTCCAATAATTTATTGGAGGTGAGACTTTAAGGAAAGTAGGCAGGATTCTGGGGGAGCTAAATGGCCAACTTTTGCTCCTACTTCATACGCTTGTGTTTAAACACTTTTTTTGTGTGAAGTAGTATGAAGACTGGTGTTTGCATTAACCCACTTTGTTTTGGAAAAAATTCTTTTTAACATTTTCCTTTTTGTTTTTAGCAAGGTCAGCATTCAAACTTTTACCCAGCAACACCCTTCATTGAATGTACTTTGTCACAAAGATTATGGTTTTTCACACAATATTCTATGGGCAAATATTTGCTTTTTTTTGTATAAGATTTCCTTTGGAATATTAGACAAATGCACCACTAAAGCTTCCATTAGTGCCAAAGTTTCAGCAGTTCAGGAGCTTTGAACTGCTTTATCTTAATTTCTTGGCTTCCTAAGACCATGGGAAATATTCGCTATTCTTTCTTACCAAGGACATGATGAACTCTGTCATACTCAAATAGGCATCTTGAAGATTAACATGTGAAGCATTACAAGGTATACAGTAATATATGGGTTGTGTAAATCTACAGATTTCTTAAAAGCCAGTGCCTTGTCATGTTCAGTTTCCAGTTTCATTTGAACCTTTTTCATGGATAGCCTCCTCATTGATAAGGACATTTCACTTGACGTAAATGATTTACCCTAGCTATTTTAAAGGGAATCACTACTATTCTTAGTGATTTCAGCATGATGTTGTTGTAAAATGGTTAAAACTCTCAAATTCCCTCGCATTACTTTGCTCTATTATTGTTTTAAAGAATCTAGGTAACATATTAACCAATCCATCCACACACTCTGAACATGCATTTACTGACCAAAACAGTGTAATTAAATGAGTCTGCCGTCTAACATTGCCAGGCTGAAACTTCTTGTAACTAGTGCAGTTCTCTCCACCTGAGCAGTATCACTGTTTCCACCTCTTAAACCTTCCATGTTGTGCATAACTTTTGAAACCTTGTTACTTCCTTTTAGATCAGTTCATTGTACACTGTTATTTCAAGTGGCACCTAAAACAAATGAACATAGCCCAAGCTTTCTGGGGATTTATTTTACTGTTATAGTTGTCCAATTCCTGCTGGCTGTTATAATTGCCAGATGTGTATGGATATGTAAACATATGAAATAGAAACATATTTGGCCTCTCGAACCTGCTCCACCATTCAATATAATTGTGGCTGATCTGTTTTGAATTCCATGTTCACATCTATCCTTTAGAGTGATTTCATCATTTAGTTCGGCACAGAAGTTAATCTACCTTTTCATTAAAAAATATTCAGTGGCTCAAAGTTGTATAAACCTATAGGAGACTTATTTTTCTCTCAATCTGTCTTAAAAAGCATGACCCCAAGTTTTAGAACAGCGCCCATAGTTCTGGACTGGCTCACAAGAGAAAACAGACTTTTCAAGCCCATCTATCCTCACTTAATTTTTTAGTTTCCTGATTCTTTTTTTTTCATATTGGCACTTTTTGTCTGTAATGAAATGGTCACACATTGTCATTATCATTGAATTCTCTGTTTGTTGCATTACTGCTGAATGCCCCAATTAAGCCACAAAACCTCTGGGAATAAAAATATTTCAGGAAAATATTTAAGGTTCCTAATATCTGTTCTAAAAGTTTGTTTTTCTTTTTCCCCCTGAAAATCTAACTCTAATTAATACTAGAAGTCTGTCCATGTTTGACACCTGGCACAGTCCAACACTTAAAGGAAATTTCTGAATTAGAAATCTTCAGAAATAATTTCTACAAACTTGCAGAAGTCTCTTAAATGCCATTATATATTCTTCAATTGATTACTCATTCTGGTCTCCAAATTCACAAAGGTTGGCCATACCTCAGTGCATTTAATAAGTAATCTTTCTTATAAAACTTGTCCATAAACTTTAATAGAATTTTCAAACCTTGCTCAGCAACCAGTTGTTGAGACTCCATCTCTAAGAATACTTTATATCTGATTCAGCTTCTATTAGGAAGCAACATAACCAAATCCATGTCGTTTTTTTTATCTTGGTGAAGGCATATCCCATGTTCACAACCACTTCATTTTTCCATTTAATTATTTCAGCTTTGCCAAACATTGAAAATTCATGTCCCAAGAATTTACATTTGGTTTCAAAATTTTCTCTCTGAAGTAACTGTAATTGCAATTTTCTGCCTGAAAAGGACACTTCATTCCTAATCTTTGCCTTTTTAGGCAACCATCTTCTACTAACATCGGTTCAGATTCAAGCCAGTTGGTGAAACAGAAACCAATCCACCTTTCTTTGTTTATTGTCTACTCGGTCTTACAGCCCCGTTGACACATCATGCCCAGCTATCCCCCTTTAATTGGGTAAATTATAATGAACCTCAAATTACCTGCTTAACTACCTGTTGCAGTGATACAAATACATCTACTTTGTAATGTGTGGGTGATCTATTCAACTATGCAGTCTTTGTTTCCATGTGCAGCAACTTGGAGACCAATTCATGTGTTTGCATGGGAGCTTTCAGGTTGTCGCATGATCCAACATCCTGGAGGGAGCATTGATTGTGTGTGCCCTAATTGCCAATTGCTGACATCTGCAGTCTAAATTTTGGAGGTTAGAGTGAAATCACTGTTAAGTGCGGAAAAGTGAGAATTGTTACTGAAGCTTTTTATCTTGCACTTATCAGGCCAAATGCATAAATGTCAAACTTCAAATGTACACGATTTATACAACAGGAGAGAAGAGTGCCGGAGGTTATAAAGTAAATTTTGGCATTCTGACATTCACCCTGAGGAGTGCAAAATCAAAAGCTCTGGCAGTAGTCTTGTTTTTCAGCAAAGATCAAGTTCTGAAATACCAACAGCTCTCAGGTTGTTATCATGGATCTCAAAAATGGTCAAAATCATCATTCTGTCACGAAGTTGAGTTTTCTCCTGGTGTTTGATTTTCACAGAAGCCTGCAACCAGCAATATTGGGCAATGATGTCAAAACAGATTCCTCTAAGTATTGAAATCCTCATTTAATCCTCAAGATGTAGCAGGCATTGTTAAACTTTATTATCCATTCTTTTGGTTTTGATTTAGTTTATCAAAAGTGGAAATACTTTCAGGACTACTGTATTGTAAGCCTTGAACCATACCTTTTTAAACTGATATGTAAATAATAAAATAATTTTTGATTGAACAAGTTCCTTCCTTCTGTGACATAACCAAAAAGAGAAGGATCACAAGATAAAAATTTGGAAACCCATCTGGTTTCCTTGAGGCATTTGTGTCATTCCCTTAGGCCACCACATTTTGTTTTGTTGCCACAGCAACTTGAAAGCTTGATGATTTTAGCTAGATAGCAAACCATTGTTAGTAAAGCCACGATTGCCAAGTGGATTGTCTTAACAACATTATCAGAGAAAACCATTTTGAAACCAAATATGACATTTTCAAAGTGTGTTTGGAAAAAGTTTGCGTCCAATTTGAAAGCATTAACTGCTGAATACCATAAAGGGAGAGAACAAAAAGCCAAGAGGGGGTAGATTGAGGAGCCAAAAAATGATCTAATACTTGCAGGGACAGAAATTTTAGATTTTTGGCAGCTTAAACATTAATCTTCTAGGGGAAAAAAAAGTTTTTCTAAAATCCTCTGCTTTTCATTTCAAAAGCTGATTGAACCATAGGAACAAACTCACTGACTAGACGTCAGTAGTAAATTATCACATGCTTGTAATATTTGAATGGTTAAATATAGTTGTAAAGCTATTCTAGCACTCTTCTACAAACATCATGAATTAGCAAAGAATAATGCTAAATAGGTCTAGCTGTATTTTTCTTTCTAGCTGGTGTGTCAGGAGATGTGTTTCTGACTGATGCTGTGATTCCTCTTTTTTTTATAAATGCTGATTTCCAATTCAGGTGGTAACGTTTAGAATCACTCAACTCCAACCTTGCTTTTCCCTTCTGCTGATTTCCTCATTGTTGCTTTCTCTTACTAGACATCACTAGGGCGGCACGGTGGCACAGTGGTTAGCACTGCTGCCTCACAGCGCCAGAGACCCGGGTTCAATTCCCGCCTCAGGCGACTGACTGTGTGGAGTTTGCACGTTCTCCCCGTGTCTGCGTGGGTTTCCTCCGGGTGCTCCGGTTTCCTCCCACAGTCCAAAGATGTGCAGGGTCAGGTGAATTGGCCATACTAAAATTGCCCGTAGTGTTAGGTAAGGGGTAAATGTAGGGGTATGGGTGGGTTTCGCTTCGGCGGGTCGGTGTGGACTTGTTGGGCCGAATGGCCTGTTTCCACACTGTAATCTAATCTAATCTAATCTAAAAAAAAAACTATTTGAATGTCTCTGGACAGCTTCTATCTACATGAATCTGTGCTCATTCAAAACTCTGGGCTCATATCAATATGCATCAGTTTTCCTTCACCCACCACATTCTGTACGCTGAGCTAATCTGGTACTTGGACTGACAGTTGCTCAGTTTTGAAGTGCTTGTGTGTTCTCTTGTCTGCATATTAAATGCCTCTTAATATTTCTGTAACTTCCTACAGCTCACTGAATTCTGCAGTTCTCTAATATTCACATCCTTGATTTTTAAATTGCTCCACTACAGTGTCTTTACTTTCGATTGTGTCTTGGCCTTTGGAATTCCATTCCTAAATATATCTGCCTCTCTTTATAAGATTCTTGAAGCCAAGGTGTCAGTCATTTCCCCTAGTCATCTCCTCTTCATTTTTTATTACCACCTTGTTCATACTTTGGATTATTTTGTTACATTAAAAACGCTATAAACTGTAAAGATTTTAGGTGCAAAATTTTCTGAAATTGCAATTTTTCCAAGTCTACTACCAATTTTCAATTTGTCAAGTCTTGCTCTGAGATGCATTTATCTTTTATTATGAAATATACACGGTCCAATAAAATAGAGGATCGCATGATGAGTGTAATGGTTTTTGGTAAAATCACGTTTATTTCCATAAAAATCGCCTTGACAATATGCAGATGCTTGTGGTACAGTGGTAGTGTGCCTAATTCTCATTCAGGAGACCTGATTTCAAGTCCTATGTGTTCCAGAGATGTGTAATAGCATCTCTGAACAGGTGGTTGAAAACATATAGCACAGCACAGAACAGGCCCTATGGCCCATGATGTTGTGCTGAGATTTAATCCTAATGTAAAATATAGTAACTTAACCTATGCACCCATCAACTCATTTCTATCCATGTGCATGTCCAGCAGTCGCTTAAATGTCCCCAATGACTCTGCTTCCACCACCACAGCTGTCAACACATTCCATACATTCACCACTCTCTACATAAAGAACCTACCTCTGATGTCTCCTTTATACCTTCCTCCTAATATCTTCAAACTATGACTTCTTGTACCAGTCAGTCCTGCCCTGGGGAATAGTCTCTGGCTGTTGACTCTATTCAATCCTCTCATTTATTTTGTATACCTCGATCAGGTCTCCTCTCTTCCTCCTCCTCTCCAGAGAGAAAAGTCCGAGCTTATTCAACCTTTCTTTGTAAGGCAACCCCTCCAGTCCAGGCAGCATCCTGGTGAACCTTCTTTGTACCCTCTCCAAAGCCTCTATCTTTCCTACAGTCAGGCAACCAGACCTGGTCACCGCATTCTAAGTGTGGTCTCACCAGGCACCTGTAGAGCTGCAGCATAACCTCGCGGCTCTTAAACTCAATCCCCCTGTTAATGAAAGTCAAAACACTATATGCTTTCTTAACAACCCTATCTACTTGAGTAGAAAGTGAGGTCTGCAGATGCTGGAGATCAGAGCTGAAAATGTGTTGCTGGAAAAGCGCAGCAGGTCAGGCAGCATCCAGGGAACAGGAGAATCGACGTTTCGGGCATAAGCCGATTCTCCTGTTCCCTGGATGCTGCCTGACCTGCTGCGCTTTTCCAGCAACACATTTTCAGCTATCCACTTGAGTGGCAACTTTGAGGGATCTATGTACTTGCACACCCAGATCCCTCTGTTCCTCCACACTGCCAAGAATCCTATTTTTAATCCTATATTCAATCCTATATTCAGCATTAGAGTTCGACCTTCTAAAATGCAACACTTCGCATTTATCCAGGTTGAACTCCATCTGCCATTTCTCAGCCCAGCTCTGCATCCTGTCTATGTCGTGCTGCAGCCTGCAGTAGCCCTCTATACTATCAATGACACCACCAACCTTTGTGTCATTTGCAAATTTACTAACCCACCCCTCAATGTCCGCATCCAAGTCATTTATAAAAACTACAAAGAGCAGAGACCCAAGTACAGAGCCCTGCGGAATTCTACTCAACACTGACCTCCAGGCAGAATACTTTCCATCGACAACCACTCTCTGCCTTCTGTCAGCCAGCCAATTCTGAATCCAGATAGCCAAATCTCCCTGCATTCCATACTTCCTGACTTTATGAATGAGCCTACCATGGGGAACCCTATCAAATGTCTTGCTGAAGTCCGTATACACCACATCCACTGCTCGACCGTCGTCGACGTGTCTTTACACCTCCAAGAACTCAAGATTTGTAAGGCATGACCTGCCCCTCCCAAAGCCTTCAATCACACTATGCTTTGCCAAATAGTCATCAATCCTATCCCTCAGAATTCTTTCCAAAACTTTGCTGACCACAGACGTAAGACTGGCTGACTAGTCTGTAATTGCCAGGGATTTCCCTATTACCCTTCTTGAAAAGAGGAAGAATATTCGTCTCCTTCCAATCCTCCTGTACAACTCCTGTGGAGAGTGAGGAGGCAAATATCCTCGTCAGCGGCTTAGCAACCTCCTTTCTCACTTCCCGGAGCAGCCTAGGATAAACGTGGTCTGGCCCTGGAGACTTAACAATCTTAATGTTTTCCAAAATTTCTAGCACATTAACTTCATCAATCTTGATCTGGTCAAGACTGTATCCCAACTCCTCTAAGTTTTCATTTACAACAAGTTCCCTTTCCTTGGTGAAAACTAAAGCAAAAAACTCATTTAGGGCTTCCCCTATCTGCTCAGACTCCACGCACAAGTTCCCTACGCTATCCCTAATCAGCCCAACCTTCTCCCTGGTCATTCTCTTTTTCCTCATGTATGAGTAAAATACCTTTTGGGTTCTCCCTAATCCTTCTTGTGAAGCCTTTTTCATGCACTCTCCTGGCTCTCCTCAGTCCAATTCTGAGCTCCTTTCTAGCAAGCCTGTAATCCTCTAAAGCTGTGCTAGATCCTTGCTCCCTCCACCTTACGTAAGCTCCCTTCCTTTTCACAAGAAGTTCCTCTGTTCTTGTCATCCAAGGTTCCTTAATCTTACCCCTTCTTGCCTGTCTCAGGAACAAATTTGTGCATCACTTGCAACAACTCCTCCTTAAAGAGTCCCCATATGTCTGCTGTGCCCTTTCCATGGAACAATTGCTCCCAGTCTGTACTTCCCAACTCCTGTCTGATAGCATCATAATTTCCTTTTCCCCAATTAAATATCGTCCCTCAGAAACTGCTCCTTTCACTCTCTTAGGCTATGGTAAATGTGAGGTAGTTGTGATCACTTTCACCAAAGTGCTCTCCCACTGCGAGATCTAATACCTGTCCTGGCTCGTTGCAGAGCACCAAATCCAAAATGGCCTCTCCCCTCATCGGTCTGTCTGCATACTGAGTAAGGAAACCCTCAACACATCTGACAAAAACGGTTCCATCCAAACCATCTTCCCTTAGGAGGTTTCAGTTGATATTGAGAAAGTTGAAATCACCCATAACAACAACCCTACAACTTCTGCAATTTTCCAGAATCTGCTCGCCTATGAGATTTTCAATCTCTCTACTGCTATTAGGTGGTCTGTAGAAAACCCCTATGCGGTGGCTGTTCCTAACTTCCACCCATACTGACTCAACAATCTTCGTTTCTGTAGCTGTGATGCACTCTCTGATTAGCAATGCTACACCCCCTCCTCTTTTTCCACCCTCCCTGTTCTTTCTAAACATTCAAAACCTTGGAACATCAAGCAACCATTCTTGCCCCTGTGAAACCCACGTCTCTGTTATGGCCACAACATCGTAGCCCCAAGTACTGATCCATGTTCTAAGTTTGTCACTCTTATTTTGGACACACCTTGCATTAAAGCAGACACACTTTTAACCGATCCCTTTGTTTCATCGTGTGAGAAATCTTCCTGATAGATTCAATATATCCTGTCACTGTCCCGTCTACAACTGACCCCCTCTCAGACATGTGGCTCTGATTCCCGCCCCTCCTGCCAAACTAGTTTAAACCCTCCCGAATCACACGAGCAAATCTCCCACCCAGGACATTTGTGCCCCTCCAGTTCAGGTGCAACCCATCTTTCACATACACGTCCCACCTTCCCCAGAAGGTATCCCAATGGTCGAGGTATCTGAAGCCCTCCCTCCTGCACCAGCCTCGCAGCCACGTGTTAAGCTGCATTCGCTGACTGTTTCTCATCTCACTATCTCGTGTCACCGGTAGAAAACCTGAGATCATTATTCTACTCCTCCTGCTCTTCAGCTTCCAACCTAACTCTCTATAGTCACTTTTCAGATCCTCAATCCCTTTCCTGGCTACATCATTGGTGTCAATATGTACCACAATTTCTGGCTGTTCACCCTCCCCCTTCAGAATCTTGTAAACCCGATCGGCGACATCCCGGACCCTGGCAACATAGAGCTCACCCACTTAATAACTTCCCAGAATTCCTTTGCTCCTCGCTTGCACCTCTTGGCAAATGTAGGACTGAAGTTACAGTAAATGCTTCCAGATGTGCCAGGAAAATGAAAAATCTCCCCCCAAATAATATAGAATCATAGAACCATAGATCCCCTACTGTGTGGAAACAGGCCATTTGGCTGACAAGTCCACACCGACCCTCCAAAGAGTAACCCACCCAGACCCATTCCCCTATCGTATTACTCTAAATTTACCCCTGACTAATGCACCTAACCCACCCATCCCTGATATCTATGGGTAATTTAGCATGGCCAATTCACCTAACTTGCACATCTTGGATTGTGGGAGGGAACACACACAGACACTGGGAGAAGGTGCAAACTCCTAATCTGTATGGTAAAAATTGATAGCTGATCTTTTTTAATGGTACTGCAATGTTGTGAGTGGACAAAATGATACCCAATAACTTTTCATAGAAATTCATTATTAACAAAGTGATCTTTATACCTTCTTGCATGACATATCTTTCTGTGTCAGTTGATAGTTACAAAGCAAGCATTGCCTTACTGACACTTCAGCATGTTTTTAGAGTAAACCTGAAGGTGTGTTTAGGAAACACAGTGGAGACTTGTTCTCATGGAATTTAATTTTTGCGCCAGGGTAAAAAGTCTTATGTTGTCAAATGCGCGATTTGAAAATCACCAACAGAAAATAAGTCAGGTTTACAATCTTCATTATTAGTGCTTAACTACAGTTTTAGAATTGTATTAAAGTCATAATGGCACAATTATAAATCACATCGTTCCAAGCTTCATATATGAGCAACCAGGAAACCTTGGTCTGTGTGCTTTAGCCACTGTGGACATTTGAAGAAAAAAATATTGTTTAGATTTTAATAAAATCGGAACTGGAAATATGTCCTTCACCATGGGCTCCACCTGCAAACACTTTTTGGAACAAGCCACACCAAGCCTGTTCAAGGTTTTGCTCACTTAGAAACTTAAAATATAAAACAATCTTTCTTTGAGAAGAAAATTATATTTGCTCATTTTTTTTCTAACTTTAACTAATTCATGCTGCAGGAATATTCTATTGCATTATCCTTGAGCATTTACTATTCCTATGTACTACATAAACATCCTTGCACACGGTCTGCTGTGTGTCCTCGCTATTTGAATACTGTGGCGAGGCATTTCTAATTGAAAACCCAAAGTACCGTGGATACTGTAAATCAGAAACAAAATCAGAAAATGTTGGGAAAGCTCAGCATGTCTGGCAGCATCTTTGCAGAGAAGTCAAAGTTAACATGTCTGATTCTGAGGAAGGGTCACTGGACCCAAAACGTTAACTCTGATTTCTCTTCACAGATGCTGCCATGTGTGCTGAGCATTTCCAGCAACTTCTGTTTTTATTTCTAATTGATATATACCACTGAAAAGTGACTGCATCAATTCTAGCATGTGGCATTGATATTGGTACACTGAGACCTGAAAGGGTGGTAATTATTCTCGTACGTTTTATAGACAATATGCATGCATTCCGCAATATTTGTTCTACAATTAGTGTAGAGGGGCGGGGGTTCTTTGCAAGACAAATTGTTTTCTTAAGCATGCAAAGGAAGTTCTCACCACGTCTTATAAGCCTTCTATGTATGTTTATGAGCTTTGTATTATTACTATAATGTATATTTCAGCAAATTGGAATGTAAATACTTAAATAACAGTTCAATGTAGTATTGTTTAGAGTGAAGATGATATTTAGCTGGTTATTTTCTTTTAATTATCATGTTTGCCTGTTTCAGCTTTCTTTTTACTGTTTTATTTCTGGTTTATTTCATAGCGTTCTTTTGTAATTTAAAAAATTACAGTATGTAAAGAGATTTGCATTGCAGGCACTGTTAAACAGGATGGTGTCTATTCTACACTCCTGAAGAGGCAGTCTTAAAATTACTGTCTCCTAAATATCAGTGATACCTACCATATACTCTGGAATGGAAAGAAATTGTGGTTGCATCCTTCTTGAGCTTTTAATAAGGATCATTGTTCTTCCTCCATTTATACACATCCAAACATGATTAGTGCACCTTCAGTTGTTTCTCTGTTTGTATCCAACATATCCCAAAGTTTATTGGCGTACACATTGCTTGTTCATGAAATCAAAAAGCAGTTTCCTTCTGGCGTCTGAGTGTGCTACATTGCTGCCCTGATGCCACCTTCATTAATTGTGTCACGTGACAGAAATTTCTTCAACTCAGTATTGCTACAAATTAAGCCTTTTTCATTGGGTGTGCTGAATATCTAATTTCGTCTGCCTGCAAACCCTTATTCAGTTTTCATTTGAATTGAGCCCCACCTGCCTGCTTCTACCTTTTCTAATATTTTAGCAACATTGCTGTTCACATTTCTAACTTTGTCATCTCAGTGGTTGAGTTATACAGTGTTGTCTACTAGACTCCATTGTCTATTCTACTTCTAAATGTTCATCCTCGTTTCTGTCACAGCAGTGTGCATTTTCTGTTTTGTGCCTTCTGGTTTTATGGTGCATCCAATTTTCCTTCACTCTGCTAAAAATGGCAGAGCTTTCACTCTCAATGTTATTGAGATTTATCAAAGGAATTTCAGGCTACATTCTTGTGACTTCTGCACTCATTTTTGAAATCCTGCCATTGCTCTTTAGTAGTCTGACCTTTCAATGATGTGTCTTAACCCTACTTCCTGTATAGTGTTGACTGATTCCTTGTAAAGTTCAAGGGTTACTTTGGTATATGACAAAGACTTATATAAATGTAGGGCCCTATTCTTTTGAAAACATTGGAAGAGTGTGATTAGATGCCTATTGTGTTGATCCTCAGGAGATTAAATGTATTAAATTGGTTTTATATGATCTGGTTTTTTTTAACAAGTAACATTTTGGCTAATAGGTCCATTTTAATCCCATGCCTTATGCTCAATAGTCTCGTGTAAAATTAGTTGCATTTTTTTCTTGCTGACTTTTTAAAAATATATATAATTTCTAGCGCAGTTAATCTTTTGAGGGTTCTTCCTATTGTTGCACAGATGCCTGTCAAGCTGGCATTGCAGCAATTAGCCCTCATTTTTTAAAGTTGGGGTTGTATTCCTGAACATTGTTATTTTAAAGTGAACAATGTTAAGTGAGATATTGGTTACCATTCGGAACTCTGATTGGGTTCTGTAGGACTTTCCAGAATGTGACAAAACTCACGTTACTAACTGATTTATTTTTAAATTAAATAATTTTTAAAATATGAAAGATGTGACTGGCTGTTTTATATACCATGTCTTCACAGGCGGTCCTGCTTCCTGAAACTCCTCTAGGATCCTCCTGGTTGCTGCAGTCCTTCTCTGCTTCTTGACCTTTTTGAACTGTTGCCTGTCTCCATGCTTTGACCCATCCTCTCATTACTTCCTTCTCGTAGACTTGTATATCCTTTCAAATTCCATTCCATTCCATTCTAAGCTCCAAATC
This sequence comes from Chiloscyllium plagiosum, assembly GCF_037043375.1. Taxonomy (NCBI): domain Eukaryota; kingdom Metazoa; phylum Chordata; class Chondrichthyes; order Orectolobiformes; family Hemiscylliidae; genus Chiloscyllium; species Chiloscyllium plagiosum. The sequence goes on from NW_028270163.1 coordinate 28,030,713, forward strand.
CAGTTCAAAGCTCGAGCTCTGACCCAGTTCAAAAGTACTGAGCTGAGGCCTTCATAAGATTCTCCCAGTGGTTCCTTGTCCTGACCCTTAGTTGTGAGTTAGGAAGGAAGAGCTTTTAAGGTTACTTGAGAATACTATGTAATATAGTAAAAACCCCAACAATCTGAAACATCAGAACTACTTCCATGTCACCTGTGATTCAGTTGTAGAATGAATCTGGATTTCAAACAGGAGTACAAGCCGAGGAGAGGGCAGCAGAGTCCGCTTGAGTTGGAGAGCCTTAAGAGACTGCGGTGACTGCTGCACTCCCTGGATCAATCAGGTTGTGCAGGAAACTATTTTTAAAATACTCTCATGGCCCTCTGCAAAATTACAGGTCCTGTTTAATCACTGACATTAAAGTGAAACAACCTTAAATAGTTCAGCTTTAAACATTTACTTACTGTAAATCCATGTAATATATATGAGTTAATATACGTCAGAAACAGGGTAAAATGCTGAAGATCACAGTCATAAAGGTTAAGCAGCTTTTTAGGTACAATTTTCCAAGCTGGGCTTTCTTAACTGTAGGGAAATGTGTATAGTTGAAGACTCCCACAGATAATGGCAGTGCTAAGGGAGTGTTTGTTTTCACTGCCAAATCATACGTCTGGGACCAGCAGTGTTGGCAAACAATTAAAATAGAAGGCTGTTGAAGTTTGCTTTAATTCTTTTAAAGATCATAAAACTTTCTTGGATCATTCTTGAAGATTTCCAACAGTGGAATGCTCTTTGAAATATGTTGAACCTTTCATATAGGAATTAAAAACATGCGTGCAGATACGCACGTACAGACACAGTGAGTTTTTACTTTTGTCTTGCTTCCCCTCCGAAATAACTCACGAGAAGAATTCCTGGCAGCAGTCAATTTTTGTCTTAAGGGCTGCAGAATTTGCAGATGCTTCTTTGATTCCACTTTTTAAAAACAACTTTTACATCTCAAGACAGAAATACTAAGTGATTGTATGTTTCAGAGCTATGCATACATCTGTGGTAGGACAAGTCTTTGAGTTGACAAAGATGGAGGCTCCTCAGACTTCATTTTCCAAGAGTACTGTGGGAGTTATCATTCACATACCATGTCAAAATAACCTGGGGGAAGGTGTCAACATCTTGTTTAAAGTTCAGTTTGCACTAATGCTAATCATCAATAGTGACACCCTGATGGAGTGTTGCATGATTTGTAAAGTTTTGCTTAAGTTTATTTATTGATTAGTACAATACTTCTGTCCCTGTAGTTACTGCTTGATTATAATGGTAAGGCAGAATAGCACCTCCAGGTTAAGGAACTGAAATCTTAAGACAGTTTGGCTAATGCCTTCCGTCAACCCTGGAAGAGCCCTAACCTACGGTGGCTCTAAACAAAGTTGATAGTTATAATTGTGCAAGATGACTATGTTCAATGAAAGAGGGCAGTAACTTTTTTGCATCTGTTTCTACTTTATTTACACTTAAAAACTGTATTTTGCAATGCAAAACCAAAATATAAATGTTACCATTGAGGAAATGTTTGAAGAACTTTAAACTTGAATAAGTTTATAATTCTTCACTTAGATCTGATGATAAAATATTTGCAAATGTGTCAATAAACTTCAATGTTAATATCTGATTAATCACAGCTGACAAATAATTTAAAAACCATGTGGAAAACCAGAAGAATAATGGAAATGCATTCTAGAAAATTTTGTGGCTCTGGACATAACTGTCAATTTGTCATGATGCTGGCAGGAATCATTGATCACTGGGAGTGCATGCTTGGAATATGGAAATGGTTGGAGCATTTGAGGATGTGTCCCTAAATTTCCTGATACATGCATGCAATGCATACCTGTGCAAAGTTGCTGGAGCAAATTTTTCAAAAACAGCAGACACGAACAAGCAATCAAACAAACAATTTATTTTTGTCTTTTTATTTTTGTCCATTCGTAAGATAGAAGCATTGTCAGCGAAGCCACACTTAATACCCATTCCTAATGGCCCTGGGTGGTGCTGATGGAAGAGCAAACTGTCGGAGAGCTCTCCCAGCTCTTGGAGGTGAAAGATTAAAAGATTGTTTTGCAAACAGTTAAGAGGACCTTCAGTTAGGATCTCATCAAACCACACAACAGATTGTGCTGATGTAGCACTTGCTTTCATTGCTGTTGTGGGAGGGAGGTAGGGGTCATAGAGATGTACAGCACGGAAACAGACCCTTCGGTCCAACTCGTCCATGCCGACCAGATATCCCAACCCAATCTAGTCCCATCTGCCAGGAACCTGGCCCATGATGCAGGCCAGTGAATAACTGAAATTACTGAGCATTTAGTCAGACTGGAAGAGAAGGCTGCATGTATTCTGTCATTTAGCTTTCAACGTTCTAAAATGTTACTAACCCAGGAGTGAGTGAACTGAACAAACCTCTCACTCAAGTAGTTCTCTGGAGCTTTCATGTTAATGCCAATACAATTAACATTTTATATAGTGTTGAAACTCTATTAAGGGGGAAAGAAATTGCAGGTTCAAGGCACTGCTCAAACTTTAATGGTTTTCCCAGTGACTTGTTGGAATTATTGAGTGAATTACAAAAGCATGTAACCTTCCATAATAAATGTACATTAATGTGGGTGTGAGAAATAACTAAATGCTTGTTTGTTTTTAATTTACTTGCCAAAGACACATCCTTTTTGGTGTATGACAAAGATCCCACAAGAATGAACTTTAACCTTAGAGCCCAGCCATTCTTTTCCCAAGAGAAGCCTCATGAGGCTGCTTTTCTTTTCCTGCAGAGCCTTCTATAAGAGTGGAGCTACATTTCCTTTTCCAATATCTCCAAATAAAACTTTGTATGTTTTTTTCCATCACAGTATATTAAATGTTAGCATGGTCATCACTTTAACTTCAGCAAAATAATCCTTCTGATCTGCATACACGTGATTTGTAAGGCTCAACAATCTTTGTTACAGTTGCAATGTTTTCCAAGAAAGCTGAATGCACGTGCTCATCAGCTACTGCCCCAGTATATCAAAGATTAATTTTACTAGCACCCATTTAATAATTTTGGAATTAGAACATCAAAAATGGAAAAGTACAGAACAGGAATGGGCCCAGAATGTTATGCTGAACATGACGCCAAAGTAAACTAGTCCCTTCTGCCTGTCCTTAATCTATATCCCTCCATTCTTTGTATATTCATATGCTTGGTTAAAAGCACCTTAAATGCTCCTATTGCATCTGTCTCCACCACCACCCCATCAGTGCATTTCAGACTCCTACCACTCTGTTTTAAATAAAACTTGCCCCTCACATCTTCTTTGAACTTTCCCCCTCTCGTCTTAAATGCATGCCCCCTTGTATTCGACATTTCAACTCTGGGAAAAGGATTCTGATTGTCACCCTATATGCAATGTATAATTTTATAAACTTCCATCAAGTCTCCCTATAGCCTGTATCCCTACAGCGAAAACACCCTGAAATTTTCTAGCCTCTCCTTATAGCTCATACTGTCTAATCCAGGCAGCATCCTGTTAAACCTCTTCTGCACCCTCTCAAGCCTCCTGTAATGTAGTAACTAGAATTGAACACAAATGCGGCCTAACTAAATAAATTGTGATTATATTCAGAACATTTTCACGACTTTCTTCAATGCAGTAGAAAGTGATCAGAATTAGCATCCTCATGTTCACGAGTGTGCCTTTAGCTCAAGAAGCACCTGGATGAATACATGAATAAGAACGGAATAGAGGGATATGGATCCTGTAAGTGAAGACAGTTTTTTAGTATGGAAGAGCAAAATGTGGCAGCGCAGGCTTAGAGGGCCGAAGGGCCTATTCCTGTATTGTATTGTTTTTGTCATTTAGAGATTTTCTATTTCATGCATTTACCTTTTTTCAGAATACAAGTGAGGGGAGGGGGCAATAAACTTAGTATGAACTGAACTATATGAAGCTGAGATGGATTAGTTTTTGCCTTCCAAATGAGACAATGATATTTCTCCTTTCAGGACGTTCCATGCTAATTCTATTTTGGTTTACTTTCTGACAATCACTTCAATTATCTTACTGATTGACTTTGACTTTGACTTTGACTTTGACTTTAAATTTATCCTCGAGTTAATAGGTATTAAAGGGCACTAAGACATGGGGAGATGGTTCACGTTTCCGACCTGCAGTGCTTGGATGTGTTAGAAAGTCAGTAGGGATCTATCCTGGCCCCTGAATCCACTAGCTCCTTGGTTTGTGAAAGCTGTGGGGTTCCTCAAAACTCAGGAAACCTGTTTGAAATCAATTGGAGATCGAAAGTTGGATCCACTGAGTCCTGCTCCCTTGAATTGAGTTTGTTGCCAAACTGGGAGAAAGTGAGGACTGCAGATGCTGGAGATCAGAGCTGAAAAATGTATTGCTGGAAAAGCGCAGCAGGTCAGGCAGCATCCAAGGAACAGGCGAATCACTGTTTCGGGCATAAGCGCCAAACTACCTGATTTCTGTTAAAGCCAAAAATGTGGTGGAGAAACCAGATCTGGCAAAAACCAGATTTTTGACTCCATTCCAGCTGACCTGGTTAAAACCCACCTTTCTTTTTATTTCTAGTCATTTCATCATATAGATGAAAAAATGCCAGTTCAATCCTTTGTAAATGTTGCAAAATTATTTTTGACCTGTGCTGCAATGTGATTACACCAATTGGCCTAATGATCCTAATCTAGGGAACCAGGAAAAAGAAGCCACGGTTTTTGGCCCATGTATTTTAATATGGACGTATCCACACATGTGGATCTATATCTAAAACAGATTAAATGGTCTTGGGGCACCTGGTGATGTCCCTCCATCAGTTCTAAGAGGTAGATGTTCAAGTGCAACTTGCTCCATAGCTCTGAACAGGTTGATCCAAGTAGATAAAACAGAACTGGGATTAATTGTGATGCTTTTTCTATGTTTGTACAATCAGACAGTGGTGATTATCTTGGTTTATGCAAAGAGTTGGCATGAAAAAGCCAAATAGTTTTGGCTTTAATGAAACCTTTAAGTAGCATGATGTGAATCACCAATGGGTGTTGGAAGAAATCAAAAACATTGTGCTGTACCTTTTATGTTAGTGTTCAATCATTTGGCTTGTAATGTTTGACCTCATCTGTAATTATTACTTTTGGCCCATTGTGTTTTGGTGCAAAAAGATAACAATACAGAAGAAGAGGTATTTTTCAGTTATCTGCCTCCCTAAAAGTATAACCTGAGTTTCATCCTTCGCGATACCATGTTATTTCTGGTTTTGTCCTGTTTGTGGATACAAATCCAGAATTAAGCAAGATGAGATATTGAATGATTTTATGGGCCTGCAGAATAGTCGTTCCGTGGAACTGTCTTCCGGGGAGAAAAAACTAATATCATCAATTAGTGCTTGCTTGAAACCAAATCTTTTTCAGCTTTCAACATGTTTGGAGATATTATTTTATGAAAAATCAGTTTCTTTTGTTAGAGGTGACAGGTGGCTGTAAAATTACTGAAGCTTTCAACATAATGTCTGACGTTTCAGGACCTTGGGGGAAAAGCTCCCCTCAAAATTATTATGACTATTATGCTGAGTGTAAAAGTGATATGTTGGTGTCAGCATCTACTATTTTATAATGTTACCCTCATCTTGTGCAACAATTGTATACTTGAGACACTTCCTTTTCCAATGTGGTCTGTATTGCTAGTCTTCATTCCTTGTGCCCAGTTATAAGGTGCCAGCAAGTGAAATAGGTAGTTGTGGGAGCAGAATTGAGTTGAACTACTAATGCCAGTATATTCTGCATGGCTAAAAAGATGATTCAATAAATATGGAAAAAGATTTTGTGTGTGTGTGTCTTCTATGCTGGGTAGTCTTATGAAAATTTCTGGTAATTCCCTGTCTCTGTCACTATGCACCATCAATAGAACCCATATGATTAAAGGATAATGTTTTGGCATTAGTACATTTTTCTACTGTTGCAAAATTATTTTTGACCTGTGCTGCATTGTGATTACACCAATTGGCCTAATGATCCTAAGCTGGGGAACCAGGAAAAAGAAGACACGGTTTTTGGCCCATGTATTTTAATATGAAGAAGGAGATGGTAAAGAAGAATGACAGGGTTGAGCAGGGTGTTTTTAAAAAGACTTTGTTTACATGTCTCCCTTTTCCCTCTCCTGTCAGGGAAACTTCAGGTGGAGGGATAGAAATTATTAGGCAATGGGATGAAGTCAGATCTGGATGATCTGCAAGTTTGCCAGGATAAAGAAGTTTTATCCAAAATGCTGAACAAATAATTCTAAAAGCATTAATACATGTACAAAAATTGGAGGATAAATGAATGTCTGCTGAACAAATGATTGTGTATTGGATACAACAATTTCTCTGTCTCATATTTCATGATGCTTGCTTGCCAGTCTTTATTTATAAATCTTTTGGCTTGCAATAAGTACAGGAGATTATTCTCATGGTTATAGTTTCAATTTATTGTCATTGTTTTTAATATGGTAAATAGGAACTTTGTCCAATAAGCACCTGATGGCAGATGATTGTTTGATCCAAAGCTTGTTATTCAATTTCCCATCTAAATAATGGAAAGGTGAATCCGTTTCGGAAAAATACAAAGTTGTTGTACTATTCGTAACTCAGGTTTTTCTTTCTACTTTATCTGTTATTTTACTGATAAGTCTACCTGTTAGTTTTATCCTTAATACAAAGGCTTGACAATGTTGTATTTATCACCTTGTGGGAAAAGTCCCATTTAAGTTTTAAATATTGCTCCTATGCAACACTGTCACACTACATTGTGTAAACCTCCTACGTGGATGCTGGTTTCAGTTCTCAGGAAATGTAGGCTGATTTTATTTCTCAGTTGACAGTACATGACAAGGCGATTTGGTATAAAGATCAAACTATAACTAAGAATTTCAGAAACCGAAGCAGGAGTAGGTTGTACAGTCAATGTTCCTTCTAATTCTCCTTGTGTGTGGCCTGCTTATCCTTTGGGATCCTTTTAAGATTTCCCACATCTTAAAGGGAACAATAGTTGTGTGTGGCCTGTTTGTTCCCTGCACATTAGTTCTTCATTGCTACATGATCATGCAGTTTAGAGGGATCATTGCATACAACCATCAAATTAGCTTCACTGCACTTGGTTGGATAGTTGATGCCTACAATTCTTAACTGACTTGTTAAGTTTCAGTTATACAGATACCGTTAATTATTTTTGTCTGATTTATTTTTGACCTTTATTAATCTCCTATCAACTTGACTTTCCACCATCTTTTTTCCATAAGGGAGGGAATCTGGAAAAAAAGGGTAAATTGAAATGGATAACATACCTCTGAGCACAGCACTGGGAGCAAGTAACCAACATGTTAGGCATACTATGGAGAAGTATTCCTAGAAATATCTAGAGCAATAGGTCTGTCTACTGTGAGATTTTAGATTTGGCTTTCTCTCAGTAATGATATTAGTGACCAGGAAACGGGGCTGCTACTTTTGACTTGTTTTCATAGTTTAGCCAAGCCTAATTCCAACAAACAGCTCCTGCTACGATAGACTGTCCAGTGCAATATTAATCTTGTTGGATCATAGAGATATGGTGGAAGTCCTTAAGCCCACTGGGTCTCTGTCGAAAAATTCAATCAGTCCCATTCTCCCCTCAATTTAATGAACTAATTTATTTAATCATTTCAAGATAGGAATAAAGAAGGATGTTATTTTCTGACCAAGTAGAAATCATCCTTGTAATACTTTTAAATCCCTGGAGTTATTTAAACACAAGTTTTATGTCATAGTTTTTCTTAAAAAACTTATATGAAAATATGGTAGAGGCAAGATCAATTGAGACATCCAATAGGGAATCAGATGATTATTTGGATAAAAATGATGTATGAGATTCTGGGGAAAAGGCAGGAGAATGACACTAAGTCATAATGCTCATTCAGAGAGCCAGTACACACATACAGCAGTACTGTGAAAGCCTTAATAGAAAGTGCGTCAGTCACCTCCATGCACCGTTTTCTTTGGAGGATGTATCTCTGAGATCTGTTGAATATAATTAATGTTTATGGAGCCTTCCATTTCTAAGGCAGCTTCATAGCAAATTGATTACAGCCAGATGAACTTGCAACCCACAGATAAAATTATATTCTATTTCTTCTGAAAGACTTCTGATCATCTACAATTGACATTGCAAGGTATGACCTGTGTGAAATTACTGTGCAGCAAGACACCAAAAAGAAAATCTTTAATACAGCATATTTCTTTGAGAAACAGTTAATTTAGCTAGAGCAATAATACAGCTACAAAAATCTGAGATATTGTCACTGATTATTAAACATTTAACTAGCTCATGCATTGTCTATGTATTGGGCTTGTTTATTTGGTGAGATTGTGTGTTTAAATAAACTTTAGCTGAACTTTTGCCTTCATTAGACTGTTAAGAAACGTTGACTTCCAGCAAGATAAAACACATCTGTCTTTCCAGCCTCTGTTCACAGATAAACTGTTTGATTATCAATTAAAATGGCTTTTCTATTTGACTCTGCAGCAAGCCAAGGAAAGTTGTAATGTCTTTAGTTCTTTCTATATGTTATAGCATAACACTAAAAGTAGAGCCTCCAAAATAATCCTGAAAACTCCACATCATTGCTTTGTTTGTTTACACATCGGAAAATTTTTCTAAATCAGTCAGACCAATAGCTGGACCATCCTGCCCTTAAGTCTGCTTATAACGTTTCTCATTCTTGCCATTGTTAGATAATACCTTTTCTAACTCTGAAAATGCACTTTATTGTGTGAGTGTGTCCTCCTTAACTATCTTTAAACACCAGCTTAAGCAATTGCAGTTTAAGTCTTGATGTTGTACATATTTATTTTTAAGTGTAAGCACTTATTGTGCTTGTCAGTTATACAAATGTACAACCTGTACAGCTTAGACTGTGCCATGAACTAGACTTTGTTTCATTTGAGATGGTTTTGTATGAAAATGCAGGTTTGTGAATTTTTGAACATCAAAGTGCCAACATTTTTTGGTGACCTAAATAAATAATTTGTCTGTAATCTTTTTAGTGGACGTGGCTTGATGCAGCTTCCTGTTAATTTAACACAATTAATTTGAAGCCTGTTTCTTTCAATCATATCTAATTTTCAAGCACCACTCACCCAGAACCACAGAATCAGTTCAGACTAAGTAAGTGTGTGGGCAACAAATTTTCTCATGCTTCACTGGTGCTGATTTGTAACTAATCATCAACGTAACTATGCCCCCTCCCCCTACTTCCACCCAACCTTGCAAACTAAACCTGAAGAAACACACAAAAAAAATCAACAGATAACATGTCATAGATGTCCTCTGCAAGATAAGATACCATGGAAAGTTTGCTCCCGTCCTGCTCGGACCTACAATTACTCACAGACCCTCTGTTTTCAGCTGATTCTCAGGGTACAACTACCTCAGTGATTGTGGAAAATTAAAAACATATTTCAGGCCTCTATGGAACATTTCATTGGTCTTTGTGAGTTTTCCATTTCTCTGAAAGTTGTACTCAGTTGTATGTTGGGAAGAATGTAAACAATTGTTAAAATAATTGACTAACTTTAAAATGGACAAATGGCCACTTCATATAAATATAGCATGATCCCTTGGTAATTGCTGCTTAATTGTGCTTTTCTATACTTGCGTCCAGGGCACAAATCACATTAGAGGTATAAATGTTTTGCAGGATTTGGGACATATGAGTTACATGCACGAGTGCAGTATATTCAAATGTCTTTGTACGCTCACCTGTAGACCTCTCAGTCTGACTGTGTATCTTTGTTAGTGTTGGATGCAAGGTTTCTGCAATTTAGTGGTTCAGTACTTGATGTTTTCATGTTTAATAGAGGACTGAGGTGCTTTCCTTGTGAAGGAGTTATTTGTGCTGATTTCCATGGGTGATGTGTGGGTGTGTTTCAGTGACCAAATCTGAGCATTACTTGAAATTGGTGGAATGATTCGTGGTTATGCTTGCAATGGAAATTACCAGCTTTATAACCAGCAAATGGTGAATTGCAATTTGAAATTAAACATACTACGTGGTTTATTGTAGATGGAATGACAAACTGGAATGAGATACAAGAGTAAAATCCAAATATTTTATTTCAAAAGCAGATGCATGCTACTTGAGTTATTGATACCACAATTTTTTTTTAAAAACTGCTCTGGTTGTTTTTTCAAATTTCCTGTATACTCTAATGCCAAAGCTTTACGGCCAAACCTTCACTGATTTGAGGGAAGACAAGATACATGTATTTGGGGAAAATCCCTGGCATGGAATGATGATGATTTTCCTGTGACCATATTAGTTTCACTATCAAAACAGTGTCTGACTGAATTGGCTAATTTCAGCACCATCTGAAAATTCTACAATACAAATTTAATCCAGCAAGAAAATAGGGATATATGGTTTTGATTTTTAAATTCAACTTGCTTCACTGTCTCAGCTTTGTCTATGGTAACTAGGGATCATTCCAGTGCTCTGACAGGTATTGGAACAATTGTTTCAATCTGCTGCCTTCTAACTCATGCTAGCTTAAACTTTGGCTGCTTATAGTAATCAGTAGTGGAACCCAAAGCATCACCAATCATTTTACTGTATCCTGTGGAGTTTCAAAATTATAATTTTGACAGAATCCCCCCACCCTCATTGCAGTAGACCAGCCATGATCATATTAAATGAGAGGGCAAGCTCAAAGGGCTGAATTACTTACTCCTCCTAACTCGTGTAATATGATGCCTATGTTGAAGCTAGGACTATGCATGTTCCTAAGAGAAGTTTGTCCTGAGCTCTGAATTTGTTTTGCATTAATGATGAAGGCCTTACATGTTGGAATTTTGCTTCATTACGTTTTGGGAGGATGAGGACAAGCTTTTGTGGTTAAACAAATTCATTGGTAGATCTATAAATTGGATTACAACCGTGCATTGATGAAAAATTGCAAAATGTCAGTGGAAGTAACAGATTGTGTTAGTTGCAAGGTTCTTTCTCATGCTTATTCTTGGGCCATTGAATAAACTACCTAGATGCAGAGAGGCAAAAATATAAGCTTGTCCTGGGAACAAATCGAATTGTGCATGATACATCCTGTCAACGAATGAGAATGGTAAAATGTAATATCCACTGGATCTGGGATGTAACAAATATCTATTCAAAGTCAGGCAGAGGATTAGAAAATCCATATTTCTGCCAGATTGCAGTTTTGAAGAATCTTCGTTCTGAATCAAATTTACATTATCCATATTTTCTTGACTTTTTTATTGAAAACAACTTGTACTGAGGAGTCATCTAGGCTTGAAATGTTAGCTCGCTCTCTCTCCACACGTGCTGCATGACTCACTGATCTCTAGCATTTGTTGTTTCCAGTACAGATTCCAGCATCCTCAAATAATTTGCTTCTTTTCTTGACTTGTACTGTTGAGTTTTTAAGCACCACATTGGGTACCTTGTGATAGATAATCCCCAAAGCTCATCTTCATTCTACACTTGGATGCTGAGCCAAAGTATTTTAGGGTAGGTTTCTGTTAAGTCCTCATTGAGCAATAAACACAGCATGTGCCAGATTTGAACGTGTTATTCAATAAAAATCATCAGTTGGTGTGATACACAGCAAGTTTTTCAAATGCAGTAAATCTGATGGACTGATTTTTAAAATGCTCAGTTATGCAACTTTTTTTTTACTCCATCTAATGGTCAGTATAAGTTGAAGTATTTTTGAGGTCATTACAGTTTTACAACATGTAGCTTGAATACATAATACATGGTAGACTGGTTAGTAAAGTTAGATCACATGGGATTCAGGGAGAGCTTGCCAATTGGATACGAAATTGGCTTGACAATCAATCAGAGGGTGGGGGTGGAGAATTTTTCAGACAGGAGGCCTGTGACTGACCGTGTTCTATAGGAATCGGTACTGGGTCCATTGTTGTCAATTACATACACAACTTGGATGAAAATTTAGGAAGCATGGTTGGCAAGCTTGTGGATGACACTAAAATTGGTGGTACAGTGGACTATGAAGACAGTTATCTAAGATTATTAGGAGATCTTGATCAATTGAGCCAATGGGCTGAGAAGTGGCTGTTGGAGTTTAATCTGGGTAAATGTGAGATGCTGCATTTTGGTAAACCAAACAAGGGCAGGACTTGTTCAGTTAATGGTAGGGACCTGGGTAGTGTTTTAGAACAGAAAGACCTAAGGTCAGGTACAGAGTTTCTTGAAAGTTGCATCACACGTGGATAGGATGGTTTACAAGGCGTAAAGCATGTTTGCTTTCATTGCTCAGACTGAGTGTAGGAGTTAGCACACCATGTGTGTTTACAGGACTACATTTGGAGTACTGTGTACTGTTCTGTTTGCCTTGTGGTAGGAAGGTTGTTACTAAGTTGAAGAGGATTCAGAAAATATTGACAAGGATGTTGCTTGTGCTGGAGGCTGAGTTTATAAGGAGAGGCTGGATAGACTGGACTTTTTTTCACTGGAGCATAGACAGTTGAGAGGTTATAGAGGTTTATGAAATCATGAGGGTAATAGAAAAGCTGAATAGTGTAGGTATTTTTCCTAGAGCAGGGAAGTTCAAAATTAGAGAGCATAATTTTAAAATGAGGAGAAAGATATAGAAGGGACCTGACGGGCAACTTTTTCACACACAGGATGGTTTGTATGTGGAATGAGCTGCCAGAGGAAATGATAGATGCAGGTACAGTTGCAACATTTTAAATGATGTTTGGATGAGTACATGAAAAGGAAAGGTTTAGAGGGATAATAGCCAAATGCAGGCAAGTGGGACTAGTTTAGTTTGATGAAACTTGGTCAGCATGAATGAGTTGGGCCAAAGGGTTTATTTCCATGCTTTGATTTTCTAACTCGATGACTCTGTTTTACTCCATCATACTTTAGATCATTTGAAGCATGGCACTCCTGTGTTGTGACTTAATAGCTTTTTTTTAACTCTGTCATTGGAGATTGTTTTCTAGTTTAGATGTTCTAAGCAGTCTTTATTACAATTTATGCTTAAAAAGCAATTAAGTAGCAAATGTTTGCTGATTTGGTTACTATCTTAATTTCCTCACAACAAGATCAGTCGTCTTTCTAAAACCAATAAGTTATTTTTAATGACTAATGTAGTGTGCTAGAATGTTGCATTAAATGCCATGATGCCTCAAATGCATCAAGGTCTGATTCTGGAATTAATACAAGAACAAGGTAGCTCAGAGGTCAGCACTGCTGCCAGACAGTGCCAGGAACCTGGGTTTGATTCCAGCCTCTGGCGACTGTGCAAACTCCACATAGACATTCTCCCTCTGCATATATGGGTTTCTGCCAGATGCTCTGGTTTCCCCCCTCAGTCTAAACGTGTGTGCAGGTTAGGTGGATTGCTCATGCTAAACTGTCTACTGTGTCCAGGGATGTGCAGGCCGGCTGGATTAGCCATGGGAACTGAAGGTTATGGGGATAGGGTGAGGGGCTGGGTCTGGGTAGAATGCTCTTTGGTGCAGACACAACAGGATGAATGGACTCTTTTCACACTGAGGATTCTATGATTCTAATAATTCTAATTAGTGACAGAACAGGAACTACAACAGCAAGTCCACCTGGCTGTCTGCTTTGAGCAGGTGATCGTAACTGGGTAAAAAGAGCGCACTTTCATTATCATACAAATTTTCCTATGATATGTACATGAATGAGTTAATATTTTTATTTTAGGAATGCAAGCATAGTGTTGGTGACTTCACATCATGAGGGAGATCCACCTTTTAAAAGTGACAATTCAGAAAAGGGCATTACATTGTGTATTTGTCACATTCCAAATGTTTTTGTCTTTGTTTAGTGAGAGCTTTAGAAATATATGTCAGGAAAACATCATTTAATTGTTTACTTTCCCCTCATGAATGCTTAGATCTGTCTGCTGATGGTTTATTATGAATGAGTCCTTCGCTTCAGACCTGAGTGGGGAGGCATAAGTTAGTCATGTGCAGTCACATTGAGAGAATTTATTTGTACAGAACAGGCAACTGAGGCGAATATTGAGGCTGCAACCCAAGCAGATGAAAAATGATTCATTAAACCCCATGAATGATTGATTGAAAAATGCTTCCTGTGCTTTATTGGAAACCTAGCTACAGATTTCATTTTGTATTCACATATGGACAGCATTCTTCAGTGTATGCTACTGGTTTAAATCTGCAGCTATAATTACGATTCTGCAGCATTGTTATTATTTGTCAGGATTTTTGAAAAATTTCTTCATTTACATATCAATATGTAAATATCCTAGAAATGCTCAAAAATAACCATAATTCACTTGTTTGAAGTTTGTCACCTTTTTAAAATGTTATTTTGGTTATAAGTTATGGCAGAACAGTCTTGACAAAATGCAGTCAGTGGTATATCACATGACTGCAATTCAACCCATTCCCCAACTTGTGGTTTCACACCTGTCGTCTTATCACTTGACATTGTATTTCTCTACTGAGTGAATTCAGTTCATTTTCTGAAAATCCCCCTGTTTTTGTTTCTAGAGATGTAGAATTGTCACACTGTAGAACTGAGCAGTTTTAAAATACATTTTTTTTTAGTGAAACACACCATGGTCAGAGTATTGAGTACAGGAGTTGGGGGGTCATGTTGCAGCTGTACAGGACATTGCTTAGGCCACTTTCGGAACAGTGTGCACAATTCTGGTCTCCTTCCTATTAGAAGGATGTTGTGAAACTTGAAAGGGTTCAGAAATGATTTACAAGGATATTGCCAGGGTTAGAGGATTTGAGCTAAGGGGAGAGGTTGTATAGGCTAGGGCTGTTTTGTCTGGAGTTTGAGGCTAAAGGGTGATGTCATAAAGGTTTATAAAATCATGAGCATGGATAGGGTAAATAGGCAAAGTCTTTTCCCTGTGGCGGGGGAGTCCAGAATTAGAGGGCATAGGTTTAGGGTGAGAGGGGAAAGATATGAAAGAGACCTATGGGGCAACTTTTTCCACAGAGGGTGGTATGGGTATGGAATGACCTGCCAGAGGATGTGGTGAAGGCTGGTACAATTGCAAAATCTGGGTGGGTATGTGAATAGGAAAGATTTAGAGGGATATGGGCCAAGTGCTGGCAAATGGGACTAGATGAGTTTAGGATATCTAGTTGGCAGGGACGAGTTTGACTGAAGGGTCTGTTTCTCTGATTCATCTCTATGTACATCTCTGTGATTCTATGACTCAGGACTATGTAGATTAAGAATGTAGCATCCCTTTGGTACATTTCTTTCTCTTTCTCATGAAAACCTTTATCAATGTATCTTTGACCTCTTTTCAAAATAATGGTATGTCTGATGTGTTATTTTGTCAAATTTCCTGTGTCAAGCTGGTCTGTTGCATTTACTTGTAGATGGGCCATTTTCATGTGGCTGATTTGGTTCATAATGTTTATCAGACTTTCATATCAATGAATGAGACAAGATATTCATGTTCCTTCTTTTTTCTGCCTTTATTTCTTTCCTTCCACTTGAGCCAACTTCTTCTGTTATTTTTCAGACTGTTCCAAGTCCATGAACTTCCTCACTTCCAACCTTTGTGTGC
This sequence comes from Chiloscyllium plagiosum, assembly GCF_037043375.1. Taxonomy (NCBI): domain Eukaryota; kingdom Metazoa; phylum Chordata; class Chondrichthyes; order Orectolobiformes; family Hemiscylliidae; genus Chiloscyllium; species Chiloscyllium plagiosum. The sequence continues at coordinate 28,046,325 of NW_028270163.1, forward strand.
TCCATCTCATTTTATAATATATGTATATCCGCATCATGATGTATTGAATCAATTACTTCCAACATCTTTCCAGACCAGCTTCTGTTTCGGGGTGAGCTGACAAATGGATACAGAGCTGGCTTAATCATAGGAGACAGAGTAGCAGTCGAAGGGTGCTTTTTGGAATGGAGGGCTGTGATCACAGGGATCAGTGCTGGGACCTCTGCTGTTCATGGTGTACATAAATGGTTTGTAGAAAACATAGCTAGTCTAATTAGAAAGTTTGTGGATGATACAAAGATTAGTGGAGTTGCAGATAATGAGTATTGTCTGAGGATATGTCAGAATATAGATCAGTTGGAGGCATAGGTAGAAAAAAGGTGGTTGGAGTTTAATCCAAGCAAATGTGAGATCATGCATTTTGGAAGGTCAAGTACAGGTGGAAATTATACAGTGAATGTCAGAGTATTGATAAGTAGAGGGATCTGCGTGTCCAGGTCCATAGATCATTAAAGGTGGCAGTGCAGGTAGATAAGGTTGTTTTTTAAAAAAAAGGCCTAAGGTATGCTTGAATAAGAATAGACCTGTTATGCTGCAGCTTTATAGAACTTTTGTTAAGCCACACTTGGAATATTGCATACAGTTCTGGTCGCCACACTACCAGAAGGATGTGGATACTTTGAAAAGAGTACCGAAAAGATTTACCAGGATGTTGCCTGGTACAGGGGATTTTAGCTATGAAGAAAGATTGGATTGACCGCATTTGTTTTCACTGAAATTCCGGAGATTGACAGGTGAGCTGATAGATGTTTTTGTGATTGTGAATGGCATGGACAGAGTGCAAAGTATGAGACTTTGTCCGAGGATGGAGGGGGTCAATTACCAGGGGACAGAAGTTCAAGGTGTGAGGAGGAGGGGGAGAGTTTAAAAGAGATGTGCGAGGCATGTTTTTTCACACAAAGGATGCTCAGTGCCTGGAACGTGCTGCCAGAGGTGGTGGTGGTGGTGGAAGCAGACATGATAGCATTCAAGATGGACCTGAATAAATACTTGAACAGAAAGGTATAGAGGGATATAGATTCTGTAAATGAAGACAGTTTGTGTGGAATGGCAAAATACATGTTGGCACAGGCTTGGAGGGGCCGAAAGTCCTGTTCCTATGCTGTATTGTTCTTTGTATCAAAAACCAATCCCCACCAGTCAACCACATACCTTACACCACTCTAAATCCACCACATTATATACAGTATGTGAATAATAATCAATCTCATGTAAAAGTCAACCCCCAGTTTTTGGCCAAAAAACCTGGAATTTTCCATGTATTTAAACACTGACCCTAGTTCTTCACAGGAAACAGATCAATGTTAATGAGTCAGTGTGCCGGCTGCCATGGCCCGCTCCAGTTTTCCAGTCTGCCTGTTGTTCTGCTTTGCTCTCGGTCTTCCAGTCTGCTGGCTGTTGTATTCTGTTCCAGGTTTTCAGAATTACCATAATTGTTATTTTTTGACTTTATTTGTTTAAAGATCAATTGGGCTTCTGCGAACGATATAGTATGAATTTTATCTGGCATGAATTTCAGCCCCTCAAAAGTAGTATCCATGTAATAATAGACCCCATAAATTTAACCTTACGGTAGTCAAAACAAAAATTTGACTATTACTCGAGAATATACAGTATTAAAAAAAACCTTGAATTTCTTCTGTATTCCACGATCCACAGATGTCTTGGAATGCTTTACAGGTAATTATGTACTTTTTGAACAGTTGTCACATTTGGAATGTCGGACACATGGCAATCAATGTGCACACAGTAAGCTCTGAGAAGCAAAGTAGTAAAGATCAAATAATGTATTTTTTGAGGTATTGATGGAAGAATAAATATTGACCAGAGAATTGAGAATAACTCTCATTGGTTGCAATAGTCCTAAGGGATCATTTGCAACAGAACATAAAAATTAGGAGCAGAAGTAGACTAGTTTGTCATGAAAATCTGCGCAGCTGTAGAGTTATACAGTCTAATCAGACAATGCTGATCATCATCCCAAACTAAACTAGTCCCATTTGCCTGCATTTGGCCTCTAAACCAATCATGTATGTGTCCAAATGTCTGTACTTGCACCTACCATGCAGTTCATTCCACATACAAACCACTATATGTTGAAAAAGTTGGCTCTTGCTTCCCTTTTAAATTTCTCTGCTCACCTTAAACTTATGCCCCCTTCTCTGGAACTTCCCAATCCCAGAAAAAAAAAGACCTTCGCTATTCATCTTATCTAAGCCCCTCATGATTTTATAAACCTCTGTAAGGTTATCCATTCAAGGAGGCTCGGGCTGACCATAAAACTCCACTCGACCCAATAATCCCTTGTTTATCAAGAATCTATCAACATTTCGTATTCCAACTAATAAACGTTTGCTACCACCGTTTTTCAGGAAGATCTTCCAAAGGCACTCAACCCTCAAAATGTCTTTCCATCTGTGTTCAATGGGCAGCCCTTTTATCGAACTAAATGATAGATAGAACCTTGTTCTGACATCTCCGAAAGATGAAACATCCAGTATGGCTAAACTCACTCTGTATTGCACTGGCGTATCAGCCATGATTTTTGGATTCCAGTTCTGCAAGTTGAACTCCCAGTCTTGTGACTCAGAGGCACATGCTACCAACTGAGGCAAAATTGACATTATATATTCTGTATACCATGACTGACAAAACAGGAGCGCCACAATAATTTAAAATATTACATGCCAGGTTTTTATAGCATCTTTCACATGATTTTCATGCAATAAGTTACCACTCTTACTACCAAACCATAAATTCAGCCATGGTTACCAAAAAACTTTGCAATCAATTTGGAATAGTGTGTGCAATTCTGGTATCTCTCCTATCGGAAGGATGTTATGAAACATGAAAGTTTTCAGAAAAGATTTACACGGATGTTGCCAGGGTTAGAAGATTTGGGAAGGAGAGACTGAATAGGCTGGGGCTGTTTTCTCTGGAGTGTCGGAGGCTGATGGGTGACCTTATAGAGGTTTATAAAATCACGAGGCATGGGTAGGAAAAATAGACAAGGTCTTTTCGCTGGAGTAGGAGAGTCTATAACCCAAGGTATAGGTTTAGAATGAGGGGGGAAAATTTAAGAGACCTAAGGGGCAACTTTTTCATGCAGAGGGTGGTGAGTAAATGGAATGAGCTGCCAGGCGAAGTGGTGGAGGCCAGTATAGTTAGCATTTAAAAGATATCTGGATGGGTATATAAATAGGAAGGGCTCAGGGATATATGCCAAGTGCTGGCAAATGGGACTAGATAAGGTTAGGATATCTAGTAGGCAGGAAGGGTTTGGTTCCGTGCTGTACTTCTCTTTTTCTCTAAACTAGAAACTAGTGCTCAAGGGCAGATTGTGTAACTTCTGTTTAACAAGCACATGATGGACAACAACAGCACAATTAGTGTTGTAGCAATAGAGTTTTAGTGTTACCTACATTATTGATGAGGGAGTAAACAAAATTCAGTACAGGTTTCCCCTACTCTCTGAAAGTAGAGTATTTCTATGAAACCTTTTGCAAGTCGAAATGGCGTAAAATGAAGAAGCACTAATTTATATGGGAGAAATCTCACCTTCCTTCGTAGCGAAAATCCTCTTCGGATTTCTTTCTAATGTAGGTTTTTTGTAATAGTGACCTTTTGAAAAGCGAGGGATACCTGATTAGACTACTGTTAAGTTAGTAGTTCAGGATGTCAGCTTTCTCCAGTGTGGATCAGCAATGCAACGACCGCTGTCCTGTAAACTGCATTGTTGACACAAAATACACATCTCTTCTCAGTCAATTGCCAAAAATGGTTGATAGCTTTTTCGTAGTTCAGTCAAATGCTAGGAAATGTATTCCTGCCAAAAATCACTCAACGTTTTCATTTCTGAATGTTGGCGGAATAGAAAATATGGGTAAATAAGTGCCCAATTTCCTCACTATATTGAGGAATCATGTACATTATCCCCTATGCTGTTCACTGAAAGTGTATACTACTAACTGGATTCAGCTGGGCACTGTCACATTTATACTGGCTGTCACTGAATGGAATTCTCAGTTTCAAGAATCAGCTCTGTGTAAGGATGCTTATATGTCCAGTGCTCCACTTACTGCTTTTAAACCTAAATATCTCTGAAGTGGGACTGTCCTACTTCTCTTAGTAAATGAATAGCAAGAAGCACTGTGCCAATCAGGTTTGACTTCCTGCTGGAGTTGTACTTTGTAATGTCAAAGCTCAAGCATGATGTATGATTTGCTGGTCCACTGGTTTGCCAACTGCTTCACTTCAGAGGGATCAAAATTAAACTCTAATTTTAGTGTTTCTCCGAAGCAGAAGGTTTTATTTTTCAGTGCTGGTTACAACACAACTGACATTTTATTTCTGTAATAACACCAGGCTTGTGATTCTTTAAATGAATGTTAGTGATGTAATAAATATTGTCCCATAAATGTGGATAGTATATTGCAGAAACTTGTTGAAATTGTAAGTAACATGAGAACCAGATGTTGCAGTGGGTAGCCTATTGGCATGGATGAAGGATTTTTGGTTGCCTTCCAGAAGGATAGAGGGTAAAATGGGCACTTTGTGTTGGTAAGCTGTAACTAGCAGAGTACTGCAGGGGTCAGTGCTGGATCCTCACTTATTTACAATCTACAGCAATGACTTGCATTCGGTCCATTCCAATATGGTAACTAAATTTGCCTAACCACAGTGGATTAACTGAGGTGAGTAGAATAGTAAGTTGTGGAAAAGAGGCAGAGAGTCCATAATGGAGATAGATTGTGATGTGGATGGGGGGGGGGGGGGGGGGGGGAGTTGGAATTGCTGGATGGCATATAATGTGGAAAAATAAAGTTCACCATTCTAACAGGAAGAATAGTATAACATTGTATGATTTAAGTGAAGAATGATGGCAGAACTGAGATGCACCAAAGGGATCTGGGCATTTTATGCACGAACCAGATGGAGATTAAGCAAGTGATTAGAGAAAGCAAATAGAGAATTGGAACTTATATCATGGGAAAGGGATTATCAAAACAGAAGTTTTTTTTTAATTTTTACTGCAACATTACTGGACCTTTTGTAAGACCATATCTGGAGTATTGTGTACAGATTTTGAACTTTTTTTTTTGAAAGAAAGATGTATTTGCTGTTTTTTTTTTAAAAAAACAATGTTCAGAGAAGATTCGCTTAACTCTTTACTGAGATGGAGAGTTTATCTTAAGTTTGAACAGTTTGGGCCTATAACCATTGGAGTTGAGACGAATGGGAGGTAATCTTATTGAGATATAAAATACTGAGGGAGCTTGATGGGGTGGATGCAAGAAAATGCTTCCTTTTGTAGAGGTGCGAACTAGTGAAACCTGAATAAGAGGTGTGTTTTAAGATTTGAGTTGAGATTTTTTTCTCTCATTCGTGAGTGGAGGGTGGATCATAAGGTTTATTCAAGGCCAAGTTAGGCTTTTGTTAAAGGAGTCGAGGGTTATTGTGAACATAGGGGACAGTGGAGTCGAGACCACAGCTAGGTCAGCCATGATCTTTCTGAATGAAATATCAAGTTCCTTCAGAATATTATTTTGGGTAGCTACTGGGAAGATGCTACAGGCAGAAGGGCAGAAAGGCCTTCTCCTGTTCATAATTCCACCTAAAGCAGCACTGCAGGATTTGAATATTCCCCCAGCTATTTTAACAATTCAGTGGTCAGCTGGAGAATGATGCAGCAAGAAAACCCTTTTGTCCCTGCCATTACCCCCTTGTTTGCAGCGGGGGACATTGTGTTCTGTCCTAGAACAAGCCACAACTCCAGTTTAACATGGAATTTTAATGAGGGAAGAATAGCCTCATTGCCTTGCACATGATTTTTAATCTTGTTTTCAATTAGCTAGCTTGCAACTCATTCTAAAGAGCCCTTACTTGGGCTTTACGTAAAGATCCCATGTACCCCTGCTTGACCTCAATCCTGTATTCCATGTCTCTGCTTGTTTGGTCTAAAGTAATACCCAAATTGTACACTTCTGATACCAACCAGGTTGTCACCAGCAAACTAATTGAGGAATTAAAAACAATAAGCATTCACAATTGACCTTAGTAAATCTTCTATCAAGCAAGTAAGGAGAGCATGATCTGGAGAAAAGGGGCAAGTTAAAGGGGTAACCTTCTACCACAACATGTTATTATTTTACCATCTCCCAGCTGTCAACGTTGCTATTGTCAGCTTCTAGCAGGAAACCACAGATGGATTTGACGACATATTATGAATTCTGAAATGGAATTGAGGTTCAAACTCCATTGATTTGCTAAACAAAGTGTTATGTTGATGTGGCCAGGACCCCTAAGCATTAGCAGCAGTTTTGTTGTTTCTTTCACTCATTTCATTTCAATGAATTTAATCAGTCCTGCTTTCTGTAGTAAGTTAGACCTTCTTTCACTGCTAACAGCTTACTTTCTTAAACCCTGCCTTTTGAAACTTCAAGCAGCAGCTGGTTGACTTGCCCTTTAGGATTTGTACACGTGGCATATAGTGCTGTATCTCTGATATTCAGTCTTAAAGTTTGCTTTGGCTTGTGTGAGATCTCCCACATCATTTGAAGGTTACCATCATCCTCTGAGCTCCCATATGTCTGTCACCGATTTTACTTTTCTTCATTTCCCAGGCGCTGTGACTTCTGTTTTTGATCTAGTTTAGGTAAACATTGTTAGCTGGGATATTTTCAATGGTATCTGCAGCCTCACTCCATACATCATTGTAAGTTCCAACAAACAAAAGTGTTATAGAGAACTTTTGCATCTCTGTCTCATTGCAAAGCACAAAAGCGCCTTAATTACTGCCCTTTTACTGTTCTCAGTTGGTAAAGGATATGGCATGTAATGATGAACTGATAGGAAAATCTGATGGTTTCCGTTAAAAGTGTGAGACTCTGCATCGACAGCTCACTTATCATAGCTGTAACCCAGCCAGCCGTGAGTTGATGGCTGTAATGATCTTCTATTAAGCCTAGGCAATATGGATTCTGAACCTCCTCATCAGCATGAGAGGAGGGATTGCAACAGAGTGAGCAGCATAAATCATTTCACAGGGAGGCAGTGCCTTGTGAGGCTTCAATGCGAGATGATAAACTGTCCCATGACTGATTCTCTGCAGGTTTCTTTTAAGCTTAGAGGAGGAGCCTCTTTTTAAGGGTATAATGATTTCATTAGCTCTTTTTAGCATTTTTGTGAACCTAATTACTGCTGTTTTGAAAAGGAGCAAAAAGAATCATCATTGAACTATAGTCAGTGAAAATATATAAATTCTGAGCCACTGATCAGTCGCTCCCTCTGTCTGAACCAGCACTTTGCCTCTGGTGAAATGATATTAATGTTGTTCAGCTGCTTTGTTCATCAACAGAAGAGGGCAAATGACCACTTCCTGTTGCAGTGTTGCTTTTTTTGGTCTGAGTAAGATTGCTGTGGTAAATGAACAGGTCCATATCAACAGCTTCCATAGTTAGACAAGTTTATTAACTGAATGAAAAAGGTGGATTTTCCTTGATCAATGCCATTGAAATTAACACATTGTTACAGCATTTGCAGCTCAGAAACCAAGTGCAGTGAGAATGTTTATAACTAGATCGCTGTGGTGAAATTGAATCATTGATTTGTTTAAAAATAAAAGCATTCAAAATATTCTGTCACATCAATTATATATCAGCTGTAAATTATGTTCCTTTTGTTGGTAAGATCTTTGTTTCACATTACCTTCAATGTGGGCAAAGATTGTGTCTTGCATTTTACAGATAATAAATGTCTCCCACATCTGAAGCTATATGTAAACATTTGTTATCAAGTCCTGAAATAGTTTCCTTCCTTTTGTTAATTAACTGTTGTACACTAATTGGTGCTTTGAGCCATCTATAAATATTGTGGATTGTCCTTTTATACCCAAGGGTAGTCTGATGTTATCTTTAAACGTAATTGCAGCTTCCAATGCACTGATAACCCAAGTACTTTTCCCTACAGTTATAAACCCCATATGCCCTCGGAAATTGCTCAGTAATAAGAAAATAATATGACTTGTAAATTTCATTGTGTTACTTACTAAAGCCAGTGTTTTGCATATTGAATGGAAAACGTGTTTGAAATTGGGCCTTCATTCCAAAATATGAAAATTCGGCTTTGTTGCTAATGGTTGCAGACTCATTTGAAGAAACAAAAACAATTTTAACTCTGGAAGAGGCCATTTGGTCCATCATTGTCAATGCTGGTAAAAGCAAGATAATCCGCCTAATCCTACATTGGTAGGGCAGTTGACTTGGTATACACGGACTTCAGTAAAGCCTTTGATCAGGTTCCACATGGTAGGCTGTTGGAGAAAATGCAGAGGTTATGGGATTGTGGGTGATTTAGCAATTTGGATTAGACACTGGCTTTCTGAAAGAAGGCAGTGAGTGGTGGTTGATAGAAAGTATTCAGCCTGGAGTCCGATTACTAGTGGTGTGCCACAAGGGTCTGTTTTGGGACCATTGCTGTTTGTCATTTTTATAAATGATTTCGACACAGGCATAGGTGGATGGATTAGTAAATTTGCAGATGACACTAAAGTCAGGGGAGTAGTGGACAGTGTGGAAGAATGTTACAGGTTGCAGGGGGACTTGGATAAACTACAGAATTGGGCTGAAAGGTGGTAAATGGAGTTCAATGCAGCTAAATGTGAGGTGATGCACTTTAGGAAGAATGACAGGAAGGCAGAGCATTGGGTTAATGGAAAGATTCTCGGTAGTGTGGATGTGCAGAAGGATCTTGGAGTCCATGTACATAGATCCCTGAAAGTTGCCATCCAGGATGATAGTGCTGTTAAGGCGGCATACGGTGTGTTAGGTTTCATTGGTAGAGGGATTGAGTTTTGGAGCCGCAATATCATGCTGCAACTATACATAATGCTGGTGCAGCTGTACTTGGAATATTGTGTACAGTTCTGGTCACCATATTTTGCGAAGCATGTGGAAACATTGGAAAAGGTGCAGAGGAGATTTATGAGGATGTTGCCTGGTCTGGAGGGAAGGTCTTATGAGAAACAGCTGAGAGACTTGGGTCTGTTATCATTGGAAAGAAGAAGGCTAAAAGAGGATTTGATAGAACATACAAGATGATCAGAGGATTAGATAGGGTAGACAGTGAAAGTCTTTTACCTAAGATGTCAGTTTGTATGAGGGGGCATAACTACAAATTGAGGGCTGATAGATTTAAGACAGATGCCAGAGGCAGGTTCTTTACTCAATGATAAGGGCGTGGAATGCCCTACCTTCCCATGTAGTTAACTCAGCCACATTAGGGAGATTTGAGCAATTCTTGGATGAGCACATGGATGATGATGGGATAGTGTCGGGACGAGCTGAGAATAGTTCACAGGTTGGCACAACATTGAGGGCTGAAGGGCCTGTTCTGCGCTGTATTATTCTATGTTCTATGAAGCTTTTGGTCTGTAGACATAAAGAACTTCAATTGGAAATTCAAGTGTTTTTTTTTTTGCAATGTGATGAGCTTTTCTATCTTGATAGCATTGAGTTTTGAATTCCCACCACATTCTGGGTGAAAATACTTTTTCCTCCAAATTCTTCTAACCCCTCTGCCATTGCTTTAAATCTCTGTCCTCTTGCACTTAGACCATTTTGCTAAGAGGTATAGATCATTTCTATCCACTCTGTGGAGTTATCTCCTAATCCTAAATACTCTACTTTCCTTTTCAACTGATGTGGGGCATGAAGTAAGCTGGCTGAATTGGTACTTTTCATCACTAATTTAGAATTTCACCACTGACTTCAGATTTCTCATTGAATGGAAATGATGAGGAGGATCTAGAAGGTCAGCTTTTCATCACTGCAGTGATCACAGTCTGAATTTCTGCCCTGTGGCAAAAAGTTACTTTTGTTTTCTCTCTCCAAACAGAAAATTTACCAACAATTTGACAATCATTCTAATCTTGCCTTTTTTAGAATCACCTTCTGCTTGTGGTCTTTTTATACTGGCTGTGTGCACACAGAGGGTAGGAGAGATGTTTTAACTCTTTGCAGTGATGGAATTACCGTAGATCTCTTTTGATGGTTTGAGAGAGAGAGATGACTGTGTCTGTGCAGTTATGTGAATAGTTAAATAAAAGATTTATATTGAGTGAGTATAAAATATCTGAAGAAGCCACACATTTTATCGCTACTGTTGATAAATTCATAATCCTGTTTGCTGTAAAAAAAAAACAACATTGTAGGGTGTAGCCATTTTAAATAAAAATCTAGAGTCCTGCATAATGTCCAAATACTTCCAAATTTGATTGTATAGGAAGCTGTTAATAGATTTCCAAAGTTGAAACAAATAGTAAATGAATTTCAATATTACTGAGAGGTAAGATTTTGTGGTAGAAAGACTCTGCATACTACTTGGGGGGGAGGAAGAGTCCAAATAGGGTCTGAAGTATTGAGTGATATAGATACACCAAGCACTGTAGGTTAAACAGGCCATAAGGAAGCAAAATTATTCATATCTTGAAGGAAGCTACTGAAATGCTGATGTTGTTAATTTTGTGCAGACATGGTTAGACCACATTTTGAAGTAATGTATGCAATTCTGACCTACTCTCAAAAAAAATTTATTGAGGCATTGGAGATGGCGCAACAACTTTGAATACTGATGATACAGAGTGGGAACACTAGGCCAGCCAGGAGATTGGGCAGACTGGGTCTCATCTTAACCTGGTGTGGGAAGGGGTATGTGTGACAAGAAAAGGGATTTGTACTTGTGGTGCTAAAAAGAAAACAACGTGGTCACTAATAAATCCAAAAGGAATGGAAACAAAACAACTTTTCTCTAAAAAGTGATTAAAATGTGATGCTTGCTAGTAAATTGAATTGTCGTAATGAATACCACCGATTGCATTTCTGGGAAAGTTCACTAAGTACATAAAGGAGAAAGGAAAGTGAACAATGGGAGTGTGGGAGAAAGCTGGGCACATAACATCTGACAAGTGGTTCAAATGGCCTTGTATGTACTGTACATGCCATGTTATTTGTGTATGAATTACATTATTTAGCTTTCCAAGTTGTATAGTTTCTTCATACAATGTAAATGTCAAGAAAATGTGATTGTAAATAAAATAATTTGAAATTTTCTTTTAGCTAGATTTTTAAACAGAGTTCCTATAAATGGGGATGGTGTTTTAATATTCTGCACCAGTTGAGCGCTCTTAAGGTTGCTGGCCATCTGTCTTAATGAGAGTTTGTAGAGATTAAATAGTGATGTAATGGGCTCCAATAGAGCAAGCATTTTATTTCCTGAGAGGCACAACTGGCAGTGATTTTTAGTTTGGCCAATTAATATCTTGAATTCATTGTCAACTTTTATTTTATAGTAGAATTACATGTAAAGGCCAAACAGAAAGCAGATTGTAACTGCAATAACTCATACCATATGGGGACTTAGTGCAGACCACTATCTGGCAGGAAGTTTGCATTTCTGTACCAATTGCTAATTTTGAGACAGTTGAGTTAAAATAGACTATCAACTGCATGATCCATTTTGTTGGAAAGTAAGTAGATTACTTGGGCTACTAATCAAACGTTGCATAATGGTGTTCTGGTTAATATAAGAACTGTACTTGTAGGCGGTAATATTTGTTATACTGAAACCATAAGACCATATAAAATAGGAACAAGAATAGGCCATTTGGCCCCTTGAGCCTGCTCTGCCATTTAATTGAATCAGGGCTAACCTGACATTCCTCCCATTCATTTTTTTCCTGCATTTTCCCCATTACCCTTGACTCCCCGACTGATCAGAATGTATCTATCTCGGCGTTAAATATATATACGCAAGGACTCTGTCCTCGTAGCTGTCTATTGCAAGAAGTCCCAAAGACACTCAACCCACTAAGAGAAGAAATTCCTCCCCATCGCGGTCTTAAATTGACACCCCTTTATTCTGAGACTATGACCTTTGGTCCGAGACACACTTATGAGCAGAAACATATGCTCAGCATTTATCCTGTCAAACCACGTAAGAATCCTGTAAGTTTCAATTAGACCACCTCTTTTATTTCTGAACTCAAGTGAGAGGAATCCAAACTATTTAGCCTTTACTCCTAAAACAATCCTTTTATTCTGGGGTTCATCCTAGTGAACCTTTTTTTTTTCTGAACATCCTCCAATGAAATGAAATCTTTCCCTTAAATAAGGGGACAAAAACTGCTCATGTTATCCAGATGTGGTAGTTCCAGCACCTTGAATTTTTGATGTAAGACTTCTCTACCCTTTATAGTCCAACCTCTTTAAAATAAGAACTGACATTCCATTAGCCCCTCTGATTATCTGCTGCTGAGAATGTTTCCTCATAATTCCCCCTCAGTTGGTGAAAGATGGGAATAAATAATTTATCATCGCCTGCATGTACTGTTCCTTTGTCACTCAGTTTTGTTTCACCCTATCTGATGTTGCACTGCCACATTGTTTCAAAAATTGGACAAATAAAAGGCAAGGTCATTCAAGGAAGGGTAGGGATTAATGTGTTGTTGCCAGCTAATCAGGCATTCTGCAGCACATCCAAGCATCGATTCTGTACGTAGGACCTTTATGACAGTCAACATTTGTATATAGAGTTTTGGGAGGAATGATGTGTATACCAACAGAGTGAATAAACCTAATGTACTGATGTCCCCTTTCTGACCTGGAGATGCTCGGTTTGCCCAGTCCAACAGTCTGAAATCTGTTAAACCAGCACAGGCTGAGAAAAGACCCTATGTCACCTCCCAGTTCTTATAAAACTTGGCTTCTTTAAAACCTTTTAACCATCTGGACCACTGGAGTGCTAAAAGATACTGAAGATAATCCATGTACTTCTCTATCATTGCATTCTGGGAGCATCTGTTCCCATCGATGATACTACTCCACTGTTCTCTTGAGGCCACTTCTGGATTAGTGTGATTGTGACACGGTTTCACTGATTAAACTTCAACTAGCCAAAAAAAACCCAAACAAAGAATATTTAGAAAAATATCCCCAATAGACAGCATGCATGAGTAGGAAAAGGCTAACCTCTTGAGAACCATAGGCAAAAGAAAAGCACCTGACTTGTGACCTGACCTTCATAACCTACCTACGCCATCACAACTTGTGGGGTGGTATAACAAATCTCCAGCTGGATTGCCTCCTATTTACAGGAAGGATTACACTGCAGTATATAAATGGAGAATACTGAGCTGTAGCAGATGACGTGGTGAAATAGCCACTGAAACCCAACACATTTAGTCTAAGAGTAAACAGTGGAATTTGTTTGGCATACATTACAGAATAGAAGAACTCATTGATTCCATTTGCATTTTGTACATGTGATAGTACTTAAATGAATTGTTTATCCATCTGGCTTTATTTAATAAACAAAGACCTTATTTTGTGTGCTTTGATTTTTTAAGATTGAAAAATAAGCCAGTAATATAAAAAGAAGAACTTGATCTACATTCAATGCTGCAAAATGAGTCACATGTTTGTACATGTGATGTGGTTCTGATGTGTTTTTAACAAAACTGCGCTGGATTGAATTCTGGAATGTCTCTGCACCAAATACAGTGCTTTCACCTCGCATACGTAAAATGGTTCAAAAAGGTGGCTCTCCTTAACTGCTGGAGGGCAATTAGGTTAGGGTGAGGAAAACTCAAGTTTTTTTAAATGTGAAATTGAGAGTTTTATTTAGAACTTTCTTCTATCTTTCACATAATCAACAACAATAATACATTAATCATAGCTTGAATGATTGTGAGGATGAGAATTTCTGCTGTAACTAGTGTTTAAATGTAAATTTGGCATGACTATAGATTGTAGTGTATAAGATCCAATAATTGGGCTGAAAGTTATGCTTTTGCATTCGTTCAGCACAGAAATTGCCTCCTTATAACCATGAAATGCTGTGCACAGATTAGTAAGCAGTCTTAATTTTATATGCCGGAAATGTATGTTTTGCTCACTATGCTAATTTGTGACATTACATCAAGCACACAACTTGGGCTATGCTGTGAAGACTTGTTTAAAACCATGCGGTCTCAGAGCAGAATATGTATAATCCAGCTAGTGATAAATAAGAATGGCTCATCCTAGCAAACAAATGAAGTACAAATCTCATTTCAAGCTAAAATTCATAAAATTTGCCACCTCATCAAATAACTGTACTGCAGTGAGGGAATTTGGTGCGAGTGGAAAATGGTTCAGGAATGGCATGAGAAATCTGTCTGAAAGAAGGAGCCCATGTTGAAGCGTGGCATCCAAACATGGGTCAGTCCCTGAAATGATCTTGAGAAGTGCATATTAGAATGGGTTCTCAAATCACCAGCATTATTATTAGAAATGTTAGATGTTTACGTGCACTTGCATGGGTCAAATCGAACCTTGAATCTATCAAAGATTTGAGAGGAATAGCTAGTTGGTGGAATCATGTTTTATGAAGTGAAGCAGTCTAGTGTGATAGCAAAAGGTAAGAATCACTCTGAGGTTACCAAAAATCTCCATTCCAACTGCAGCCACCATCCGGCATCCAATAACAAAGCATCGTATTGTTGATGTGACTTAATGGGTAAAATACCCATGAGCTTTGACATGTCTAGCAACCAAACTGGACATATTCTGACGTATTTCTGGTAATTTGAGATGACAGGAAAATTTCAATTAAACCTGAAATAAATCTCATCAGTTCACGTATTTGTGAAGAAATTGAATTGGAGTCAAAATTCAGTTTGAAGTAAGAGTCCCAATATACTAAATCACTTTCCTTTCATTACTACTGCAGTCATATGTCCAAATATAATACAGGTGCAAATTCCTAATCTACTAACAATCCCCAATCTTCAATGTTTAAGTATGTCTTATTCTTGTATAACATACACACTTACATTGCAACAGTCATTGCAGCATATTTTAGAATTGATTTTAAGAATTTAGTTGTAATTGTCTTGATTGATAATGGGCTGGATGCTAAATTTAGCCAACAGCTGAGTGAAATATTCAGTGGGCAGGGGAACTGAAGATTAAAATTAGCAGTATTATTCAGCAGTTGATTTGAAAGCTAAATCTGAACAAGATTCTTTTTAGACTTTGGGGTGGTCCTTCCACGATTTTGAGCTGACTCTGTGTAATGTGACCCCAGTGGGTGGGGGAAGTATTTGAACTGGGAGGTGTTCCCATGGAATCCTAACCATGTTACAACTTCCTGCAATTCCTAGCATAAGAGATTTAGGCATCTACTGTACATCTAATGTGTAAGATAATATACTATAATTAGGTGAAAATTACCAGAATTTGTCATTTGTGAATGTTTTGCCATTGCCTCCCAGCAATACTGGATGATAGGAATGCCACACACTCTGCTGTACACATACAATAGTATGATCATTGCTTATCATGATTTTATAGTCCCCAAGGGTGCACGGTACATTGATTATATTTCCTATATTATAAATTACCTTGGCTACCCCAGATTTTACTAATATTGCCTACAGGTCTTTGTAGCCTGTAATTGTCATTTCCCTCACTTGTGGGCTATATAATGTAAATTGAAGTTGTTCTGGGAGTCAATTCAACACAACAAAATTACTCTCGACCAGAGCAACCTCCCAGAATCCGGGATAAGGTCATTATTAAAGAAAGCTTTACTCATGAAAGTAATAGCAGTTTACAGATGAGGGGAAAATCTTTTTGGATGCGGTTTACCCTTTTCCTGTATAAGTGCCGAAAACAAATGGCTGCATTAGAGATATTCCGAAGTGAGGACAGGAGTGGGTTTCAAACACCCATTTCCTCCCTTGCCTCCATCCATATCTCCAATTATCTGTAGACTGCGACTAATGTAAGTATTCCCTAACCCAGCAGGCAGGTCACCCTAGTTATCCAATCAGAAAACCAGCATTTCTTTAACCTGCCTTCTTAGCAGGTAGGGAGATGGTGAGCTAAGGTCCTGAAGTAGCCATTTATTGACTCTGGGTAATAATTGGTAGTGAGTCAAGAAAGTTTCTAATAGATCTTCACTCCTTGCACTTAGCTGGTGAGGTGGCAAGTCAGGCTGAACATCTCTGCAGTACCAACGTGTCCAATTATTTCCCTTCTAACCACATTCACTAAGGGGAAACATACATATTCAGTGTTTGGGAAGGGTGGTAAACAGGAAATCCTTCCTGAAGGTGTGTTGCTCTTTGGTAGTCAGGAGTTTGTGCCATAAGTACTTCATTCATTTTGTTTAGTGTCTGGACTATTTTCTATTCCATCATTAGTTCTATTCAGTGACCTGGCAGATGGTATCCTACTGACAAATGTATTTTCCAATTGAATAATGTTATGCTTACAGATAAACAGCCATCTTTGCTGTAACCTCCCATATCATGATCTGATTTTTCCATCCTATATGAGTTTATGTATTTGTTTCTGGCTTGGCTTGGTTAACTTGCATACTTTCCTGAATACACAACTACAAGCACTCACTTATGAGAGGCACTGGTCCAAAGACATGCTCGTTTTTCTTGTTTAGATTTCTCACTTCAGTTTTACTGTTTTTCTTTGCTCTCCTTTTCCAGTTTGGCTTTATTCAGTTGTTTCCTTACATTCTTGTTTTTGAATATTGCTTAGCTGATCATTTGTTCATTGTTTTAGTCTTTCTCACAAGATTGTTCACATTGCTGAAAGCAGAGGTTTACCTAAATCGCCGAGCAAGTGATTCATATAACAGACTTGAAGTGTGGGCTACCTTGGAAGCTATTACATCTGTCTCCAAAGGTACAGTAATTGTCAGCCACATCATCATTATTCCTGGAAGTGAGCACCCATTTGATGATAGCTGCAATGGTCTCTATGCTCTGTGTGAAACCTCAACACTCCTTCATGCTCTGAGCTATTTTGCATAAACCCTCTGTCAGTGTGTATGGAGTACTTTGAATGGTATATGCCAATAAATTCAATCTACAACAGCAATTTTAAGTAAGCATTTGGATCTGTTGTAGCACAAATGAGAAGTTGAGCCATTCTGTTGTTCTTCCTTAGCTGCTTATACCACTGGCCTGATTTAGCATGTAAGTATCTCTCGCACCTTTTGAGGCATTTCTGCCAGTCATTAGAGTAACGCATCTCGAGGAAAGATTTCCTCTGTTTGCCACTCTTCTCGATCACTTTCAGTGTGCAGCTAGGTCTGGATTTTTTACTCCTCTCATGAGACATAGGAGCAGAATTGGCTTATTTGGTCTTTTGGATCCCTGGTGCCATACAGTGAGATTATGGCTGATTTGATAATCCTGAAATCCACGTTCCTGTTTTTCTTTTTTCCCCATAACTCTTAATTACCTTGTGGATCAAAAATTGGTCGAGAATACTCCTAAGGACCCAATGTCTCGAACAGTTTATGGTAAAGAATTAAACAGATTCACTTTGCTGAGAGCAGGAACTCCTTCTCATCTCTATCTTAAATGGGCCAACTCTATCTCTGAGATTGGGCTATCTGGTGCCAGATTCTCCAACCTCTCAGCAACTCCGCTGTCAAGCCCTGGAAATGTAATAATTTTAAATAACTTCTTATTCTTTCAGATTCCATTTGAATACAGATCCAATTTAGTTAATCTCTTAGCAAGAGGAAGCCTCTCAATACCTAGGATCAGCCTAGTAAACACTTTTTCTGGAGTGCCTCCAATGCCAGTATGTCTCTCATTTAGATGATGTGGAGCCGCCAGTGTTGGACTGAGGTGGAGAAAGTCAGAAGTCGCACAACAACAGGTTACGGTCCTGCAGGTTATTTGAAATCACAAGCTTTTGGAGCATTGCCCCTTGGTCAAATGAAGTGACTTCACCTAACGAAGGAGCAGCGTTCCGTAAGCTTGTGATTTCAAATAAAACTGGTGTTGAGTGACTTCTGATTTTGCCCTTTAAGGGGGACAGATTTGTTCACAGTATTCCAGCTGTGGTCTGACTAGTGCCTTACAATATTGAAGCAAGACCTCCCTTTTATACGCCATTCCTTATGAAATAAAGACCAACCTTCCGTTTGCCTTCCTGATTTCTTGTTGAATTTATCTACCAATTGAAAATTCTCAAATCCCTTTGTGCTGCAGTTTTTTGCAGTCTTCATTTCAGCTTCTTTATACTTTCCTAACAAACGCATAATTTCATACTTTGCTTGCAATTTACTCCACCACATAATGCACCACAAAGAGGCCTTCTTTGGGGGAAGTCTGTAGAGTTGGTGGATTGTTCTTTCTTTAAATCACTCCTACCTTATGCTGTCCCACAGGAGAGAAAAAGCAGATTAACCTTGTGATTGGTTGTGAGAGTGGGCCTGTCATGATATTATTTGAAGTTAGTGGGCAAGTTATCACACGTGGACAAAGTCAAAGTCATGCTGACTGTAGAGAAATGGAAAGAGTGCTGAGTGGTGTAGTACAGTTCCTGCTATCTTCACTGTTCGCCTAACATTTTACAAGCAGCTGACTGCTCTAAAGTTGCATTAGTGATGTATTCTTTCTTTTCAAATACTTCAGAATCAAGAAGAATATGGGGCTTGTTGCCTATATACTGACTCATTATACTGAGGTTCCAGCACACCATTCTATGCAACGTGAACACATGCGTGAAATGCATACCCCAACAAATTGCATGCCCATTAAATTTTGAAGCCAATTTTCTCAGCATCTGGTTCAGTGCTACTTCTCTATTCTAGTTAAACCTGTTTCAGTAACAGAAAAATCCAGAGATTCTGTATTCTGTGCTTTGTACTGATACTCATTAAAATGTACACTTGAAAGGCTAGACTGGTCTCTTTTTTACTTTAGGAAATTGTACAAGAAAATTGAAGCAGCGAAGAGAATGGAGATGTTCATCGGGAGATGAGTTCAAAGCTCAGTAGCTTTTGCTTGATTTAAAACAGCAGGTAAAAGTTAGTTTGTGGTTCTGAGTGTGGCCAAAGCACACACCATTTTGATGCAATCAGTGGTAATTGAGCTTCAGTAATGTCTGGCGATCTTGGAGCAGTAAGAGAATGTGAATGCTTAAACTTTTTGATAACTGAGGTGGGTGACTTTGATCATCAACATATGTTTGTAAGTGCAGTGATTGGATGCACGCCCACAAATAGAGAATTCCTTGAAGTCAACAAGAGCAACATTACATAGATCATTTAATAAGATGGTCTGGTTGAGTTCACAAGTTCAGGAGTTGTCCCCCATCTATTTACCAAAGCCTTTCCCTCATTTGCCAAGTAATGGTTCAGCATCTTCAATTCAATAAATGTCTACTGCAGTCTCTGCTGAACTCTTATGTTATAGTATGGTTGCTAACCCAAGGGTTAAATCCTATTTGTTCTGTGTGAAAGCACAACAGTCTTTTCCCCACACTCATTTGTTCCCTGCCTTCGAAAGGTACTCACACTTGCTGGACACTGTTCCTTGAATGCAGACAGCAGTGTAGTGTCTCTCCCAAGTGCAAGTGGAATTTCTATATGTGTGGGCCTGTACAGTGAGTGTTGTCGTCATGTTTTGCAGAATTTATGGATGTCCATGTTTTAAAGGATCGTTCTGCTTTTTTTAAGATTTCAGGCAAACTAATTTGGGCAAACTTTAAATTTTCATGTTTTGGTTAATTGAGGATGGTCATGTGTAGTGGAAAATTAGCTGTAGATATAGTTAGATAGAGGAATAATACAAATGGAGGAAAGAACGTGCATTTGATCCAAATGGTTTTGCAGTTCATGTTTGCATGACTAATAAAAGTAGTACATGATTACGCATCCACGTAAACATCATGATAGAATTGCTATTCTTACCAACCCAATGTAGAAGCAGAAATTGTTCAACATGTACAAAAAAATGATAAAAATGAATACAAAATAAATTGGAGAAGGTACATCAACTGTAATGTATTCCTTTTAGTCTCGTTCTTTGTAAGCTAGCTTTAAATGAATCCAAACCAGGTGGTATGGATAGAAATGAGATTAAATTTGTTGACAGGCTGCAAATGGAACCAACTCTTTATTTTTGCTGTAAACCACCTTCTCACAATACTCAACACTTCTTGCATTTAATGTTGCATTGGCAGCTAACTTTGCAGTGGAATTTGGAAGATATGTAAAAAGTACGGCATGATGAAAATTATCCCATGAGCTTTATGATTTAGACTGTTATGCATGCTTACTGTGTGATGTACATAGTGTAGTTTGCTGTATTTTAATGCATGAGTATTATTTATTTCTTTGAATTTTGATTGTTGTTTAGAGCTTGGCTCTATTTAATCTTCCTGACCTGCATTGGTACTGAGGGAAAACTACACCGTTGGAGGTACAGTCGTTTGGATGAGATTTTAAACTGAGGCCCTGTTTGGCTGATATCCAAAGACAAATCACATGGTACTACATTTGGAGAAGACCAAGGTGGGGGGTTATCCTTAGGTTCCTGCCATATGTCTATTCCTCGATTGCCTTCACAAAAACAGAAGAACTGCTCACTTTCACTTCATTCATCACACGTATAATAGAAAGAAATGTTTGGCAAAATATGGATGTTAGTCTGTGATATCAGCAACCAAAGCAGAAGACCCATCATGTAGAATGGAGAGTTGTCTGGTTTTATGCCTCGCGGTTTGGATTTTCACTGATCTGGTCACTTTTCAGTCAGTGATAGCTTTTTTGTTATCATGACCCATTTAGATTAGTAAAGCTCCAGCAGGACCCTGTGCTCTTTCCTTTTCTACATTTGCAGCAGCCATGATGCAATTGGGACACACACAAGCAAAGTTATATTTTTGTTTTAATACTCTTTTTCTCCCACCCATGTTGTCCCTCCTAATGGTGCAAAATCACTGCATGCAATATCATGTATGTGCTGACATCACTCATGATTGTCCTGTGCATGATGACACTATCTTGCTCCTGAGCCAATCATCACTTCATGATGTTTTGTTCTCTTCCCATTTCTTTAATTGTCTTCAGTGCTATAAACCCCTCTTAAGACTCTGAACACTCATCCCCTAGCTTTTGGCTGCTGGTCCTGTCAGGTTGTTCCCTGACCAGACTGTCAAAGTTATTTGAGAGAATACCTCATCACTAGAACATTCCAACACATACCAAGACATAGCTTGGCTGGTGATGAGAAGGGCATTACCCATCAGATGTACATGTACCCTCAGTCTCTCTGTGTCATTGCACACTGCCCTTGAAGCAGCTGCACTGGGGAAGAGACCATCACTTTCTGGAATGCACCTTTGCATCTCTCTCCAGACCTTCTTTACAGTGGGTTTTGTTGAGGTTCATTCTGAGCAGAGTCTCAGGACTCTGTTTTATGGTCTACTCCCTGGGACCCACACAGAGACTGGTTTTGGGCAGTTTCTGGCACATTCAGTCTTCCAGAGAAAAGAGTTGACTTTGACTGACTACTGCAGACTGGCTCATTCCAAGGTCCAAGACGATGTGCTGAGGGATACACTAAAGCTTGGAGCAGCGGCCACCAATGAGCTGTGGGAAAAAGACTCTGGTCTTACAAGATACTGTTAAGATCAGGGATGCTTGATTTGTCTTAAAGTAATGTAAATAGTTTTTTTCCATGATTTTAAAAAAATGCCTTTTTTTGACACAACTGGATTGATGTTGTAGTGTGGAACATCAAACTTCAACTGTGTTTTCTGCAAAGTTTGTAAAGGCCAGTGTTGTACTTAGCTTTTGTTTCCCTTAATTTCAAACCGATAGATAATTTATGAATAAATTTAAAAAAATGTTTGTTGTCAATGATTTCTTTTTATGTAGCTGGCTTTCAGGTGACCAGGCCAATTAGAATTTCTCTCTATATATCTGTTGGCCTCCGCTCCTTTTTAAGAAAATCATTCAAATCTACCAACATTTGTTGGTCATGTCTCCTCATCTATAATTCTTTCTTTTAGCATCTTTACCTTTCCCACATGTTTTTGTAAATCGCATTGTTTTGAGTGCACGTCACAGTACCTGAGGTTTGTGCCCTTGAGACCAATAACAGTTTATGTATATGGCTCACAGAATTTTATCAAGTCAGAAGGAGATAGTTTTGTCCATTCTGTGTGCACTGGCTGAATGAGGTTCCTGAGATGGCCTACAGATTTCAGATTGGGTGGAGTGACTCTTCTGATCCAGTTTGGGTATTGTTGTAAATTTAGTGAGAGATTTGACTGAGGTTCAATTTCCAACTCTTGTGGCCACACACAGTACCATTTGTAAATTTATGCTTCACAGAAGTATAATAACGTGACCCAATGATATTTATTGCCTAGAATCCATTGATAGCACTATCATGTCTTAGAATTGTAGTTTGAAGCTCTGCTTGAGATTTGTGTAGACTCCTGGTAATTGAAAAATTGCTATACTGTTGGAATTAGCATCCTTCAGATTAGCTGTTAAGCCGAGTCCCAGACAACTTTATAAAAAGTTGGTGGAAGACATTTTGCACAGTGCTCTTCAGGCATTATGGCTAAAATTAATCCACCAACAAACTCTGATATAAAAAGAAATATTCAGGTCAGGAAGCATTTATGAAGAGAGGGAGGTTCAGGTAAATGACTCCTTGTCAGAAAAAAATGTCAAATTTGTTTATTCTGTGCTATTTGCAAAACCCTTTTTTGGGCACAAATTGACTGTTGTTTCTCCAGCATTATAATAGGGAGATGCAAATTAATCACATCAGAAATTCTCTTGGATGTGAAATGCTTTGACGTATCCAGAGGTCAAACTGTACTTTGATGATACGAGTCTTCAAAGTGGGAACTGGAGCGATGATGTGTTATATAAAATAATTATTGGGAACAAATTTAGAATGGCAGTTCATCTATTCAGAATTTCGTCTGCTTAAGTTTACACCTGTTGAGATCACCTAATAACCAAGACGAGATATCGGTTCTGTAAGCAGACTTCAGTTTCAAAGAATCATATTGGATTTTCATCGAGAAAGACGAGCAGTGGATACATGGGAACACCACCGCCTCGCCAAGTTTCATCTCCCTGCCAATCACCATCCTGACTTGGAAATATGTTGCTGTTCCTTCACTGTTGTTGGGCCAACATCCTCAATTCCCTCTCTTGTAGGTCAACCTGCAGTGGTTCAAGAAGGTAGTTCACTATCACCCACCACCATCACCACCTTGAGCAACTACGTGGAGGCAATAAGTGCTGGACAGCCACCATTGGCCCATGAATGAATGAATTAAAAAGAAAAGTTAACTCTGTTTCTCTTTCTACAGGCTCTGCCAAACCAGCCTGAGTTTCTCCAGCATTTTGTTTGAAATAAAATATCAATTTTCCACAGCATCTGCCCTTGTAGGGTATAATGGGATCAGAAGTGAGATTTTCCTCAGGTAGGGGGAGGTATCTCTCAATAAGTATGTGAAATCCACTCCTCAATGGAAATAAAGTCAGGATCCCATCCTCATCCGAGCTTGGACATTGAAAGCAGAGGCGATCCTCCCTTGGACTTGTCTAATTGGCTTTTCGCTTTTTAATTGCCTTCATAATCTAAAGAAATTGTTTTAACCGTGTTTCTTGGTTTTCATGATAGGACAGGAATCAAGTTCCCTATCAGCTAAGGGATCATTTGAGGCAGGTATAATAAGGAGAGTTTCAAAAGTAAAATGACAAGTTGGTCTTGATCAGTTATTTGAAGAGCTCCAACCATGGTCTGTGACAGACTGCAGTTCAAAGCACTACCTCTAAGGGTGCTGTCATTGTTTTGATTAGCTGACAGTGATCCAGATGCCTCTCGAAAGGTCAAAGGGATAGACACTGAGAACCAGCTAGGAGGATGCAAAGCTCTCATGGTGGTCATTATAGACAGAGGATCAGAACTTCTGACATCAGAGAGCAAGTGCTTCTGAAGGCTCGGGGTTCTCATGGCAGCTCTCTGCTGACCCCTGCAGTTTAAACAGACGGGACCTCCTCCTTCCCAGAGACTATTGAGCTCCATCGTTGCTGACTGGGCCACCACCGCCATTTCTGCAAAGTGGTTATGGGGGTGAGGAAAAGGAAACTATTGGCGAGGGCCTAAGTGATGCATGGTTACAAGCGGGTACCAGATTAAGTGTTAGCTACTCAGATTAGAATATGAGGTAGAAAGGAATAAGTGAGTTACAAATTGTTTTAGCTTGAGGAGTGCTGGGAAAGTCAGTCTAAAGCTTCAAGTGGAAGTGTTCTTCTACTTTGCCTGTCACCCCCTCCTGAGGTTACTTTTCCTGCACCCTTTCCAGGTTAGAAGAACAATAGTCTTGCTGACCCCTTTAGCTGCTGTCCATGTTTAGTTGGAGGGTCTATCATCATCCTCACTGCAGCCCCTTCTGATCTTGCAACAAGATATTTGAGTTGGAGTGAGCGACCCAGGCAGCAGACTTTCCAATTCTCTTCTGTGTTGGGGGACATCTAAAGATCAAAGTGCTGGTGAATTGTTGCCACAGTCATTTTCGTTAGATATCTTTGCTTTGGCGGAATGGAGCAGGTATACCCCTGAGGAGTTGGGGTGCTAATGTCAAATTTGGATGACGGGGCTAAGATTTAAATAGGTTCATTTCTAAGATTGGTTTGCTGACCTTAAACTAGTTCCACTGTTTCTACAAGAAGTGAAGACAAAGGATTCCACTTTGGACCCTGTTGTCACATCTGAATTCTAGAACATCTGGCTGTTTAATGCACCTGTATCCTTGACTCTAAGCAAGATAGGATCTGTTTTGTCTTTCATTTAAGGTGCATTTACACTGGTCTACTGGGGATGTAATTACATTTTATCAGGTACCAATATCCTGTTTGGGGGAGGGGGGTGGAATTTGCTAATGCTGTTCAGGAGGGTTTAATCTAATTCAGCAGGGGGATGGGAACCTAAATTGTAGTTCCAGTGTCCAGGAGATTGGGAGTAGTGAGGTTAGGTTTCAAGGTCGCAAGAGTTCACTGGCAGCTGGAAAGTGATTTGAAGTGTGTCTACTTCAATGCCAGGAGCATCAGAGATAAGGTGAGTGAACTTGCAGCATGAGTTGGTACCTGGGATCTTGATGTTGTGGCAATTTCGGAGACCTGGATAGAGCAGGGACAGGAATGGTTGTTGCAGGTTCCAGGATTCCGATAATTCAGTTAGAACAGACAAGATGGTAAAAGAGGGGGAGGTGTGGCATTGTTGGTCAAGGACAGTATTACGGTGGCAGAAAGGACATTTGAGGACTGGTCTACTGAGGTAGTATAGGCTGACGTTAGAAACAGGAAAAGTGAAGTCAGCCTGTTGGGTGTTTTGTATAGGCCTCTGGTTCCAGAGATATAGAAGAAAGGTTAACAAAGATGATTCTGGATAGAAGTGAGTGTGACAGGGTAGTTGTTATTGGGGACTTCAGATTTCCAAATATTGACTGGAAGTACTGTAGTTTGAGTACTTTAAGATGGGTCAGTTTTTGTCCAATGTGTGTAGGACTGCTTCCTGACACAGTATGTAGACAAGTCAACAAGAGGTGAGGTGCTGGGAAATGGTACTGGGGAATGGGCCTGGCCAGGTGTTAGATTTGGAGGTAAGTGAACACTTTGGTGAGAGACCACAACTTGGTTATGTTTATCTTAGTGATGGAAAAGGATAGGTATATACCACAGGGCAAGAGTTATAACTGGGGGAAAGGCAATTATGATGTGATTGGGCAAGATTTAGGATGCATAGGATGGGGAAGGAAACTGCAGGGAATGGGAACAATTGCAACGTGGAGCTTAATCAAGAAACAGCTACTGCGTGTCCTTGATAAGTATGTACCTGTCAGGCAGGGAGGAAGTGGATGAGCAAGGTAGCCCTGGTTTATAAAAGAAGTTGAATCTCTTGTCAAGAAGAAGAAGGCCTATGTTAGGATGAGACATGAAAGCTCAGTTAAGGCGCTTAAGAGTTAAGAGTTAGCTGGGAAACATCTAAAGCTAAGAAGAGTCAGGAGGGGACATGAGAAGTCATTGGCAGGTAGGATCAAGGAAAACTCTAAAGCTTTCTATATGTATATCAGAAATAAAAGAATGTTAAGAGAAGGTTTGGGGCCAATCAAGGATAGTAGTGGGATGTTGCGTATGGAGTCCGAGGAGTTGGGGAAAGCGCTTAATATTTTTTGTCAGTATTCACACGGGAAAAAGATAATGTTGTTGAAGAGAATACTAAGATACAAGCAACTAGACTAGACAGAATTGAGATTCACAAGGAGGTGGTGTTAGCAATTCTGGAAAGTGTGAATATAGATAATTCCCCTGGGCCAGATGGGATTTATCCTAGGATTCTCTGGGAAGCCAGAGAGGAGATTGTGGAACCTTTAACTTTGATCTTTATGTTGTCATTGTCTACAGGAATAGTGTCAGAGGATTGGAGGATAGCAAATGTTGTCCCCTTGTTCAAGATGGGGCGTAGAGACAACCATGATAGTTGTAGACCAGTGAACCTTACTTCAGTTGTGGGTAAAGTGTTGGAAAAGTTTATAAGAGATCAGATTTATAGTAATCTGGAGAGGAATAAGTTGATTAGGCATAGTCAACACGGTTTTGTGAAGGGTAGGTCGTGCCTCACAAACCTTAGTCAGTTCTTTGAGAAGGTGGCCAAGCAGGTAGATAAGGGTAAAGCGGTTGATGTGGTGTATGTGGATTTCAGTAAGGCGTTTGATAAGGTTCCCCACGGTAGGCTATTGCACTATATACGGAGGCATGTGATTGAGGGTGATTTAGTGGTTTGTATTAGAAATTAGCTAGCTGAAAGAAGACAGAGGATGGTGGTTGATGGGAAATGTTCATCCTAGAGTTTAGTTACTAGTGGTTCTGTTTGGGGCCATTGCTGTTTGTCACTTTTATAAATGACTTAGATGAGGGTGTAGAAGAATGGGTCAGTAAATTTGAGAAATATACTAAGGTTGGTGGAGTTGTGGATAATGCTGAAGGATGTTGCAGGTTATAGAGGGACATAGATAAGCTACACAGCTGGGCTGAGAGATGGCAAATGGAGATTAATTTGGAAAAATCCAAAGTGATTCACCTTAGAAGGAGTAACAGGAATGTAGAGTAATGGCTAATAAGATTCTTGGTAGTGTAGGTGAGCAGAGGGATCTCTCTCTCCATGTACATAGATCCTTAAGTTGCCACCCAGATTGATAGGGTTGTTAAGAAGGCATACAGTGTGTTAGTTTTTATTGGTAAAAAGATTGATTTTTGGAACCATGAAGTCATGTTGCAACTGTACAAAACTCTGATGCGGCCACACTTGGGATGTTGCATACAGTCCTGGTCACCGCATTATAGGAAGGACGTGGAAGTTTTGGAAAGGGTTCAGAGGTGATTTATTAGGATATTGCCTGGTATGGAGGGAAGGTCTTATGAGGAAAGGCTGAGGGACTTGAAGCCATTTTCATTGGAGAGAAGGCAGTTGAATGGTGACTTATTGAAGCATCCAAGATAATCAGAGGGTTATATCGTGTGGACAGTGAGAGCCTTTTTCCTCGGATGGTGATGGCTAGCACAAAGGGACGTAGCTTTAAATTGAGGGGTGATAGATATAGGACAGATATCAGAGGTAGTTTCTTTACTCAGAGTAGTAAGGTAGTGGAACATACTGCCTGCAACAGTAGTAGATGTGCCAACTTTAAGGGCATTTAAATAGTTATTGTGTAAACATGGATGATAATGGTGTAGTGTAGGATAGATAGGCTTCAGATTGGTTCCACAGTTTAGCTCAACATCAAGGGCTGAAGGGCCTGTACTGCGCTGTAATGTTTTATGTTCTTTATTTCCTCAAAATGAAAATTTGTTGGGCTAGTTAATTTATAATTTTTTTTTTAAATCATTTCAATCAGATTAGTGTATTAATTTTCTGCTGTGAACCAGTTTTGACTAGAAGTTGTTTGCATTCCAAATTATTTTTAGCGGTCAATTTGACCATATTCATGGGACAGTTTTATATAAACTGACAATGTGAATCACTTAACCATTTTAATAAGTTGTTTGAGTTTTATTAAGATTAGTGTACTGAGATTTACACTGCAGTTTTCGTTTGGCAAGCCAGTTTTATGAACTGGCATAAGCCCTTTTTTTTTCTAAGGTAGTATAAATTTAGCTTTAAGTTTGAAAGCAAATATTTACATTATCAACCTGAGCAGGATTGAAATTGAGATAGAAGGCTGTTGCACCATTTATTATGGGCTAAGTCCCAACTGGGCTCTGGCTATCAAAGTACAGGATTGTAAGTAGTATTTGAAAATAAAGCTCCCCTCTATCAATTTGTGACTGATACTGCAATGCTGCCAGTGTTTCTCTATAAAATTCAAATCAGTTATTAAAATGGTTGTGATCCACATTATCAGTTTATGAAAACTGTCATATGGATATGGTCAAATGATTGTTGATAATTTGGCATGCAAACAAAGTTGAGTTGAAACTGGTTCATAGCCAAATGTTAATAATTGTGATTAATTGGCAAAAGCAATGCTATTCTTCAATAATTTCTGGATTAATGATACAGCCTTTTTTTTAAAGCAGCAGTTTAACTCTTCTTGGCCCTTGTTTGTCATGAAAAATTTGTTCCATGCTCAATGACCTGGAAACTATGTATGTGGTTTCCATCTCTACATTGTCTCCAACGGTTCTGCCATATGAACTGAAAATTTGTAAGTTTGATTTTGAAACCAGGAGTGTAATAAATCAAATATTCAGTCAACTCATTGGTGCACCAACATGCAGATACTGTATAGCAGAATACAGATTCGCTTTTGTTGTTTTCCTTGAAGGAAGTTTCCAATTCCTGTCAATGTATGAATTGGGAGCAGGAATAGGCCAATCAGACCCTTGAGGTTTCTTCACCATTTGACAGCATTGTGGCTGCTCTCAGTGTGGTTTCTACCTTCCTGTCTGGCCCCGCTATCCTTGTTATCTGGGTCATTTGAAAAAAAATCAACAAGCTTGAATCAAAACTAAAACTCTGTACAGAAAGAAAAGTATTTAATATACACATCACAGCTGCTCTCATGAAAGCTAATATTGCATTGGCAAAGCCAAAGTGCACATTAATGTTTTAGTCTTGTGGTAATAGATTGTGTGTTTTGATATCTGGGGGGGAAAAAAAATTTCCAATATACCAAAGAACAATCTGGACATGTTCGCAAACAATGAGGTCAAAATGACTGAAAATCATTCATGTTTCATTTTTTTTTATGAAATAGGCACCCAGTATTTTCCTGCTTTGTTAACTTGCATGCATGTGTGAAGGAAGATGAGAATCTAGAAGATAGAAGACTATGCCATATGCAACAGCTGTATAGTATTTTTGTGATGTAGGAAATGCTAGATTTGCTTTTTATTTTTAGCATACAACTACAAAAATGTAATTACAGCTCTGTGCAGTCGTGGAATCTTCATGACCCTTGGGTAGCTAATGGGTGGAGAAAGTGAGGACTGCAGATGCTGGAGATCAGAGCTGAAAATGTGTTGCTGGAAAAGTGCAGCAGGCCAGGCAGCATCCAAGGAGCAGGAGAATCGACGTTTCGGGTATGAAGAAGGGCTCATGCCCGAAACGTCGATTCTCCTGCTCCTTGGATGCAGCGTAGCTAATGGGTGGAACAGGTCAGAAAGGCTTTGTGGTGTTATGTCAAATTCTCTAGCTGATCAGTAAGTACATGTTGGACCGCAGCCATTGTGGGAAGATGAAATGATTGCTGTACTTTTCTGATTGCACAAATTAAGGCTTTGCAGTAATAGGCAGAACTCCTGTTGCATGGGTTCAAAATGGGGCTTTCAAGAAATTTGGTTTTCTTCTTTCTCTTTCCCTTTTTTCAGAAGTAGATAACAGAAGATATGTATCATGGAAAAAAATGTGACTGATTATTTCCAAACAGCTATTTCCTCTTCAGGAGGCTGTATACTTTAGATTCCAACATTTGTAGTTTTTATGTCTCCATTTCCTATTCAGATTGGACGTTAACTATCTCCCTCTTTTTCTGCCATTTCTAGTTGTAGTTGGAAAGCAATTTTAACTTTGAGACGAAGTGCAGTTCTTGAGCATTGACCCTTGCTCAGGATAGTTCAGATGATGAACAGGGAAAGATGATCTTGTATCTATTTGGTAGCTTGCCATATCACTTGGGTGGTCTCATACAACATCTCGCCATTGTTTTCCAATGGAGTACAATTTTTTTTATTCTTGCATGGGATGCAGGAATTCCTAGCAGGGCTGGCCTTTGTTGCCTGTTCCTAATTGCCCTTTAAACAGATTAACTCTGTAGGCCATTTCAAAGAGCAGTGAAGAGTCTAACGCATTGCTGTGCATTTGAGGTTGGAAGCAGGCAAGACCAGATAAGAATAGTGATTTCTTTTCAGAGATGACCTATTAGCTTTTAATTCCAAATGTTAATGCATTAAAGTTTTACCATCTGCCATTCGCCTGGGCTCTGGATTAGCAATTCAGTGGCATTTCCGGTCTGAAGGGAGTTGCGAGGATGCAGTTGGGATAATCAGTCCATTAAGGAGAACGCCCGTTTCTGTTTTAATTGGAGTGTGAGTTTTTTAACATCCATTGAATGAGAAAGATGGGGTCAAAGTTTAATGTTTCACTGCAAGGAGCAACGTAATAATTCTTTCACAATATACAAGATTATCAGTTTTGGACATGCTCAATCCTGCATTGGGACTGAATGAAGCTTTGGCACCTAAATCAGAAAATGTAATCACATCTGTACCTGTCTGTATTGTCTTGGTGATTCAGATTGAAAACTGTATGGTATTGTGTTTCATTATGTTATGGGCTTTGAGTCAATAGTTCATTTTTTGAAAACAGAACAAATAAACCTGCAAAAAGTGGTTGCCTGTGGGTCACCTGATTTATTTTTGTCGATTTGAAATTGCTCTCATCTGAATAGGAGACAAAAAGGATATTGCAGATTTGAGAATTGATGTCTTTCCTGAATCTAATCTGAATGGATAATTTCAAAATGAAATGGCTCATTCCTTACACAAGGACATTGGCTGACTCAGACTTTCAAGGTGTCGAACGACAACACAGGATACTGAAATAAACAGGCATCGCCAAAATACTTTGAACTTATGGAAGTCACATGAGCAAAACCAATTGGGTTTTCTGCTTTTGTTTAAAAAAAACCAAAAGTTGCCTACAGACAGTGTAGTCCACTAAAAATCATTGAACATGTTATAAACAATCCAAGCAGTCAAATGAATAAATGGCAATACACTGAAACTGGATGAATGATGCCCCAACCTGTTCTGACTTTAAATTCACTTGAGAAGTAACCTCCTAGAAAGTCAACTATAAGAAACTTAACAGCTTATTGACAATCCTTTGCTTTACCAGATTTCCATTTCAAATTAAAACATAACCTTCATCTAAAAATGTAAAAGTCCATCACACAAGACACTGGAATAATTTTCAAGTGTATTGCTTTAAATTAATCTGCATCCACTCTGTGTTTGTGAGCAAGACATGGCTTTGTGTGATATATTTATTTTAAAGTTCACAGAGCCTGTTGCTGGAATTACTTAATGAGGATGCTCACTCTACAGGGCAAGAAAACACCACCTACCTTTTTTACAGACCAATATGCTGTTCACAAGAAGTAAAAGGAGCATTTAAGTTCTATCCATATTATTTGGCTTTAAGGTCATAATTAACAATGAAGTTTTTTATTTCATTTGTGGAGGCATCACAACTGTTCTTCCATGCTGAGCAGATATTTGACACTTTTTGCAGGGCATAAATAAATTTCATAGTAATTTAACAGCCCGAATAATTAAATTTATTGGTAGTCTTTCAAGTAGTTTGAGTTGAAACATTAAAAATTCCTCTAATTTTAGTAAACCAAACTTGTCCTAAAATGCCAACTCCTATACAAGATGTAAAGTCTCTAAAATTACTCTTTTAAAAACTGAACTTGCTCACTCTGAATTCTGAATTTTTTTTCTGTAACAACAGCCTCGCAACATACACTCCCTTGATTGATGACTTGCATTGTAAAGTGGGTAATGATTACTCCAACATTAATGCCCCTTTGTTCATTCCTTGGAAATCCACACATGACTTGGAACAAGTAGGTGTGTTTTTTTATTTTATGCCAAGTTGGAAAAACTTAACGATCAAGGTTTGGTAAGTCTAGACTAATCTGCTTGGTAATGTTTTATTTTACAGAGTTATAACTCTTGCTTAAAAGATGCAGGAGACTAAAAAGTGACTAATCTGGTGACTTTTATAATTCCATTAACAAGACAACTAGATTTGAAGTAATTCTGAATGAGTTGTTTAGTTATCTGTCATGTTTCAGAGACTGCAGATTAGTTGTAAGTTACTCAGAACTTCTGGTAGTTTTTCAATGTTTTACATTTTGTAGCAATACACAAAGATAATGGGAAGTACTGTGCTAAAATATTGTTTTACGGCTGAATTTTTCTTGAAAGTAATTTATTTAAATTATCCTTACAAAGGCAAGTTCCTGCCACAGATTATGGCTATCACCTTTTTTGAAATGTAGGTATCAATTTACAAACTGCAACAAAAACCCAAGAGTAAATTTCTTCTCTGACTTCGCTCTTGTGACACATATTTCAATTGCTGTGCCTTTTCCATCATTGTTTCAGCACAGCTGTGCCTAGCAAATGCCTCGTGCATCAACTGTTTTCGTGGTTAATGGCAGCCTTTTGTTCTTCATTTATTCACCATCTAGAATTGTGTTTCATTGGTACCCTTTCCCCTGCTTCTGTGGGAGGACAATGAAAGAAATGCATTCATCGTAAGCTTTTAGATAAATGAGAACATTGAAATTTAAGGATTGCAACTTCAAATGTGAACATAAATTATGATCAATGTGCAGGAAAACCATTTTCATTAATGAAAATGCCTGCATATCTTTAACCTTTTCATCAGTCGTGTATCTTGCTTTACTTTGTGTAATGTTATGAGGGTTGAAAGGGTTAATGCTTAACAGTGCCTTGAGCAACCCCCAGCATCATGATGTCAAAGAGACTTGGTTGGAGAACAACTTAGGACCTATCATCAGGGTCTTCCTAATAGTCTTTGTCACTATGTCTATTGTTAGTTGTACCCAGATTCTACCATGCAATAAACCACAATTGTTTAGTACTAGCACCTCTTCTCATTAGGCTATCGAGTGTTTTTTCTCCACCAAGCTAGACCAAAAAGGTACTCAAGATTTCTCAGGACAGAGAATGGTAGCAGCAAATCCATCACAGCTCCTACAATACGATTAGCAGTTGCGAGCATTCATTTTAGAAGATATCTGCAATTGGATATGTATCTATATTAAGTCTATCTATCCCGCACTCTGCCTTAATCAATCCCATACCAGTGAAATACTAAACCGTGGCCTTGCCAGTCTCAACCATGTTTCAAGAGCTTTATTTTTTTTTTGAGAACATCTGTCAGATAAGTTACAAATGCAAGAATACGTTTTCTTCATTCCTAGCAGGAGCAGCAGATACTTGATAGCCTCATAACCTCTAAAGATCATGAGTCAGTTTTCTAATGCACTGCGAGTTGGAAGAATATTTGGCTCTAAATTTCCCTCGTGCTCTCGAGACAACATGTACATGAAGTAAAATAATTGTTTCATGTCTTTCTAAATGGGTGCATTAAACCAGACA
The DNA here is from genome assembly GCF_037043375.1 of Chiloscyllium plagiosum. Lineage (NCBI taxonomy): Eukaryota > Metazoa > Chordata > Chondrichthyes > Orectolobiformes > Hemiscylliidae > Chiloscyllium > Chiloscyllium plagiosum. The sequence goes on from NW_028270163.1 coordinate 28,079,955, forward strand.
CCCCCAGCTGAAATGTATCCCGAGGGGGATGCACCAGTGCGACAAGTGCCTGCAGAGCTTGGACTCTGACCTTTAAATCGAACACTTAATCAACATGCATTATCTTGCTGCAAGTCTCATAACTAACAGAATGCATTGTTTTTAAATGTATTGGTGGGATGTGGTTGTTGCTGGATGCTTATTGTTCATTTTTAATTGCCCTTGAAGATGGTGGTGGTTATTTGGGTCTTGTCTTCATTGGTTTTCCAAGTGTGCGCAATATGAAAACTCTACGTTCTTGTTACGCATTCAAAGCAACCCCCTGAAAAGCTATTGCAGGAAAGCTTTCATTGCAGACCTTTTTCAGTGATTTGTCACAGGGAAAGCCAGAATGTTGTTTTTTTAGCAGCAGTAATATGTACCCACATCAGAATGATGTGCAAGTTGGAACTCACCAATTTGCTCTTCCGATAATATCAGACAGCTTACTAACATGTACATAGTTTACATTTCCTTTATGTTGCACTTTAGTTTGGAGTAAGTGTTATCAACGATACTTTATAATGAGGACATTGTTAAATAAGTGGCATTTGATTTGCTGTGAACGTTATGCGTGACCATAGGTGGGCTGGGTTGAGTTCAGTTACTTCCCAGTTGACTGGGCAAAGAATAGACATTGAATTTAGGACTCTTAATCTATACTTTACTGATCTTGATGCATTTAAAATTCCTTGGATTGAAATTTGAAACCCTCACCAAATAACGCAAGATTACTTTTTTTCAAACAGGAACACAAGCATCATATCTGAGAAATGTACCAATATTTTCAGAATGTATCTTCTCCCTGTAGATTACTTTAGGGTATATGAATTCTAAAATTGGTTCATCCTATTACATTAAATTAGATTCCCTCCAGTATGAAAACAGGCCCTTCAGCCCAACAAGTCCACATCGACCCTCCAAAGTGTAACCCACCCAGACCCATTCCCCTATCCTATATTTACCCCTGACTAACACACCTAACACTATGGGCAATTTAGCATGGCCAATTCACCTGACCTGCACAGCTTTGGATTGTGGGAGGAAACCAGAGCACCCGGAGGAAACCCACGCAGACACGGGGAGAATGTGCAAACTCCATATAGACTGTCACCCGAGGCAGGAATCGAACCTGGGTCCCTGGCGCTGAGAGGCAGCAGTGCTAGTCACTGTGCTGCCCCAATTGTAATATTATCAACCTGTAACTAATAATAACATTTTATTTAACTAATGGTTGCTTAGTACCTACTTCCTAATGGCTTCCACTGTTTAGTAATTCCAGTAGAACTAGATAATATTCTTCAGTAGTTAAATCATACTCTTAACTAAGATTACATTTTCATCCATAAGATGAAGCTAACAATAAATCATTGAATCCTGAACTGTTTTTAAGTTGGTGAAAACCCATCTACCTGTATGGAGTTACACTTAAAATGGTGCACCTCCTCACCCCATCTAGTGACCAGAGTAAATGAGTGCAAACAAATAAAATATACACTTATTCAGTAATATGGTGATACTGGTATTTTACAGAATATTTATGCAGTCAGTCATACAGCATGGAAACAGACCCTTCGATCCAACTAGTCCATGCTGGCCATGTTCCCAAACTAAACTAGTTCCACAGACTTCATTTGGCCCATATCCCTCCAGTCCTTTCCTATTTTTGCACTTAACCAAATGTCATTTAAATGTTGTACCTGCATCTTTCACTTCCTCTGGCTGTTCATTCCACATATGAACCATCCTCTATTTTAAAAAAGTTGCTCCCATGTCATTTTTAAATCATTCGTCTTTCACCTTAAAAATATGCCCCCCCAATTTTGAACTCCCCATGTTTGCTATTCACCTAGTCTATGCCCCTCATGATTTTGTAAACTTGTATAAGGTCACCCCTCAACCTTCCATACTTCAGTTTTTTTTTTAAAAAGGTCCCAGCCTATCCAGCCCCTCCTTATCAAACTGAAATCATCCATTCCCGGCAATTTTTTCTGAACTCTCTCCAGTTTAATAATATCCTTCCTATAACAGGGCGGCCAGAACTGCGCACAGTACTCCAGAAGAGGTCTCACCAATGTCCTGTACAACCTCAAAATGATATCCCAATTGCTGTACTCTAAGATCTCATCTATGAAAAACAAGTGTGTTACATGCCACCTGAACCACCCTGTCTACATGTGGCACAAATTTCAAAGAATTATGTACACGAACCTCAAGGTGTCTATATTTTGCAGCAGTACCCAGGGCCCAGCCATTCATTGTAGATGTCCTGCCCTGCTCTCTACCTTCCAGTCTTCAGTCCATTGACCCAATTGATCAAGATCTCTTTGTAAACTTAGATCACCATCTTCGCTGGCCACAATACCACCAGTTTTGGTGTCATCCACAAATCTACTAACCATGCCTTCGAAACACTTATCCGCATCATATATGTAAGTTTTGTTCTCGAGTAGGAACTAAATTTCTCAAAGCTGTCTGTCCAGTCTTCTCCTGGGTTCATTTAAAAAAAAAAGTCTTATACATGTAAAACAGAATATACTAGACATAGGTACCAGATTAGTCATTTTCTTTGGCATGGAGACATAGATATCTCTGGGGTAATTGGAACAAGCAAGCATCTCAAAGCTTGATGAAAAGGAGGGGAAATTAACAGATGCTGCAGCCATAGGAAGAATGTTCACAAGTTAACTGTGAAAGTTTGCTCTTTAAGTCAACTTCTCTTGTGCTGAAGAATTGGTTGTCTATAATTATATTAATAAATAGTGCATTATTGCACAATTCTTAATGAAAAGTGTTATGAACAGATGAGGGGTTGAATTGCTTTCCTTTTTTTCTCCTTAATTGTAACAGGCTTACTTAAAATTTGGAAAATAGACTTGCCAATCACCAATTGCGTGTATGCATTTAACTATTTGTGCTGGATTAGGCAGATAAGTTTCAAACAGAATAAGAGTTTGTTTATTTTTGTGAAACCTGACCTCTGTGTAACTATTTCAACATCAATACAAGGTCCGAAACACAATGCTAATGACAGGATTGCTATGGTCTATTAGTGCACAGATATTCTGAATGAGTATTACAACTCAGTGCCATTCCCCTTCCTTTTTCCCTATAACCCAGAATATTCTTTCAATTCAACTGGTCATCTAGTACACTCTCATAAAAAGTTGTTGCACACATTGGTTCTTTGGCAAATTACCTTTACTCTGTGTATGTCTCGTACCCCGTTCTTTTATGAGAGCTTCTCCTCTTGATGCATGCACACACGTGACTTCTCTCTACCTGTTAGTAGAAGTCCAAAGATTCATTGCATAGTCCAAAATGTAGCTTGGGTTTGTTTCTGCACTCATTTGTTAATATTGGTTTCATGGCTTCCAGAGAGTAGATATTAAGTAATGTTCTGTTGTTTTTTTTTCTGAAAAAGTGTCATATTGGACATGCAATGTTATCTGTGGAGAATAAAAACAGTTGATGCCAGACCTTCTGAGTTTCTCGAGCACTTTTTGCTTTACTTTTGATTAGATTGTACTGTCTTTAAATCAGTTTTTGATTCAAGATACTTGTGTCTCCCTGCATAGGAATGTGCTTTATATAGTGTTACAAACTACAGCCATTTTCGTGAGAACCACTCTTCCTTTGTTTCAATGAAATATTCTTCCACAGCTGGAAAGTGCCTTTTTAAAATGGTCTGAAATGTGAATCCAATGAATAAAATTCTAAATTAATGTTTGAGCTCATCTTCAGGAAAGTATGTTCTTGATCTAAAATAAACTTAATTAAGTATTGGCTGACAAACATTATTCTGCTATAATCTAGCAAAATCACTTTTAAATATCCAAAGAAATAAAATGCAACCTTTTAAACAAGTGTCTAATTGAAAAATATCAGATGACAGGTGATATTTCTATTGTGCTCATTTAGAAAATATCTTGAAATGCCTGATGAAGAAGATCGTTGGAAGACCCAGTTAGGTTATTTATGAATACTTTTGATGCAGACGTTTCTAATTCTGTCTTCTGTAGTAGCAGTTGCCAATGCTTGGACCGTGCACTTGAAAGCATAATGCTTGTATACCTAGGGTTTTTCACGCTATTCTAGATGTGAGTATTAACTACCTTTTTAACACACTGCATAAAATTGATGTTTCTTTTTAAATTTATTTCTATATACCCTTTTCCCCAACCATTTCCATACCTTCTCAATTACTTTCAAATGAGTGAACTTAATTTTCTATGTTACTTTCTGCAATGCATTGTCGAGAACAGCAGCCAAAGTAGTTGGTGATGGACTATCCCAACTTTAGAAACTCAGAGTTAATATTTAAGATCTTCCTAATAAGATCAAATTTGAATATTGCTGAAATCTTGGAAGGGAGAATGAAAACTGACCTGTGTCTGTGTTGATCTGGAAATATTTGATGTTGGGATATCTTCAGAAGAAAAAATGCCATTTTTCATTCATGGAATGTGAGCATCCCTGGCTTTGCAAAATTTATTGCCGATTTCTAATTGCTCTGGAGAGGGGAGTTTTGAGCTGTCTCCTTGGACTGTAAAGACATAGGGCTGTTATGAAGAGAGTTCTAGGATTTTGTGAAGGAACAGCAATATACATACTTTCATCTCAGGATGGTGTATGGGTTGGAAAGGAACTTCAAGTTGTAGTGTTCCCATGTATCTGCTGAACTCCTCTATCTAGGTGGTAGAAATTGTGGGTTTGGAAGGTGCTATTGGAGGAGCCTTGGTGAGTTGCACCAGTGCATCTTGTAAATTGTACACATTATTGTCAGTGTACTTTGGCAAAAGGAATGAAGGTTGAAGGTGATGGATGGGTGGCCAATCAAGTGACTTGGTTCATTTCAAGCTACTTGAATATTGGAGCTATACTCAGGCAAGTGGGGAGGATACTAGGAAGCTTCTGACCTGTGCCTGGTAGATGGTGGACTGAATTTGGAGAGTCAGGGAGTTATTGATAAAGTAACTGAAGTTAGTTGAACCTTTAGCCTGAGAAACTCCTGCAGTGATGTCCTGAATCTGAGATCATTGACCTCCAACAATCACCATCACATTCTTTTTGTGCCATATATGACTTCAGTCAGTGGAGAGCTTTCTCCCTGATTCCCATTGACTTTAGTTTTGTTGGGGTTCATTGTGTCACACTAAAACTATATATACTTGCAAAGGGTTAGTGTGCATTTATGGAGGAGGAAAAATCTGACTGACTCTGATATTGTCGTCATCTTTTTGAGTCAGAGTCAAAGAGACATATAGAACGAAAACAGACCTTTCAGTCCAACTTGTCCATGCTGACCAGATAGCCTAAACTAATCTAGTCCCCTTTGCCTGCGCTTGGCCCATATCCCTTAAAACCCTTCCTATTCGTATACACATCCAGATGACTTGTACATTTTTGTAATTGTACTAGCCTCCACTACTTCCTCCGGCAGATCATTTCATACACGCACCACCCTCTGTGAAAAAGTTGCTCCTTAGGTCGCTTTTCAATTTTTTTCCTTCTCACCCTAAACCTATGCCCTCCAGTTCTGGACTCCCCAATCCCAGGGAAAATACCTTGTCTATTATCCTATTTGAGCTCCTCATGATTTTATAAAGCTCTGTAAGGTCACGCCTAAGCCTCTGACGGTTCAGGGAAAACAGCCACAGCCTATTCAACCTCTCCCTGTAGCTCAAATCCTCCAACCTTTACAACGTCCTTGTAAATCTTTTCTGAACACTTTCAAGTTTCACAACATCCTTCCAATAGGAAGGAGACCAGAATTGCCCACAGTTTTCCAAACGTGGCCTAAACAATGTCCTGTACTCAATGCTGTGACCAATAAAGAAAGCATACCAAGCACCGCCTTCACTATCCTATCTACCTGAGACTCCACTTTCAAGGAACTATGAACCTGCACTCCAAGGTTTATTTGGAGAGATTGAAATATTTTCACAACGAATATGTCGTACTGGCCAATGTATAATCAAGACAGGATTTTTTAAAATGGTTATATGTATTTGGATATGTTACTTCAGCTTCTCTAGGTTTATAAATACAATTACTTCTGTTGTGTGAACCCTCAAAATTTTAACAAAAAATTCTTTATTGACTGTTTTTAAAGACTTTTTTGACCAGAAAAGGAATTAAGGTTTATGGTGAGAGGGTGGGTAAGTGTAGCTGAAGCCTTAAAAAGAGCAGCCATGATCTTATTGAATTGTGGAGCAGGCTTGAACGGCCAGATGGCCTGTTCCTGCTCCTGGTTCTTATTTTGTAAAAGTGTAAACCTAAAAGTGTAAACCTTCAGAAAAGAAACATTATGCAGCTATTGAGATTTTTAAAAACATTTTCTTCCCTGAATAGGAATGAAATTGGTGAGATTTAAAGCCTATTCTTCTTGAGATGGCTGTTATAATTGAATATCCTTATGTTACATTATGGAAGTCATAACCATATATATTGCCTTTTAGACAATAGATAATAGACAATAGACAATAGGTGCAGGAGTAAGCCATTCTGCCTTTCGAGCCTGCACCACCATTCAATATGATCATGGCTGATCATCCTTAATCAGTATCCTGTTCCTGCCTTATCTCCATAACCCTTGATTCCACTATCCTTGAGAGATCTATCCAACTCTTTCTTAAACGAATCCAGAGACTGGGCCTCCACAGCCCTCTGGGGCAGAGCATTCCACACAGCCACCACTCTCTGGGTGAAGAGGTTTCTCCTCATCTCTGTCCTAAATGGTCTACCCCGTATTTTTAAGCTGTGTCCTCTGATTCGGCACTCACCCATCAGCGGAAACATGTTTCCTGCCTCCAGTGTGTCCAATCCTTTAATAATCTTATGTCTCAATCAGATCCCCTCTCAGTCTTCTAAACTCAAGGGTATACAAGCCCAGTCACTCCAGTCTTTCAGCGTAAGATAGTCCCGCCATTCCAGGAATTGACCTCGTGAACCTACGCTGCACTCCCTCAATAGCCAGAATGTCTTTCCTCAAATTTGGAGACCAGAACTGCACACCGTACTCGCGGTGTGGTCTCACCAGGGCCATGTACAGCTGCAGAAGAACCTCTTTGTTTCTATACTCACACTCCCTCTTGTTATGAAGGCCAGCATGCTATTAGCCTTCTTCACTACCTGCTGTACCTGCATGCTTACCTTCATTGACTGGTGTACAAGAACACCCAGATCTCTTTGTACTGCCCCTTTACCTAAATTGATTCCATTTAGGTAGTAATCTGCCTTCCTGTTCTTGCCACCAAAGTGGATAACCGTACATTTATCCACATTAAACTGTATCTGCCATGCATCTGACCACTCACCTAACCTGTCCAGGTCACCCTGTAATCTCCTAACATCCTCCTCACATTTCACCCTGCCACCCAGCTTAGTATTATCAGCAAATTTGCTAATGTTATTACTAATACCATCTTCTATATCATTAACATGTATTGTAAAAAGCTGCGGTCCCAGTACTGATCCCTGCGGTACCCCACTAGTCACTGCCTGTCATTCCGAAATGGAGCCATTTATCACTACTGTTTCCTGTCAGCCAACCAACTTTCAATCCAAGTTAGTACTTTGCCCCCAATACCATGCGTCCTAATTTTGCTCACTAACCTCCTATGTGGGACTTTATCAAAAACTTTCTGAAAGTCCAGGTACAGTACATCTACTGGATCTCCCTCGTCCATCTTCAGAGTTGCATCCTCAAAAGATTCCAGAAGGTTAGTCAAGCATGATTTCCCCTTCATAAATCCATGCTGACTCTGACCTATCCTGTTACTACTATCCAGATGTGTTGTAATTTCATCCTTTATAATAGACTCCAGCATCTTTCCCACCACTGAGGTCAGACTAACTGGTCTATAATTTCCTGCTTTCTCTCTCCCACCTTTCTTAAAAAGTGGTATAACATTAGCCACCCTCCAATCCTCAGGAACCGACCCCAAATCTATCGAACTCTGGAAAATAATCACCAACGCATCCACGATTTCTCAAGCCACATCCTTCAGTACCCTGGGATGTAGACCATCAGGCCCCGGAGACTTATCAACCTTCAGACCTAACAGTCTCTCCAACACCAAATACTGGCAAATATAAATTCCCTTCAGTTCAGTTTCCTTCAGCCACTGTTACCTCGGAGATTGCTTGTGTCTTCCCCAGTGAACACAGATCTGAAGTACCAATTTAATTCTTCTGCCATTTCTTTGTTCCCCGTAATATATTCCCCTGTTTCTGTCTTCAAGGGCCCAATTTTAGTCTTAACCATTTTTTTGCCTTTCACATACCTAAAAAAGCTTTTACTATCCTTTTATATTTTTGGCCAGATTACCTTCGTACCTCATTTTTTTCTCTGCGTATTTCCTTCTTGTATCAGTTTATACAAGCAGCCCTCAAGCCTATTCTGCTATTCAAATATACAGTATATTGGCTGATAAAGTATCACAACTCTACTTGTCTGTCTTTGCTTTAAGGCTGGCTACCTTTTACAAAAAGATCCATTGACTGGAATCTTGAAAATAAAAATGGATCCAGCAGTCTAAATTTTAAACTATACTATACCAACAAAATTCTGTTTTACAAGGTGTGTGCTATCAAAGGTAGTGATATGACTAGTTCTACCCCTGCATTTCCTGTATTGTATCACTATAAATAAGTCATCTGAAGAAAATAGAGTTGTAATAGAGATATTGGACTGGAAATATAACCCATCAGTGTACCATTTAAGTGAACTAAAACCAGATTTTTTTTTAAAATTGGCTTCTTATCAAAATCCTTTATTAATTTTTGATGCAAATATTGTCATTTTCAGTGATTCCAGTAAATAAGGTGCTTGGATTATGATATTTTCTGTGAAATCAACAATGTTCTGTAATCCAATATCTGATTTCTTGTTTCCTACCTATTGTACCCTTTTACTTTTAATATCAGTTGCAGAGTTCAATTCTCTATGAAACTATAGCTGAATTCAAAACTATAGGCAGTCTGAACTGTATATGAATATTTGGAATATGATTTTGGAGAAGATTTGTAGCTCAGGTTGTGGATCAGGTTGTAAATTTGAAGCTTACATCCTGAGTACCTTGAATGAATTATGTCAAAACCATTCAACATTACCACTTGATTAGTTGTCTGTAAAGATGCATCTTAAAGAATTCTAAGAATTTCCAAGAATGCTAATTGATGGCCTTTAGTATCTGTGTAATTTTTCAAGATTGTATAGATTATGTAATATCATTTTCCAAGAATTCTTCTGATGCATAATGTTTCAATTAAATTTGCTTCGAAATGTATAAAGAATATTAAAGTCAGAGCATAGAAAATTTATTAAATTATATATTTTTTAAATACCTGAAATCTGTTATGAAAATATTTGCTAACATGTCAATATTACTATAATTGCCACGCTCAGTAGCTTGGATTTTCCACTAAAAGTAATGGGCTATTGGTAATCAAAACTGTGGATATGCAAATTGGAAAATAACTGTTAGCCATTGCACAGTCAACATTTTAAACATCAAGATCAGGAAGTTACTGACTGTATTGCCCTATTGCTGTAGAGGTTATGCCGTATCTTTTTTAAAAGTGTCAGCATTGAGACGTGAATGGGGCAAAATGGCTGCATTTGTGCCATAGACATGGTGTTAATTATACGCAAAGCTTTCACTTGTCCATTCTAAGGTTTAACAGCTTGTTACTTCTTAACTTCCTCCCTCCTTGGCACTAAAAATTAACTCCTGCAGTATGACACCTCCATCTCTTTAGGTTTTAATAATTGTTGGAGATTTTAAAATCTTGTTGTGGCCTTTTTAAATCTGTCAATTTATTTTCAGTCCCTGAATTGGTGGTGTTAATGATTTTAATTGGCTAACCTGGTTCAGACATTTTGCACACCAAAAACACATCCTTCACTCTGATTTAAGATACATAACTGTTTGCTGTTTTCAGAAAGGTCCTAGATATCTTTAGAAGATGTTGTCAGTCTTTTTCTAATCACAACACATTCCAATGCAAAATCCTGAAGAACACTATAAGGCCAATAACCAACAATGAGATTAACTACAAGATTGTAGAGACTTAATCTGAGAAGTCCGGTTTCTGTATATTTCTCTGCAGAGAGAAAATATCTTTATCCAATAAAGATCACTGCTTTCAGAATAAATCAATGCTTTATTCATATTTGTTTTAAAATTTTTGTTCGCCTCAATCAATTGGTGCTCTGTGGTATAATATCCCATGTTACCTTCTGCATAGGTATGTACAGTATATGCTTGGTATTAATAGTGGTCCTCTTGTATTCAGTAAAAAGTCGATCAAGGTGATGGCCATTTCTATTTGTTTGTCCAGCAAAAGCTTTTATAAATAATTTGTTTATGTGAAACTTCAATCCTAAAAATGCTCCTCTGATTCAGAACCTGAATTGAGGAGGGGAGGAGAGAGAATGTAGAATAGGGAGAGTATTGAAGTTATAGTTAGCATGCAAGATTTTTGAGATCCCTGTGATCTTAAGTGGTACTTGCATTAAGAAAACGTTCTTTTCAAACTTTGCAGTGTGAAGATTAGCAAATCTCTTGGAATCTGCATCATAATGTTATAACTAAGAGGAAATTTAAGTGCAGTGTCCAATTACCATATTGATGGTTAAAATTGCAAAAACATTTTAATCTTAGGATCTCTATCTCAATGATAAAACTGTTTGACTACAATGATGTATTTGGAATGTTACTGAGAATTTCATCAATGGTTTGCCAACTGTTCTCACAGCACTGGGGCTCATTTTAAAATATGACCATAGTTTGTATAATAATTAATTGTAATAATAAATTTCCTCTAATTTGTTAATTGTGCCCAAAGGTAAAATATTGGGGAACTGAGTAATATCTAGTGATAAAAAGCTTGAACACGTCTCCGTGTTCAAATGGTCTCAAATGCTACAATTTTAAATTTTGTAGCAACTCCTTTAACTTTTTCTTGAAATGTCATATTGTTGACATAATTTTGCTTCACCTCCTTCCAAAAATCTAATATTTTGTAGCAGCTATATTTGGAGTGTAATGAAAACATATGCAATTTTTTTAAGGGGTTCAGTTTCCTTGACATTTTTAATGTGTTTGTACCTGCAGCAAGAGGTCCTCCTCTTGTCCTCCTTGAATGACTATTTTTTGAAGTTAGAAAACTAGATTAGTTTGATACTTCAGGAAGTACAAAATAGAGTTTCAAAGTTACTGTGTCCACCCTTGCCTCTTGTATGACAATTCTCAACTATTGGACTTCCTGGTTTGTCGTCATCTATGAGAAAACCAGTTACTGAGAACAGAAAGAGTCCCAATAGGCCATTTTGAGTAGTGTTTGGATGTGTGTATTTTGACCTTGGATATTTATCTTGGCATTCTAAAACCAGTTTCTGTGCAACTCTTAGCTGCTACTAGTTCATTAGTTTTCTCCCCTAATCTCTCTCAGGGATTAACTCATTTGCATTTATAGCATTACTATGATTTTTGTCACAATAATTTGATCTGTGTATGTGTATATATATATGTATGAATTGCTTTTTTCTTTTTTTTTCCATACTGGTAGGTGCAGAAAATAGCTCGATCAAGCCCAGCATTATGTCTGAATCTTCTCGAGACGCTACCGTAAAGCAGTCCATGCAAAATGAGAAGCCAGAATTTGAAAATTTTGGATATGTGGGCATTGATTCAATTCTTGAACAGATGAGAAGGAAAGCTATGAAGCAAGGGTTTGAATTCAATATAATGGTTGTAGGTAAGTTATCAAAGAACAAAGGTTTGCTTTAATTAACCTGATGATCAAATACTTTGAATTTAACACAATAGACATTGGATTGGCCTTGCATGCTTGCGCAATGTGGGATACTTATGCAAGAGACCATTTGAATCATGGGCTTAAGTCAGTTTGGTTAAGCTACTTCTGATGCACAACAGAATTGAAGCTTGTTCGTTTGAAATAAGCAATCTAGAAATATCTTTGAGATCAAAATGGTTATGGGGGCATAGGAAAAGAATAGCTGTTTTAGCCCATTGAGTCCCCTCTGCCTTTTTAATACAACCATGGCTGTTTGACCACTGCAATGTCTCTTATCCCCACTACTCTCCAAAACCCTTTTACTACTTTGGTTATCAGAAAGCTATCAATCTCCAGTCAAACCTTCAAAGAGTTTGGGCCAGAGTTGGTATTTGAATAGTGAGTTATGTGAAATTCTATTTTGGGAACTTGTACAAGGTGCATATAGAGAGAATGTTTTGTGTGAAATTTTAAAGTTAGGATTAGATTTTATTATCATGTGTATTTTAGTACAGAAATACCTGTGAGTACAGTGAGAAGTGTACAGTGTCACCATTCCCAGCACTATCTTAAGTCCAAAAGTATCTAGGTACAACAAAGTAGAAAAATAGAGAAATGAAGTCTTTAAGTGCTTGGACATGCTGCGCTTGCATTCCCTCTAAGGACCCCCCTCTCCACTGCCTTAGCCGCTCTTCTCTGCTTTGGCCAGCTCTATGGGAGACCCCGGGCTGCCTGCTCTTGCTGTCACAGCAGATGTTGGGGGACCTCCCTCACTTTTATGTTGGTCTCGCTCTTCCCACATTGGGCTTGAGCTCTGACCATTGCAGTCCAGATCCAGGCCCCTAGTTGCTGCCACGCTCTGGACGGCACCAAGAAGATCCGTTTGGTCTCCCCTGCATTTGCCACTGCTGCAAATGCTGGGGGACTTCTCTCACTGCCAAATTGGGCTCGTTCTCCCCGCGATGACTCAATCTCCCGCGTGCTGCACTCGCTCTCCTCCATGCTGCACAAACCTGCTCTCCGTAGAAGATGAATAGATCAAAGTCAGAAAAGAAAGCAGTGAAAAAAGAAGAAAAGAAAAAGTGAATAGAGCAGATGAGCTCCAGGAAGGAGCCCTTGCGTTGTGTTGCTATTCTGCTGCCATGTTAGACTCAGGAGCATTTTAGAACGAGGAGTCACTGTTTAAAAATAAGAGATCCCACATGTAAGGCAGGGATGAGAATATTTGTTTTGAGGGTAGTGAGTCTTTGGAAAGCTATTTCTTGAAAGGCAAAGGAAGTAAATTCTTTGCCCAGAAGTGGGTAGATTCTTAATCAGCAAAGGGGTGAAAGGTTTCAACAGGTGGTGGGAATGCAGAGTAATCAGTTCTGCATGATCTTAGCAAATATTGGACTAAGTTTGAAGGCTTAAGGGGTTTGGGGAGGGCCCATGGCTTTAGCTCTTGAGGTGCATTAAGAATAGTCATTTTTATTTTTGACTGCTGCCTTGATGGTGGTGATAACAGCAGCGATTTTATTTAGCAAGTGAATCTCTCATCTGGGCATCTATAGATCTTGCAACTGGTGTGCACTTTTAGCGTACAATCCAAGATTTGATGACTTAACCCCCTTTGTTTCCAGCCTCAGCATAACTTCTATGGTCGAAAGCCTTACAAACATAAAAGAATAAAACTGGGTTCTTACCATGGCTTCGTCTGATCGGCTGCCTGGTTCATTTACAAGATAGGCCATTGTTTCAAGGTGTCAGTTATCCTTATCATGATTGTTCCTTTTATACGAGACACTTAAAATAATTTATCATTGGCCAGGAGCCTCTCTTTTCCTGAGCAATATAACTTAAAAGCCGAAGACTTGCCAATTCTTTCATTACTGCGTGATGACTTGCTGCGTACCTGGAACATATTCTAATGCCATGTAATCAGTTTGCCTTAAAAAAGGCAGAAAGCTGAAGCAGGTGACATTACCTTTAAAGTTTTACATTGGTGCAGTGACCATGAGATGATTGACTTTAAAAGTCATCCAAAAGTACACCACAATATTGAGGATCCCTCTATTCAGCTTATGCGAAATGAGTTCAGAATACAGTTGCTACCACAGACTCTACTTTCAAAATTGAAGTTCCTTTACTTTTCATTTTTTGACGTAGAGATGTACAACACAGACGTGCACCCTTCGGTCCAACTTGTCCATGCTGACCAGATATCCTAAATTAATCTTGCCCCCTTTGCCAGCATTTGGCTCATAATGCTCTAAACCCTCCCTATTCATATACCCATTTATATGCATCTTAAATGTTGTAATTGTATCAGCCTCCATCACTTCCTCTGGCAGGCCATTCCATACACTCACCACCTTCTGCATGAAAAGGTTGTCCCTTAGGTCTCTGTTAAATCTTTCCTCTCTCACCTTAAACTTACACCCTCTAGTTTTGGACTCCCTTATGAAGAAGAAAAGACTTTGGCTATTTACCCTATCCATGCCCCTCATGATTTTACAAACTGTTATAAGCTCTCACCTCAGCCTCCGATGCTCCAGGGAAAACTGCTTCAGCCTATTCAGCCTCTCCCCATTGCTCAAACCTTCCAACCATGGCAACATCCTTGTAAATCGTTTCTGAGCCCTTTCAAGTTTCACAACATCTTTCCTATATAGGGAGTCCTAAATTGAACGCAGTATTCCAATAGTGGCCTAACTGTACAGAACATTAGTCTCAACATGACCTGCCAACTCCTATACTCGATGCACTGACCAATAAAGGCAGGCAAACCAAATGCTGCCTTCACTACCCTGTTTACCTCTGACTATGAAATGCACTCCAAGGTCTGAATATTTTTTTGTAAATTTTAATTGTGCATTTCAGTGGGAATGTATGAACAGTGTTTGTAAATTGTTAATGATCTGGGTTATTAAACTGCCTAGCCTTCAGGACAACAACACCGTAAAGCCTTGTCACTGCAGCCACTGCTAGACATATCAGCGTGTCCACACAGATATCACCCTTACGTGTGAGGACATGTCTTGCCACGTACATGGCAAACACTCGGCCAACGGTGTCTATCTCATGCTGCAGGCAAGGATGCCCTGAGGCATGGTACATTGATGTGACCAAGCAAACAGTATGACAATGGATGAATGGACACCGCGCAATAATCGCCAGGCAGAAGTGTTCCCTCCAGTCAGGGCAAACTTCAGCAGTCCGGACCATTCAACCTCGGACCTTCGGGTGACCATCCTCTAAGGTGGACTTCGGCACAAGTAGCAATGCAGAGTCACCGAGAAGAAGTTTATAGCCAAGTTCAGTATCCACAGGAATGGCCTCAACTGGGACCTTGGGTTCATGTCACACTGCAGGTGGCCCCACTGCACTACGCACACATGCGTGCGCACACGGCCCCTCTCGCATACACAAGCTCTGTCTCATACCCATGCACCCCCCCCCCGTACTCTATATGAATAGGAAGGGTTTGGAGGGATATGGGCTGGGTGCTGACAGGTGGGACTAGATTGGGTTGGGATATCTGGTCAGCATGGACGAGTTAGTCCGAAGGGTCTGTTTCCATGCTGCACGTCTCTATGATTCTATGATTTTCTTGTGCACCCACCCTCTCTCAGGCATAAACCACATTACACTCTCTCTCACACACTTAAGCAAGCCTACACACACGTACTCTCTCTCATATGCACACACCTGCATGCACACACTTACTGTCTCTCCCACACACATGTTTATGGGGTGAATTTGTTTTTGCAGAATTATATTTTATTTTGCTCAAAAACTGTATGAATCCATGGAAAACTCTGGAAATGCCACTTTTGTAATAGAAGCAGTCTAACACAATATTGAAACACACAGACAGACCTCACAACTTAATGCATTGTCTGAGCTGAGGTGGCACTTATTAGATTAGATTAGATTACTTACAGTGTGGAAACAGGCCCTTTGGCCCAACAAGTCCACACCGACCCGCCGAAGCGCAACCCACTCATACCCCTACATTTACCCCTTACCTAACACTACGGGCAATTTAGCATGGCCAATTCACCTAACCTGCACATCCTTGGACTGTGGGAGGAAACCAGAGCACCTGGAGGAAACCCACGCAGACACGGGGAGAACGTGCAAACTCCACACAGACAGTCGCCTGAGGCATGAATTGAACCCAGGTCTCTGGCGCTGTGAGGCAGCAGTGCCGCCCACCTATTGTGAGAAAAGCTCTGGGATTTACATATCAAAGAACAGAAACCGATACATCCTATTCTAAAAGATAAAAGACTTGATCTAAAATTAAAAATCACACAACACCAGGTTATAGTCCAACAGGTTTAATTGGACAAATACCTGATGAAGGAGCGGTGCTCGAAAAGCTAGTGCTTCCAATTAAACCTGTTGGACTATAACCTGGTGTTGTGTGATTTTTAACTTTGTCCAACACTGCATCTCCAAATCATGATCTAAAATTGTTTATTGTATCATCACATCTCCATGACGCTCTTCAATTTGGCTATAAATTCTGTGTCTTATAATCTCCTTCTCCACAACCACCTGAGGAAGAAGCAGCGCTTCGAAAGCTCATATTTCCAAATAAACCTGCCGGCCTATAACCTGGAGTTGTCATTTTTAACTTTGGGTTATTAAAGGTTAAGAAGCTTACCATTCAAGGCATTATCTTTGGAAGATATCCAGGAGTTCAGTTTTCAATGATAGCTTGAAATATAACCCATTAATGCTTGCAAGCAAAACACTGCATTTAAACCAAGTTCACATGGTCCAGATAGAATGATTCATGTAGTCTGCATTAGGCAAATGATTTAGACTGATCATTTGATATTTTGCCTTTTATGGTGACCTGCGGAATGTTGTATGGAGTGCACAGAAATGTGGAGCTGAGCTGGAAGTGAGTTCCCATTGCCTTAAGACAATGTTTCCTTCCAGATTCAAAACTTTAGGCTGAAGAGGTTTAACTTGGCATAGTCTTGTGATGTTTTTAATAATGGTAAAAATAAAAAATGGGATTTATGTCTGTATCAGCAATGCACAGTCTCCTATACTATATTTGCATATTTTGTTTGAAGTCTGAAGTTTATGGCTGTTTTGGCGTGAGCCAGTTTAAAAAGATATTTAGATTAGATTCCCTTCGGCCCAATAAGTCCACACTGACCCTCTGAAGAGTAACCCACTTCCCTCTGACCTAACACTATGGGTAATTTAGCATGGCCAATCCAACTGACCTGCACATGTTTCCTCCCACAGTCCAAACCCATGCAGACACTAGGAGAATGTGCAAACTCCACACAGGCAGTCACCCAAGGCTGGATTTGAACCTGGGTCCCTGGGGCTGTGAGGCTGCAGTGCTAACCACTGTGCCGCCCACAAAGATAATTGGCTTTTATTTTTCTCTTTATTGTCAATAGTAATGATTTAATTTTCAGTGCTGTCCTGACTTGGTTAGGCCAAATAGGAGTCAGAGCATTCAGGGTGATTGTATCACTTGAGGCTCTAAACTTTGAAGAGGTATTTGGAGCTTGTTATTTTCATTGAAGAAAAGGTTTTAAAGGAGCAAATGTGAGCATAGACTATTGCAAAATATAAGCAGTGACTGAGAGTGAGCAATGTAATTGGGGACTCTAGTATGATGAAACGCAAGGGACACTATTGATGAAGAAAATTATTTCGCCTCCACTGAATAATGGAAAGCATTTTTGGCAACATAATGGCTTGTCACACTTTTAACTCTCATTTTATTTCACGTATTTTGTTGTTGACTTGTAAATTTAAAGCTCTTTTCTCTTGGGATCTGAGCTTTCTTGCCCTATGGACTTTTCGATAAATTTTGTCGCATGACCAGGGATTGAACCGAAATCACTATTTGTCAGTTGTTGGCTTTATCTCGTGAGCCCTTAGTACTTGTTGTCTACACAAGATGTCCTTGATTGTATTGCTTAAACAAATTTGTTAGACAGGAAATAACAGAAGTAAATACAGTAGTAATGCAACTTGTGTATTTCAATGGTGGTTAAATTTAACTAACTGTTTGAGTAGCAGGCAATAAATTTTATTGTTGTATTGAACTTCTGTTGTAAGCTCTCTGTATAAACCTGTATGGTGTCATCGCAGTATCCACTGTAATCCGAGTTTTTTATCTCCCAGTTCCTCAGCCTAAACTGCAGATCAATTCCTATGAGTGAAACTAGTGTGACAAAGGTTGGTGGATTTGTGGTGATAGGACAAATTAACATAAGTATTCAAATATTTTTAGAATAGAATAACTTTAATTGTCACGTGCACTTTGGTGTCATCTTAGGTGTTCGGTAACCAGGTACAGATACTTTAAGTGTTTGTTACAAAATTGAAAGAGTGAAAAACAACTTGGCATAGGATACAAAGTTTTAAAAAGTACTCAAAAGTCCATAAGACGTAGGAGTGGAAATAAGGCCATTCGGCCCATCAAGTCCACTCCACCATTCAATCATGGCTGATGGGCATTTCGGTGCCACTTACCCGCACTCTCCCCGTATCCCTTCATTCCTTGCGAGATTAAGAATTTATCAATCACTGCCTTGAAGATATTTAGCATTGGCCTCTACTGTGCTCTGTGGCAATGAATTCCATAGGCCCACCATACTCTGGCTGAAGAAATGTCTCCTCATTTCCATTCTAAATTGCCCCCCTCTAATTCTAAGGCTGTGCCCATGGGTCCTAATCTCCCTGCCTAACAGAAACAAATTCCCAGCATCTACCCTTTCTAAGCCATTATCTTGTAAGTTTCTATTAGATCTCTCTCAACCTTCTACACTCTAATACAATCCCAGGATCCTCAGCCGTTCATCGTATGTTAGCCTACCATTCCAGGGATCATCCGTTTTAATCTCTGCTGGACACGCTCCAGTGCCAGTATGCCCTTCCTGAGGAGTGGGGCCCAAAACTGGACACAGTATTCTAAATGGGGCCTAACCAGAGCTTTATAAAGTCTCAGTAGCACATCACTGCTTTTGCATTCCAACCCTCTTGAAATAAATGACAACAATACATTTGCTTTCTTAACCACTGACTCAACCTGAAAGCCAACCTTTAGAGAATCCTGGGCTAGCACTCCCAGATCCTTTTGTACTTTAGCATTATGAATTGTCTCACTGTTTAGAAAATAGTCCATGACTGCATTCTTTTTTTTCCCCAAATGCAAGACCTCACATTTAATTTCATCAGCCATTTCTTGGACCACTCTCCTAAACTGCCTAAATCTTTCTGCAGCCTCCCCACCTCCTCAGAACTACCTGCCTGTCTGCCTAACTTCATATCATCAGCAAACTTTGCCAGAATGTCCCCAGTCCCTTCATCCAGATCATTAATATATATCGTGGACAGCAGCAGCCCCAACAATGAACCCTGTGGGACACCACTTGTCACTAGCTGCCATTCCAAAAAAGAACCTTTTATCCCAACTCTCCACCCTCTGTCAGACAGCCAATCCTCAATTATGCCAGTATCTCACCTCTAACATCATGAGCCCTCACCTTATTAAAGGTCTTTTAGAAGTCTAGGTAGATAACATCCACTGGGTTTCCCTGGTCTAACCTACTTGTTACCTCTTCCAAGAATTCTAACAGGTTTATCAGGCATGACCCCTTACTAAATCCATGCTGACTTGTTCTAAGCTGACCCTGCACTTCAAAGAATTTAGAAATCTCATCCTTAATGATGGATTCTAGAAATTTACCTACAACCAAAGTTAGGCTAATTGGCCTATAGTTTTCCACCTTTTGTCTTGATCCTTTCTTGAACAAGGGGGTTACAACACCGATTTTCCAATCATCGGGGACTTTCCCTGACTCGAGTGATTTTTGAAAGATTACAACCAACACCTCCGCTATTTCTTCAGCCACCTCCCTCAGAACTCAAGAATGTAGCCCATCCAGGCCAGGAGATTTATCAACTTTTAGACCTTTTAGTTTTCCAGCACTTTCTCGTTTGTAATGGCTACCATACTCAACTCTACACCTTGACTCGCTTTAATTATTGGGATATTAGTCGTGTCTCCCACTGTGAAGACTGAAGCAAAGTTAAGTTCTTCAGCTATTTCCTTATCTCCCATCACTAGCCTTCCTGCATCAATTTGGAGCGGCCCAATTTCTACTTTTGCCTCTCGCTTGTTTCTTATGTATTGAAAGAAACTTTTACTATCATTTCTAATATTACTGGTGAGCTTCATATTTGATAATCTCCTTTCTTATATCTCTCTTTGTTATCCTCTGTTTGTTTTTGTAGTCTTCCTAATCTTCTGGTTTCCCAGTGCTCTTGGCCACTTCATAAGCTGTCTTTCTCTTTGATACATTTCCTGGCTTCCTTTGTCAGGCATGGCTGCCTAATCCATCCCCCCTGCCCCGGATAATCTTTCTTTTCTATAGGATGAACCTCTGTATTGTGTACTTTGTCCTCAATTATACCCAGAAGTGGCTGTACTGTCTTTCCCGCTAGGCTCTGCTTCCAGTCAATTTTCGTCAGTTCCTCTCTCATGCCCCTGTAATTACCATTATTTAACTATAACACCATTATATCAGATTTTGTCTTCTGTCTTTCAAACTCCGTTGCTTCCTCAATGTTCCCTTACTTTAAGATCTTTCATAAAGTCTGGCTCATTACATAGCATAAAGTCCAGAATAGCTTTCTCCCTTATGAGCTCCATCACAAGCTCTTCCAATAAGCCATCCTGGAAGCATTCCATGAATTCCTTTTCTTTGGATCCACTGGCAACATTATTCACCCAGCCCATTTGCATGTTGAAGTCCGCCATGAGCACCGTGACCTTGTCTTTCTGACATGCCCTGTCTATTTCCTGGTACTTGTTGTGTCCCTGGTCCTGACCGCTGCTGGGGGGTCTGTACATAGCTCTCATTTTTTTGCCTTTGTGGTTCCTCAACTCCACCCACACAGATTCCACATCATCTGACCCTATGTCATTCAGTGTCATAGATTTAATTTCATTCTTAACTAGCAAGGCAACCCCGCCCCCTCTGCCCACCTGCCTGTCCAGAATTAGAATAAAAGTATCTTTGCAAATTCTTAAATTGCTGTCATTTTCACTGTGTCCATGCCCAATGGTCTTCAGAACATGAGGCCTGGCAACCTCCATGCGCTGGTCTCCGGTCCGGACTGTCCTCCAGGGCTTGCTTCTGAGGACTCCTCTCCAAACCCAACCCAGGCTCGGACTGCCTCCTGCTTCGGGCTCTGGCCTGCGGCTCGTCCCCGGGACTATCCTTCCAGGCCAGGCTGGGATCAGACTGCCTGCACACTCTGGACTCCAGCCTGGACTCATCTCCCAGGCCAGAAATACCATCAACTGCTTTTACTTAAACCAAAAAAAATGACCAGTCCATTCAAACTTAGCTTGCAAGTGCTAGACAAATTGGGATTCCATTTCAAGTCAGCAAGCATGGTTTTTAATGCCTTATAAACTGTCACAAAGGAGGTGAAATCATAGACCAAAATGTTTCCAGCCTCCCTGGGGAAAAGAAATGATCTAAATTTCTGTTTAGGGATGGAATCAGAAGTTAAGGGATACAGGTCCATCCAGAAGTTAGTAAACTTTTCATGATATGACCTCAGGGGATGTGAACATGGTTCACAACTAATGATGAACTTTCTTTTTGAAGTGCAGTCAGTGCCAAAATGGGGTAATTAACTGTGCACACTGGCAGCAGTGAAATAGGTGACCAATTATTTGTTTATAGTGATACAAGAGGTGTAATTGTTGTATAAATACTGAGGAATGGTTTGCTGAATAGTGTCAAAGAATTTCCTGCCTCTATCTGAGAAAATATCACTTCATAAGTGACACCCTGATAATGCAATATTACCTCAAGTAGAATGTCAATGTTGAGAATTTGCTCTGGTCTCCAGAAATATAACCTTGCTAGCAAAATAGAACTCCACACCTTTTTCTTGTGGATAGTCTATTGTCAGACACAGAGATACCTAATTCCCCCCCTCTATTTACTCAGTCATTTAATGCTCCTGACTGAGGCTAGTTAATCAGTTAACTTCCACAATACTCATGGTAGTGACTGGATAGTACTTCAACTAAACGAAGACCAGTAGTTCATTATTATTTATTTAAAATAACCAACTAGATCTGAGAAATGGGAATATGTGAACGGATCAGTCTTCTGGAGTAATTTGTGGATAAAATAATTTTTTCACAACTAAATGGGATGGAGGGATTGTCTAATGAGCAGAGGTTGAAATTCTATTCACTATAGTTTAGAAGAATGTGAAGTAATCTCATTGAAATATGTAGGATTCTTATGGGGCTTGACAGTGTAAATGCTGAGAGAATGTTCCCCTCATGGAGAGTTTAGGACAAGAGGACATAGTCTCAGAGGAAAGAGGTGCCAATTTAAGACAGATGAGGAGGAAATTCTTCTCTTGAAGGTTGCTTCTCTTTGGATCTCCTTGCCACTAAGAGCTGTGGGGACAGAGTCCTGTGTATACATGAGGCTGAGATGGATTTGTGCTCAGTAGGGAACCAGAGGGCAAAGACAAAAAAGCCAGCTGGAAGAATGTCAGATCAGCCATGATTCTGTTGAATGGTGGGGCAGGCTGGAGGAGCTAAATGGCTAATTCCTCTTCTACTACTTAGTCGTATAGTAAACTGTAAATAATCAGCGGAAGCAATGCAATTGATAGTTTGACCTTTTTATTCTGTCAGTTATGATTTTTAATTGCTTTAGCTTGGCTGGTAGATATTTCCACCAATCTGCTATCACATACCTCTGGGGTGGGTGTGAAATGAACCCAGACTTTCTAGTCCGGAGGTAGGGACACTACCGTTGTACCACAAGTGCCATTTACGTTGGCTGGCATGTTAGCTAAATAGAAAATTTGATATTATTAAATATGGTTAATATTTATTGTCTTATTTTGCAGTTGAATTATTAGTTTGCCATTAAGAAATGCATATAATTGTTTGAAGTTCTTTCATATGAATGAAGTTGACTGAGTTATAGAGATGTAAAACACAGAAACAGACCCTTCGGTCCAACTTGTCCATCCCAACCAATCTAGTCCCACCTGCCAGCACCTGGCCCATATCCCTCCAAACCCTTCCTATTCATATACCCATGCAAATGCCTCTTAAATGTTGCAATTATACTAGCATCCTGCATTTGCTCTGGCAGCTTGTTCCATACACATACCACTCTCAGCGTGAAAAAGTTGCCCCTTCGGTGTCTCATATATCTTTCCCCCTCACCCTAAACCTATGCCCTCTAGTTCTGGACTCTCCGACCCCAAGGAAAAGACTTTATCTATTTATCCTATCTATGCCCCTCATGATTTTATAAACTTCTATAAAGTTACCCCTCAGCCTCCAATGCCCCAGGGAAACTGCCTCAGTCTATTCAACTCTCCCTATAGCTCAAATCCTCCAACCCTTGCAACATCCTTGTAAATCTTTGCTGAACCCTTTCAAGTTTACAAACATCCTTCCAATGACGACCAGAACTGCACGCAATATTCCAACAGTGGCCTAACCAATGTCCTGTACAGCCGCAACATGACCTCCCAACTCCTGTACTCAATACTCTGACCAAATTTAAAAAACACACTAACCACCACCTTCACTATCCTATCTACCTGCGACTCTATTTTCAAGGAGATTTGAACCTGCACTCCAAGGTTTCTTTGTTCAGCAACACTCCCGAGGACCTTACCATTAAGTCCTGCTAAGATTTGCTTTCCCAAAATGCAGCACTTCGTATTTATCTAATTTAAACTCCATCTGCCACTTCTCAGCCCATTGGCCCATCTGATCAAGATCACGTAAGCTGAGGTAACCTCTTTGCTGTCCACTACACCACCTCCAATTTTCATGTCATCTGCAAACTTAATAACTGTGCCTGTTTTGCTTGCACCCAAATCATTTATATAAATGACAAAAATTAGTCTATCCAGCACCAATCCTTGAGGCACTCCACTGGTCACAGGCCTCCAGTCTGAAAAACAACCATCCACCACCATTCTCTGTCTTTTACCTTTTGAGCCAGTTCTGTATCCAAATGGCTAGCTCTCCCTGTATTCTGAGAGATCGGCACGGTGGCACAGTGGTTACTACTGCTGCCTCACAGCGCCACAGACCCGGGTTCAATTCCCGACTCAGGCGACTGACTGTGTGGAGTTAGCACATTCTCCCCGTGTCTGCGTGGGTTTCCTCCGGGTGCTCCGGTTTTCTCCCACAGTCCAAAGATGTGCAGGTCAGGTGAATTGGCCATGCTAAATTGCCCGTAGTGTTAGATAAAAGGGGTAAATGTAGGGGAATGGGTGGGTTGCGCTTCGGCGGGTCAGTGTGGACTTGTTGGGCTGAAGGGCCTGTTTCCACACTGTAAGTAATCTAATTTAACCTTGCTCACCAGTCTCCCATGGGGAACCTTGGCAAACGACTTACTGAAGTCCATATAGATCACATCTACTCTATCCTCATCAATCCTCTTTGTTACTTCAAAAAACTCAATCAATTTTGAGAGACATGATTTGCCATGCTCAAAGCCATGCTAATCCCTAATCAGTCCTTGCCTTTCCAAATATATGTAAATCCTGTCCCTCAGGATTCCCACCACCGACGTCAGGCTCACCGGTCTATAATTCCCTGGCTTGTCCTAACCACCTTTTCTTAAATAGTGGCACCATATTAGCCAACCTCCAGTCTTTCTGCACCTCACCTATGACTATCAATGATACAAATATCCCAGCAAGGGGCCAAGCAATTAATTCCCTAACTTCCCACAGAGTTCTCAGGCACACCTGATCAGGTCCTGGGGATTTATCCACTTTTCTGCATTTCAAGACATCCATCACTTCCTCCTCTGTAATATGGTCATTTTTCAAGATGTCACCATGTATTTCCCTACACCCTATATCTTCCACGTCCTTTTCCACAGTAAACACTGATGCGATATACTCATTTAGTATCTCCCCCCATTTACGGCTCCACACAAAGGCCTTCTTGCTAATCTTTGAGGACCCCTGTCCTCCCCCCTCGTTACCCTTTGTCCTTAATATCTTTGTAAAAACACTTTGGGGACATCAGTTAGGGAGAATCCATATTCAGCTTTCAGGCCCTCATCCCTTTGTTTAACGATGTCGATGGTACCTACATATTCCAAGACCACTGGCTGTTTACCCTCCAACTCAAGAATGTCCCACAGCTGCTGCATGATATCACAGATCCTTTATCTTTCCACAGTTGTTTTACTTCTGCAGAAGATTGAGTTAAAGACTAAAGTTGAGCGAAGAACCAACATTGTCATGTTTATTAGGGATTTTGCTTACCAGTGTAGGTTTGTGATATGACTCAAAGTATTTCTTACACCCACAGGTCAGAGTGGTTTGGGGAAATCCACGCTGATAAACACCTTATTCAAATCCAAAGTTAGTCGTAAATCTGTTGAAGGAACTGATGAACGAATTCCCCAAACAGTTGAAATGAAATCTATCAGCCATGGTGAGTCCATCAATGAAAATGGTTTGTAAATATATTTATGTAATTGCACTGTTGCAGTGTCTAACTCAAGATTTCTGATACAAAACAGAAATTGCTGGAAGAGCTCAGAGGTCTGGCAGCAGAAGTCAGAGTTAATATTTTAGGACCAGTGACCCCTTCTTCCACACAGCAATTTCTGATTTCAAGCGTCCGTAGTTGTTTCAATTTTTATTAGTTTCTGATGACTGGTAGTCTGCCGCACTGTGCTGTCTCTTTTGGCATTTTAGCATAATACCAAAAGGAATTGGGAAAGAAATATTTCTCAGTAACTGTTGCATATTAAGTTTTTTTTTCACCACTGTTTAAACTGGAGAGTTAATACATAGAGAGAAACAAATGTGAACAGTGACGCTAGTGCAATTCACATGGCCACATCTGCCTGTTCACACAATCCATCCTAAATCAATGTGTCTTTAATTGCATTAAAATAATCCCATAAAAGTTTTGCACACTATATTAATAATAAAGCAAATTGTATTATAATACTCTAATGTAAGGCTGATCCTGTATGTAATATTTGTACTTTATGGATCCTGTCTTTGATTGAGACCACAGTGTTAATCTGCCCCATTTCCAGTTTAAATGTGATTGTTGGTTTTGGACCCGATATATATCTGAAGTGTCTACTGCGTGGGAAAAATGTAATTGTTTATTAGCTTGAAGTTCTTGACCAAAATGTAGTTTGAATTGCCAAGATAATTTGTCAAGCAATAAATGAAAAACAGCAAAGAATCCCTCAATAGAGTGATGCTGTTGCCCATCCAGCATTTCTGCTTACATCAAAAACATTTCCATGCACAGGCAAGCATTCAAGATTGATAAACCCCTTAAGCCTAGCTCCCAGCCCAGTCATGGAGCTCCCCCAACCCTCCATCTTAAGAAACTGTGCTTCATTGCAGTGTGTGAACAGACCTTGAAAACGTCAATGTTATGAAACCAACTGCCACTTTGAAGCGGGGAGCACAACGTTTCGTTCGAGAGATTGAACTATAAGCATCAAGTGCACAGCCAACCAACGACAGTGTGCATTTATGTAACACCATTGGTGTAGTAAAATGTTCCAAAGTGGTTCAAAGGAATTTTCTGCAACAAGCCACACGTTGGAGCAGGTGACCAAAGCTGTGGCCAAACAGTTAGATTTTAAAGAAACATTCTAAATGATATGGAGATAGAGGGGTTTAGGATATAATTCCAGAGGTTAGGCAAGCACGGTCATCAATGATAGAGCAATTAAAATTGTGAATGATCAAGAGTTCAGAATTAGATGGATGCAGACATCTTTGGAGGGCTTTAGAGCTAAAACAGGTTAGAGAGAATAGACCGGACAAGGTCATGATGGGATTTGAAGATGAGGATGATTGAGGCATTGCTCAACTGGGAACACTTCCTGATGAAGGGCTTTTGCCCGAAACGTTGATTTTCCTGCTCCTCGGATGCTGCCTGACCTGCTGTGCTTTTCCAGCACCACACACTCAACTCTAATCTCCAGTATCTGCAGTCCTCACTTTTGCCTAGGAACCAGTTTAGCAAAATGGACTGTTCCTGTCTCCATAGCAATGATAAACTTAAAAAGAAGTTTGAATCCTCCATGACTGACTCAGGATTATCATACAAAATTTCATGTTTTACAGTTTATACTATAAAACCATGTCAATTAAAAAATAATTAATGATTTAATGTATTATTTGCCTATTGAAGTCCTTATTAGTTTCTTAACACCACTGATCTCATGGTATATTTTGCATTCTGCCACACCTGCTCCAGAAAAGTAGACTTTTCAGAAACCCATCCAAAGTCACTCCAAGTATCACAAGTTTGCTTTCCAAGTTTTGCTGAGTTGTAATATCCAGTGGCTGTCAAAAGTCCATTTCCCTTTGTCTTCTGAGAATTCTTGAAATGACTGCTAGCAATAAGGTGCACCTCAGTAATTCTTTCTCCCAGTCTAGCCAGTGAAACCTTGCAGTGTCCTTACATTTCTCAGGTTTCATCTGTTCAGTCAGAGAATGGGCTGTCCTGTAGTTTACTCTTAGCCGCTGGCAAAACAAAATCAGTTATTTTTACACATGGATACTTGACGACTGCTAGTGGATCCTAGTACACACTCTAGGACTGGCTGTCGTTTTGTGTGGGTTCTTATTCAGCAAATCCAAGCATCTTTAAGTCTCTTCAAACCCAAGTCAGTGGCTTACTTCTGAAACAAAAACAGGAACTGATGGAGAAACTAAGCACGCTGGCAGCATCTTTGGAGGGAAAGAGTTAACATCTCAGTCCCAGTTGTTCCTCTTCAGAGCAGTTCTAAAGAATGAGTAATTGTACTCAAAACGTTAATTGTTTTTCTCTCCACAGATGCTGCTAGTCCTGAATTTGTCTATCTTTCCCTCTTATTTCAGATTTTCAGCATCCACAGTATTTTGCATTTATTTATGTGCATCTGTTTTGTGTTCAGGTATTAAAACTGGCACTTGGATCTGAATAAGATTTGATTTGGTCCCTCAGTCCCATTGGCTGGCAGTGGGAGGTTCCATGCTCCATTTTACATGGTACTAAAGGAGGGAGTGTAAAACATAACCATCTTGTACCCTTTGGTATTAAAGAGAATGGGGGGTGGGTGTGGAGAGTGGTGCTAATATGAGCATGATTTGACGTAAATCAGGATATGGATAGCAGAGTTTTGTAAGATCTTAAATATACTGAAATGGAAGGTCACCTAGGAGTATGTTGGAACAGTCAAATCTAAGGAGAACATCCAAGAGTCTCAGCAGCAGTAGTGGAGTCGAGTGATGTGATGGAGGTCTTCCCAATACAGTGTGGCCGCCTCTACATTGGGAAGACAAAATGCAGACTCGGTGACTGCTTTGTAAAACATCTATCCTCAGTCTATAAAGATGACCCCGGCTTCCATTTGCCTGCCACCAATTTCCCATGCGGCCATTGGATTTTATCATGAGATAAAATCAGGGAACTCTAGATGCTGGTGATCTGAAAAAAAAGACAAAGCACTGCAGAAACTCACCTGGTCTGGCAGCATTTGGAGAAAGAAGAACGGTTAATATTTCAAGTCCAATGACCCTTCATCAGAAATGAAGGTAGCTGGGAAAAGGATTTTTTTGTGTGTGTGTGTGTGTGGTGGAGTGTATAGAGTGCATGGAGATGGGGCCCAGGGAGAGCAAGGAAAAGGGATAGGCAAACAATTAAATTACTGAAAAGCTGAGAGAAAGAGAAAAATGCTGGGTAGTGTGCTAATGAGAAGTGTATATGACTTGAAATGGGTTTGCTGTGCTGGGAACAACCCATACAAAATGAGACTGAAGGGAGTGATAGGTTAACAAACCAGAAAGAGGGTGTTCACATTGTGAAAATTGTTTAACTCCATGAGGAGTCCTGAAGCCTGTAAGGTGCTTAGGTAGAAGATGAGGTTTTGTTCCTCCAGCTTTTGTTGAACTTCACTGGACCACTGAAACAGGCCTGAGACACAAATGGTGGCAGGCAAATCGAAGCCAGAGGCATTTTTATAGATTGAGGATATGTGTTTTACAAAGCAGTCACCAGTCTGCATTTTGTCTTCCCAATGTAGAGAAAGCCACATTGTGAGCTGAAAGTATAGTGGAGTGAGTGAAGAGCAGGTAAATCGCTGCTTCACTTGGAAGGTGTTTCTGAGGCCATGGATAGTGAGGGAGGAGGTAGTAAACAGGCAGATATTACACTTTCTGCAGTTGCATTGGAACATTCTGTAGGGGTTTGGGGAGATGTTGAGAATAGAGGAAGAATGGACCAAGGGAGAATGATCTCTGGGGAAAGGAGTCCAGGTGACTATGTCTGGTGGTGGCATCCCACTGGAAATAGCAGAAGTGACAGCTTATGATCCTTTGGATGCAGATGGTAGTGGTATGGAAAGTGAGGGAAGAGGTGAGGCTAGAAATACAGGAGATGGGTTGGACAAGGCCAAGGGGCCTGTCATCCACAATGGTGGGGAATCCTCAGTTTGAGGAAGAAGAGGACATTTCAGAGCTCCCCTTGTGGAAAGTGGCATCATCAGAACAGATGTGATGAAGACAGAGAAACTGGGAGAATAGGATGGTGTCCATTTACAGGAAGTAGGATGTGAAGATGTATAGCCAAAGTAACTGTGGAAGTCAGTGGTTTTGTGAAGGATAGAAGTGGCCAGCCTATCGTCAGAAATAGGAACAGATGTCAAGGAAGGGAGGAGTTGGTGACAGGCAAGGTGAAAGTGAGGAGAAAGGAAATTGAGGAAAAAAGTTAATAAATTTTCCCAATTTATGAGAAGAGGGAGAAGCAGCACTGATGATGTATCGGTGTACCAAAGAAAGTTGTGGGGAAGGACCCAGGTCTGACTGGAACAAGGCATGTTCTACATAGCCTGCAATGAGACAGGCACAACTGGGGCTCATATGTTCCTACCTTTTTGATCTGAAGAAAATGAGAGGAGTTACGAGGAAGTTGCTCACCGTGAGGAGAGCTCAGCCGTGTGAGGGAGGGGAATGGAGAATGGGGACAGTTCTTGCCTTCTCTCAGGGGAGAAGCAGAGAGCGTTCAGATCACCTTGGTGGTGGATGGATGTGCAGCAGGATTGCAGGTTCCTGCTGAAGAGGTGACGGTTGCTGCATTCATGTGAGCTATAAACCTGTAGCTTTAAGAATTATTTCCCTGCAGTGATCAGATGGACCCTTAACTAGAGGAATTCATTTTCTTGGTCAGACGTAATGACTATGCAAAATCTCACAACATTTTTCTCAAGATGAACGTGGCCATACCTGGCACAGATTCTAGTATGTGCAGATCCAAGTATTCCATTAAAAGTGACATAGTTGAAGCTTTGAAGTTATTTTGTCAACTAATAATTGGGGTATTTGTTCAGGAAACAAAACAGTGGTATGGCTGAATACATATATGGAAAATACTGCTAATGCTTCAGTCTGGAACAGAATGTTTCCTTATTTTTTAAGAGAACATCCAGCCATTAGTTAATGGAATTGATTTATCTTTTTCTTGATGGACTTGATCTATCCAAAACCAATTAATTTATTGCAGATGTTGAGGAAAAGGGAGTCCGCATGAAACTGACAGTAATTGACACTCCAGGATTCGGTGATCAGATAAATAATGAGAATTGGTGAGTACCAATCAACTCCACATTAAAATGTGCCATCGCTGGTATTAGCATGGATCACTATCCTGTTTCAAAGTAATGTTTAAAGTGCTTTGTTTACTTCAGGAAGATGTAATTTTGTTTGCACACTTCATGAAAGTATGCTGAATGCAATCAATAAGCAACACATCAGTAAAGTGACTCTAGTCAAGGGCCATTATTGAGACCGATTTCAGTTCAGTGGTCTATTTTCAGATGAAGATCCTTCACCCCTCAGAATGAGCAAAGCCAGTCACACCTGTGTAATTGTCCTTTCTCTTGTCTGATATGTTAAATTACTCCTGCACTGCTTTTTTTGTTTTGCAACAAATTCCAGTTCCTCTTTCTTATGTCCATCCAGATATGTTAAATGCAAACTCCCAGTGAGAAACTTTGGCGCTCAGCAAGCTCTTCATTAAGTCCCAACTGACTTTAAATTGCAATCTTAAATAACTGGTTCAAACCCCATTAATTCCACAAGTTGGTAAATGATAGCTTGGTCTGATTTTGGCTGTTCCAAATGTGATGTTTCTGATCAGAATTTTAACTTTCCACATGAAAGTAGTTGACTATCATATTAATGAAATGAAATTCTAGAAACATTCATAGTTGACAACTTGACTTTCCTCCTTTAATTGGAAAATAACATTATAGCTATAAAATAACCACATCAAAGAACATGACCCTTTGGAAGTTCAAGGCAAATCTGAACTTGGTTTTAATTTAATTCTAAATCATCCAGTTTATCAGTTGTTTTGATAACTGCTGTAGTTATATTTCTGCTTGGTCAGTTTAATTATATTTTCTATTTCCAATTTTCCATTTTAGTTGGCAGCCAATCACAGAATTTATTAATGATCAGTACGAGACATATCTGAAAGAAGAACTGACTGTCAATAGGAAGAAACGGATCCAAGACACCAGAGTGCATTGCTGTATATACTTCATTGCACCAACTGGGCACTCGTATGTACCTCTTGGCTCCCAGCTTGTTTTGCTGATCATTGACCTAAGGAAATGCTGCCTCTGTCAAATTTATAATGATTGCTGAAGTAAACTGCTTGCCCTTGTTCTACCTGGATGCTAATGAAGGTCTTGTAGATAATGAGCATGTCCCTGATTTGTCACAAAAGTGAATGCTACTGCTTCTCAGAATCTGACATCGAGAAGAAAATGCTGGAAATACTCAGCAGGTTTGGTAGCAACTGTGCAGCTTCCTTCTCCACAAGCATGCTAGCCAGACCGGAGAAGTTCCAGCTTCTTCTGTTTTGTCAATGGATGTGTCTGTTAAATACAAAGCATATTTTGCATGCGAGGTCATACCTTGAATTGAGATGCATCCAGTCAGCCCAAGAGTTGAAGGGTGCAGTCCCAGTTAGCAACTTGGAAGATTCCACCTTGCAATTCATTCCTCAAATCCACTTTGTTTCAGAAAATAGTCCACTTAACACTATGCTGTGGGGCAAAAAATTATTTCTTAATTTCCTTGCGAGAAGTAGAACACTAAAATTAACCGGCTGCAGTGCATGATAAGCAAACTGTCAGTTAGCAGTGGGGGAGAAGTTCCTGGTTCCTGTCCATGTTAATGCAATAGAACTTTATTGATGTGAGTCAGTATTACCATAAGTCTCAGGATTCCCACTTTTGCTTGTATCTGTCTCCTGATCCTTCAGTCTGACTCTGACCATGTGAATTTTGTTATCCAACTGGACTGTCCTCCTCCCTCGTCCTCTGGTTCGAGATTGTTCATGGGGCTAGCAATTAAACAAGGTCCTAACCTCCTTGAACAATGAATCCCCAAATTATATCTGAATGAGTAATGCTATTTTATCACTGTCAATTGTGGGTGACACTCTAGCTTGTTTCATGGAAAAGTTGTTGGTTGAAGTCCTACTCCAGAGACAAGAGCACAACAATCTAGATGGCCAATCTAGGACAAAGGGATAACTGCATTTTTGGTGGCGTTGATTTTCTATTGTTAAAGTTTCCTTTTACTCTCTGTAGCTGGACATAAAACATCCCATATAATATTTCAAAGAAAATTTGTCGAGAGTGTGGGTTCTCCCCAGTATCTAAGCCAATAAGCACCCTTTAATGAATGTCAAAAAGTGTGTTCGTTCCAACATTGTTTGTGGGAGCTTTGTATGGACAAATTGATTTGTATGCTTCCTATAACAGTGTCTATTCTACAGTCAAATGTACAAGCTTTGCAAATTATAAGGCAATTGTAAGTTTGTGAAATGTATTTCATCTTTATCCGACTTATTGGGTATGGAAGTCGACATGGAAGTTGAACTTTTTTTTAATTTTGTAATCTTGATCTTATTGATATCTTCTAACACTTGACTACTTTGGAGATTTTAGTCAGCTTTGAACTAAATTTAACAAATCAATAATCAAAGTATAACAATGCATTGATGTGGAACTGGTGTTTTCATCTTGAAATGTACTGAAAGAATTCTGTGATCAATAGGTCAAGCAGATCAGTGATTGCCCCCTGCCTGAAATAGCTATCTGAAGTAGTTGCAAGTTACTATATCTATGTATTGCTCCATTGCGTTCTTCAGTGTGAAATTCTTTGGTTTTCACTTTACCGTGCTCTAACAAGCAGAATTTAAACATAGAATTTAATCTGACACATTTTAAATTCATGCACAATAATAGTGAATCATTTTCAAAAAAGAGAAGAGAAATAATGGCTGGTGCTGTGGACAATAATGATCTGTCCATTAATGTGACATATTATATGGACATTACCACATTGATGTTTGTAGGAATGTTAAGTTTAGGAGGAAATGAAATAGTATAGAAATTTCCTGCCACATTTCCTATTTTACACTGGTGAAGGGGCCTAACAGGGAAGGCAGATGAACTCAGGGCATGGTTAGGAACATGGGACTGGGATATTATAGCAATTATGGAAACATGGCTCAGGGATAGGCAGACTAGGAGCTGAATGTTCCAGTATAGAAATGCTACAGGAAGGATAGAAAGGGAGGCAAAAGAGGAGGGGGAGTGGCATTTTTGATAAGGGGTGGCATTACAGCTGTGCTAAGGAAGGATATTCCTGGAAATACATCCAGGGAAGTTATTTGGGTGGAACTGAGAAATAAGAAAGGGATGATCGCCTTACTGGGATTGTATTATAGACCCCCCAATAGTCAGAGGGAAATTGAGAAACAAACTTGTAAGGAGATCTCAGCTATCTGTAAGAATAATGGGGTAGTTATGGTAGGGGATTTTAACTTTCCAAACATCGACTGTGACTGCCATAGTGTTAAAGGTTTAGATGGAGAGGAATTTGTTAAGTGTGTACAAGACAATTTTCTGATTCAGTATGTGGATGTACCTACTAGAGAAGGTGCAAAACTTGACCTACTCTTGGGAAATCAGGCAGGGCAGGTGACTGAGGTGTCAGTGGGGGAGTACATTAGGGCCAGCAACCATAATTCTATTCGATTTAAAATAGTGATGGAAAAGGATAGACCAGATCCAAAAGTTGAAGTTCTAAATTGGAGAAAGGTGAATTTTGACGGTATTAGGCAAGAACTTTCAAAAGCTGATTGGAGGCAAATGTT
The DNA here is from genome assembly GCF_037043375.1 of Chiloscyllium plagiosum. Taxonomy (NCBI): domain Eukaryota; kingdom Metazoa; phylum Chordata; class Chondrichthyes; order Orectolobiformes; family Hemiscylliidae; genus Chiloscyllium; species Chiloscyllium plagiosum. The sequence goes on from NW_028270163.1 coordinate 28,114,033, forward strand.
CGCAGGTAAAGGGACAGCTATAAAATGGGAAGCCTTCAGAAATGAGACAACAAGAATCCAGAGAAAGTATTTTCCTGTCAAGGTGAAAGGGAAGGCTGGTAGGTATAGGGAATGCTGAATGACTAAAGAAATTGAGGGTTTAGTTCAGAAAAAGAAAGAAGCATATGTCAGGTACAGACAGGATAGATCAAGTGAATCCTTAGAAGAGTATAAGGGCAGTAGGAGTATACTTAAGAGGGAAATCAGGAGGGTAAAACAGGGGCATGAGATAGCTTTGGCAAATAGAATTAAGGAGAATCCAAAGAGGTTTTACAAATATATTAAGGACAAAAGGGTAACTAGGGAGAGAATATGGCCCCTCAAAGATCAGCAAGGTGGCCTTTGTGTGGAGCCACAGAAAATGGGGGAGATACTAAATGAATATTTTGCATCAGTATCTACTGTGGAAAAGGATATGGAAGATATAGACAATAGGGAAATAGATGGTGCCATCTTGCAAAATGTCCAGATTAGAGGAGGAAGTGCTGGATGTCTTGAAATGGTTAAAGGTGGATAAATCCCCAGGACCTGATCAGGTGTACCCTAAACTCTGTGGGAAGCTAGAGAAGTGATTGCTGGGCCTCTTGCTGAGATATTTGTATCATCAATAGTCACAGGTGAGGTGCCGGAAGACTGGAAGTTGGCAAGTGTGGTGCCACTGTTTAAGAAGGGCGTTAAAGACAAGCCAGGGAACTGTAGACCGGTGAGCCTGACCTCGGTGGTGGGCAAGTTGTTGGAAGGAATCCTGAGGGACGGAATGTATATGTATTTGGAAAGGCAAGGACTAATTCAGGATAGTCAACATGGCTTTGTATGTGGGAAATCATGTCTCACAAACTTGATTGAGTTTCTTAAAGAAATAACAAAGAAGATTGATGAGGGCAGAGCAGTAGATGTCATCTATATGGACTTCAGTAAGGCGTTCGACAGGGTTCCCCATGGGAGACTGATTAGCAAGGTTCGAATTCATGGAATACAGGGAGAACTAGCCATTTGGATACAGAACTAGCTCAAAGGTAGAAGACAGAGGGTGGTGGTGGAGGGTTGTTTTTTAGACCGGAGGCCTGTGACCAGTGGAGTGCCACAAGGATCAGTGCTGGGCCCTCTACTTTTTGTCATTTACATAAATGATTTGGATGCGAGCATAAGAGGTACAGTTAGTAAGTTTGCAGATGACACCAAAATTAGAGGTGTAGTGGACAGCGAAGAGGGTTACCTCAGATTACAATAGGATCTGGGCCAATGGGCTGAGAAGTGGCATATGTAGTTTAATTCAGATAAATGCGAGGTGCTGCATTTTCGGAAAGCAAATGTTAGCAGGATTTATACACTTAATGGTAAGGTCCCCAGGAATGTTGCTGAAAAAAGAGACCTTGGAGTGCAGGTTCATAACTCCTTGAAAGTGGAGTCGCAGGTATTAGTGGTCAAAGTATTGAGTACAGGAGTTGGGAGGTCATGTTGCGGCTGTACAGGACATTGGTTAGGCCACTGTTGGAATTTTGCGTGCAATTCTGGTCTCCTTCCTATCGGAAAGATGTTGTGAAACTTGAAAGGTTCAGAAAATATTTACAAGGATGTTGGCAGTGTTGGAGGATCTGAGCTACAGGGAAAGGCTGAACAGACTGGGGCTGTTTTCCCTGGAGTGTCAGAGGCTGTGGGGTGACCTCATAGAGGTTTACAAAATTGAGGGGCATGGATAGGATAAATGGACCAAGTCTTTTCCCTGGGGTTGGGGAGTCCAGAACTAGAGGGCATAGGTTTAGGGTGAGAGGGGAAAGATATAAAAGAGACCAAAGGGGCAACCTTTTCATGCAGAGGGTGGTAGGTGTATGGAATGAGCTGCCAGAGGATGTGATGGAGGCTGGTACAATTGCAACATTTAAGAAGCATTTGGATGGGTATATGAATAGGAAGGGTTTGGAGGGATATGGGCCGGGTGCTGGCAGGTGGGACTAGATTGGGTTGGGATATCTGGTCAGCATGGACAGGTTGGACCGAAGGGTCTGTTTCCATGCTGTACATCTCTATGACTCTCTGACTGTCCTTAAAAATGATTCCACTGACTAAAATGCTTTGCTGGTCCTGAAAGACACTACAAAAATACAGTCTTTTAGTTTCGTTACAAATTCATAAAATGTTAACTAGTAATTTTTTAAGGGGTGTGAGAACTGGCCAAATTGAAAACTTGGACATTGAAAGCAAATATTATTGTTGACTCCTATCTTTAACTTGCCAGATGGCTTGTATGAAATCCAGTACTGGATGAGAAGAAATTTCCTCCAGTTAAATATTTGGCAAGATTTGAACAGATTGGTTTTTATTCCAAAGACAAACTGCTGGAGAAACTCCGCAGTTCTGACAGCATCTGTGAGGAGAGAAACAGAATTAGCATTTCAAGCCGATGAGTCTCCTTAGGAATAGCTCAAAAGGTTAACTCTGTTTTTTTCCATATGTGCTGCCAGAATTATTGAGTTTTCCAGCACGTTCTGCTTTTATTTAAGATTTCCGGCATCTGCTGTATTTTGCTTTTATTTCATTGTCTTTGGTTCCTGCGACAATTCAAATCCCTCTACACAGATTCTACTCCTCTTCCTGTCAACTGATGCAGAGCCAATCTATCCACAGCATAGTTGTCATGTTTAATCCCAAATGACTTTCTAATTGCATACCTGTACCAACGCTAAGAACGCTTATTTCCATCTTTGTAGTGTTACCTGATTGTGCTCTTCTTGCTTTAACTCAACTGCTGAAATCCTCATCTATGTCTTCATTTCCTCCTAAACTTAACTACTCAAATGCATTCCTGACTGGTTTGACCACATCTCAGCATTTTAACTAGTATTAATCCAAACCTCTACCAACATTTATCCCAATGTACTAAACCTGTACTTGCTGAGCTATATTGGCTCCCTATTAATCAAGAGCCTCAACTTTTAAAAGAATCTTGTTCTTGCTTTCAATCCCTCTTTGGGTTCACCTCGCACTATATCTCTGAGAGATCCAACAGCCCTCAACACTCAATCTTCCTTCAATTCTAACTAACTGAACATCCCACTTTTAACTGCTCCATTATTGTCAAGTGATGCCTTCAGTTGCCAAGGCTACAAATTTTCAGAATTTCTTTCCTATACATCAAAGCCTTTGACCTTTTTCTTCCTTTAGGACACTTCTCTCTTTGACCAAGCTTTTAGTCATCAGTCCTCCTATCTCCTGATGTGGTTGGGTATCTGTCCTGTTTTCTTTGACAATGTTGCTGTGAACTATCTTGGAGTGTTGGTTATGATGATGGTGCTCTAAGAATGCAAGTTGTAGTTATTGTTGAGAAACAGCCAAAGAGTTACAGCTTAAAATGAGAATGAATCTTTTGAGCATATTATGAGCAATTGCTACAGGGGCTTTGAAGAGGTTTACTCAGTTAATTGCTGAAAGAGAGCTAACTTGAAAATGTTTCTAGCATTTCTTCCACAACTTGTGGGAATAAAGTTTTTTGGTAGTTTAAGTGACACTGATCCTTTTCAATACAGTTAGTATTGTAATACATGGATGTAAGTTTGCTCGCTGAGCTGGAAGGTTTGTTTTGAGATGTTTCATCACCATACTAGGTAACACCATCAGTGAGCCTCCAGTGGAGCACTGGTATTATGCCCTGCTTTCTATTTGTGTTTAAGTTTCCTTGGGTTGGTGATATCATTTCCTGTTTTTTTTTTCTTGAGGGTGATAGATGGTATCCAAATCGATGTGCTTGTTGATAGAGTTCTGGATAAAATGCATGCTTCTAGGAACGTTACCAGAAACCCTAGCCACTCTCCTCTACATCAAAGACATATTGGAAATGAATGTCATACCACTCAGACCTCCTAGCATCATGGTACCCCACAACACACTAAAACAGTAGCCAATGAACGTGAAAGACCTTTTATGGACAACAAGGAAAACTAATGTCATTTATAAAATACCTTGCAAGAACTGTGAAAAACGGGCAGAAAACTAGCCACCAGGTTACGTGAACATCAACTCGCCACAAAAATACATGACCCACTCTCACTAGTATCCTTGCATATAGAGGAGGAAAGACTCCACTTTGCCTTGGACAACACATCCATCCTAGGACAAGCCAAACAGAGAATTCCTAGAAGCATGGAATTCCAACCGGAACTCTCTCAACAAACACATTAACTTGGATCCCATCTATCACCCTCTGATTTAAAAAAAAAAGGAAATGACTTCACCATCACAGGAAATGACATCACCAACCCAAGGAAACCTAAACACACAGAAAACTGGGCAGAACACCAGTGCTTCACTAGAGGTTCACTGATGTTACCTAGTGTGGTGATGAAATGTCTGCAAACAAACCTTCCAGCTCATGAGCAAACTTGCATCCAGAACCTCAATCTGAACTACAAATCTTCTCCAAACTTGTGATGATAATATATATTTGACAAAGCTCCATATGAGAGGTGTTAATTAGAGAATGGTTTCCTGTATACTCGCTGGTCTTTTATTGCCTATGTACTCAGGCTGCAGCAAGATTCCATACCATTACAACAATCATAAATGATCTCTGAGTTAGAAATTTCCAAAATGTTTGGCTGATCTTATAGTAGGAACAAGATTTCCCAGATATAGTAGATGTTCAATGGAACAACATTGGTCCACAAGTGAAAACTTGTGTTTGTTGGTAATTGTACACAATAATGTCCATGTTAGCTAACTCCGAGGGTAAATATTAACTATCAATAACTGTCTGTGAATTCTTTAGGACACTATACTCTTTGGATGTTCTGTTTACCAGTAAGTATTCTGTATCGTGACCTGCAGTTTTTGCCTTGCCATGTAAAGGAAATGGAGTTGGAATGTAATAGTACAGGTTTCTAATTTATGCAAGCTGCTTCTGAAAGAAAATATCACTAATTAGGTGTGTGAGAAATAGTAAAAGAGGGTAAAATGAGGCAAAGGCACAGGTTAGGTTTGTGGTTTTACAAGCCCACTCCATTTGTGGAGACGAAGAGTAGGTTAGACTCTCTTAAACAGTCCCGCTTGAAAAGAAGCTGTTGTGGGCTAGAACAAGAATGAGAATCCGAACACACAAACCACATAGTAAGGCTCTAGTTTAAAACAAACATTTTGCAAACCATTCAAGTAAATGCATCTTTTTCTTTATGTATTTAAAAAAAAACAGAAATGAAAGAATGAGCTATCATCACTTCATTGTATCTGGGACTTTAATAGCTCTTTCATGTCGAATATTTATGAAAAAATATTTTTTGGAACCCAGTACAATTTGTTCTAAATTCTGCTTATTAATATTCAAAGCTGTAGTGTACATGTTCTTTGTATTGTTATCAGTTTCTTACGGCTTCTGTACTCTCCCTTGCCCAGGTCGTGCCACATTGTGGTCAGATCATTGATCTAAGTGCCTATGTTTTAAAACTTACAAGAGCCCACACTGAGCAATACTTTTTCCTTGCATACTTCGTCCACCCACAAATTTCTGTCCGTTCACATCAGTAGATCAAATATCACTGGGGATACTTCAGCACAGAAAAAATCACCCTCACATTGCCTTGATAAAAGAATCACTGGAGATACATGAGACCAGTCCACATCTGAAAGAGGAAAACAGATTATTGATTTACAAGAGACTCTATTTGCAAACTCTGTTGTATTTCAGATTTCGGCAGCTGTGCTCTTTTTTTTTAATTCTATATTTTAGCATTAGTGATGTCATCTTAACTTAGGCACTGAGTTATTGCTTGAGAATCATGATGCATTCCATAAATATTAGATATGGAATACATCATGATTAATGATATGGTGGTTCCTGTTCATGTTTTATGCATTCTGGATATTTTTGCACCTTGTTTCTCTCAACTGAGCGCCAAGCATTATGATTAATCTCATCACTGAATTGCTTGTCTGAAACCATGTAGTTACTTTAATCAACCTTTTCTACCATATTCTGAAACACTTATAGGGCATCTGGGCCTTGAACCCCTTCTGGCACTGAGGTTCTTTGCAACTTTATATTACTTGTAGAATGGGAGCTGTTTCTAGTCACTGACTTTCAAACAATACTTATTCCATATATGTTTAACGGTTATCATTGGTAGAGTTTGTGAAGATCAAAGAGTTCTCTAACTGAGAAAACGTTTTGTGTTGCAGCCATTATTACCATGCTGTATGCAATAGAATACAAATATTAAAAATCATCAATGCCAGCAGGGGAAGATATAGAATTGATGTGCAAGAACTTTTTGTAAATGTTCATAATAAGAGTCAGCAAAAAGGATAAAAATAAAGTGTGATATTTTTACAAGTATTAGCAAGTGTTTGGGGTCAATAACGATGTATGCACCTGTGCTGGTCCGTCCATGAGGGATGGGCAATAAATGAATCCGAACTGACAATGCCCACAGTCCATTCATTCAGTAATGAAAACCTATTAGTATATGAGTTTCCATCTCCTTAATTTGGCAGACAGAAAGCCACTTTCGTTTTCTCCTCTAAAAATAGATTAACCTTACACGTGCTGATCTTATTTTTCAACATGAAATGATGTTGCTGTGTGAGTCTGAAGCCCTGTGACAGGACCATTAGTATCATGCAATAATCTAATTTCCAAGATTCTCCCTTCAAGAGGTACAAATTCAGCAGTTCAAGCCCTTTTAATTAATTTACAACATTGAACAGAATGAAATCCTTGAAGGCCAAAGCACCACATTCCACAAGTAGAATAATCTTGCAGAGTTCCGGAAATAGAATGAAACTATTAAATATCAAATCAAAATTTAATTTCTAAGGATCAGAAAGTAATGGTGAATGCAGAATGCCAACTAATCTTGGGTCATTCATCCAAAGGTTGCTTTAGTGCAGCAAGCATTTAAAATGTTTTTTTTCCCTCATTTACTTCATCTCAGATTTCCTTCCTCTCTTGTTCACTCTGTGCAGAAAAGCTCCATTGTTTTCAGTTTTCAGTTTATACTTGACAGTTCAAGTCCCAAATTTCTTCTGTTACTGTTTTCCATATCACTTAACTGCTATATCTGTAAAATAATTTCCTCTGTGTCTCCCTTCAAAACTCTGAAGTCCATGACCCAGCCCCCTAAGACACTGGATCCAACTTCTCATTTAGATTTCCACACCTTCAACAGCTAGACGATTCCTCTAACATTACTGTTCTGGTATATATGATTTGAAGATGCTGGTGACAACAATCACCTGATGAAGGAGCAGTTCTCCGAAAGCTAGTGCTTCCAATTAAACCTGTTGGACTATAACCTGGTGGTGTGATTTTTCAGGAGAAAGTGAGGTCTGCAGATGCTGGAGATCAGAGCTGAAAATGTGTTGCTGGAACAGCACAGCAGGTCAGGCAGCATCCAGGGAACAGGACAATCGACGTTTTGGGCATAAGCCTGAAGAAGGGCTTATGCCCGAAACGTCGATTCTCCTGTTCCCTGGATGCTGCCTGACCTGCTGCGCTGTTCCAGCAACACATTTTCAGGTGTGATTTTTCACTTTGTTCTGGTATCGTTAACATTCAGTTAGCTTTTTGAGTCTGGCTATTCGTGGAGGATGTTTGCATGTTGAGGTGTTTTTGATATATTAAAAGAACTTGAGTATAAATATTTTCTATTTTATTCATTCTGCATGTACCCTAACATTATTGAGCAAAGCTGTGTTACAATCAAATGGTAAGGGATATAAGGAGATGGATGAGCATTTTGTGAAATATCATCAAATGGAGGTTTTTCCATCAATAATTAAAACTTCAAGAATATCTTTTTGATCTTGTGGATTATCTGCTTGTTTAAAAGGAAGTTCAAAATTAGATTAAATACTGCAACTGAATCCAATTGGGGCTGTGATATTCCATATGTATCTGAATAAAACCGTACATAAGTTCATTAATAACAATGACTTTTCTTTGGACTGGGAGTCAAAACTGGACAGCTGTCTATTGACCCTTATTCAACTTTAAAAGGATGAATAATGGTTGGAAAGCTGAGGGAGTAAGACTTCCATCAAATAGAATATGATTCATTAAATCAACCTTTCAGATCCCCAAGGGTAGTGTTGTATTTAAGATTCCATGTGTAGTTCCAATTGCACTATATATTGTGGCATACTGCTGTACCCAGAGGTTAATATAAGGCATTCACTTTTCCTCTTAAACTGGTTAACTCTCAGCTTTGTTCCAAATGTCGGAAGTCTATTGTTTGAGTGTTTCAGCAACTCTTTCCCTTTGGATTGCACTTATTACGTACAGGAAGTTCAGAGGCAGTGGGCTGGACGGCAGATCTTCTCTAACTGCTACCCTGAGACTTCTTTTGGGGGAGGAGAAGAGCTGTATGTAATTCCTGTAGTGGTATGCTAACAACGCCAGTGTGTTAAAATCTAAACTCTGCAAATAGCAGGATAAATAATCTTAACGTGTGTACTGCCATCCGTTGACAATTGTATGCAATTACTATAGTAACTTTAATGCTTTTCTCTCTTTGATTTCAGTCCTTTTTACCCACTTTAAATGAATTGATTATTTTTCCTATGCTTGGGTGAAAAAGGGTAATTGATTCAGACAGACCCAATGTCCCCTCACGCCTGCACACACACACCCATCTTCTGCTCTTCAAATATGGCTGTACAAATAAATTATCCAAGCTTGGATTAACTTCTATTGCACATTAAAAGGAATCCCACAAATAGTTGCCTCATTTATATTTTCAGGTCAGCTTGGTGGTCTATTCAGCAGATCTGGATTTGGCTAAATCAATATAGAGTAGATACAATCCTCCACAGTGAGAGCAGGATTACCATCTGTATGTTTTAACCATCATCTCCCAGGATATGGCAGTCATGTATCACATCCTATCTGGTATGATTCAAATGTATTCCCGGTTTCTGATTAAGTGATACCTGCATTTCATGACATACCTTTTAGATTCATTGCTGAGGGGATGAAATCAAGGTATCATAAATGCAGGATGATTTTTATGCATAATGGCTTTGTGTGTGTCTAGCACACATTAGTAAGGCTCTGTCTCAGAAGACATGACTACCTGCTTTGCATGGCAATAGATACCTTTTTAAGGCTGATCAATTCCTTTTCCATGGTGAACAAAGGAACAGGAGTAGGCCATTCAAGCTTGCTTCACCATTTATTACAATCATGGCTGATCGCATACTTTAATGTCTTTTAGTCAGATTATCCCTTAACCCTTTTCACCACTGATAATATCTGTCCATTTATATTTTAAAAGTATTCAGACTGAGTTTCCATGCCTCCCTGGGGTACAGAATTTACCACTCCCTGAATTAAAACAAAATTAATCTCAGTCCTGAATAAACCCTTATTTTAAATCATGCGTCTCCTGGTTTTAGACTCTGCAGCCTGGGAAATATCTGCATTATACTTTGAATGAATTTCACTGTTTTGTAGGTTTTAATGAGACTCATTCTTCAAATCTCTAGCGAATATAGGCCCAGTTCACCCTATCTTTCATTAGACATTTCTGCCATCCTAGGAACAAGTCTGCTGAAACTTGCACATTCCCTATTGTGGTAATATTTTTCCTGAGATAAGGAGATCAAATCTGCACACAGGATGCTAGGTGCAGTCTAACTCAGCTTCATTGCTCCAGCTTTACACATTCCTCATAACACAGATTTCCACTTCGCATTATATTCTAAAATTTAGGAGCAGTACATTTGGATCCACATCTAAATCACAGATGTATGTTGTGAACAGCTAGGGTCCAACTACTGATCCTTATAACAAAAACAGAAAGTGCTGCAGAAGCTCATTACCTGTGGAGAGAAAGCAGAATTTATGTTTTGGGTCCAGTGACCCCTCTTCAGAACTCATTTGATCCTTGCAGTACCCCACCACTCCCACTCTTCCAGTGTGAGAATTACCAATACATTCATACTGTTTTTCAATGATTAGGCAATTCGTAAATCTTGCCAGTACATTACCTCCTATACCGTGAGGAGGTAAATTTTGCTCACCAACTTCCTGTGGGGAACCTTATCAAAAGCATTCTGAAAATCCAAGTACACTATATCCCTTTTAGCAGTTTTTTTTAGTACTACCCTGAAATAAGCTTGATAGTCATAGTTGTAGAGTCATACATCGCAGAAACAGAACTTTCAGTCCAACCAGCCCCAAATAATCCCAAACTAAACTAGTCCCACCTGCCTGCTGCTGGCACATTTTCCTCCAAACCTTTCCTATTTGTGTACAAGTCCAAATGTCTTTTAAATGTTGTAATTGTACCCACAACCATCACTTCCTCAAGACGTTCATCCCACATGCATACCAGCCTCCTTGTAAATTATCCCTTAAGGTGTTTTTTTTTTAAAAATCTCTCTCCTCGCACCTTCAAATGTGCCCCCTAGTCTTGAAATCCCCCATCCTTGGAAAAGACAGCTACCATTAACTCTATCTATCCCCCTCATGATCTTACAAACTTCTATCAGGTTGCATCTTAACCTCCTCCTCTCCAGTGAAAAAAGTCCCCGCCTTTATAACTTAACCTTCCATACACAGCAACATTCTGGTAAATTCCTTTGAACCCTCTCCAGCTTAACAAAAGCGTTTCTATAACTGGTGGACCAGAACTAGACACAGTATTCCAGAAGGGGCTGTATTAATGTTCTATACAACTCTAATATGACTTTCCAACTCCTGTATTCAGACAATTGAGCAATGAAGGCAAGCGTGTCAAACCCCTTTTTAACCACCCTGTGTACATGTGATGCAAACTTCAAAGAATTACAAACCTGCACCCTTAGGTCCCTCTGTTCTACAACCCTACCCAAGGCCCTACCATTAATTGTAAAAGCCCTACCCTTGTTTGTTGTACTAAAATGCAATACCTCACATTTATCCAGATTGAACTTCATGTGCTATGTCTCAGCCCATTGACCCATTTTATCAAGCCGCCTTCACTTTCTACTATGCCACCAATTTTGGTGTCATCTGTAAACTCACTAACCATGCCTCCTATCGCCTCCCCAAAGCATTTATATAAATGACTACTGGAGACCAGCCTCCAGTGGGTAAAGCAACCCTCCACCATCACTCTGTCTCCTGCCATTAAGCCAAGTATATATCCAGTTGGTAAGCTCATCCTGAATCCCATGTGACCTAACTTTATCAATTAGTCTACCACCTGGAACCTTATCAAGTATATTGAGCATAAATTCCAATTTGCAAATCCATGTGGAGTATGCTTACTCAGATCATTATTATCCAAGTGTCAATTTATCCTTTCCCCTACCATAAGATGGTGGATCTTTGTGCTTGAGCCATAAAAATTGATTTTTCTCGTTCCAGGGAATTTCCATTTGCCTTTCATCTCAGCAATTAAAATAAAACACTTATTCTTCCATCAAAAATGGAAACAACCTCTTATTTCACTAATTGTAAATTGCCTGAATTTACACACTTTTTAGCTAGGTAAAATGTTCTCACATACTCTTCAATCATTTAAGTGTTTAGGCTAGAAATCATCTCTGACTGTATGCTGCTTGCATATCCAAGCAAGCTGCAACATCAACTTCTAGAGATTTTCTTTCATCAGACTTTTTTGGGGTGTTGTCTCATTGATATCTAGCCCCATGGACATTTACAAGATGCAAGCTAGCCATTAGAGCTACCAAATTTCAAGTTTTGTCCTTTATTTGGATCATTTGAGTGCCACCTTTATGTTTGGATAAAAATTAGCCAATTTTCTTGTAGAGTTGCAAATATCCACATGAAAAATGGTTGTCATCTTTCTTTGGGAATCAACAGAAAGAGGACAGGACTATGCAGCTTAAAATATCATTTTTCTTCTTTTTGTTAATCAAAGTTTCCTGTAATAATCAGTGAGAAAGCCATTAAGTGATACTACAGCCTTGATAAATGAGTTAACCAGTGGTGATGGAAATTTAGTTTCCCAGGCTTTCTCTTTTAAAGCAGTCAGCTAATATTACAGTATAGTATGTCTAACAGTAGTTTGGGCATGTACAATTAGAGTGCAAAATAATATTTCAAATATGTCTAACTATAGCCTGAAACTGTTACAAGATTTTATTCCATCTTTCAGTACAATTTCAGAGAAAACAATCACTATTCAAGGTACTTAACAAAGATGATCTGACCAGATTCCAGGAAATTGGCATTCACCTAGTACTGGAGTTGTCTTTGAAGTCCATGTTCAAATGATACAGTTAATTCTTTATATTCTTGAAATCTGCCATTTCCAAATTTGGAGGCGCTCCCATAATTGAAGTTCCCAGTGCAAACTTGGAAGCTGAATTAAAGAAGTTGAGAGAAAAAACCAATGAGCAAATTAGTCAATGATGTAATATAAAATTATTTTTGACTTTTAAGTGCATGTGTTCAAAGCTTTTAATGCATTGGTATTTTCTCAACACCCCAGTCTTCGACCCTTAGATATAGAATTTATGAGACGTCTGAGCAAGGTGGTAAACATTGTTCCTGTCATCGCAAAAGCAGACACGCTAACACTGGAAGAGAGGGCCATCTTTAAGGAAAAGGTAAGCATAATAATTTAAATGGTCCATTTGCTATTTACATGGCATGCTACCATTTTCTTCTTCTTTCCTGCTGAGGTGATATCTGTTGCCTGAAGGAAGAGTGTTAAAAACCAAACAGCATTCTTTGTTTTTTTTGGAATCGTGTATGTCGGCAGGGAGCTTAAATGGAATCTTGGGACAATTTTTTGGCAGTCACAGAATTGTTATTCTGAGTGGCCTCAGCTATGTCCAGCTGTAGAGTACAAGCTGTGCTTATATGCTGACACTCGAGTCTAAATGGAGAAAATGAGCAGTGTTTAACCAGGTGGGATCAGTTATGTACAGAAATGTTTGCTTTTTTTGTACTCTATTCAAAATCTACATTTTCATTTTGTATTCAACTCTACGGTAAACTCTAGGTTTTTCAATGAGATTTCACCAGGAAGGTCAACATTTATTGCCCATCTCTAATCAAGTGCAACTTGTATTTGCATAGCAGACTTATCATGTAATTGGTGAAATGTTCTCAATTATTTTGTAGAAACAATTATGAAGCAAAGTTTTACACCACACAAGGAGATATTAGGAGAGGTGATCAAAAGCTTGGGTATAGAGGTAGATTTTAGGGATTGCCTTTATGGAGGACAGAGTGTCTTAATGTCCGTTTAATGTCATTTTAGTTGTTTTGAATAAGCCAGCAAGAATATAATTTTATAAACTCTTATTATTAAATGTTATCTTGCAAGCATTAAGCATAAACATTTAAATATAAAAATTACACTAAGTTTGTTTAAAAAATACAAAATTTCTGCCTTGTCCCTTAAAGATAGTGGTGGACTGCTTTCTTCAAGCCCTTTGGTCTGTGTCATGTATGAACTCCCACAACATTATGGAAAGGTTCCACTATTTGACTCATTGATTCTGTATGATTGGTGATATCTTTACAAGAGCAGGTAGCATGCAGCTTGGAAATTTAGAGGTGTAGGGGTTCCTTTGCCTTTGCTACGCTTGGTTTTAGGCATAAGCCCTTCATCAGGAAGGGCTTACGCCCAAAACGTCGATTCTCCTGCTCTTCAGCTGCTGCCTAACCTGCTGTGCTTTTCCAGCTCCACACTCTTGACTCTGATCCTCTAGCATCTGCAGACCGCATTTTCTTCTATCTTTGCTATTCTTGCCCATCCATTTATCAGGGGTTTGGAAGATACTGTTGAAGAAATCTTGCCAAATTGCTGCTTGCATCTTGTGTGCAACCATTGTGCGCCAGTCGCGGAGTGAATGAAAGTCTAAGCTACAGAATAAAAAATGCCACTCGTGCAACTGCTTTGTCCTTATGGTGCAAAGTTTCTTCAGTGTTGTTGGAATAGCACTCAGCTAGATAACTGAAGAGTATTTCACCACAATATTTCCTCCTCCTTTGTTGATAATGGATGGGATTGAGGCAATTGAGACGCGAGTCATTCACTGATGTTGCCAACCTCCTGACTTTTTTTTAGCTTTGGTATTTATTGTGGCTGGTCTAATTAAGTTTCTAGTCTGAGCCCAGGGATGTTAATCATGGATAATTTGATGATGGTAATACCATTGAATGCCTGGTTAAAGGTCTTGCAGATAGTCATTGCCTGGTGCAAATTGGGCCAAGCCTGAATATTGCTACATGTGAGCATAGCTGCTTTATTACCTGAGGAAATGAGCTCAGCAACAACCCTCAGTGCCAAACATTCCAAAACGGCATTGGTGACACCAGTATAAACTGTAGATGAAACCATTCACTTATTATTATGTAGTGATGGGGAAGAGATGCTGATTTAATCCAATGTATAACCTTAATATTTTTGCATTTTTAACAAGGATAGTTTAAATATATAAATCGCAGTTTTATAGAATTTAATTCTTGTAAACTGATACTTAAGCATGTGAGTTTGTAAAATTGCATTCTGGCTGGTTTATTCAAAACAAGTAAGCATTGTTAAATAGACATTAAAACTCTCTGTCCTCCATAAAGTGTTCCTTAAAATCTAACTTTTTTATAAACAAGCTTTTGATCACATCATAAAATCTTTCATGTAGTGTGGTGTAAGATTTTGTTTATACAATTGCCTGTTGTTGTGACTAAGCTAACATTTGAATCTATTTGAGATAATTTGATAGAAATTCATAACTGTTTATTGTGGCATTAAATTTCTTATTTATTGTTAAAATAGTTGAATATCAGGCACAAACATTAAAACAAATCTAGTTTTTGGTGCAGTCATTATTTCCAATGTTGGGCTGTAACGATAGCTTTATAGAACATTTTGGCAGCACTGTTGGAAGTGGAATACCAAGAGTTTGTTGGAGGAAACAAAAAGTGCTGCAAATCACAGCGAGTCAGGCAGCACCCATGGAGAGAGAAAGCAAGCTGAAGTTTCGAGTCCAGATGACTCTTCAGAGCTGCCTGACTCGCTGTGATCTCCAGCACTTTTTTTGTTTTCAATATAGATTTCCGCTTCTGCAGTAATCTGCTCCTAGTTTTGTTGCAGGCTTCAAGAATTTCTGTCAAGAAAATGGGAAAATTTGCACTGCTATGCGTAGATATTAAGCTGGATTGAGCATTTTGGATTTGAATGCAAAAATATTTACTCTGATTTGTGTTGTAACACTCAATCATATTGCCAATTTTACTTTTGTTTCAAGAAGTGAATGTTTATTTGCCTTCAGAATGGCAAAATTCCAGCATTTGAATTGCACCAGAGTAAATATTTGCAAATTACATAAAAATTGGATCCATGCAAGATACTTGGAAATAGGATTGCATGAATAATCATCAACGGTATTTAGTGTGCATGATGTGATGGTCAGTACGCTATGTCCCCTCATTTGCAACTGCATGTGTGAACTGGCAGTGTTCGTTGCATTATTGGTTTAATGGTATGTGCCAGACACTAGCTTTCAGTAAGTGAGCTTACAAAAGTTCAGCCATCCGTTTAATCAGGCTGGTTGTCAGTATTTTTGTGTTTTTAATTGTCCAATTGCAGCCAAAAATGTGCCACTATTCAGTAATCTTAAAATGAACACCACGAAGTTTCTAAAGTTAAAAGTAGCCAAATTTGGTCAGAACTTTCAATTAAGCTCCAATTTTTATTCCTCCGAAATGTATTTGACGTTCACTTCAGGGTTTTGTAGTTTGCTCAGATATTTTGTCTTGCTCTTGAACAAAACTGCAAAGCCATGTGTTACCTTGAAAGATATTTGAGTTGGGAAATATGAGCCGTTTTTACGTATCCCCAGTGACACTTGTGGAAACAGACGGCATGAATTGTTGACACATAATCAATAATGTTGCTCTCTAAGCACTTTAGAAACAAAAATTGAGCTCTTTTATTGTAATTTGTTTTTTTTTTATTTTCAATAAACCATAAATCCTGGTGTGGAATGATCGATTGGAGCACAACTATTCAAGCAAGGAGCTTGGTTAGTCTGTGGGTTTCTCCAGCTCCCAAACTTCAGATCCCTTTCTGCACTGTGGATAGGAATGATCCATTGTGGAATTTGCAATTATTTTCTTTTACAAAAAAGTAGCAGCAAAGTACACAGTAAGTGGGTAATAGGAAGTAGCGTGAGCCTTACTGGGGACAGAGGGTGATTTGAAGTGTTTTTAATCAAGCTGCACAGACACATAATGAGCTTTGGGACAAGTGGAACTTTACCACAAGGCTTCGGGACCAGATGTAGCAAAACTACTGCTACACCATATGAACCCAAAGAGGGTAATTACATGCTTAGGAATCTAGAGCAAAGATAGATAATTTGATGAGTGTTTTGCAACAATATTCACTAAGGAAGAAGGAGCTGACACAATATCAATAAAATGGCAAAGGTAATAGATGTGATGAAGGAGACCCTGGAAAGCCTGTGTATAAGTAGGGTGAATAATTTACCTGGTTGGCGAGCTTGCTTCCCAAGTTGCGAAAGGAAGTGGGTTGGACATAGTGGAAGAACTTTCTACTGTATTCCAATAATCCTTGGATTCAAGGGGAGGTGCCAGAGAATTGGGTGATACCACATATAACATCCTTATTCAAGAAGAAGCCTAAGAACTGCCCTAGGACCTAGTGGTCTGTTAGACTCGTGCTGGGTGATGTTTTGTCAACAACAATCAAAGATAAAAATCACAGGCAGTTGGAAAGGTTTGAGCTTATTGAGGAGAGCCAGCGCAGATTAGTAAATGGCAGATCATGTTTAACTAATCCATAGTTTTGCAGCAAATGATGATGAAGACAATCGAATGACTGTCGCCTGTCCTGATTTTTAGAAAATCTTTTAGATAATTTAACAACATGGAAGCATCAGTGTCAGCTTGGATAAGAAAAATTGGTTTACGAACAGAAAATTAGCAAGTTGTGGTTAGTGGTTGTTTTACAGGCCAGAGTCTGTTAGACAGTAGTCTGCAATATGGACAGACAAGTGGCAGTTAACATTCTAAGATAGTTCTGTAAAACGTGCAGGAACAGAGCGTATGGGGATGCATACATCTTAATCATTGAAGGTAGCAGGAAATGTTGAGTGAGTAATCAGCAAAACTTATGTGGTTCTGAAGGAGTCACAGATCTCAGAACATTAACTCAGTTTCTCTTCACAGGTACTGCCAAAACCTGCTGAGTTTCCCCAGCAATTTCTGTTCTTGCAGATTTTCAGCATCCACAGAGCTTTGTTTATTTAAGCAAATGTGGTGGTGGGCTTCATAAATAGAGGTTCTGAGTACAAAAGCAAGAAAGTTACATTGAATGCTTATGAAGCTCTGATTAAACACAACTAATGTAGTTCATCCAGTTCTCGTCGTCACAGTAAGTGTTGCTCTGCTCGAACATGTTGAGGGTCCTTGGCATTATCTTCAGGCATTCACTTATTATCAGTCCAGTATCATAATTAATTTAAAAAAGGCTTTGACTGTTCATTTGTCATCATTATAAAAATTTTGATCACTTATTGTGCTTTTTTTTGGTCTCATTGTTCACCTTATTGTGACTGCCTTTTTTCAACTTATTTTGACAACTGATTTTCTCTGGAATGTTCATCTGGTACACACGTATACCCAATAAAACGCTATTCAGAAAACTTCTTAAGCAGCATGTATGATGAGTTCCCCATAGGTCAGAGTTGAGTTATGGATCAATAAATGCAGATTTCCCTCTAGAGAAACCTGTTTACAAAGCAAAGATCACTTTTTGTACCAATCAGAAAATAAAATGTCAGTCATCAATTTACCCTATTTAAAATTCTAAAAGGATTTTTAGTATTAATGTCTCTGTTTTTCCTTGAGGATTGCCATTTTCAGCATAATTCCCTGTGTAGGCAGTCGGTGAGCTGAAAAAACATTTTGTTTTAATTGCTTCACAGTAGGGTTAACGAGTGTCTTATTGGCTGTTAATGAAAACAACTGATTTGTTCATGTTCAGCTGTTATAACTTTTGTCACTCTAATTAGTGCTATCAATATTGTGTTTTTGAGTGTACTGAATTTGTGCGTTGTTTTATAGACTCCGTGATTCCATGATCAGTGTTTGCAAGTTCAATAAATGTTATGAGCAATCTTATTCAAAAGACATTGGTTCTGTTAATTGAATGCATCAAAAAGTGCATATACCATCTTGGCATGGGATACTGTTTTAACTTTGAACTGCAACAAAACCAATGGCAAACAGCATGATACTAACCATGCTTAAGCTTAAAGTTAAAGTATATTTTTGAAATTTAAAAAAAAATGCTTAAGCTTAAAGTGAGGCTTTGGAGCATGTATGACAATTTCATTAGTGTGAATTTTGCTTTTTTGTTAATTTTAGATCACTGGTTCTTTTACTGATCTTTCAGTAGGACCAAGTTGCTGTACCAGTTTGGTTCTTGGCATCAGCAGCTGCATGTTACAATTATTTACTATGGGCAAAGCTTTCAGATTTGAAAGGGGGCAATGGGACAGAAAAGTGCACCATAGTTACCAGGCTTGCTTGAAGAAAACCTTTGGGATTTAAAAAAAATCATTAATTTTTCTCTTTAGGAAACATGATGCCATCCTCCCTCTCTTTAGGTAATGCTGCATAATATAACAGTGAGCTTTAATCTATCCAGTTGATTTTCTGATGCCGTTGTACTTAAACCATCAAGACTAGATGCCCTCTTTAGGGATTAGAGGGGAGATGCTGGGAGCAGGATGCATTGCAGTGATTTAGCCACTTGTGAAAACCTTCCATTCTGTCTTTATTTTTATAAAACAAAACATTGGTATTGTATATTGTTCCCAGTAAACATGTTATATTGTGCACACTGTTCTGAGTAGAGACTTGGCACTATAGATGATCCACTAATTATTGAACTCACCAATTCACGTTGTTTTAAAATAAATGCACTCCAAACTCAGTATTCACTGCTGAGAGGAACCTCGGCATTTCTGAGAACAATGTGAAACAGACTGATATGCTTGAACAGGTTTATGTTAAGAAGCAGAAGGTGCTGGAATATTTTGAAAATCATAAGGATAGGTAAATCATCTGGGCCAGACTGGATATATTCGAGATTACTACAGGAAGTGAGGGAAGCGATTGCTGCACCTTTGATGATCCTTGCATCCTCAGTGTGGACTGGAGTAGTGCCAAATGATTGGAGGGTGGCACATGTTATTCCCTTGTTCAAGAAAGGGAATAAGGATAATCCTGGGAATTACAGACCAGTCAGTCTCATGTCTGTGGTGGACAAAGTATTGGGAAGGATTCTAAGAGACAGGATTTATGATTACAAGGAAAACTACAGTTTGATTAGAGATAGTCAGTATGGCTTTGTGAGGAGCAGGTCATGCCTCACAAACCTTCTTGAATTCTTTGAGAATGTGACAAAACCCATTGAAGATAGAGTAATAGATGTGGTGTACGTGAATTTTAGCAAAGTGTTGATAAGGTTCCCCATGGTAGGCTCATTCAGAAAGTAAGAAGGTATGAGATACAGGGAAATTTGGCTGTCGGGATACAGAATTGGCTGGCCCATAGAAGACAGAGGGTGGTGATAGATGGAAAGTATTCAACCCAGATCTCTGTGACCAGTGCTATTCTGCACGAATTTGTTCTGGGACTTCTGCGTTTTGCGATTTTTATAAATGACTTGGATGAGGAAGTGGAAGGGTGGGTTAATAGGTTTGCTGATGACACGAAGGTTGGTAGAGTTGTGGATAGTGTGGAGGGCTGTTGTAGGTTGCAATGGGGCATTGACAGGATGCAGAACTGGGGTGATAAATGGCAGATGGCGTTCAACCTGGAAAAGTGTGAAATGATTCACTTGGAAGGCTGAATCTGAATGCAGAATACAGGGTTAAATGCAGGATTCTTGGCATTGTGGAAGAACAGAGGGATCTTGGGGTCCATGTCCATAAGTCCCTCAAAGTTGCTACTCAAGTTGATAGGGTTGTCAAGAAGGCATGTGGTGTGTTGGCTTTCATTAGCAGAGGGTTTGAGTTTAAGAGCCACAAGGTTATGCTGTAGCTATATAGAGCTCTGGTTAGACCACACTTGGAATATTGTGTTCAGTTCTGGTTGCCTCATTCTAGGAAGGATGTGGAAAGTTTAGAGATGGTGCAGAGGAGATTTACCAGGATGCTGCCTGGACTGGAGGGCATGCCTTAAGAAAGGTTGAGGGAGCTCGGGCTTTTCTCATTGGAGCAAAGGGGGAGGAGAAATTACTTAATGGAGGTGTACAAGATGATGTGTAGGTAGTTTAGATAGCTGGAAACGTTTTCTCAGGGTGGAAATGGCTATCACATTGGGGCATAATTTTAAGGTGATTGGAGGAAAGTTTAGGGGAGATGTCAGATGTATGTTCTTTACTGGTAGTGGAGTCAGATACATTAAGGACATTTTAAGCAACTCTTGGATAGGTACATGAAAGATAGTACAATGAAGAGGATATAGGTTAGTCTGATCTTGGAGTAAGATAAAAGGTCAGCACAACATTGAGGGCGGAAGGGTCTGTACTGTGCTGTATTTTTCTATGTTCTAAATGGAATGACAAATAGGTAGGCTGCAGAACTGACACGAGATATGCATCTCTGTGGTATACTATATGATGCTCTGATTGCTACAATGTTACCAATGCCAGGAGGGTTTTATTGCTGCAAAACAAATTTATAAAAGTTCTTCCTGCAGAAGGACGTGGGGATATCTAATGGAAAGATTGACACACTATTAAAAACACAACTAAAGGAAATACGGAGATGGCAAAGTGAAGAGGCGAATAGGTTCTTCCCCAGTCAACTTTAGAACGTGTGTTTCCACAGGAACACAGCAAGAGTTGTGACTCATCCTTTAACTTTAGAAGGCAGCATAGATAGAAGAATACATGTGAAAATTGGCTTTGAAAGTGATCGAGTGATGACATCGAGCAACATAAAAATGGACTTCCAGAAATGTAAACACCAGCCACCAGGGTTTGAAAGTAACCTGTATACTGACTGTTTAAAGCAAATCATCTGATTATTTTCTTACAGATCAGAAATGACCTTCAGGAACATGACATCGATGTGTATCCTCAAAGACAATTTGATGAAGATGCAGAGGATCAACTAATCAATGACAAAATTAGAGTAAGTCAAATTTGTTTTTGTCCAAATGCGTATCATAGAATCACAGAATTATTACGGGCAGGAGGTGGCTATTTGGCTCAATGTTCCTGCACTGGCTCTTCAAATGATCTTCACTACCTAGTGTCAATCTCCTGCTTCTTTCCCCAGATCATTGCAGACAATCTTTGTCCAAATAACCATCCAGTGCCATCTTGACTGTCACAATTGCACCTGGATCCTCCTCATTTCCAGGTTGTGCATTCCATATCCTAGCTACTCACTACATGAAACAGCTTTTTCTCACATTACCTTTGCTTCTTTTGGACATCACTTTGTGTCTATATCCTCTCGTTCTTGTTCCTTTTGTGACCAGGAACAGCTTCTCCTTATCTACTCCAGCCCACTCACTCATGGTTTTGAAAACCTCAATCAAATGTCCTTTTAGCGGTCCCCTGTCCAAGGAGGACAGTCCCAAGTTCTTTAATCTATCCTAATAACCAAAGTTTCTCTTTCCTGAAATTGTTCTTCTAAATGTCCTTTACAGTGCATTCGTATCTTTCCTATAAAGTGATACTCTGAGCTATACACAACTCCAGTTGAGGTCTAACCAGTTTCTTAAAAATTTCAACATCGCCTCCTTGCTCTTGTACGCTGTGCCCCAAGTAATAAAGCTGAGTACACTGCACGTCTGCATTTAACCTACAACTCCCTGATGGTATGCTTGAAACCAAATGTTTTTTTTTGTAGTATTATGCTCTAGTTGATAGTGACTCCACCTTAATGTGGACAGCTGTTTAAAACAGCTGAATAAAAAGTAATTTTATGGTGATTGACTTCATATATGTCATTAGCTATGATCGATCATCATTGGGTACCATTAGATATTTGTCTGGTGTGATGTCACACATTTTAACACGATAGCTGTGGTATTGTTGAGTTTGTTTTTATTCAGTGCTGCTGTTGAGCTGAAAATTTGTTCCAAATGCTATAGTGTTGGTCTGCAAATAGAAACACATTTATATGAAGTTCCAATCAGAATAGCATCTGTTTTGATTTAAGTGGAACGTATAGTTACTCTTCTTTATAAACACTACTGATAATTGTGATTTTGTGACATCCTTTTTTTTTGTTGTTATATTTGAAAAACGTGGCAATCATTCTTACATTGCATTGAACAACGGCCCAGTTTTCTGCTTCTGAAATAGTATCCAATCCAAAATCTCAGTAAACAACAATCCAAATCTTAAACTAAATTTTTAATCTTCACATGGCTCCTGAAGTCAATTCATAGTGAGCTCTATGTAGGTGACAATGGAGATGGCATGGGGAGTGTGCGAGACCCAAGTTACAAAATACTGGGTTAATAAGGTGTTGGTGAGAGAGAGTGTTTTGTGGGCCAGAGTGCCTTACGGCTTCTTTAACAATGGGGTCTAGGCCCCAGAGAGCAGACATGGCCTTTCTAGCCAGCTTGCCCCATCCCTGTTGCCATGTTTGCTCTACTCCCAAGATCAATGGGTTCAACTCCATCCCTCATCCCTCAAAAAAAATTCTAACTATATAATACCAACTCAATGCTACAACTTGGCCAAGAAACGCATACCTACCATTCATAAAATCTATTCAAAGCTTTTAAATCTCAAGCTGTTAGTCACATGTTTTTAACAAAAGAATTTTAGATCTCACATCAAAACCAGCTGATTTTTTCAAAGAATCACTCTAGTGTGGAGGAAGCCCACTTGGTCCATCAACTCTACACTGACAGGGCGGCACGGTGGCACAGTGGTTAGCACTGCTGCCTCACAGCGCCAGAGACCCGGGTTCAATTCCCGCCTCAGGCGACTGACTGTGTGGAGTTTGCACATTCTCCCCGTGTCTGCGTGGGTTTCCTCCAGTTTCCTCCCACAGTCCTAAAGATGTGCAGGTCAGGTGAATTGGCCATGCTAAGTTGCCCGTAGTGTTAGGTAAGGGGTAGATGTTAGGGGTATGGGTGGGTTGCGCTTCGGCGGGGCGGTGTGGACTTGTTGGGCCAAAGGGCCTGTTTCCACACTAAGTAATCTAATCTAATCTGATCTAATCTGACCCTCCAAAGAACGTCCCATCCAGACCCACCTTCCCTATCCCTGTAACCCTGCATTTCCCATGGCTAATCCACCTACCCTGCACATCCTTGGATGCCATGGGCCATATAGCATGGCCAATCCACTTAACCTGCACATCTTTGGACTGTGGAAGGAAAATGGCCACCTCCTTTGTGAATAATATATCTTAATGACTTGGATGAGGCAAGTGGATACATTATTGACAAGTTTGTAGATGAGATAAAAATAGGTGGGAAGGCAGGTGGTAAGGCTGACGGTTTCTACAGAGTAATATAATCCAGTTTAGTGAGCAGGCAAAAAACTGGAAGGATGGAATGCAAAGTGGGAAAGTCTAAGTTTATGCACTTTGGCAAGAAAAATAGAGTATTAGAGGAGTTGAATATTATTATTTTAAATGGGGAAGGACTGCACAAAGCTGAACATAGCGGGATTTGTGAGCCCTAATGCCTAAAAACCAAGCAGACAAGTTCAGCAAGTAATAGCTGAAAATGTGTTGCTGGAAAAGCGCAGCAGGTCAGGCAGCATCCAGGGAACAGGAGAATCGACGTTTCGGGCATAAGCCCTTCTTCAGGAATGATATGGCTGTGGTAGCGAGTCTGTTTGAGAATGTGGCTGAAGAGCTTCTGTGCAGAGGAGATGACCTGGGGGATGCAGTGAGAGAGGGACTCACTGAAATCTTTGTAGAGGGAGGAAGAGAGCTTCTTCAAGGAAGGCATCCTTGTAAGAGGATTCGCAGTAGGTTGAAATCTTTGAGGAGAAAGTGAGGACTGCAGATGCTGGAGATCAGAGCTGAAAATGTTTTGCTGGAAAAGCGCAGCAAGTCAGGCAGCATCCAGGGAACAGGAGAATCGACGTTTCGGGCATAAGCCCTTCTTCTGAGACTACAGCATTAGTGATGATTCCACAGTGTTACAACAGGGGGTTAAACCACCCCTGCTTAATTTGAACCAGCAACACAGAAAAGATTTATCCCGTGCAGTCATCTGTGAAACTTCGAGGCCAGAACTATTTAAAGTAAAAATTAATAGCTGTTCTGAACCAAAAGTTACATTGTAAATTCTCCAGCATTCTGTGTGCTTCTCTAAGTCCTTGCTTGCTTTCAACTTGCTTAAAGGTACAGCACCCCTTACACCTTCATAACACCTCCCTCATAAGAAAAAATGAATCATCATAATGAAAGGATGACTTCATTTTTTTGTATTCTTTAAACACATTACCCTAACATACAGATAACTTTAATCCAAGTTCATCTTAACTTCTTCCATATAGTACAAAACTGATCGAAACTTTATCAGTTAAAACCGTGATAACGCATCTGCGATTACACTCTTACGACCTGCAACATGTATAATTTTTAAATTAAAAGTCTGTAACATAAGACTCCAATGAAATAGTTTCATATTGTCTTTAAAGTATTCTAAAAATGTACAAAATACCATGCAAGGACTGCACAAAACACTATGTAGGACAAACAGGAAGACAGCTAACAATCCGCATACATGAACATCAACTAGCCACGAAACGACACGACCAGCTATCCTTAGTAGCCACACACGCAGACAACAAGCAACACGAATTCGACTGGGACAACACTACTATCATAGGGCAAGCCAGACAGAGAACAGCCAGGGAATTCCTAGAGGCATGGCATTCATCCACAAACTCCATCAACAAACACATCGACCTGGACCCAATATACCAACCACTACAGCAGACAGCTGAAACTGACAACCGGAAGCGGCAGGGACAGACCGGTATAAACACCGGAGGAAACATCAAAGAAGCGCTTCGCAGGAGATTCCAAGCACTGATGATGTCGCCTAGCCAGGGGACGAAATGTTTGCAACAAAAACTTCCAGCTTGGCGAACAGAACCACAACAACGAGCACCCGAGCTACAAATCTTCACACAAACTTTGACAATGGATTCATGATCATCATTAGATCCTGAATTCCAGATATTTATTGAATTCAAATCTAAGTGGTGGGGTTCAAACCTGGATCCCCAGGATATTACTTGGGTCTCTGGACTAACAGTCCAGCAACAGTACCAGTAAGCCATCACCTCTCCAATATCTTCAATATCTTGAACATTCTGGATCCTTTGCATAAGGAGAAGTTTCACTAAGTTGATCCCAGGTGTGGAGGGATTTTCTTGAGAGATTGAATTAGTTGGGCTTATTAGAATTTAGAAGAATGAGAGGAGAACTTAATGAAACATACTAGACTTTTGGAGGTTTAACAAGGTCAATGCAGGGAGGTTGTTTCCCCTTGTGGGAGAGTCTAGGACCAAGGGACAATGTTTGGGCTAAGAGCTTGCCTGTTTAAGATAGCAAGGAGGAGTTTTTTTCTGATAGCAGCGAATTTGTGGAATTCTTCATTGAACAGGCTGGATTGTTAAATATATTTAAGCCTGAGATAGACAGGTTTTTAGTCAGTGAGGGAATTATGGGTTATGGGGAAAAGTCAAGAAGGTGAAGTTGAGGATTATCAGATCAGCCATGATCTCATTGAATAGCAGAGCAGACTTGATGGGCCAAATGGCTAACTTCAGCTCTTGCGTGTCATAGTCTAATGGACGTTTTCTTTCTTCCAAGGCATTTAACCTACTCCATCAATTTGTTTCTTTAACCTTGCGATAGCCAAAATGGGATCTGGTCAAAGTTTGCACAGAGATTAACTGGTTCGGCTGATTTCTGAGTTTCTCATATGTGTGAATCACGCCCCAAGTCCTTTTCCTTGTTAGAAATATAGGGCGGGATTACTAAATTCAGATCCCATTTGTAATTTTCAAAGCTCCAGAGACCCCTTCTTATTCTGTACAATTCTGGTCTCAGATGTTCCTTTCTTAGTATCACTGGGGTAGAGATTGCACTTGAGTGTGAAAGGCTCTGGGATGTACTTTGTCATTCATCCTGCCTGGCTATGAAATGTAGCCATGGGTCAGGAGTTTGATTGACTACTATTATTTGTCGAGCTCATGGTTTGGGTATCCTGAACTAACATATAACTGGGGATTGCAATGGCAGTTGAAGAATTACTTGCTGAACGTAGTTTAGGATGATTTGAGCTGGCATCATTCCTGCCCAACCCTGTTTTTTTTTGTTGTTGATGCCCACTGTTTCTGCCAGATTGACTCTCTGGCTGTGAAACCTGTGGTATGAAGACTTGGCTGATGCTGATTCATGCAAAAATTGTTAAATTTTTTAACTATTACAATCTCCACAACTTAAATTGAAAACCAACAGAGACAAAACAGGGCTTATGGGATCAATGAGGAGGAAAAATTTGGCATATCGTTGTAGACATTTGAGGACTTGGGCCAGATTAAGAGAAAACAAACTAACATTTAGACAGAAACCATCTTCAACTTGACATGATTCATATTTTGCTTTCCTGTTATTTAGGAAATGGTGCCTTTTGCTGTGGTTGGAAGTAATCTCGAGTACCAGGTAAATGGAAGGAGAATCCTTGGCCGAAAAACAAAGTGGGGAACTATTGAAGGTAATTAAAAGAATCATTTTTATCATTAAATTCCTAATTGCAGAATTGAGTCATAAAATGTTACAATAGATAAATAGCCGATCAAAATTTCAACTGTGCCAGATTTTTTCCAGATAAGGAATTAAGTTCATTTGCACTGTTATCTATCTGTCTTTTAATATTCCATTTTTAAGCAACAATCTAGATCCCTTTTTAAATAATTTATGCATTCTGATTCAATAAATTTGTGCAAACTATATCTTAGAAAAATGTTTATTTTCTATCCGCCTTGTTTTTGTGATGATCTTAACTTACTTACATTTTGATATCCCTAAGAGCTCCAACAAACCACTATCATTTCCATTATTGCTGGTTCTAAACAAAACCTTTGTTAATGCAATTATAACCTATTAATCTTGTAATACTTTCGTAAATCTATGCATCTTTATCTTTTACTTTTATGATCACTTGCAAAATATACTCAACATTTTATCCGTGGCCTAAATTAGGCTTTATGGTAAATTTCAGGCTATCAATTTGTCTTCAATTCCATGTCCCTAACTTCAAAGTCATCTTTTACATTTGACTTCCTGCTTTATCTAATTTTGCAAAGACCACTTTAATAACATAATGGTTCTGCCTGCTTAAAGTTTTGCTAAGGTTCCTTACATTCTTGAGTAAGTAAATGAATCACCTCAAGTTTTAATGTTAAAACTGCATTGTCCTCCATTCTTCCTGTTTTACACTCTCTGCTAACCTATGCTTTGCACATAAATTGGTGTCGGCAGCAAGTTCCAATGTGATTTCCTTAAATGCTGAGTTGAGAGTATTTATTTAGTCGAAGAGCAGCCCTGTTAGACTGTACACAGAACATGATTCACTACGTGCTTCCAATTGAAGAAGTTCTATCCTCTGCCACTAACTCTATCCCTGTCCGTGAGGCCAAATTCTGCATTGTTACAAGTAGCATTGTTTTTACAGACTTTTCTAACTGTTAAAAGAAGACAAACTAACCTATAATTTCTTCTGTCCTATTTGCCTTTCTCCAGTTCTCTGATCCAATTGTCTTTTCAAAAGAAAATTGAAAAATTTATCACCAGAGTCACCATTATTTCTTCGGAATTTCCACAGGATACTAGGATTTAAATTGTCAGCTTCTGATGATCTCTTCACCTTAAGATTTATTTTAAGTTCATTTTACTGTGAATAGTAAATTTCATTACTTATTCTACATTCAAATTTTCCTCCATAGTATTGTGACATTTTTTGTTGCTATCTTTATGCACATCATTGGTATAAACTAATTGATCTCTTATAGAGGGCTTTAAACCGTTAAGCATTTTGTTGACTTCTTGGTCCTCACCCCTGCCAGCTGGTTATTCACCTGTCCTCCTGTTCCCTCTCTACTGAAGACTGTCTTTCCCCCCCTCCCCCCCCCCCACGCTTAGTAAAGTTAAGCTACCAACCTAGAGATGATTGTCCAATAGAAACGTCTTTACTGCACACTATATACTCATTATGCAAGTTAAACACTTTCTAATAATGAGTCAAAATGTAGTAATTAGCCACTTGCTGCAAGTCAGACTTCTGCATTTGTTGAATGGCTATATCTCTATCAGCTCCTGGCAGCAAACGATTTGAGTGTTAATTTAGTTTTATATGTTGATCTGACTATTCTTTTATACAGGTAAGCTGTACAGAATTTAGATACAAATCTGCTTGTTATTTCTCTCCAAGCATACTGCATTATTTACAGTTAGATCTTCTAACCACAGGACAGCTTTTAAAAAGTTGATTCTATCTTATGGTTTCCTGAAAGAAGAAACTGCTGTAAGAATGATGGTAAATGTAATCTTTCACAGAATGAGACTCAACAGTTCTCCGTTCAAGCTAAATGAGCTGAAATTCAAAATAATGTAATTTCTTCTCATAATTTAAAAAGAAAAGTTGGTTTCTAGTTTGAGGTCTTCACATTGTTTGTCTGAATCCATTTTTCTACTCTCCTTGTTCTTGTTCCACCCCAGAGCAGCATGGTTTCTGAATGTTACTAATTTGAATCAGATGTTCTTTGTTTTGGTTTTCTTTACTGTTTGTAATGTCCTCCTTCATCAATATGCACAGTAATCTAGATATTACTGTGATGAATCTTCACAAATGTAGCAGCCATTTGCATTTTTACAATAACGTCTAAAGGTAGCAACATCTCCCAAGGCATTTAACAGGAATGTTACCAAACAAAATTTGAAACGGAGACACGGACATAGTTAGGGCAGACTGAGTCAAAACAAAAGGTTCTGGGTGTGTTTTAAAGGAAGATTGGGAAATATAGAGAATTAAGAAGTAACCTTGGATGTTGGAGACTTTGAAGGCACTTCTATCAATGGTGGAAATGAGTAAGCTCAAAGGACCAAGAATTGAGTGGGTGCACATGCCGTGGAGGTTTGAGAGGAGAGTTATAGAGATGGGAAAAGACACAACCATCAGATTTGAAAGCAAAGATGAGAATTTTTAAAATCAAGGCATTTTCTTTGGGAGCCAAAGTAGGTCAGTGTTACAACTAATTGGAGCGGGGGAGAGGGGTGGTGGGGAGTTGTTGGGTGCTAACAAGACTTCGCTTTGGTTTTATTTCTTCTTTGACTAACAGGTTTGTAAGTAAAGGATGTGCTTATTCAGTTCAATGAGTATTTAATTACTTATGTACTGTATCTGTGAAAGAGATGCACAGAAAACTGGACTCCTCGAATTCGTTGAATACAAACAGAATAAGAGAGATCACCAATATTAATGGATTTGCGTATAGTGAGGAGGATTGATAAAGGATGCAGCGGGATAAATAATTTGCAGATTTAGGCAGGTAGTGGCAGACAGAGTTTAATCCAGACAAATGCAAGGTTATGCATTTCCGAAGATCAAATTTTGGTGTGAATTACACAGCAAATGGCACAATCCTTAGGAGCATTGAAATACTGAGGAATCTGGGCGTACAGGTCCTCAAATCCCTGAAGGTGACAGCACCAGTCGATAAAGTGGTCAAGAAGGCATACAGTATGCTTGCCCTCATTAGTTGGGGCATTGAATATAAAAGTTGGCAAGTTATGGTGCAGTTACATAAAACTTTAATAAGTCCGTATTTGGAATATTTCATGCTGTTCTGGTCATCACACTACCAGAAAGATGTAGATGCTTTGGACAGGGTGTAGACATAGTTTACCAGGAAGGTGTCTGGTCTAGAGGGTTTTAATTATGAGGAGAGGTCAGATAAACTGATTGCTTTCACTGGAAAGACAGAGGCTGAGGGTTGACCTGATAAGTCTACAAAATTTTGGAAGGTTTAGATAGGGTGGATAGTTAGAGGCTTTTTCCAGGGTGGGAATGTCAATTAAAAGAGGGCACAGGTTCACGTTGAGGAAAATTCAGGGGAGCAGTGCACAGAAAATGTTTCAAACGGGGTGGTGGTTGCCTGGAATGCACTGCCAGTGGAGGTGGTAGAAGAAGGGACTTTAGCAGCGTTTAAGGCCTACCTTGATTGCCTCCCATTCAGGTGTCTATCAGAGGGATAGAAATCACATACAATCAATAAGTAGCCAGACTAAATAAGGAGTAGGAATTGGCACAGGCTTGGAGGATCAAAGGGCCTGTTCCTATGTCGTATTATATTGAATGGTATTGATTGTACTTCCTGAAAATATTCCGCACTGGAGGTTCACACGTGCATTTACAGATACATGGATCTTGAAAGCTCAGTGACTTGGGTAGCTTTTAGGCTGAACTCTGTGGTCTTCTAGGTCTGGTATTAAAGTGAGAGGGCATTGATAGTCAATTTATCTCTGCATCCAGAGGCTGATTCTTCACTCTTGCCTGTTATTGCGGATATGTTAAACAGATGACAAAGCTCAAACCTAGCAAGTTGAATGGTGAGAAAGAAACATGGATTTGGTTTATCACTGTTTCTATTTTCTGTTGGATGATTTGCAGTTCCTTAAACACAGAGGCTTAGCTGGCTCATCACACAGCCCCCTCTCCATCTGTCCAGTGGCAAAAATGCAGTCAGGGTGAGTGGATTCAGGTTTGGGTGTGTATTGCTGGAAAAGCACAGCAGGTCATGCAGCATCATAGGAGCAGGAGAAAAGACGTTTCAGGCATAAACCCTTTATCAGGCATGAGGCTTGTGATCTGGATTTGTAGTGGTTATCCTGTTCAGGTCCAAATGTGGTCCAAATGTGGTCTGAATGTGGTCAGGAGTTCATGTGGGATTAGACGGTTCTGTAGGCAGGCACTGGGAAAGGAGATGTGGCTATAGTAGCGAGTCTACTTGAGGTCGTGGCTGAAGAACTTCAGGGCAGAGGAGATGACATGGGGGTGTCATGAGAGAGAGACTCTTGCTGAGAGAGGAGGAGAACTTCTTCAAGGTAAACATCCTTCAAAGTGGCTTTGCAGTAAAGCTAAAATCAATAGGAGAAAGGACTGCAGATGCTGGAGATCAGAGTTGAGAGTGTAGTGCTGGAAAAGCACAGCAGGTCAGACAGCATCCGAGGAGTAGGAGAGTCGATGTTTCTGGCATAAGCCTCTCAACAGTAATGAGGCTTGTGGTTGTCTGGTTTACATGATTGGAATACTTTGCACCTTCAATTTCTAGCCAGAAACCTATTGTTCAAATAGCTTTATCTAACGGATTGTTCCCACCCAGTTGAGAAAATGGGTGATCGTCACAGGGTTTTGTTAACGACAGTTACTTCCTCGTAGGTTTTGGCAGGGATGCATGAGGCTATATAGAACTAGGAAGTAACTGATGGTTTTAGATTATCAAGAAATAATTAGGTGACTGAGTCTGTGCACATATAGGTAGGAAGCAGTGATGTTGGAGCTTGTGTGTGAACTCAAAATAAAACTGACTGGAAAAGTATATGATTGGTATTTTAGATTAGATTAGATTAGATTACTTAGTGTGGAAACAGGCCCTTCGGCCCAACAAGACCACACCGCCCCGCCGAAGCGCAACCCACCCCTACATTTACCCTTTACCTAACACTACGGGCAATTTAGTATGGCCAATTCATCAATTCACCTGACCTGCACATCTTTTTACTGTGGGAGGAAACCGGAGCACCCGGAGGAAACCCACGCAGACAAGGGGAGAACGTGCAAACTCCACACAGTCAGTCGCCTGAGGCGGGAATTGAACCCAGGTCTCTGGCGCTGTGAGGCAGCAGTGCTAACTGCTGTGCCACTGTGCCGCCCACAGATTGGAATATTTTAACATTGATATTTTGCAAGGGCTTTCTTCATACAACTTCAAAGTAATTGCTCCTGTGGCAAGGCATTTTTCAGACAGTTTGCCACCATTTCAAAGGCTCTGGATTATAGACAGTGCAATGATAAGATAGTGCAGCCAAATTTGACTTCGATTCCAACATACTAAAATGTGACTTTAGTATCCTAAAAATCAAATTAGTAGTTTTCAGTCAGTGTATTAAAAACGTTTTGATACAAAGTGTATCACAATATCAGTAACATAATTTGATGTCCAGTAAAACTAATAAACCAGGATACTTCTGAATATTCACATTACATTCAGATTTCTGCATGTAGTGTGTGTAAATATTTACTAACCCTTTTGATCTGCAGAACTTAATTAGAGGAAATTGAATTTCATGTTATTTACTCATAATTTCTAAATACATTTTCTACTGTTCAAAAAATTACTTGTTTTATTCATTACTGGTTAAAATGAAAGTTGTAGTTATCCTTGCACCCCAAAGGCATTTCTTTTAAACTTTCAATCTGCTCCCCATTACACAATTCCAGAATCATTGCTGTCTGCCACATATTTTTTCATAGTCATACATCACAGAAACAGGCCCTTCAGTCCAATGAGTCCATGCCGAACATAATTCCAAACTAAACTCTTCCCACTTGCCTGCTACTGTTCCATATCTGTCCAAACATATCTTATACATATACTTATTCAAAATGTCTTTTAAACATTTTAATTATACCCACACCCACCACTTCTCAGGAAGTTCATTCCATATGTAAACCACCCTCTGTTTTTAAAAAAAAAAATTCCCCTCATGTCATCTTTAAATCTGTCTTCTCTCACCTTCAAAATGTTCCCTCCAGTCTTGAAATCCCCATCCTTGGAAAAAGACAGCTACCATTAACTCTATCGATATGTCTCATTATTTTATAAACTTCTAATGGTTGTATCTTAACTGTCTATGCTCCAGTGAAAAAAGTCCTAGCCTATCCAGCCTTTCTTCCATACTTGGCAACATCCTGGTAAATTTCTTCTGAACCCTCTCCAGTTGATAATATCCTCCCTGTAACTGGGTGACAAGACTAGACACCATATTCTAGAAGAGGCATCACCAATGCCCTGTTTAACCACAACATAATGTCCCAACTCCTGTACTCAAACAACTGAGCAATGAAGACAAGTGTACCAAATGTCTTTTTAACCATCCTGTCTATATGTGACACAAAGTTCAATGAATTATGGACCTGAAACCCACAGGTCCCTCTGTTCTGCAACACTCATCGCCCTAATATTAATTTTATAAGCCCTACCCTTGTTTGTTGTACCAAAATGCAGCTCACCACCACCAGCACCTTAAGGGAAACTAGGGACAGGCAATAAATGCTGGTGAGCCAGTGACACCTCCAGCCCACAAGTGAATTTTTTAACAAAATGCAATATCACTCATTTGTCCAGATTGAACTCCATCTGCCATTTTTCAGCCCATTGACCCATTAGGTCAAAGTCCTTTTGTAATCTTAAACCACCTTCAGTTTCTACTATGCCACCAATTTGGGTGTCACCTGTAAACTTACTAATCATGCCTTCTGTATAATCATCCAAATCAATTATACAAATGGCAAACAAAAGGCAACCCAGAACCAATCCCTGTGAATGTTTTGTTTAATTTTACAGGAACATTTTAACAAATTTTAAGGAATGGTTTGAGAGAGAAATTCAAATGTAGATCTAATATAAGGAAAGAAAAATAGTCAAAAAACTGAATGAGAGTTGTAGAACATTTGACGCAAGATTCTTTTGGAGAGGTTTCAATAAACAATATGCAAGGTTTTTGTTACCACACAGAATACTGAGTAATTGTTTTCCCTTTTTGTTTTGTTTAATGATGGTCCAAGCAGATCTATATATCCTATGAGGTGGCAAGATATTCAATAATCATAGTACTCTCTGAAATGGTTTCCCTCTTACTATGCTACTGACATGCACTTTTCACATTAATTTGGAGCTCTGTCAAACTGTGATGAAAAGGGAATGAAGCCTATTTTAGGTTTTCAATCACTTGGGTCCCTATCTGCAATCAACAAGCTAATGTCTAACACTAAAACTTCTCAGCAATTAAAGTAAAATTGGTGGCTTTGTTCTGCTATGTTGCAGTTGTGAACCCAGTTTTGAATGATGCAGTAGTTTATTATTATTTATTGTGGTTCAAATGCAGTAACATTAAGCAATTCACTGTGTGTGATTGCAAACCTCATCTTGGATACCAACTGATCTCTCCACTCTGAATATAGGTGTTCACTTAACTGCAGTAGTGATAATATGACACTTTTGAGGTTCAAGGAACATCAATAAAGCTTCAACAGCAAATTATTTATCACTCCACTTGTCCCTTGTTCGATCTTTTGTACACCTAATACTGTTGTAATGGAATATAACTATTTTACAACATTGTCCTGACAATTGCTGTTACTAATTTTACACATTTGTATCTTGAAATTTGTTTGTCAATTTTGAATATCTTAATTTTAACTTTGATTGTAATCCAGAAATCTAATTTACTGTTAAAGTTGGTCATCTATTTCCTTCCCTTATGGTGTCAGATGAGGTACTGGTGTTGCATTTAGAAAAGGACATTTAATTTCCTCTAATAGTTGGTCAAATGTACTGGGTGTGCCTTACTCTGGCGCAAACTAGAAACTGCGATTGACTCTGGATCAGTTGTTAATTTTAAAGCTACGACTGAGATTTTTGTTAGCTAAAACATGTGAATGGATATAAGGCAAAGGTGAACATACTGAGTTTGGTCACAGATCAGTACTGGTTGGAGGATGAAAAAGCAACCTCTTTTGCCTCTGTTCTGACTCTTTGCCAGCAGACTGATGCCACATTGGTTCCATTGTAATAATGGTAAAAACGAGAACTGCAGATGCTGGAAACCAGATTCGAGATTAGAGGGGTGCTGGAAAAGCACAGCAGTTCAGGCAGCATCTGAGGAGCAGGAACATCGACATTTTGGGCAAAGGCCCTTCACCAGGAATAGAGGCAGAGTGCCTGCAGGGTAGAGAGACCCTGCAGGCACTCCTGCCTCTATTCCTGATGAAGGGCTGTTGCCCGAAACGTCGATTTTCCTGCTCCTCGGATGCTGCCTGAACTGCTGTGCTTTTCCAGCACCCCTCTAATCTAGAGTCCATTGTAATGATGGCTGAGCCTAATTTTCAGTGTTTCAGAACTAGTCATTCTATCACAGGGAATGCATCCTACACAGGACGGAATTTCTGAACTGCTGTTAATCCAACTAATGGCAAATGCAATTCATTGAGTATCTTGTGATCATAAGTTGTTGATTGATCTGCTCATTAATAATGAGGAGCATGTGTTGTTCAGCTGCTGTTTTCCAATAAATTTGGACCAAAGTTTGGAGTAGCTAAAGAATTTACTACTTCTGCTTTATCCAACATCAGAACCTATTTGGCTATGCCTGGTTTCTCTGTTTTTCTGTTTCATGTAACATTCTGGGTCTTGGAGTTGTTCAACATGTTCTCCAACTCTTATTATGCATTTTTCAATGTATTGCTGTTAATTCCACTTAATGTTTCCTGCACTCCTTAAAATTCTTACCTCATTAAGATTAATCTCCTAGTTATATATATTGTGTTTAAAAACGTTTCAGATTCTCAACAATTTTTTTTCTGGGTGTGTTTTCTACTTTGCATTACTTAATAGTGTAATAGTGATCTATGTAAAATATTAAGATGTCAGGTCTCTCTATTGGAATAGCAAGGGAACTCCATTAAGGATTTAAAAATAAAGTAGTAGCTTTTAATTGTTTTGATGGTATAACCATACACAAACCAATCTCACCTCCTCAGAACCAAAGGCAATCCTTGTAAGAAACTCCTTCAGCTGCACATATCTGGCCCTCAGACCAAATACAGGACCTGATATACAATCATGATTATGCCACAGATCCTAATTTTTCAGCACTTCAGCTCATAACCCTTCATGCAATCAGTCTGCTGCTTATTTGTATCATTACTGTCTTTGTACTGTAGAATTTTAAAATCTCTTCCTACACTAACAATACCTTTCCCAGTTTTCTAGTTGACTTGGACCACAACTTCAATTATTGGTATTAACAGTTTGTGAGGATATAATCTTTGTTCCTGAAGAATTTTACGTAATTAATTAACCAAGGACTTGCACTGAGGGCATGTTCTTTGGGTGGTATCTTTATATGGCAATCTCATTGACTTCACCAGTTGGGGCTCTTCTGGAAGCTTCCATTGTTTTCTGTCTTCCACCTTTACTGTCTTTACCAGGCTGCATATCATTAAGTCACCTATTGATGTGTCACTGCTGTTGATGTGCCTATATATCATATAGATTGTTTTCTAATGTACTTCCAGAATGGAAGCAGTGCCAAAGGCATTTAGTGAAATCTCGCTCTGCTTTTGCCACCTTTTTGCCTTGGAGGTTATCATTTCCGATTTTGCATTTGACTGCTTCTTAATCCCTTTTCCTTCTTATTGCCTGAGTGATTTCATTTCTCTGCTGTGCACATTTTATCAGTTTTTTTGGCTGCTCTCCTTCAGTCAGCTGCCGTTATTTGCAAGCTATGTATTACAGCTAGGATTATCTGTTACTCTACAAATTATTTTATGATTATTAGTAATTCTGCCAATTTGTCAAACTTATAATATTTTAATATCCTATATTTATTCATTTTCTATCTTACGTAAATGTTGCTTGCATAGTATGTCAAGCTAAAGTTTCATTGCTGTATTACTTAAGTTTATTCATTATCTTCTCCAGATTCTTTCCCTCTTTAAAATTGTTAGTATTTCAATAATTATTCCCAAATAATATATAAATCAATCGTTTCTTCCCAGTTTTTAATTTCACATGTCAACCCACTGTGTGTTCTTTTTTCTGTGAGACTACTGGGGAAAACAGGAGAGATGAAATTTGAAAATTATTATAATATACTTTGTGTGTTTTAAGGTTTTGTTTACTTAATTGACGCATCCACTATTAAACTGTTAAAAATCACACAACACCAGGTTATAGTCCAACAGGTTTAATTGGACAATAACCTGGTGTTGTGTGATTTTTAACTTTGTACACCCCAGTCCAACACCGGCATCTCGAATCGTGACTATTAAACTGCACAGGGAATTTTTTTTTTCGTGTAACAGCAAATCATGGACAGTTCACAAACTTCATTGAGTGATATTTAGAATCTAAGTTTAACGAGTTGATTCATTGCATTGTCGATAATTTTTTTTCTCCTTAAATACTCGTAACAAAATGCCTTAGCAGAGGAGCATAGCTACATCTGAATTAGGGACAGGAGTAGACCATTTGGTCCCTTTAGCGTGTCCTGTCATTTGATAAAATCATGGCTGATCTGATTGAGAGTTCTGTTTGCTGCCTCCACTTTACTCTTTGACTCCCTTATTGATCAAGAAGCTATCTTGCCCAGCCTTAAAAACTGCATAGCCCAGTCTTAAATACAGCATACCCCTGCCTCTGCTGCTGTCTGGTGCCTGGAATGCAATTGCTTATTCATCGGCCATGCACCCAAACTTCTGACATTTTCATTCAATAACTAATCATTCCTCAGGGTGATTCACAATTAAATCAAACCATTCAGTTTTATTTACTTCCAATCAGATGGTTCAAGGCAGCACAGGTGAAAACCATGAAGAAAAAAAACTAGCTCACGTTTATCTCGTGCTCTTCACACTAATAATGTACCAAAATAATTTACAGGCAATTAATACTTTATTTAATTCAAGAATATTCACTGTTGTAAGAAAAACAAGCCAAATTATGTACAGCCAGGACCTATGATTGTTTAGTATTG
The DNA here is from genome assembly GCF_037043375.1 of Chiloscyllium plagiosum. Classification (NCBI taxonomy): domain Eukaryota; kingdom Metazoa; phylum Chordata; class Chondrichthyes; order Orectolobiformes; family Hemiscylliidae; genus Chiloscyllium; species Chiloscyllium plagiosum. Next base: position 28,151,878 of record NW_028270163.1, read on the forward strand.
TTTAAAGATGCACGTTTGACCAAGAAACTGTTGCCTATTGTGACTGAATAGAATTGTACGTAAAGAAAAGGTCTTGCCTTTTAAATCTCCTTTCAGGACTTTGGGACTTCCTTGTATAGTATCTGTGTGAAACTGTATAACCATAGCAACTTTTTTCTCCAGCTGATGGGGCAATCAGGCTTCAACTTAATGTCTCATCCTACTAATTCAGATGTAGCTATGCTCCTGTTCTAATGATTTGGACATGCCGATGTTGGACTGGGCTGTACAAAGTTAAAAGATTACACAACACCAGATTATAGTCCAACAGGTTTAATTGGAAGCACTAGCTTTCAGAGCACTGCTCCTTCATCAGATGGTTGTCCATAACCACCTGATGAAGGAGCAGCGCTCTGAAAGCTAGTGCTTCCAATTAAACCTGTTGGACAATAACCTAGTGTTGTGATTTTTAACTCCTATTCTAAGACATTTTGATAATAGTTGTTCAGGAGTAAAACTCCCAGCTGAACTATCAATGTTGCAATGAATCAACTGGTTAAACTCAGATATCATTCAGGCTGAAGTTTGTAAACTATTCATGATCTGTCTGTTGTTATGTGGAAAATTTAAAGATATCTTTCCCTTTACGGTTCAGTAGTGAATCAGTGTGTCATGTAAGGCAACAGAAGCTGAAAAACTTAAGTAAATATTGTAATGGATCATTTTCAAATTCTCATTTTCACTGGCACCTAAAATCAGTGCTTTTCTTTGGAAGAGTTAGTCTCGATTTCTGATCTGAAGTACAACCTTCTGACTCTGACATGCCAGTGCTTAGACACCATTACTCATGCACAGTGTGCACTATATGACAGAGTGGAAACTGCTTCCTGTTCCATCACATCCTAACTTACAACCAAAAGAAATAAACAGAAGATGGAAAAAAAAACCATCAGGTTAGTAGTACCAGCTTTCTCACCAAAATCCTTGTCCTGCGCAATGCTTATCTCTCTCAAAATAAAGTGGATATTCAACATCAGAATAAAAGAACAGCTTAAATGCAGAGAAAATCAAGTACAATATGAACTTTCAGATTTATTTTTCCCATACTTTTAGAGAGATGATGCAGATTCTTCTTTGGTCCTGTTTGGTATTGAGGCAGAATGTCACACTTAAACTTAGAAAACCAAAGCAATTTCAGATATTTTGCTCAAGTTTCTGCTTGAATTCTTTTGCATATTGCAAACAAAGTCTTCCAGTTCTAATTACAAAGTGCTTAATGTTTTCAAATTTGTGTTTAAAAAATTCATGCGTTTGGTGTGTGGTTTTATTAAAACAACTGGAATTAGGTTTATCATAAAGAATGATACCTATATTTAACCTGTCACCAACTGTGAGTCCACACATTTCAAATTACTGATTCTGAAATGCTATACAGGTTCATTTAACTAATCTCAATAGTGTACAATAGTCTGTTTAATAGTAAACTCAGTTTTTATTAATATTTTTAAATATTGTCCGTGAATGTCTTTATATTTAAGAAATTTTAGAGATGACTCAAAGACGCAATTGAGAGAGGTTTACTATGGTGATGGATTTGTTCTGGGGACATGGCTAGTATTGTGGGCAATCTGAGTTTTAGAACCAGAAGATCAGATTGTTTTGGATGCAATTTGCAGTGTGGAATGCTTTTTTTTTAAAAACGTTGCTACTGTGAGGAGGATTTTGCTGGAAAAACTAGCACAGGCAAATGGAAACTAAGCTGAATATCCATTTGTATGTTATTAGGTTGTTTGACAAGTTTGACTGTAATCATTCTGAAATACACTGCTGTTAATACCTTTTTCTTTTGCAAATGGTAAGTTTAGTTAGGGTTACTAAATTAACGCGATCAAGAAAAGAAATTTGCAATTTTAAATCATTGTCAACCAAAAGCAAGATTGTTTTTTCCGAAGTTTGTTGCATTTTGACAGTCGGCATCTCTAGTTACAAGGAAAGGAGCAGTGATCCTCCTGATCTGTTCTCCCAGAGTGACTCCTGTCCCATTTCTTTGGGGAAAGAGGAGTCTGTTTGTTAGTTTCTGTGCAGCATGATCTGCATGTGTTAGGGTGAAGAACTCTAATGGCAGCTATCAGCACAATTAGTGGCAAAGTGTATAAGACATTTCACAGGATGTTTGTTTTTATTCTGTTGTATAAAGTTATACCCCTTGAATTATTTTCCCTGTGTTAGGCAAACAGTGTATAATTACCCATAATGGAAATATGGGGCAAAATCTTAGAGGGTTTTTGATAATGTGGGCTATAGCGAGATCTGTGGTAGCATTAGATGAAAAGTCTAGTGCGGTCCATGTTCATGTCGGGAGCATTTGCTGTCACTCGGCAGTGGCAAGTTACCAAATAAGGGGGAATGTTCCTTATTAACTGCCTGTTGCTGATCTGACCTGTCTTGTTAAGAGCCCTCTTGGCACATTTCTGATCCACTCACAGCAGCTCAGGCTGAACCAGCAACAAGAACCCCAAAAAACCATAAGATTCACCCAATATTTCAAATAGTTTTGGCTAAGTGCAAATACACGAATGAGTAAGTAGGTTGAGACTGCAATGCAACCTGCATTTGGGGTGTTTAATGAAAAGACCTGTGTGTGTAGAAAATTTTAAATCTCTCAACACCAGGTTATAGTCCAACAGGTTTAATTGGAAGCACACTAGCTTTCAGAGCATCGCTCCTTCATCAGGTGGTAGTGGGTGTGCTTCCAATTAAACCTGTTGGACTATAACCTGATGTTGTGTGATTTTTAACTTTGTACACCCCAGTCCAACACCGGCATCTCCAAATTAGGAAATTCTATGTATTATCCTTACATAGAGCAGGGTTAGACTCAGAATCTTGACTATCATAATACAGAAATAGTTATTAGCTATTTTACAGACAGGTGGCTAGCCACACATACATGCACCTGCCAAACAAGTTAACTAAAATTTACAAAACCTTGCATTTGCACAACCTCAACATTTGCCAAGACATTTTAAAGCCAACAGATTGTCACTGTTTTATGCTGTGAAACTGTTCACTGCAAGGTCTCATCAACAGCAAAGCAGTGAAAGTATTTAAAAGTCAGTTTTTTGGTATGGTTAGCAGAAAGAGTGAATGATAGTCAAGATTCTGAGTCTAACCCTGCTCTATGTAAGGATAATACATAGAATTTCCTAATTTGGAGATGCCGGTGTTGGACTGGGGTGTACAAAGTTAAAAATCACACAACATCAGGTTATAGTCCAACAGGTTTAATTGGAAGCACACCCACTACCACCTGATGAAGGAGCGATGCTCTGAAAGCTAGTGTGCTTCCAATTAAACCTGTTGGACTATAACCTGATGTTGTGTGATTTTTAACTTTGTACACCCCAGTCCAACACCGGCATCTCCAAATTAGGAAATTCTATGTATTATCCTTACATAGAGCAGGGTTAGACTCAGAATCTTGACTATCATTCACTCTTTCTGCTAACCATACCAAAAAACTGACTTTTAAATACTTTCACTGCTTTGCTGTTGATGAGACCTTGCAGTGAACAGTTTCACAGCATAAAACAGTGACAATCTGTTGGCTTTAAAATGTCTGGGCAAATGTTGAGGTTGTGCAAATGCAAGGTTTTGTAAATTTTAGTTAACTTGTTTGGCAGGTGCATGTATGTGTGGCTAGCCACCTGTCTGTAAAATAGCTAATAACTATTTCTGTATTATGAATGTGAAGCCAAACCTTCCATGTAATCAGACACGCAATCTGACACACATTTTGCATGATTTATGTATACTTTTAACCAACCCACCCAGATATGTTGTGATGATTGTCCGGGGCATTTGGGACTTAAACCTGGACCTCTGAACCGGAGGTAGGGACACTGATACTGAACTATAAGTTCTTTGTGGGATTGTTTTCTGAAGACGAGGTAGTGCTGTTGTCGTGCTATATTTTCTTCTGCCCTCTGGTGGCTATTTCAGATGAACGTGTGCACAAGTTTAACATTTTATTTATTTTCAGTGGAGAAATGGAACAATTTGTGTTTGTGCAGTAGCTTACAAAAGATGTAATATAAAAAAGTGTCACTTCAAAAAATTGCACCATATTCATTACCAAAAATCACTGGTACACATTACTATGCCTCTACTGTTTGATATTGTTGCAGTCTCCCAAATATTCTTTCATCGTCATTCACTGCTGATGTTAGCAAAGCAAAAGTGATCCTGTTCTCAGTGAGATTGCCTTTTAATCCTGTCTTATCCCTTTCTCAGTAAATAAAGCATTACATCCACAGTTCCAAAATCTTTGGTGGTTGAGAGTAATTTTTGCTAACTCCGTATCACTGTATACAAAAAAAAACAAGAAAAGCAAAAACACTTTATAAATTTGATGAGAATCCTCAAAGATTAACCCCAGTACCTAGTATGTTCTTTGTCCCAGGCAGGATATTTGAATTCTCCATTCCAGGAGGGCAGGTATGACCATTACTTGAAGCAGAAACATTACAACTTAAATTTTGGAACAAGACTACAGTGAAGATGATTTGCAATGTATTGAGTATCATAATTAAGTAGTTTACTTATTGTGGGGGCATACACTGGATACACTGAGCTCCCAACCCATCAATCTATGTTTGCCTACATGGAGATTGGAAACTATATCTGTATTGGTGTGATACTGGAATCTTCAATTAGATTGTGATGGAAGTCATATTTTTGAATGATGCGCTGATAGCCATTTACTGACAAGCATATATAGAGAGAGTAGTTTTTTATTTGTAACTTCTACCATAGACAACTGATACAGTAAAAATGTGACAGCGTTCCTCCAGTATCCATGTAATGGATAACACAAACTACACAATCGTACAGGGCATAAAGTGCATAAGAAGTGCAAAACACTCCCATTACAGTGTAACAGCAGTGTTCTGCTGACATGCAGCACCCTCTTTGAGCAATTTCAGTTAAGTAATGCATTCAGTATTTGTGTACTGAAGTTTCTATTGCATTTTCATTGTTACCAACATGATCTCCCTGTTATGCATTTACAAGCTGCAATGAGGCGACTGTACCAGAACAAAATAACATGAATGTAAATTAAAGTTATTCCATACAATGTAATTTTGTTTCAGACTTTAAAGTGGATGATAAAGGATAATCATTAAAACAAAGTACAATAAATTCTATATCTTTAATCTCTTACAGTGGAAAATATGTCTCACTGCGAATTTGCCTGCTTGCGTGATCTACTGATAAGGTGAGTTGGGAAGGGGTCTTCTGTATGGAAATCTATCTTCCTTTTGTAAATGTTGCTGGTGTGATATATCATTTTTTAAAAAAAAAGCAGATCAGGGTCATACAGTAATTTGCCTCATTCCTTAAGTGTCAATGTACACTTATCCATGAATTTCACAATGAAGTGGAACATCTAAATTGAAATAATAGGCATAATTTTGCTGACTCTGAGCATCTGACCTTGTCTATTCTCATTAGTTTGTTACCCCTTCTCCCATCACTTCAAGAAAATGTCAATTCATAACGTTGCTGAAAGTGGGAACTGAAAATGGCATCGTGAGAGGAGTGGGGCATTTGGGACAGAAGTGTTGAAGATAGCCGCCAGGATATGTCCTTAACAATAACATTTAATAATTGGCAAATAAACGACGGAATGACTGTAGCGGAGTGAATTAAATCTCAAATCAAGTGCAAAGATAAATAAGGGTTGAGAGCGAAAAAAAGAGGAAAGGAAAAAGAAGAAAAAAATTGACATTTTAAATTCCGCTTGAAAGTAGCAGGAATGAACATCAACACTTGTAAAAGCTAGTTTTTAATGAGAATGAGGTTGAAAGTTCAATTAAGGTGCTACTAAGTTTTAGCCATAAATAGCTCATGATTTTTGCTTTGTGCAAACTCACCATTCAGGTCACTGATGATCAGAGAGGAAAGTGCTATTTTCACAAAGTGGTGAAACAAATTGCTTGGGAGAAAATTATCCTTTGGATAATTCAAATTTAGCTGCATTCTGCTCTTTGCCTCAAATTGTTGCGCGACTTCCATGTAAATAACAGAGTGTGCCATTAGCATCACCATTATTGCCAGAAAGATTCTGGCCTAATGTGGAGCTGTGATGACGAATGAATTGAACAATTTGAATTGGTTCAGTATATTACATTTTATATTCTCATTGTACTAAATATCCCTCAGGACTCACATGCAGAATCTCAAAGATGTGACCAGCTCCATTCACTATGAAGCATACAGAGTTCAACGGCTGAGTGAGGGAAATGAGTTTTCCAATGGAATAGCAGAAAAGGATATGAACAGCAACATGTAAACTGTATATGGCCTTTCCTTCAAGCTGCTGAACTTATCTGACCAGCTAATAATTTAGATTAAAAGTATGTGGTAGTGTATCAGCACTGCTTGTCTTAAGATAATTTATTCCACACTATGCTATTCTGTTCACAAACAAATGACTATTACACATCACAAAACTAAGTGGTGCACCCTTGCCATATTTTTGTATTGTCTTGCTTTTATTGATTATCTTTCAGACTTGCATGACACCAAAGGGGTTAAGAAATATTTTGCAGAAAACCACGGAATTGATTTTTGTGGATGAGGTTTTTTCATGATTAAAAATAAATTGTTCAGGGAGAAGCTTAAAACAAAATTGTTAATTTGTGAACAGAATGTTTTGGTGGATTAAAAATTGCTTTCAATACTATGGTAGTGCTAAATCTAAATATGTGTTCTCCAGGACAAAAAGAACAGAATGTAATTGGCTCAATTATTACTATATTTATTTCCAGTATATTACTAGCATGTTTCAGTATATCAAAACACAGCCAACTGAGGTATTCAAGATAATCTCAAAGGTCTCTTTGTTCTTTGGTGGCTTTAATTAGAGAGGTGAAAGATAACACATTTATATTTTGTGAAAAAGTTGGTAGTGTGGGTGTTTTAAAAAAAACAAACTCTTTAATGGTGTAAACAATGTTTAAGAGTGAGTCAAAGACTGCTTCTTTGCCAAAATATGTATTGCTTAATGAAAAGCTAGTTTTTGTGAAGCAAAGTGAAAAAGGAATGTCACGTTAGTCACTCAGTATTTTGAAAATGTAATTATATTGAAAATTGAAGCTTATCTTTTGTCTTTCCTTGTATGACCTTTATGTCCATTTTTTGGGGGTTTACATTCATTGTCAAATTAGACTTTTTATATAAAATAAAAATGTTTGATATATATTTCCTAAAATAAACATTGCAAATTTAATGTTTAACTGCCTTTTATTATTTGATTGCCTTTTTCACTAATGTGTTGACATTTTAATGCAGCTGAATTCGGGGGGAAAAAATTTTAAATTATTTTGAGTGGGTTAAGACACTTTGTTTTTGAAGTTCAGAGTTTATTTATTGTTTGTTGTCTTACCCTGGTTGTCCTGAGAAGATAGTAATAGACTGCTGTTGTGAACCATTACAATCTTTATGGGTTCAAGATAACCCAAGTGATTTCAGACAAGCTAATGATCAAGTCCCTCCAGTAAAGGATCAGCAATCAACAACCTAATACTACTTAGTCACTTTGAAAGTGGTATCTTCATGATCCAGGTGTCCAGACAAGAATATGTTGATACTTTGTTTTATAATGCCTCTGTTAAGCACCGTGCGGTGTTATCTCACATTAAAGTTGCTACAAGCTGCTTTTCTTAAACAATGAATAAAGCAGGATTGAGGAATATTAGACAGTGGTGTATCACATCAAACTAGATTACTAATGGGGAGTAAGCAAAGTTTTTTTTTTAGTAGCAGTGCTCAACAGGCTACAACAAAATCTGTTTCTAATGGATTTCATTCAAACTTTAAAAGTCGTACTTCTAGTGCTACGAGCTAGTGAGGGCAGGAATAGGAGGATAGAGCAGATGAATGCATGGCTGAGGAATTGGTGTATAGGAGAAGGATTCTCACATTTTTGGATCATTGGAATCTCTTTTAGGGTAGAAGTGACCTGTACAAGAAGGATGGATTGCACCTAAATTGGAAGGGGACTAATACACTGGCAGGGAAATTTGCTAGAACTGCTTGGGAGGATTTAAACTATATGATGGCGGGGGCGGGGGGGTGGGACCCAGGGAGATAGTGAGGAAAGAGATCAATCTTAGGCTAGTACAGTTGAGAACAGAAGTGCGTCAAACAGTCAGGGCAAGCAGGGGCATGGTAGGACTAACTAATTAAACTGGATTTATTTCAATGCAAGGGACCAAACAGGGAAGGCAGATGAACTCAGGGCATGGTTAGGAACATGGGATTGGGATATCATAGCAATTACACAAACATGACTCGGGGATGGGCAGGACTTGAAATTTAATGTTCCAGGATACAAATGCTACAGGAAGAATAGGCAGGGAGGCAAGAAAGGAGGGGGAGTGGCATTTTTGCTAAGGGATAGCATTACAGCTGTGCTAAGGGAGGATATTCCCCGAAAGACATCCAGGGAAGTTATTTGGGTGGAACTGAGAAATAACAAAGGGATGATCACCTGATTGGGATTGTATTATAGAACCCCCTAATAGTCAGAGGGAAATTGAGAAACAAACTTGTAAGGAGATCTCAGCTATCTATAAGAATAATAAGGTAGTTATGGTAGGAGATTTTAACTTTCCAAACATCGACTGGGACTGCAATAGTGTTAAAGGGTTTAGATGGAGAGGAATTTCTGAAGGTATAAATAGCTCAAGAGAGAGGCCATTTGGCAAATAATGGCAGCAAGTAGTTTTCCAATGCCTGCTTTCTGAATAGTCACATGACCTGGAGCACTGGTAGAATGAAACCATTTATTATTATGAAGACTGATCAATGCAGACACGAACTTGAATTTTTGTATTATTGCATAGGATAGAAATATGAAGTGCAATTTATGGATTCATCTCATAATGCATGGTGGGCGAGTTATGTTGTGATTTCCTTGCATGTCATGAGAATTAAATGAACGGGAGTTGTTCTGTGAAAAAAATTAGGGAAAAGGCAAGCATGGAAATTCTCAGTGCGATGGGATAAGGATCAAAATACTGGAAAAGTTATTCTAATCCTAAAACTTGTTCTTATTATTTTAGTATCCAGTTTTCAATCCAAGGATTTGTTACTGGCCTTGCAGGTTGCATGCACCTAATCCAACAATGTGGACAGTATCCAATTATTGGTTAATTTTATGAATTTCTTATGCAGCCCTCATTTAGTTATGTGATTATATTTCATACAAAGTGATAGAATTCAGACAACAAATCATCTACACAGTTTAAAAACTGTCAGGATCTTTGCACAATATTGCCTAAGCTGTGCTAAATCACTTGTCCTACAGATGGAGCAAAACTTTTCGTAAAGAAAATCTTTGCTTTTAATATTTTCAAAAGCACCCTTTCCACAAGGATACTTTTAGGATCAGATACAGACATTAAAAGGTGATGTGTTTTCAGTTTTGTGCATAAGATTCCTCTAGCTTCCATTTATTAGTCAGTTATTTTAATGCCATTTTTAAAAAAAGGATTATCATTGGTGCTCAAATAATAGCAGAAATGCCAAGCTTAGTGGAGCATATTTACCTACTGACCCCATTTTAAAACGTCACACTTAGTGTGATCAAGGTGAAATCGGAGTGTGGAAGTAGAAAGAGCTGGTAAGTGGGGATGAAGTGGCATTGGGAAATAACTTGAGCAAAGGAAGGGGTGATAAATTGGGTTTTGGTCTGGAAGGGGGTCACAAACAGGCGAAATCCTTTCTTGAACGAGAGATAAAGAAAAATCAAATACCTAACTAATTTGCTGTCAGCAATCAGACTTCAGAACTTATTGCATTGAGCCAAAATCCTCACCAAAGCAATTGATAATATCCAAAGAGGCCTCGCAGAATAATCCTAGCTTGACGCAGTTTCAATTTGTGTTCCACAGCTGCCATTACTGCCTCAGAAGATGCTACTCCCATTGCTTGTTGCATGACATCACTGGGCAATTTTAAAGAACAGAATTTCCTTGATTATTCAGTAACACTGTGATTGTGACGTTGATAACTTACAATTTCTTTGATCCCTAGAAGTGGTACCTCATATGGTTTTGAAGGAACATGAACAGAGGATCATGTTAAATATCATTGAATTGCTACTGAGCAATATAATTTTGTTTCAACTTAACATTTGCTTTTCCTTATCCAAATATATGCTGCCATTTTGTTCCAGTTTTAAACCAGCAATTTTTTTTTTATTGAAATGAATCTAACTGAGCCCTTTTTAACTCTAGGTTTAAAGTTAGCTCTTGTTACATTTTATTTTCAATTTGTTGTAGCTGTTGTGTTAGGTTTTGATTTTTATGGCTTAATGTGCATTGTTCACTAGTACATACTCAGATTTGTACAATCTGAGGAACAAAACACTTTTTGATGTAGGAGCTTCTACTTGTGTCTTTCATACATGACCTTGTGCCTGACTTAATCGTCTGATGGCGAGAGCTGGTAAACATTCTAATATCGGATCAGAGTAATATCAATATGCTAGGTTATTTTGACGAGCGCATGACTGAGCAGCATAATATTTCCAGACATCCTACTTTCTTCCTTTCCTGTGGCATCAAATTCATGCTGCCTTATCCAGCAGGACATACTCGGCATTGCTTGTAAACATTGCTATCTTTCTCATTGACCTCTAGCTGTGAAAATCATCCAGCTATAAACTGTCAATTCTGAACACTGTCTCCTTCATGCAACCTTATTTGGGACGAACTAATGGTCTAATACATGGGCTTTTTTTCTCTGTCTCGTTACTTTGAAATCACAGGAGAATCTGTTCCTCTGAATCTTTCCTTTATATACTGATTCACCAATTTATCCATAAATAAAACTGTTGAGTACTTCCTCCCTTTTATCCCACATATTTTCACCATTCAAACTGAGTTCTCAAAGTATTCCATATTCAGGTGAAATTACAATGCATCTCTGTTGAGATAACCGACATAGTCCATGTGCATTAAGTTAAACAATAAAGGAGACTTTGTTCATCTCCATCCCCTCTCTCTGATTTCATGTTTAGATGTAGACCTGATTTTAACCCTGTATGAACTTGTGACCAAACATGCTTTGATGCTACTGAGAGTTGAAACTCTTGCAACACTTAGGTTAAATTGATGACTTTTGTTTTAGTGAAATTGGTTTGCTCTATTTTAAGTCTTCTGCTTTACAACCAAAATGAGTCATGGTACTAATGTGTTTGGCTGGTGACTTTTGACTAACTATAGCAATGTTAGGGGCGGCTCAGTGGTTCGCACTGCTGCCTCAAAGCACTAGGGAGCAGGGTTCAATTCCCGCCTCGGGCAACTATCTGTGTGGAGTTTGCACATTCTCCCCGTGTCTGTGTGGGTTTCCTCCCAAAGTCCAGAGATGTGCAGATTAGGTGAATTGGCCATGCTAAATTGCCTGTAGTGTTAGGTGCATTCGTCAGGGGTAAGTGTAGGGGAATGGGTCTGGGTGGGTTGCTCTAAGGAGGATTAGTGTGGACTTGTTGGGCTGAGTGTTTCCACACTCTAGGGAATCTAATCTAATCGAAACACTGATCTGCAACTTATCTGTAAGATACCTGGTCCAGGATGATTAAGGAAAATAATCCATGCTTAGTGCATTTCTTTTTGCAGGTTTTCAGTACCAAAATAGTCAATATTTAAGCAAAGTCTTAATTTTAATGATGGATGCAATTTGTGTAGAACCATGTGTCAGTATAAAGCAAGGATGTTGATGCATGAAATCTGAAATTTTAAACAGTGCTGGAAATGCTGAGCAGGCCAGGCAGCATCTGTGGAGAGAAACTGATCGGTTGTCAACCTTTTTGTCAGAACATTGTGTACCTAGCTGAAAATCCTGATTTTTAATACACAGCTGAATTACATTTATCCTAGTTCTCTGACTGTCTCCTATGCAAAACTATTCCTAAACTATTAACTACAGTGACAGCACTGGTGTTCTATTGTGTGAATCATGGCAAATCAAATTGTCCTCTTGCACAGTGTGTAATTAAATATTTAAGCAGAAAAATAGTTTATCTAGTAACTACTATATTCCTATAAAATCTATTGTACTATAGTCCATTGTTTGACTCCAGTGAGAGAGAAGGCTTGGAAACCAGAGAAACATTAAAGAGCTACACAATTAGAATGGTCCTTTGCTGAATACCATGGCCCACTGATCACTAGGCACGTGAAGCTCCAATGAATTTAAATATACCTCCTGTTTCTGGTGCTGAGCTAAATTGTATAAGTAACTCCATAACTATAAATATCAGGAATCAATGCTGGTTTTTTTAAAGATACAAGATAATTTGTGTTATGCATTGTATCTGGATCAGACTTGTTGTAATACAATAATAGTACGGTAGAGGAAAAGTAAGTAACTTTTTAAAAATGTAATTTTATTTTTACTTTGGATTATTATTTTTAAGTACAAGTTTTAGTACTTCACTTTCAGGAATATGGTACCATTGAGAAGTGCCAGAATGCCCCTTCATAGTGAGCTGCTGTGAAACCACTTAGTATACATGATGACCTCTGACCCAGGAAATTGGGTTCTGGTCTGGAAGGGGACACATACAGGGAAGTCCTTTTTGGCAACATTTATTTCAACTAATTTTTGCTAATTAAAGATTGTCATTACCCCTATAAAAAGGGATGGAGAGAAATTATGTTCAGCCCTACATTCGTACTTCACACTTATAGTTTATAATGTCATTTGTGTTACTTCTTTGGGGATACTACTTTTGGCACATTTTTTTGAATTGAATTGAATTTCACGTATGCTGAGGCACAGAAAAGCTTTGACTTGCGAGCAATGCAGGCAGATCACATAGTTAAGTAGCATAGATAAATAAATAATAGGTAAACAGCGGCAAAACCAAATACACAGGTACAGGTGAATGTTAAGAGTTTGAGAGTCCATTCCATGTAGTAACAACAGTAGGGTAGAAACTGCTTTGAAATCAGCTGGTGTGTGTGTGTGTTCAGGCTTCTGTACCTTCTCCCCGATGGCAGAGGTTGGAGAAAAGCATTGTAGAAAAAAGATGGATCTTTGAGAATGCTGGCAGCCTTTCCTTGACAGCGGGCTTGGTAGATGGATTTTATGGATGGGGGTTTGGCCTTTGTGATTGTCCGGGCCAAGTTCACCACTCTCTGTAACCATCTCTGATCTTAAATGGTACTGTTGCCATATCAGGTAGTGATACATCCAGACAGGATGCTCTCAATGGCGCACCTATAAAGGTTGGCAAGTGTATTCGCTGTCATGCCAAATTCCCTCAGCTGCCTGAGGAAGAAGAGCTGTTCTTGGGCCTTTGTAAACAGTGCATCCACCTGGAGAAAGCTTGTTGTAGGGATGACCACACCCAGGAGCTTGACACTCTCCACTTGTTCCACTTCTGTGCTTTAATTCACTGGTTATTAACAATGAGTGATCATCATCAATTTGTTGAATGGATATGCTTTTATTTCATACTTCACTGTTTATTTTTTATTGCCTGATGTTGAGAATAAGGCAACATATGTATGTCAACATATTTATGCATCACAGAAGCAACTGAACACGAAATGATGAGAAACCCATTGATTGATTATAACTTTTCTTGTGTAGCACATTATTCTTGTGTTTACTTCTCTACTGGATCAACATTTACATATTTTATCTTAAGTTTTTGCCTTGTTCATGTAACACACACAATCATGTATGAGTAAAGTCTTTACACAATGAATTGCCAAATATAAGAACAAAATAATATACTTTGGTAGAGGGATGGAAGCAGATTGCAAGTGTTAAAGGTTTCCCCTCCAGTACTGGTTTAAATTTAAACTCAGGAAATGGGTTGCAATATAAATGATGCAAGATCAAAATAATAGACAATTCCTATGTGCAATAGAGATGTAACACTTTTAATTCACTGGTTTACAGAAAGGGTATACTGAATCCTCATTTAAATGTCGGTAGTGTAGTTTGATGCTATTTCAGTTCTTCTACGAATCTACAATGTTTATACAGAAGGATATGTTTTCATTGAAGGTCAGCACACACGGCTTCATTGTGACAATTCGCATAGATCACATTTGTTCAACATAATCATTCCTGAAGAAGGGCCTGTGCCCGAAACGTCGAATCTCCTGTTCCCTGGTGCTGCCTGACCTGCTGTGCTGTTCCAGCAATAAAGTTTCAACATAATCAACCCAAGAATGATGGTTCCTCTACTATTACCTCTCTTTAATTAGCCTCATAACATCTTTTACTAGTTCATTTCAATTGAAAAGTGTTTGTACTGTGCAGTTCTTTACACTTATGATGATTGGTTAACTTCAAAAAAACTTATTGCTCTCCTCTCAATTTAAAGGAAGATGTTTATTGACATCAAATGTCAATGTGAATGGTGCAAAATATTTAGTTGTGCTACTTCTGATGGTGTTAATCAAGTATAAATCACTGCCACAGATATGATCATTGTGAATGTACATCAGATATGAATTGATCACACTTCAGGTCTAACATTTTGCTTGGTTACTAAAACAGGTTATTTAATTACACTTGCTGGGGATGCTATACTTTCATGTGCTCCAAATTCTTCCTCCTTCATTATGCACCAGACAAATCAAAGTTCACGTGATTTGCATCAGATTGGTTACAGATAAAATGCTATTTCATGTGTCAATGGTAGCAGGAAAGGTACGAAAGTTGAGTATACCTTCAGAGTAAAACTTCCTTTGTTGGACTTCAATAGTATACCTTAATGACTCAGCTTCCCCTTCTCCAGAGTAGGGCACCACAACTACTTCAATAATGTTTTTCATTTGTCATCCCTGCTACATCTCCAATAAGATTGTCAAGTTTCTTAGTTTTATGATGAAGTATCTTGCCCACATGAAATGAGGGTAAGACTGGCTCAACTTAATTCCCATCAAATCTTTTCAGGTAATACATCAATTAAGCTTCCATTAAAAGTCAAGTTTAGCAATTCTTTGTATCATAAGGCTGATTGCCCTACTAAATGAAGAGTGTTGTTTAAATTAAGTCAAAAATCACACAACACTGAGTTATAGTCCAACAGGTTCATTTGAAATCATAAGATCTTGGAGCCCCTCTTTCCCCCTTCAGTTAGCTAACTAGGAGGAGTGTGGCTTCGAAAGCTTGTAGTTTCAAATAAACCTGTTGGACTATAATCTGGTGTCATGTGATTTTTGACTTTTTCCACCTCAGTTCAACACTAGCACTTCCATATCGTCATCAAATTTGAAAGCATGCAGAAAACATTTACAAAGATGGGACTGGGCAGTTTGAATTATAAGGAGAAGCTGGATAGGTGGGAACTTTTTTGCCTGGAGTATTGAAGGCAGAGGGCTGACCTTGTACAGGTTTGTAAAACCATGAGGGACATGGATAGGGTAAATAGCAAAGGTCTTTTTCCAAGTTTAGGGTATTCCAAAATTAAAAGGCATAAGTTTAAGATGAGTGGGGAAAGATTTAAAAAGGACCTGAGGGGCAACTTTTCCATACCGAAGGTGGTCCATAAATGAAACAAGCTGCCAGAGGCAGTGGTGGAGGCAAGTACAATTACAACATTTAGACTGGCACAAGGAAAGCTTTAAAGGGGCATGAATTAAATGCAGGCAAATAAGATTAGCTTGGGAATCCTGGTCAGCATGGACAAATTGGACCAAAGGGTCTTTTTCTGAGCAATATGACTCTGACTAAAAGCATCCTCGCTTCCATATAAATTCACATGGAATCTGGTCATTCAATTAAATAGAAAACAAAACAGAGAGCATCTCATTGTGGAGCCAGTGCATTGTGCCACAGAGTTATGCTCAAGTTGTATGATCTGTTTGAAGGTGATAGAGAACCTTAGCAGGTAGATTAATGCCAGAGCCATGAAGGGGACAGAGTAAGAAATTTATGCAATGCAAGATATAAAATTCAATAGAATTTTCAAGTATGTTTTAATATTTGACTTTTGATATCATGTTTCTGAATAAACACTTGGAATGCAGATTTGATTGCCTATTGTGAAGTGCAATAACACAAGCAATTCATTGAGAGGCAGCATAGACCACAGAGTATAATTATGTAAAATAGAAGGACAGGACTGATCAGGCTTGCATGCTTACGATTGTCAGTGCAGATACCAAATTTTTATTTGGTTCCGTGAACACTACTAGTGATGATTGTGTGCAGCAAAATCGTGAAGAAAGATTCTTAAAAGAAAACTATTGAAATTAACCTTGCAGTGCAGTAATACCCAGCTAACTCTTAATTGTGTCACTTTAGAATTTAAGTAAAATCTGCATTATTATCATTTCAACAGCTGCAGATTACACAAGTTGTACTCTAGCACATTTCTGCTCTATATTCTGATTTTATTTAGCAATGAATAATTTGTGCAGTTACGTAGAATCTTCTCAGCTAACATTCTATGATGAGCATGGCATCTTGTAACATTGCATTTTTTTAAACTGTTAGAGATAATGATGTATTTTTACACCCTACACTAGAATAAAGGTCACTGATATGTGATGTTTCAAAAAGTGACTTTTGTAATGGTATCAAAAATGATGAACTAACCAAGTCTAAAATTGATTTTGTACATTCCCTTTTTTACAATCTATTCAAGCAACTTTACAAGCATCTAAGCAGATCCCTGTTGTTGGACTGCATAGTTTCAACATTTTTAGAAAATACTGATGCTGAAAAGTACAAAAATCATTAAAAGTCTTATCCCTATTAAGATGCTCCTTCATTTGTCTTCCTCACATTTCTCTCTTCATAACTACTGTCTGTGCTATCCCTTTCTACTTTGGTTTGTTTTGCCTAATTTTGTTCAGTTTTACTAATTCAACCCAATGTTCCTCTTCTTAAACCATTGGCTAATTCTTAAATGATTTCCACACTATTAATCTCATCATATATATGGGAGATGGAAGCTGTAACTGCAATCTTGGTTGAAATTGGCAATTCGAATTTTCAAAGGCAATTTCAAAACCAATCAACACTTGGGATCCAAATCAGCCTAAAGTCACATCAGGTGTGCAACAAGGGTGATTTTTGACTCATGAAGCATGAGGCCATATTTAGAAATCCGAAATGTTTGTCCATATTCTGCTTCCTAACATCTATAGTGGATAAACAGTACTGACAAAATTGAAAAATGTGGGTTTTTGTTTCATATTTTGCTCCCGTATTTCTTTGTTTGATTTCCTGTTCTGATTTTAGCTGGAGTTATTACTGGACAAGTCCGATTCCAGCCTGAAATTTAGCATAATTCAACTTTAAGTGACATGCCACCTCGTTAAAAGAAAAAATAAACTCATGCACAATGTTGTTTTAACAATAAAAGTATATTACACCTAAGAAAATCAAAATAGACTAAGCCTAGCTATTTAAATGTAATGCATATTCAAAGATATGAAAGCACATGGTAAAATGCAATCTCATTTATCCCCAAAAAATGTATCCTTCCTGGTACTTGCTAAGGAGAATTCCTTCTCAATCACATCTACATGGCTAACTTTAACTCTGGTTTCAATTCCCGTCTTGAAAATCTAATGAGCTCTTCCTTGAATCTTCTGACAACTGAGCTTTGATGTTCTCCACTTCAAGTAATCCCTTTAGGCTTTTAATCAAACGCTTATGATTCTGGAACTTTAAGACCAACTTCCTTACACTGAGGAAACAGTGTAATTTCTTAACAGTTTTTATCTCACTCCCTTCATCAGGAGGAACTATTTTACACATCCTGCTCCAGGTAGGACCTCTGTAAATTTGCCCAAATGTGCATTAATATGACTGATGTCCTGAAGCCTGAGGTATATATCATGATAAATGTGGCAATATAAATGATATAAAACATTTCACTGAAATGTTTACAAACAAAAATTGACACCAAGTCAAGCGAGGGGCTATTATGATGATCAAGATCTTGACGAGACAACTATTATTTGAAGGGACTCCTAAAGAACGGAAGGGAATTAGAGCAGGAAAACAGTTTCAAGACTGAATTCCAGGTCTTTGGGCCTGAACAACTGAAGGCAAAGCCTCAATGGTGAGGCACTTAAAGCCTAAGATATGCAAAGACCAGAATTGGATGAGTGCACCTATTATCAAAGGACTGTTGGACTGGAGAAGTTGACAGAGATACAAAAGAGGTCATGGAGAGATTTAAATACAAAGATGAATATTTTGAAATTGGAGCATTCGTAATCAAGAACTAAAGTAAATTATAGGAGTTGGGGCGTCATGTTGAGGTTTCTTCTGGAGTACTGTCTACAGTTCTGGTCACCCTGTTATAGGAAGGAAATTATTAAACTAGCGAGGGTTCATAAAAAATTGCCAGGATGTTGCCTGGAATGGAGGGTTTCATTTTCTACACAACCGCAATGGGATGTTGAATAGGGTGTCTAATTAGTGGCTGATGGTAGAGCTGACTATCCTGAGTGTCCCTATGAAACCTAGCATCGTATTTGGGTCATGTCATCAAGAGGCCAGTGCATAGCTAAAATTAAAACTGCAGAGGCAAAGATAAATGTGTTAGATTATTGCATAGATTCCACACCAGGCAGGGCAGTTACATGATTTTGTAACGTGACATAATAGTATAAAAGTAACCATCTCACCGTCAGTCACCTCTCAGTGCAATGGAATTAGTGTAGTATGTTCATGTTGGCAGCTATTTGTATGTAGTGTTATGCATAGCAACATCTGTAAGCACAGAACACAGGCTATGTATGAGTCTGTGATACAGCAACATAAATAGTGTTGTTCAGAAACCTCAGCATATTGGTCCCAGCAAGAACCTGGTATGTGTTACATGAACTAACACACAGCAGGAGAGTCTGAGTTTTGAAGGTGTTGTCGAAGGAGTCTGGGTGAGTGGTTGCAAGGAATCATGTTGATGGTAAACACTGCTGCCACTGTGGATTCTGATTAAGAGAGTAGATGTGGATGGAATTCAAGTGAAATGGCTGTTTTGTCCTTGAATTGAATTTAAATTCCAGCAATTGTCATGGTGAAATTTGGACCCATGTCCCCAGAGCTTTAGCTCGGGGTTCTGGATCACCAGTCCAGTGATCTCCTTAATACACTACTACCACCACCACCACCTCCCTCTATAATTGGAGCGACAAGTGTGGCATTTCCTGAGCATGGGCGGCATGGTGGCACAGTGGTTAGCACTGCGACCTCACAGCGCCGGAGACCCGGGTTCAATTCCCACCTCAGGCGACTGACTGTGTGGAGTTTGCACATTCTCCCCGTGTCTGCGTGGGTTTCCTCCGGGTGCTCCGGTTTCCTCCCACAGTCCAGAAGATGTGCAGGTCAAGTGAATTGGCCATGCTAAATTGCCCGTAGTGTTAGGTAAGGGGTAAATGTAGGGGTATGGGTGGGTTGCGCTTCGGCAGGTTGGTATGGACTTGTTGGGCCGAAGGGCCTGTTTCCACACTGTAATGTAATCTAATCTAATCATATTCCCAGATTCTGAAATATAACCGTGTCGTTTCACCCCAGGTTGGGAGGTTAGGATAGAGCTGGGAACATCATCTCTTAATACTGGCCTGCTGCTGCCATGGAGGTGGGCAGAGGTGACAATGTCTGCCTCTGATCTCTGGGACATCCAACCAGTTCTATTATGAACAACGTCCAAAGAATATTTACTCTTTCCAACAGGGATCAAGAACAATCATGTAATCTTTGTTTTTTCCCTACAACCTTTGGTGTCACTGCAGATTCTTGCCAAGCAATGACTCAAAGAGCTAAGGTAACAAATTGACAGTATCTCCTTGATTAAACTGTTCTTTTTAAAATACATTCGATTTGAACGCAGCCTTTTTCTTTAGCATACTTCCATTGGTCATATTTCTAACTAGTGTAAAATTCTAATTATTGAATAGGCAGCTTGAACTATTCTAATAAGCAACTAGTTTTAATATTCACGGTTCCCCCAGTTAGAACATTTGTATGGTAGTTAGCTAAAAGCTCATTTTTCACAGTGGAACAAATTCAAAGCTTGTTTGTGATGCAGGTTGGAATTTAGGCTAAAAATAGACTGAGAACAATTTGTGACAAATTAAAATAAGATTGCTTCATAACAGATGGCAGGACTACATATAATTGATATCGGGCTCAGACATTCACAGTGTAGTATTCTGAGAATTATTCTAAAATCTTAAGGAATTCTTCATTGTGAAAGCAGGTTATTGTTTGGAATCAAATGGGATTAAGCTGGGCTGCTTTGCATCTGTTTATCAGATACTTATGGGACTTAAGCCTTGAAAAATTTGCCCCAAATTAAGCATGGACAAACAAGACACATCCTTAACCCATGCCAAATGTTCCTACTGCAACACCAGATTGGTTTGAGCTTACCAATATTGAAAGCGCTGCTGTGTATCGAGAAGTTACTTACCAGAATCACGATACTGAATGCTGCCACTGACAGACCTCAAGATCCCCGAATTCTGAGGTCTAAGCCACAGTTAACAGACTAATCACATATTTCAAGTGAAATCCAACATGGAGCTGATTGAAGTTTAAAGCTAAATAAAGAAGCATGTCTCAGAGAGGGTACAAAATGTTCTCACGGAGGAGAGGGGCCAATTGTCCACATTGGCACCAACGACATAGGAAGTGAAAAGGTTGAGATTCTGAAGGGAAATTACAGAGAGTTAGGCAGGAATTTAAAAAGGAGGTCCTCAAGAATAGCAATATCCGGATTATTCCTGGTGCTACGAGCTAGTGAGGGCAGGAATTGGAGGATAGAGCAAATTAATGCGTGGCTGAGGAGCTGGTATATGGGGGAAGGATTCTCACATTTTTGGATCATTGGAATCACTTTTGAGTTAGAAGTGACCTGGACAAGAAGGATGGATTGCACCGAAATTAGAAGGGGACTAATGTACTGGCAGGGAAATTTGCTAGAGCTGCTCGGGAGGATTTAAACGAGGAAGGTTGGAGGGGGGGAACCTAGGGGAGATAGTGAGGAAAGAGATCAATCTGAGACTGTACAGTTGAGAACTGAAGCGAGTCAGTCAGGGCAGGCAGGGACAAAGTAGGACTAATAAATTGAACTGCATTTATTTCAATGCAAGGGGCCTAACAGGGAAGGCAGATGAACTTAGGGCATGGTTAGGAACATGGGACCGGGATATCATAACAATTACAGAAAAATGGTTTAGGGATGGGTAGGACTGGCACTTAATGTTCCAGGATACAAATGCTACAGAAATGATAGATAGGGAGGCAAGAGAGGAGGGGGAGTGACATTTTTGCTAAGGGATAGCATTACAGCTGTGATGAGGGAGGATATTCCTGGAAATACATCCAGGGAAGTTATTTGGGTGGAACTGAGAAATAACAAAGGGATGATCACCTTACTGGGATTGTATTATAGACACCCCAATAGTCAGAGGGAAATTGAGAAACAAACTTGTAAGGAGATCTCAGCTATCTGTAAGAATAATAGGGTAGTTATGGTAGGGGATTTTAACTTTCCAAACTTCGACTGGGACTGCCATAGTGTTAAAGGTTTAGATGGAGAGGAATTTGTTAAGTGTGTACAAGACAATTTTCTGATTCAGTATGTGGATGTACCGACTAGAGAAGGTACAAAACTTGACCTACTCTTGGGAAATAAGGTAGGGCAGGTGATTGAGGTGTCAGTGGGGGAGCACTTTGGGGCCAGTGACCATAATTCTATTAGATTTAAAATAGTGATGGAAAAGGATAGACTAGATCTAAAAGTTGAAGTTCTAAATTGGCGAAAGGTGAATTTTGATGGTATTAGGCAAGAACTTTTGATAGCTGATTGGGGGCAGATGTTCGCAGGTAAAGGGACAGCTAGAAAATGGGAAGCCTTCAGAAATTAGATAACGAGAATCCAGAAAAAGTATATTCCTGTCAGGGAGAAAGGGAATGCTGGATGACTAAAGAAATTGAGAGTTTGGTTAAGAAAAAGAAGTAAGCATAGGTAAGGTACAGATAGGATAGATCGAGTGAATCCTTAGAAGAGTATAAAGGAAGTAGGAGTATACTTAAGAGGAAAACCAGGAGGGCAAAAAGGGGACATGAGATAACTTTGGCAAATAGAATCAAGGAGAATCCAAAGGGTTTTTACAAATATATTAAGGACAAAAGGGTAACTAGGGAGAGAATAGGGCCCCTCAAAGTTCAGCAAGGCGGCCTTTGTGTGGAGTCACTGAAAATGGGGGAGATACTAAATGAATATTTTGCATCAGTATTTACCGAGGAAAAGGACATGGAAGATATAGAATGTAGGAAAATAGATGGTGACATCTTGAATAATGTCCATATTACAGAAGAGGAAGTGCTGGATGTCTTGAGACACATTAAAGTGGATAAATCCCCAGGACCTGATCAGGTGTACCCGAGAACTCTGTGGGAAGCTAGAGAAATGATTGCTGGGCCTCTTGCTGAGATATTTGTATCATCGATCGTCACAGGTGAGGTGCCAGAAGACTGGAGGTTGGCAAACGTGGTGCCACTGTTTAAGAAGGGCGGTAAAGACAAGCCAGGGAACTATAGACCGGTGAGCCTGACCTCGGTGGTGGGCAAGTTGTTGGAAGGAATCCTGAGGGACAGGATGCACATGTATTTGGAAAGGCAAGGACTGATTTGGGATAGTCAACATAGCTTTGTGCATGGCAAATCATGTCTCAGAAACTCGATTGAGAGTTTTGAGAAAGAAACAAAGTATTGATGAGGGCAGAGCAGTAGATGTGATCTATATGGACTTCAGTAAGGCGTTCGACAAGGTTCCCCATGGGAGACTGATTAGCAAGGTTAGATCTCACTGAATACAGGAAGAACTAGCCATTTGGATGCAGAATTGGCTCAAAGTTAGAGGGTGGTGGTGGAGGGTTGTTTTTCAGACTGGAGGCCTGTGACCAGTGGAGTGCCACAATGATCGGTGCTGGGCCCTCTACTTTTTGTCATTTACATAAATTATTTGGATGCGAGCATAAGAGGTACAGTTAGTAAGTTTGCAGAAGACACCAAAATTGGAGGTGTAGTGGACAGCAAAGAGGGTTACCTCAGATTACAACAGGATCTTGACCAGATGGGCCAATGGGCAGATGGAGTTTAATTTCGATAAATGCGAGGTGCTGCATTTTGGGAACGCAAATCTTAGTAGGACTTATACACTTTATGGAAAGGTCCTAGGGAGTGTTGCTGAACAAAGAGACCTTGACTTGCAGGTTCATAGCTCCTTGGAGGTGGAGTCGCAGGTAGATAGGATAGTGAAGAAGGCGTTTGGTATGCTTTCCTTTATTGGTCAGAGTATTGACTACAGGAGTTGGGATGTCATGTTGCGGCTGTACAGGACATTGGTTAGGCCACTGTTGGAATATTGTGTGCAATTCTGGTCTCCTTCCTATCGGAAAGATGTTGTGAAACTTGAAAGGATTCAGAAAAGATTTACAAAGATGTTGCCAGGGTTGGAGGATTTGAGCAATAGGGAGAGGTTGAACAGGCTGGGGCTGTTTTCCCTTGAGCCTCAGAGGCTGAGGGGTGACCTTATAGAGGTTTGCAAAATTATGAGGGGCATGGATAGGGTAAATAGGCGAAGTCTTTTCCCTGGGGTCGGGGAGTCCAGAACTAGAGGGCATAGGTTTAGGGTGAGGGGGGAAAGATATAAAAGAGACCTACGGAGCAATCTTTTCACACAGAGGGTGGTATGAGTATGGAATGAGCTGCCAGAGGAAGTGGTGGAGGCGAGTATAATTGCAATATTTAAGTGGCATTTGGATGGGTATATGAATAGGAAGGGTTTGGAGGGATATGGGCCAGGTGTTGGCAGGTGGGACGAGATTGGGTTGGGATATCTAGTCGGCATGACAGGTTGGACCAAAAGGTCTGTTTCCATGCAGTACATCTCTATGACTCAATGACTTTATCACCTACAACTGTGCATTCAGGGAATACACCTCAAGAAAGGCTACCCCCTGAATGCAGTTTGTTTTACGCTTATACACCTTTACAATTGTAGCTCTTTACTCATATTCCCATTCATCATAGACTACAATAATGTAGAACTAATTGAGGCACTATGCACTTCTTTCCCTATAACATCCATGTCCAAATCCTCCCCTTGTAATTGGGAACAGTGAGCAGGAATGCTTCCTATATCCCATTTCCAACTTCATTCTGAGGTGATGAGGCTGGGCTAAGGTCATGGCCATTGCTTCCTGAGGCAGGTCCGAGGCCCACCATAAGGTTGGTTGGATGGAAAGGGCCCATTTCAAATCTCTGGGACAGCTGCCCAGTTTGACTGATGGAAGTTCAGCCCCTTAGCCCTCATTGTTCATCCCCATTCCTTCACATCCAGATACCTTCCATATCATATGCTACTTCCTTAGCTCCTCCAAAGCAACCTCATGTTTTCCACATCCCCTCTATGTCTACTTTTCCTTGACTCACAATACGCTAATGCTTGTCAGTATTTGATTTACTCATGCAGAATAATCTTTTAATTCAAAATCCCCCTGAAAGTTATGTTTGTACCAGCTCACAAAGATGTCAATCAAACAAAGCCATCTATAGTCCTCTTGACCACATAAACTGGGCTTGATAAAGGACTTCAAAAGAAAATAAACACATTACAAGCTCATAAACCTGCTGTAATGAGGTCAGCAAGGTGGACCTGATAGACTATAAGTTCCACGATTGGACCAGATTGACAGCCTCAATCAGGGAGCCCTGGCTGACAAATAAGACCAGGAGTGTGGGCGGGTACCAGGGCGGGCTGTCCTAGAGGTGGTCGATAGGTGTGTCAGGGTGGACCGAGAACTGGAAGGGGCATGGGGTGGACAGAGAGCCGGAAGGTGCGTAGGGGCGGGCTGCCTTAGAGTGGCCGGAAGGTGGGAGGGACGGGGGCTTGCTGGGTGTGTATTGTCTGCACTTTTTTTTATGTAACTGGATTGTCTTATGTATAAAGGTCATTGTTGCTGTCTTTTTATATTTGAAACTGGGATTTGTGGTTTGTCATCAATTCCCTGTAAACTGGTTGAACGGTAGGGTTTGGGGCCTAGCTTTGCTGCTCCTCTCCCTTGTAAAATTGCTGTTGTATACAGCTGTAAATGTTAACTGTTTTTTGTAAATTGTTTTGTAATTTGTTTAATAAAATTTTAAAAATGACCAGGAGTGTCAGACATCCTGTTCACTCTGAGAGCTATCTCTGAGGGAGCTGGATCAGGGTCAAGGACTCCACGTGTAAATAAAGAGTGACTTAGTAATGGGATTCTGGTCTCTGTGGAGCTATTTCATCTGGCAATAAAATAAAATTAAAATTAAATTTCCTACAGTATGTAAATAGGCCCTTTGGCCCAACCTCTGAAAAGTAACCCACCAGACCCATTCCCAATATTTACACCTGATCATTGCATCTAACACCATGGGCAATTTAGCGTGGCCAATTCACATGACCTGCACATAGAGTCATAGAGATGCACTGCATGGAAACAGACCCTTCAGTCCAACCTGTCCACGCCGTCCAGATATCCCAACCCAATCTAGTTCCACCTGCAGCACATGGCCCATAACCCTCCAAACTCTTCCTATTCATATACCCATCCAAATGATTCTTAAATATTGCAATTGTACCAGCCTCCACCACTTCCTCTGGCAGCTCATTCCATACACATACCACCCTCTGCATGAAACAGTTGCCCCTTAGGTCTCTTTGTTCAGCAACACTCCCTAGGACCTTACCATTAAATGTATAAGTCCTGCTAAGATTTGCTTTCCCAAAATGCAGCACCTAGCATTTATCTGAATTAAACTCCATCTGCCACTTCTCAGCCCATTGGCCCAGCTAGTCAAGATCCTATTGTAATCTGAGGTAACCCTCTTCGCTGTCCACTACACCTCCAATTTTGGTGTCATCTGCAAACTTACTAACTCTACCTCTTATGCTCGTATCCAAATCATTTATGTAAATGACAAAGAGTAGAGGACCCAGCACTGATCGTTGTGGCACTCCACTGGTCACAGGCCCCAGTCTGAAAAACAACCCACCACCACCACCCTCTGTCTTCTACCTTTGAGCTTGTTCTGTATCCAAATGGCTAGTTCTCCCTGTATTCAGTGAGATCTAACCTTGCTAATCAGTCTCCCATGGGGAACCTTGCCGAACACCGTACTGAAGTCCATATAGATCACATCTTCTGCTCTGCCCTCATCAATCTTCTTTGTTACTTCTTCAAAAAACTCAATCAAGTTTGTGAAACATGATTTCCCACGCACAAAGCCATGTTGACTATCCCTAATCACTCCTTGCCTTTCCAAATACATGTACATCCTGTCCCTCAGGATTCCCTCCAATAACTTGCCCACCATCGAGGTTAAGCTCACTGGTTTATAGTTCCCTGGCCTGTCTTTACCGCCCTTCTTAAACAGTGGCACCACACTTGCCAACCTCCAGTCTTCCGGCACCTCACCTGTGACTATCGACGATACAAATATCTCAGCAAGAGGCCCAGCAATCATTTCTCTAGCTTCCCACAGAGTTCTCGGGTACACCTGATCAGGTCCTGGGGATTTATCCACCTTTAACCGTTTCAAGACATCCAGCACTTCCTCCTCTCTCATATGGACATTTTGCAAGATGTCACCATCTATTTCCCTACAGTCTATATCTTTCTTATCCTTTTCCACAGTAAATACTGATGCAAAATATTCATTTAGTATCTCCCCCATTTTCTGTGGCTCCACACAAAGGCCGCCTTGCTGGACTTTGAGGGGCCCTATTCTCTCCCTAGTTACCCTTTTGTCCTTAATATATTTGTAAAAACCCTTTGGATTCTCCTTAATTCTATTTGCCAACACTATCTTATGTCCCCTTTTTGCTCTCCTGATTTCCCTCTTAAGTATACTCCTACTTCCTTTCTACTCTTCTAAGGATTCACTCGATCTATCCTGTCTATACCTGACATATGCTTCCTTCTTTTTCTTAACCAAACCCTCAATTTCTTTAGTCAGCCAGCATTCCCTATACCTACCAGCCTTCCCTTTCTCCCTGACAGGAATATACTTTCTATGGATTCTTGTTATCTCATTTCTGAAGGCTTCCCATTTTCCAGCTGTCCCTTTACCTGCGAACATCTGCCTCCAATCAGCTTTCGAAAGTTCTTGCCTAATACCGTCAAAATTGGCCTTTCTCCAATTTAGAACTTCTACTTTTAGATTTGGTCTATCCTTTTCCATCACGATTTTAAATCTAATAGAATTATGGTCGCTGGTGCTCCCCCACTGACACCTCAGTCACCTGCCCTGTCTTAATCCCAAGAGTAGGTCAAGTTTTGCACCTTCTCTAGTAGGTACATCCACATACTGAATCAGAAAATTTTCATCTTTGGATTGTGGGAGGGATCCCATGCAGACACAGGGAGAATGTGCAAACTCCACACAGATAGTCGCCCAAAGTGGGAATCAAACCTGGGTCCCTGCTGCTGTGAGGCAGCAGCACTAACCACTGAGCCACTGTCTGCCCCAGATTCAAAAAGGTTGAATTTATCAGTGAGTCTTGGAATCCAGCCAGGCATTCATAATGAGCGTATCTGGCAAAACAGATGTCTGACCATCTGTTCAATCAGCTTTGTTGATAAGGTTGTGAGGTAGAATCAACATTTTCCCAGCTCCACAACAAGTTTCCACTGAGACTTATAAACTGACTTTACCTGTCATGGTTCATACCCATAGTCTGAACAAAAATAGCAGAATTCGAGAAAATTTCATTTGTAACAGACATTTGAGTAATTATTCTGACAAAATATGTGATCAGAGTACCAGCTTTCATGTTTCCTGATCTGGGGAAATGACAAGTAGTGGGAATGGACTGGTCATTTTAACCTTCCAGTACCTTACAACTCCCATTTGGTTCTCCTGATATAAAATTGCTGAGTAGCTGGGAAAAATCCAGGCCCCTGAAATTCCTTTCCATTGCTCCCCAATATCATTCCTCAAAGCCTTGATCTATCCCCTAAACCTAAACTGAGTATATACTGTTCCTCCCTAAAGCTCTGATCATTCCCTCTCTCTTCTTCCTTTTATTAGGACTCAACCTAAAACCATCCTGACATATCTCTTTGAACAAATACTTTACATTTTTCTATTCTTCAGCCAATTTATAACCCACTTACAGGGGCTACTATGTATATCTATCATTCTGAGATTAACACTGAAATCTTTCATGCAGAACTTTCCCGATCCATTGAATGGAGTCACAATAGTAATGGGAGAAAAAAAGCATTTTGAACATTATCCAATCCAAAATACCAGTACTTCCTCTTAATATTCAATAGAGTGTAAATAGCCTTCATAGTTTATTTTAAAATTATCTATACAAGTAAAGCAACCCTCACACGTGAGTGAATTTGAGAACTTACAACTTGTATGGAATGTAAACATCAGTATGTGCCTGTTGGACTGAATGACTTATTTCCATGTCACAAATCCAGTTCATCTTTTCCACTTTCAGGCTGCCTTGGTGGCCAGATGTCCTACCATTTTTAAAAACGGTTTGTCACATTTTCATGAGCAGTTTTTTTTATCTTTAACACATGACACAAGTCTCAGTGATCTATTCACCTGGGAATCTCCTACATTGCACATGTCTGGCTCATACTTATTGGTTAGAGTTCCAGAATATTTACACCATTTCTTCTCTCCTAAATTCCCTCTACAATTAACATGATCTGGGAATAGATCTGACACCCAAGAGCAAGAAATAATCTGTATGTATTAGTTTGTTAATATTAACTGGAAGGTGAAGACAACTAGAGTTCTGATTTTGCTCACATTTCTTGCATGAACCCAAAGGATAATTGATTCCAAGCCTTTCATAAGTTAAATCTACATTTTGTTATTGTACTATCTGCTATTCTGTAAAAGAGTCTCAATATAGTTAGTACTTCCTCTGCATATTGTAAAGTAAGCTGAAAGCATCCTTGTTGTCTTTTGTTAATAACTACGTGTCTTTAACACTGACTGTCTCAATGTTCCTCAGCTCACTCAGATTGAAATTATATGAAATCTTGACTGACAAGTTCTTTCAAGGCCTTCCATTCTGTTTTCATTGCATTTCTCAAAGTCTGATGTTGGTTTGCATGCATTCAAATCCAAGATGTTGTGGTGCATCAGGAGGGGAAATAGGTCACTCTATGCCTCACATGTATTCATCACTTAGTTGTTCTGCATCTCAAAACCACTACTTGGTTCCATATCTTTCCAAGTGAGCAAAACTTCAACAATCCCACTTTTAAAAATTGTTGATTTATCCAATCTTTAGGAAAAAAAACTACTAATCTGTCTATCAATCAATTGCCTTGTTTTGCAGCGTACATACACAGCATAATAAAACAGTGTACAGGCAGTCCCCAGGAATGCAAACAGGTTCCATTCCTGAGTCGTTTCACAAGTCAATTTGTGCAAAATTGGAACACAATGAAGGACGATATAAAACAGCCACGTGTAAGTATGGGAAACGTTTGTGTGTTAGATCTTTAAAATTACACCCCTGTATGAGATCACATTCATAACTATCTGGTAAGTCAGATGTTTGTAATTCAGAGACCCACCTGTACTTTAATGCACAGAAAGAATTTTAATAAATTTTTTTGAGATGAGAAAAGATGCTGATGGATATTTTCTGAAGGGCAGAATTTAATTCTAGGGGTACCCCTTCGTCTATACTGTGCAGTACTCATGTGGTATTCTGGACAATATCTATGCAGTCTATGTAGCGTTCTTCAGTACCTTTAATAAGAAACGTTACATGGGCCAGTGAGAAAAGAAATTGGACTAAAGATATGGAAGGGCACGGAGTTCTGTGGAACAAAATATTTTAGAATATTTCATTGTAGATTTCTGGCATGTAACAATGTAAGGCAGCTAGTTAGCAATGTGGATCAAAGATTGAGTCAAATGTATTCTGACACTTGGCATGATCATACAAGTCGAGAGTGTGGTGCTGGAAAAGAACAGCAGGTCAGGCAGCATCCGGGGAGCAGGAAAATCGATGTTTCGGGCAAAAATACCTTCATCAGGAGCATTGCATGAAACGTCGATTCTCCTGCTACTCGGATGCTGCCTGACCTGCTGTGCCTTTCCAGCACCACACTCTTAACTCTAATCGCCAGCATTTGCAGTGCTCACTTTAGCCTAGCTATCTTACAACTGGCTGCAGTTGCAGCTGGTATAATGCCTGACAACTCAGCTGCAATCTGTGCAGTGTAAACACCGAATCTGACAAATAACATGAGTTTTGGGGTTAGTCTGGCCAAACCTCCAGGATTATCCTGGCATCTTCAGGAATGAAAATTAATCCCCAGTACACTGCTTCGACACCTCAAGTGAAACTTCATGGGAGAATTATGTTTTTAGTTTGTATATCCATGAATGTCTCATTGGTAGTTCTAAAAATATTATAAATGTGGAAACAATAGCTATGGCCATAGAATTTAGCTCTGTGATGGTCATGATTTTGGCATCGTGACTAAAAATGGCAGGAGGCGGGGGATCGCTATTTTGTGAAGGACAATGGTGCAGATGTGCCAGCCTGTAGAAAGTGCAGTTCAACGCTCAAAATATACAAGGCCAGGAGGTGAATTCTCTGCTTTAAAGTTCCAAAACACCTGCAAAAAGTCAATTGGAGGCTGATCAATTGAACAAACATCAGCGCTGAACATGGGATAAACAGAATGGATCCTCCATTCACATATTTTCTTTCTATGCTGC
This sequence comes from Chiloscyllium plagiosum, assembly GCF_037043375.1. Taxonomy (NCBI): domain Eukaryota; kingdom Metazoa; phylum Chordata; class Chondrichthyes; order Orectolobiformes; family Hemiscylliidae; genus Chiloscyllium; species Chiloscyllium plagiosum. The sequence goes on from NW_028270163.1 coordinate 28,182,676, forward strand.
TGCTCCAGTTCCACCAATCACGAGGTTCCCTCTCTCCAGTTCTTGCTGCATTCCAACAACACAATCTGTGACTGGGTGAGCTGGAGATGTTGTACTGACTGAGCCTAGGGCGCAGATAGACAGACAGTCCCACATCCACATTCACATCAACACTCACACCCCAACGTCCGTCCACCCACACATACACATCCACATATCCATCCATCCACACATCCCTCACTTGTTTTTGCTAAGTCTGAGTTGTTTGAATTTTTTGGAGGGTTTCTCATTATGAGGCCTTGCCCGAACATGACAAATATGCTTCATTATTTCGCATGCCTCAATGGCATCTCTCGCATTTGGTTTCTACCCCATTCTGCTATATACCATTACCCAACAGCTCACTGCTGAGCACATATCCACTAAAAGGCCAGTCTGCCTGACACCCACACAATTTTTAAAAGTCTGCTGGCCTGGAATGGATATTCTGAAGCTTCCCTACTCATTGTCAGAGGGAATGTGAACATTTCAGCAGAAAGGAAGATGGATTTTCTCCGACAGGAAACTGATGAATGGAGATGACATAACTCTTCCTGCAAGAGTTGGATAGAGCTCTCAAGGATAGTGGAATCAAGGGTTATGGAGATAAGGCAGGAACAGGATACTGATTAAGGATGATCAGCCATGATCATATTGAATGGTGCTGCAGGTTCGAAGGGCAGAATGGCCTATTCCTGCACCTATTGTCTATTGTCTAAGAGGCCAGCCCATCAGACACTACCAATCAGGTCTGGGGTCACCATCCCATTCATTGCCACCTCAAGTGTATGGAGGAAAAGCCAGCAATGCAATCCACTCTACTCTGCCAGGGTAAGAGTCTCATTCTTGTCTCTGTTACCTCGCACTTAATGCTGGCAGTGCATACACCTTTCGCCAAGGCTCCTATCCCACCACTGTCATTGTTTCTGCAACAAACAAGAGCACATGCTAGGGTAGAGAGAGTCCATCCTGTTAGAAGGGTGCCTGACATTAAGTGTTCTCGCTGTCTTTTTGATTCGATTAGATTAGATTACTTACAGCGTGGAAACAGACCCTCCGGCCCAACAAGTCCACACCGACCCTCCGAAGAGCAACCCACCCAGACCCATTCCCCTACGTTTACCCTTCACCTAACACTACGGGCAATTTTTAGCATAGCCAATTCACCTAACCTGCACATTTTTTGGACTGTGGGAGGAAACCGGAGCACCCGGAGGAAACCCACGCAGACACGGGGAGAATGTGCAAACTCCACACAGACAGTTGCCTGAGGCAGGAATTGAACCCGGGTTTCTGGCGCTGTGAGGCAGCAGTGCTAACCACTGTGCCACCGTGCCACTTAGAGAAGGAAGTCCTGACCCTCCCAGGAGAAAACCATCCGGTTGTTATGCTGAGACTTCTTGTTCCTGCTAACTGAGTAGGTAACACTCCTCATTCGCTGCCACTTTCTCATTAACTGCAATGTCATTTTTAATCAGTGGACACCACTTCAAACCACTGGCTGTGACAGCTTGCCTTTCTTTGTCTTGTGGGCTCTGCCAGCTTACCAATGGGCCAACTGAGGAAGAAGGGCCTTCCTGAATCCTAATGTTGAAGAGGCCTCCAAGGAAGCATCAGCAAGGCTGCCTCATGCAAGCCCCCACTGCACCATGCTATGAATCCTGTGACCATCTAGCTGCCCCCACAGTGCCAGGTCCAGGTCCCTCACACACACTCCACTGCCCAAAGCATTACTCCCCAGGATGAAGGCATGATGGCAGAGAAACGGGGAGCCTGTCCCTAGTCCAGGTCCCCTCATCAAAAAGAGACAGGGTGATGCCAGGAAGTGCCTAGAAGAGGCGAATCACACACACGGTAATTTCCATTCATGACATCGCAGAGGTAGCTGGACCCTCCACCACCACCCAGTCTGCCCCTCCCCTCCAACTGTTGGAAATTGAATGGGAGGAGGATTGCCTGCCTTTTGCAAGAAGTTACTTGGCATGTTTAGCCCATTGAAACCTGCTCCTGGGAAGGTAATCCTACCAAAACTCTAGAACCAATAGACTTCACAGCAGGGCTTTAAAAAACTGGACTTGAGACATTAACTCTGCGTTTCTCTCACCTCATATGTTGCCAGACCTGCTGAGTTTCTCCAGCACTTTGTTTGGTTTCTGATTCACAGCATCTGCAGTATTTTGCTTTTACTTCAATGCTATTTGCTGCTGTGCCCTGCAATGCAATATTGTACTTCCAGAGTACATTGCGTAGATAAAATGCAAGGACACCATGATGGTTTTGGCTGGTCCTGAATGCCAACGACCATGAAGGGGAATGTGTATGGCTGGTTTCCATGGATCATACCCTGCAATGTCATTGCTTTGTATCCAACATGGAGAAGTTTGGAGCAGGTGCCAAGCTGAATGTTCCAAGTACATGCTTTGGGTTCCTTATCAAAGCTTGCTGATGTCTAGTTTGATGAATTTGGTAAGATGCAAAGCTGAATATTAATGTGTTGAGTCATTGTGTTAACTGGAAGTTTATCAAACAACGATGATTATCACTTGGCATCTCTCAACTGCCTGGTTAGAATCTCTATTCACCACTGTTGAAAAATATTAAAAAATGGGCTTCGCAACACTTGTTGACTATTTCTGTCTCACATCACACCACTCTCCACGTTGGTCAGACTCCTGTAATATCACATTAGCAGTTAGGCAGACAGTCACATAGATACAGCCATACACACACACACTTGCAAGGACATACCATCAGAAGCAGCTGGAAATCTTCAAGAGGAAGACAAGGTCTGGGTGAAAGCTCAATCGTCAATGTGTCAGACAGAGCACTATGTCTGTAAGGAGAGAAGCCTTGCAGGTATTTCTCAGATTCAATAGCAAGTATAGGTAAAGAAATTAAAAAGCAATTTGGTTTCTTTTGTTTGAATTTCTACTCCCAGATGTGCATCTTTGTGAAAAGATATTGAGTAATTTGAGTGAATGCTTTGCTGGAACTTTGATGTGGAGGTGCCAGTGTTGGACTGGGGTGGACAAAATCAAAAATAATACAACACCTGATTATAGTCCAAAATGTTTATTTCAAACTGCAAGTTTTTGCAGCCTTTGCTCCTTCACGTTGATTGTTGTAAATTTCATACTGGCCTGGTTGAGCTAATTCTATTTTGATTGTTTTGTGATTTATGAGGAAGGAAGAAGGAACAAATAAAGATATTCCAGTTATGTAGCATCTTGTCCCAGCCAGTGAAAGACTGAAGTGTAGTACAGAGATGTAGCAGCTAATGAGCTATTTAAATCAATTACTGTGGTTAACAATGGATTGTTTCTGTCTAATCAATGTATGTTTTGAGATGTGATCATGTTAAAAATGTGTTGTCACAAAAGCATTATAAATTAGTATAATTTAATTGAAAATTAAAATTAGTAATTTAATTCTGAATAATAGTAAGTATATTTACTGAACACAATGGTGTAATTTCAAGGTACCTCCAATCACCAGCAGCACAATATTTGAATCACCTTGAATTATGCTCTTACCCATATTACTATAATTAATTGAATGTGGAGCAGTGAGATGTTTTGTAGAAAAATAATTTTAAAAGCCTTTTTAAAAACCTTTTTATATAAACATTCTCACTTTACTTTTGTTTCTTAACATTTCAGTAGTTTTTCCTTTATCAGATTCAATGAGCTTACTCCTTTAGGATTACGATTTAATTGGGCTCAAGTATTCTTTGCAGGCTATCCAATTCAGATGTGAGTTAATATAATAACTGTCTTTGCAATATAGTGGCTCAGTGGTTAACACTGCTGCCTCATAGCACCAGCGACCTGGGTTCAATTCTAGTCTTGGCAATTGTCTGTGTGGAGTTTGCATGTTTTCCCTGTGTCTGTGTGGGGTTTCCTCCTACAGACCAAAGATGTGCAAGTTAGGTGGATTAGCCATGGGAAATGTAGGGTTACAGGAATAGGGTAGGACCAAGTGGAACACTCTTCAGAAGTCAGTGTGGACTTGATGGGCTGACTGGCTGCTTCCACACTGTAGGCATTCTATCTAACATTGATAAACACACTTTTTTTTACTTTGTAAGGGATGAAGATGAGATATCTCTTTAATTGCTTTGTGTTATGTGGATGGCTACACAAAGTGTCAGAGTGGTGTTTGAAGTATGTCTTTTTCAAAAAGAGTTTTTGTTTACGATGCAGTGAATGTGTGCTCTCACTTTTGGCCAGAATAACAAAATAAAGATTATAAACAGGCAACCACTGTTCTAACTCCCCGTATAAGATGCAAACAAATGGAAATTAATGAGATCCACAACAGCTTCATGGACAGACATTTGTTTAGGTGGCTTAATTCCTCTTGTAAACTGTCCTAGAATATGTAAAATGTGATTTGTTATTTACAAGGAAATAATACTTATTTTTCAAATCTAAAGTAAAAATGGTCTGCAATTAAAAAATAAAAATGGAGGTTATTGATCTGTGTGATAGTGGTTTGAAATGAACTAGAGAGACCAAGAGTATTGATTCTATCCTATATGATTTTATAAGCAGTAGTATATTCAAACTGCATCTTTGAAACCTTGCTTGTTTCACAGTGAATCAAACGCAAAGTTAAACTCCTAAGAGTATTTTACCCTGAAGCTGAAACCTATTTTAAATATTCTGATTAACATTGTATTGCTATCAAGGGACTGGTAAGATTGAGAGACCCAGTAAACTGGGGCAAAGTGCTGGTGAATAATGCAGTTAAGAATTAGTTTGAGGCAAAAGACCTTGCCTCAAGCTAGTTATTCCCCTAGTGCTTTAGTTAAATAGAAATTCCTGTATCTCTTAAGGGAAGTTTCCTCTGTTCCTTATTTGAGAGAACAATTATGTTGAATGATACCAAAAGAGCTTCACTGACTGAAATTAGTGTTTAAACATTACTCGGTCAAAAAAAATGTAAAGGTATAACTTCACCAGATTCATAAACAATCCCCTCTGTTTACACAATACACTTCTTATCAAATTCATTTTGCCTATTTTTGAACATAATTTTCTCCTAATCTCTCTCAAATGTCGAAATCATTACTGGAAGGAAAATTTAAGTTTAAACTGCCAGCTCAAACCATTGGCATGCAGATATTAAATAAATGCAGTTATGTAATATGTAGACAATTAAAGTTCTTTTATATATCTTTTATATGATTGTAAATGTTTTCTTCCAGCAAGTGCTGGATGCTCTGAGATTGCCAAATGATTGAATGCACAATAACCATACAGACCAGACCTGGAAGTGTGAAATCAGAACGGTTTTGGACACCAGAATTTATCCACATTCACATAATAAATATTAGCATTCTGATAGCATGTAGTGCTCCATGTACATGTATTGTGATTGTAAATGCACAGATAGTTGTTCAAGTGTAAATGGATGGATAAAGTATGTTGGAAGTGGGTATTTGAGTCTAGTGTGATAAACATAAGTAAAGGTACAAAGGTGAAAGAAAACTGGGAAAATGTTGAAACATATGAGAGTAAAAGATTAGTGACAGTTATTTAAGGAATTGCTACATAACTCAGCAAAGAGATATTCCAATGTGAAGGAAAAGCTCTGAGTAGGATACACGGTTCTTAGCTAAGTAAGGAAATTAACGATAGTATCAAATTGAATAATAGTGCATGTAATATTATAATATATTGTGTTGTCAGCCAGAAGAATGGGCACTTTATAGAAACTAGCATTGGTTGATTAAAATAAATTGAAAAAAAAGGAGCATTGAGGGAAACCTAACAAAATCTCAATTTTATTTAAATCAGGGTAAAACCCTACAATATAACTGAACAGAATTGAAGATTATGACTCTAGATATTAGGTGAAAGTAAGGACTGCAGATGCTGGAGATTAGAGTCGAGAGTGGGGTGCCAGAAAAGCACAGCAGGTCAGGCAGCATCTGAGGAGCAGGAGAATCAATGTTTCAGGCAAAAGCCCTTCATCAGGTAATGCCATTGCTGATGAAGGGCTTTTGCCCAAAACGTCAATTCTCCTATTCCTCAGATGCTGCCTGGCCTGCTGTGCTTTTCCAGCGCCACACTCTCAAATCCTGACATTAGATGCCCACTTACAATGGCTGAGTCAAGGCAAAGCAGGTAACAATGGATGTTTACTTGCTGGGTAGCACATTTCTCCATATGCATCTACTGCTCATTACATAACTTACTTCATATTGGCATCCAAATGCCAAATTGATGATTTAGATTTTTTTTAAAGTAGATTTTCAACAATAATAGGCTGTTCTTGGTAACCAAAAATACATTAATAACTGTAGCCATCACATTAACTATATCCGCCAATAGATTTGGTTTGCTATATTAGTCCATGATATTCTGTAATATCATAAAATGCATTAATCTGCAGAAATATTTGCCACACTAGAGTTAACCTTCATTCTTAAAACTCTAGAGGTGGTCCTTAATTAGTTATTTGTTGAAAGAATCAATGCAGCTGATTAAGTATTTTGTTGTAACCTATTCAAAGTTCAGTTATCAAATAGAAATAAAACTTCCAATCTCCCATCCAAATGCTAATTTTGTGTCACCATCTTTGAAATCTAAGTTTATTTTCAGGTTCTTTAATACACACTTTTCATTCCTTAGAATATCTAATGTTGTGTTTTTGCAACTTAATGCAGGTTTAGTTTTGTGTGTCCTGTTTCATGAAACAGAAATCTAAATCCTAGATTCCTTCGTCTCAAACATCAATAATCTCTTCAAGGTCAGGTCAGCATTCCATATGCGAGTTGTACAGCGTTAAAGTAACCTGCTTCCAATTGTATTGAAATGCAATCCACTGCTTGATTAACTTTGTTGATAACAGTTTCACATTGACTGGATTTTCTTTTCACTGGTTGATAGTGTTATCCACATCCTTTGTCAATTTAGCTGCAATTCACAGCACTATCTATTCATTGTGTACCCATGTCTTGTGTTTCCTCTCCAAAGTGCATTAACTTTGATTAATCTGCCCTGAAATCCATCTGCCATTCTTCTGTCTATCCACTTAATTAGTCTGCAACCTTTTGAATTTCATCAATCTTTCTCATACTAATTATCTGTCTACATGGCTTTGTTAACAGAGAAACCTTATAGAAACAATGATGAATTTAAAAGTTGTAAATATTTCTGAGGAGGTAATTGTTTGATGCTAGAAATATTGCATGAGTTTTATATTTAAAGAATCAGGTTGCATTTAGTAGAAGTTATGTAGTCACCATAGAAAGGAATTTGTGTTCACACTCAACCTGAATTTAGCACGTCGAGAATCCGTTTCCCAGCACCTTTTTACATTTTGCCTCATTTTGATCATTAAATATATTATTTCACTCGGTTACAAGACCTTAGAAAACTTAAAGTAGAAAAATGTGCTCCAGCCTCTCCAGCTGAATTTGTTTGGCCTGTGATTTGATATTACAATGGGCAATTCATATTGTATTGGATGGTGGACTAGATTTAACAGGCCACATTGTGTATTCCTATTTATTGTGTTCTTACAATAACAACATTATCACCTTTCTTCCTTAAATTTCTCCCATCCAAATCATTTGCTTTCTCCTGTGGCCCCTCTTCTCCTACAGGCTCAATCATAGACAAAACATCCATGGCTACTTTCTTTATTCCCTCACTACTCTCATTCTCCCATCTCCTTTTAACTTCACTTCATTCTGTGTCACCTACAAAAGAAATCTCCAAGTCACATTGAACTGCTCCTTCGAATTCCTAACTTTGATCTTCCATGTACTATAGTGCTTCTGTGGCTCTTTAATTTTCTCCAGCACTTTCTGATCTTCAATTTTGATGCAATGAATTTCCCCATCTTTGCTTTGTCTACTCCAAGTCTTGCATCAATGAATTGACCTGGTACACTTCCAGTTTAGCCATCCATCACCAGCTCTGTTTGGATTATATCAAGGTGTATCAGACCACACTCTTCAGACAAATCCATTCAATAATGTAGAGTATTGAGGAGAGCAAAGATGAACCCACATTTCTTTGGCCCACTACTAATCACCATCTTCATCCCTTATTCTTTGCCCTCTCCACTCTCCTCTCCAACATGAGACAGGGGCTGTTTCTTTGCATTAAGATTGAGACCATCTATTCAACTGCCTCTGCTGTTATCCCTCCCATGTACTTGGCTGCCCTTGTTCAGGGGTAAAAATCACACAACACTTTGTCCACCCCAGTCCAACACCAGCTCCTCCACACCTGGTTTAGGGTGTGTTTTTTATATATGTTGTTTCTTACCTATGTGCAGGCTCTGTTTGTCCTCATCCCATTCATGAGATTCACTTCTTGCTCCATTGACATCATTTTCACAAAATATTTCACCAGCCAATTCCACTTTCTGGCTTCATGACATCCTAGCTTTCCTGCTTGATCTTGCATTTGTTCACTCTTTGTAACTTTAACATCATCAAAACCTCTAGCCCAGATTTTCTCCAAGACAGCAAGTTTTTCCATCTTTATGGAAGTGGCCAGAATTTGCAATTCATGAGAATGAAAATGAGATTTCCCATTTTTGAAGTGACAGGAATGGGTTGGCTTGGTGTTTATGTATGTGTGATATACTTAGTCATTTGGCAATTTAAATCATCAGCAACCTCCAATTCTGCATCATTTTGGTGTAAAAGATGGTTTAAAGCTGCAAAATACAGGTTAAATCAGGTTAGAGCAAGTCTGAAACTTGAGGACTAATTTGGATTGCCAGAATACCATTATGGAAAGATAGGTTCACGTTTGAATATGGTCTTGAAATACATTTGGGAGAGGTGAGGTGCGCCTTTGAAAGATGACAGCTGTCTTTTGGGACTGCTAAAAGTAGAAATGCATTTGTGTAAAAGTATATAAGCTGATTGGAACTGTCAGGCTGTCAAAGAACTGTCACGGGACCTGTCAAGACTTCTAAAGCATATAAAATGAAAACTCTTTTAATCAACTCAAGCCAGTTTAAAAATGAATGCTTTCTATTTCACTTCCTCTGTTGGCTTTTCCAATACTGTATTAGTGCAATTTGACAGATTATACAAGGATTCACCTTTACAGTAGGATATCTTCCAGTTCATATTTTGATTGACAGTTACAAATTGTTTTGATAACTAATGCATGTTGTACTTGATTCATTATTTTTTGTGTGTCTTTGGTTGAAGGAATTTAAAATAGTCGATTTTTTTTAATGTTTGAGAGTTTTTCTCCCCATCCATGCCAAGTAAGGGAACCTCGTGGCCTTCACCCACCTTCACGGTACACTCATGCCAATGTATGGCCTGGAAAATTAAAATCCTTATTTAAGCAACCATATCACAATTCAGTTTTTCTTGTAATTTTTGCCTTGAGTATCTCATCATGATTGGCCTTCTACCTATAGCTAAGACCGGAGTTCACAGGTTAAGCCATCTAAACTCATGGCATTATTAAATTTTATGTTGCTACCTGTACAAGGTTATTCTTATCATATTGATTGTTTCCCCATTTTACAGGAGAAGTTTTGCAATTGACTTCCTCACCAGTATAACTGTTAAGACAAATGTTTGAACTGGATCACATTATTGGGAAATTGGCAACTAATTATGAAAGAGCTACAGTTCCAGGGTTTATGGACAAATTGAAGTTTTGTGATAATTTGGTGTGATATTTTAAGTAGGGTAAATGTCTGTTTTTCATTGTGAGCTCTGTCATACTGTAGCCTGTAATAACTTGAGAGATTGGCTCTATCAGTTAAATGCACAAAACACAATGAGTTAATTCAACTAAGAAGAATTATTTAGAGTGCAGTACATAGCCCTTAAATGTTGAGCTCCCCATTTCAATGCTAGGAATTGCCCGCATGTCTCCTGCAATTTCCCATTCTGTCCCTGAGTGGACTAGCAAGTCATATGACTCCTTCCGCAGAGCTCATTCTTAAAGGGGGCCAACAACTACACAGCCTATACCCACAATTTCATCATGAATCTCCTACATTTTCCATTAGTAGACCAAAGTTGCAGTCTCTGAATTGACAAGTAGCAGGTTATATATGTCTGATCAGTACAATTCCATTTGTTGCAAATACCTCATTTGTGGTTCACTACAATATTTTTGAGATAATGACTTGGTTTTCACAATAAGAAATTTGGAAAAATGCTGGTTTTAGAGGTTGCACAGCATCTCAAGATAATCAGCTGCCCTATGTTTGGATGTAGGTTTGTTCGCTGAACTGGAAGGTTCATTTCCAGACGTTTTGTCACCATATTAGGTAACATCTTCAGTGGGCCTCCGGGCGAAGCGCTGCTGATAATTCCTGCTTTCTATTTATATGGTTGGGTTTATTTGGATTGGTTATGTCATTTCCTGTAGTGATGTCGTTTCCTGTTCTTTTTCTCAGGGGGTGGTAGATCGGGTTTAACTCGATGTGTTTGTTGATAGAGTTCTGGTTGGAACTAGTTTTGTGGCTATGGTGTTCATGTATCCTGGTGGCTAGTTTTCTGCCTGGTTGTCCAATGTAGTGTTTGTTACAGTTTGTGCACAGTATTTTGTATATGACATTAGTTTTGCTTGCTGTCTGTATAGGGTCTTTCAAGTTCATTAGCTGCTGTTTAATGTGTTGGCAGGTTTGTGGGCTACCATGATGCCAAGGGGACTGAGTAGTCTGGCAGTCATTTCAAAGATGTCTTTGATATCGAGGAGAGTGGCTAGGGTTTCTGGACATGTTTTGTCTGCTTGTTTGGGTTTGTTGCCAAGAAATCGCCGAACTGTATTCATTGGGTACCCATTCTTTTTAAATACACAGTTTAGGTGATTTTCCTCTGCTCTGCATAGTTCCTCTGTGCTGCAGTGTGTGTTGGCTCATTTAAATAATGTTCTGATGCAGCTTCATTTGTGGATGATTGCTCTATGTTTGCTCAACAAAGTCAGAATAGAAGAGATGGGACTATTAAAGAGCAACTGGGTTTACTGAACTAAAAAGCTGAAATGTGATGTCTGCAAATCTTGCAAGAATGAGGGGACCCGAGAGAGATGCTTTTGTTTTGAGAGTTAGAGCTAAATCAATTGAAAACATTCAGTAAACACCAAAAGGTCTTAAAATCTATTTAATTCGTCAGATCAAAGAAGGAATTGTAAATGAAGGATAATTAAGCGAGAGGTCAGCTCAGACATATTGTGGAGCATTGTGTCCTTACCAAGAAGGGTGGAGTTTAAGAGCATTTTCTGATTTCAATATATCTGAGTGTTTGAAGATAGAGTTAGTTCCACCCTCAAATATTGTGTGAAATTTTCAGCTCATTGAAAGAAATTAGCCAAAATAAACATTAATTTACTAGACCTGCACTGTAAGTGGAGTAAAAAGTAACTTCATTATTGACCCTGTCAGATTCATTGAGTTCCTTGAAGAGTTTCTGACTACAAGGCCAAGCGAGATCTCTTGACGTATCTGACTAAATGTACCTTGTTAAATTACCTATTGCACTCCCATTGTGCCCCTCTCCTTGTCTGATTCTAGCCTGATCTTACCAGGTGCTGTTCACAGAAGAACTCACCACTCACTAGGTATAAAATTGCTGGTGCCCATGCCATATGTAAATGACAGCTGTGCAGTCTGGCCAATACAGGCTTTCTGAAGCTGCACTGCTCGCTAGCAGGCATCCATTCAGAAGATGTTGAGGAGTGAAAATGGCGCCAGGTTGTCCGACAGGAATATAGCTATCCTGCTGGAGGGATGTCCTTTTCTCAGAGAATGGGTAGAGGCGGCCACGACGTGAGATCCATAGGCTCTGCTGTTTGGAGGATTGGCCAGCAGTGCTGCACAAAGGTCTATGATCTTCACTGCTCTCCCAGGGTAAGTGCCACATTCTTCTCTCTGCAACTGCACCCACATCCCTTCAAGACTCATGGTGTGTCACTCTGCCCATTAGCTGCAACAGCTTCCCTCACTCGCTCTCGTTTGCCTCCAGCCCAGCCTTCCAGGCCACTAAGCCTGCATGCACTGGGTGCTTCCTGCTCACTAACCTGGGACGCCTCACCGCCTATTAACCACCTGTACCAGCACTACCAGCTGTGTCATCCACTTTCTTCACAATCATTCTCATTCTCTAATTTCAGGAGAAGAGAGCCGACAATACGGTTGAAAGGGCTTGGATGGATAGATGGACCTTCACCCCCTAAGGAGAGATTCCTGACCCCTGCTGGGAGGATTAGGAGCATTCCTGTGGGAGGATGTTGAGTCCAGTATTACCATCAGCTGGGATCATAATATTTACAAGAGAATTCTTTTAAAGTGAGAAATAAAGTTGAGTGCATAACATATATAGTTACACACTATGTAGTTAACAAAAATTACAAAAACCACTGGTATAATCAATAAAAGCTTGTGTTTTTTTTAAAGCATGAGTTGTGAGATTTTGTGGTAGTTCTATTAGTTAATATATTGTTTGGATTTTTCTTTAAATGTTGCTGGTCCCTAACTAGAAAATAATATCATAGCCTGGCATTTCACCAGTCCCCCTTTTTTGATTCTTGACCTGCCTATATAAAATGGAATTTCTGTTCCAGAAGCAAGAAATGATTTACTAGATATAAAAAAGTAATGGAAGAAATGGAGTGCCTCGAATACCACTTGGCAAGGAAGAATCTTGGTTCCATGGCTATAGAGTAAAATGCATGCTTTCATTGTTTCTGCACTTATAGGAGTAAAGTTAGAACTGCTAAGACATGGCTACTTCATAGTGTTGTATCAGTAGCATCTAAATTTTATGTATTTTTCATTTAGCTGGAGACGCAAGTTGTTAAGTAACACTTAAGATGAGTGATGTATTGGGTTAGTAAATCACACATCTCATTGTGCACGTGTTACACACCTTTTTTTGGCTTTTCTTTCTATAGCAAAGCATTAACTATGACTAAATAGAACATGGACAAACAACTGACACCAAATTGAATTCAGAGCATGAACTTCACCAATTATCACATCTGTTTGCCTAACGTCAGAGCTAGAAATATTTACACAGTCAACCTAAGCTATTCATGAAATTAACAAGGTATCACAATAGAACTACACAAAATTGCTACTCAAATTGAGGGAGAAAAGCAGACAAATTAAATTGCATGCAGTTTATTCGTGTTTTCATTGTGCAATATGGCAATCCACCAATGTGTGGGATAATACGCAAATTAATCTGAGTGATGAATATCAACAAAAGGGGAAAAACTGCAGAATAACTACAGAATAAAATATCAATGTTAAAATAGATTTCAAGCTAAGCAGCCTTGCAAGTGTATCTGTCAATTGAAACTGAGCAATAATAATTTCAAGGATTTTAATACAGTACAACTTGGTAGACCACAAATCACAATGGACCTTGTTCTGCTCTGAGCCCGGCAGCCTTTTCTTATCACTGCAGAGAAACGTCTTTGGAATTAAAAGGAGTTTATTGAAACTATAAAATATTATTTACAATTAATTGTTATAAACTCTGTATTTATTTTAAAATATCACATGCAAATTATTGTCATACCAGATGCAAAAGTATATTCATTTTCCTATTATATATTAATATTACTAAAGAACACATACATCTGAAAGATCCTCATGTTTTGCTAAATCTCTACCATATTTTGAGTAGCCATTAATCATCCTACACCTATATTAATCAAATAAAATCAACAGTGAGATAAATTTTGCTCTTAGACTACACTGCTGCTTGCATTTATGATCATTCATATCACAAATGTGGGAGCTATTTTGATTCTGATGTTGCTTGAGTGCTGGGTTGAATCTATTGTTCTCTTGTAAGGCCTTCATTGTGGTGTTGCACAAGAATAACTTGTATTTTGGACATGCATACAAACTAACTGTAAAATATCCATGCACTGCTGAGAACCTTTGAAATATAACTAAATTCAGGAAAAACAGTAGGCTAATAAATAGGACTCATTGTATCTTGCACAAATATCTTAATGTAGTGAGTCAACTAAGCTGCGGCATAGTTCAAGCACTAAGAAATTCCCAAGAGCAATATGGAATCCTGTGATCACAGTGATTGATAAGAGATATGGCATTGAAACAGAGTCAAAGTGCCACTGTGAAAGTATATATTGGGTTTCAGATCACAGAGTAGTTGGAGATAAATTTTGAGTTCATATCTCATTCGTTTCAGTGATTGCCAAATATGGTAGCATTGTCTTGCTGATGTTACATTGAAGAAGGCTCTTAACCATCTCATGACATCCTGCAAAATGAATAATACAAGTCCATTTGTGATTCAGGATGTTAGTGAACAGTTAGGATTAGTTTTGATCAACATGGAACCCTACCTACCACTGAGTATGACCAGAGAGAGGAGGGAACAAAGAGGTCTTGGGTCATTTGTGACATTGCAATCAAAGGATAACAGTGTGACATGACTATGGCTTTAAGAAGTGTATTTTATGCTTTATTTGCTGAAGAAAAGTTGAGACCGAGTGACGAGCCAATAAAGTAAGCAGCTTGTGAGGCTCTGGGTTTTTTCTTTTAAGTTGGAACAATAGAAGCACCCTAAACCTATGCCCTCCAGTTTTGGACTCACACACCCTTGTCTATTTACCCGAGCCATGCCCCTCATGATTTTATAAACCTCTATAAGCTCACCCCTCAGCCTCCAACCTCCAGGGAAAACAGCCCCACTCTATTCAGCCTCTCCCTATAGCTCAAACCCTCCAACCCCGGCAACATCCTTGTAAATCTTTTCTGAACTCTTTAAAGTTTTACAGCACAGTGTATGAATAAAATGTAATTTGTTTCAAGTATGATAGTTTGACTGATTGAGTTGCATCTGGAGCAAAAGCCTTATACTTACCTTTAAAATAAGGAAAAGTTAAGGTCTAGATGATCTTCCTGAGATATTTTGAGGGGGTTTGGTCTGGTCCATAACAACAGAATGATGAAATAGATTAAGAATAAGAGGATGGAGTGATCAGACGTTGAGGATGCCAAAGATGAGTCACAGGCCACAATCACAAAGAATATTTCTCAGCAAATATCTCAAAGCCCCTGGATAACTGTTGATATTCTCTGACATTGCCTCTCTCTTGGAAAATGTCTCAAAACACTTGG
This sequence comes from Chiloscyllium plagiosum, assembly GCF_037043375.1. NCBI lineage: Eukaryota > Metazoa > Chordata > Chondrichthyes > Orectolobiformes > Hemiscylliidae > Chiloscyllium > Chiloscyllium plagiosum. The sequence goes on from NW_028270163.1 coordinate 28,197,799, forward strand.
GTTGAGAAAGTAGGAGCTGGGTTGAAGGAAACAAATATAAACAGAGAGGGAGGGATATTCCCAGACAGCCCCAATGAAGCTTGCCTTATTCAGGAATTATCTGTCCTGGGCCAGAACAACTGACTTTTATGTTATTCATTATACGTTAATTTACATTATTCTTAACAAGATGTGAGAGCAAGAGCAGCACTTTTCATAAATGAAAGTTGCACTCATCACAGAGAATGGGATCATGAGGAAGTTGAGACAGAGGTAGCACATGCAAGAGTGAAGGAGAGAGTTTTTAGATTTACTTAACAAAAATCCCTGCAATTTCTCTAAAGAGTGCTGTGCTAAAGTAGCACTGCTCAGGCAGGCATTCCAATTGCATTTGGGAGTGTCCACCCCATTTAATTTTTACATTATTTTTTACCTAATGTGTTTCAAGCAAGTTTGTATGCAGGCTTGCAACATCTTCACCTTGCGAACTGTATTACAGCATATTTTGCTGGCAGCTTCACTTTAATTTAACGTTTTTAATTTGTTATTACTCATCATACATACATAGTTTAAAAAAAAAATTCCCAATGTTTGCAAACAGAAAAGAATAGTCAATCCTGATCAGAGAGGTCAAGGTAATGTTCTTCATTCTGCAAAATACACTTCAGCTTCCGTTAAGCAGGAAATAAGATTTAAGATTAGAAGAGCAAACAAGTTCTTCTGAGGCTGAGAGATGTCTAGGCTGAACAAAACTGCTGTTTTAGTTTTATAATATGTTGCCTTGTAATAAGTTTGGCCTGGAATGATGCAGAAACCTGTGCATATCACACAACCTGTTATGTCTGAATAGTTCAGTATACAGAGTATCCTTGTGTGTTACTTCTTTGCTGCATTATATTGAATCGTGGCTCAGTGGTTAGCACTGCTGTCTCATAGTGCCAGGGACTATTTCCAGCTTTGGGTGACTGTGTGGAGTTTGTACATTCTCCCCATGTCTGTGAAGGTTTCCTCTCACAGTCCTAAGATGTGTAGTTTAGGTAGATTAACCATGGGAAATGCAGAGTTACAAGGATAGGATGGGGGGGGGGGGGGGGGGTGCGGTTGAGCCTTCTACTATTCTTGTTGGGCTAAATGGCCTGTTTCCACATTGTAAGATTTCTATGAGAAGCAGCTTATTTAAGAATGATAAAAGTGTTCAGTACAAGAGCAAACTTTTGTGGGTGCAGTGATTGTCATTTTTAGCAACAATGTAAACTTGTCCAATGACTGACCACAAGCCACATGTCTTTTGGTTTGTCACATTTGATAATGCTAGGTTCTATAAATTTTACATTTCACATGCAACCACAGAGTTCACAGTTTTGTTGGAGAGTATCAGGGATTTGGATTTAAGATGGGTGAATGGTGTTTTTAAAGGTCACCTATGATACAGTTGAATGGTGGAGCTGAATATTCTACTCCTGATCATATATAGCAAGCTACTTTAAGAGAATTGTCCATGTATTTTGCAGCTCAATGTTACAAGAACTGTATTTCACAATGCCTACCTGTTGCCATACAGTTGAATTTGAACTGAACGTAGATGGAGGTGCCTACAAATCAACAGAATGCCACTATTTCAAATTTGATACCTGATCCAATTTTAGTAGAAACATCTTTTAGCGGGTAATATGGATTTTATTCAAATATTTGTACTGAGGTGATGCAGCATGAATTGCCAGACCAGACAGGTTTTTAGTTATTCACTTTGTCTGTAACAAATGGCCAATTGTTGAAATGTGTGGCGCAAAGTGTATTTTCTGTATGTTAGATAATGGGTTGCTAATACAGACTTGGATAGGTTGCAACTGCATTAATCAGGCCTTGGTGGATAGTTTCTTCAAATAGAAACAATGTGATGTAGACTGATTCTGACAGCAGCCTCAGGCTACTTTGGACATGGTAGGGATCGATGCTGAAGGAGTTGCCTGACATCGCCAGAAATACTGCAGTACATGGCATTCTTATTTACTTCACAATAATTATTTATACTTCTCACACATTTATTCATATCTTGTATATTTTTAAACTATAAGACCATGTTTATTTCAATGCCTTTTTGCTTGTTTCATTTTGTTTCTTTTTACAAGGACGTGTAGTGTTACAAACTGGATATATGTCTTCTGCAAGTTAGGCTTCATGTAATTACTGAGAGTAGTATAAGGTCGTGGATTGCTGAAGTTGAATATCTCCCATTGGCAAATCATGACATGATTTTAGTGACAACAATAAAGAAGTCAAAACCGCTTAGAACATCCATAGTCCTGGCAGCAGTAGTTTGCATAATTGGTGGGTTGTGGGAAATAATTTAGGAGAACGCTTGAACAAAAGTTTAAAATTAAAACGTATGCTTAATAAATTTGGAGCACTTTATGATTTTTTTTTGTGTGGAGACATCGCAAAAATGCTCTTTGTTTTGAGGAATTGGGTCTTGTATTAAACAGACATAAATATTCTTCCAGATGTGAGTTCCGAATGGCATTGGAAAGTGAATGAAAAAATTCTCCCTTCTCACTTGAAACTTGCTGTAAAGTTATCATGTTATAAATAGATTTCAAAACATAGTTTACAAGGTTGGTACTAGAACTGGGAGAGGCTATACTTATCAAGAAAGGATAGACAACTTGCCTCTCCGCTTTGTTAAAAGGAAAGGCTCAGTGCTGACATAACAGAGGTTACTAAAATTATTAAATATTGTGATAGAATAGACCAGAAGGAAATATTGGCTTTTTAATCTATTGTTATGGACTGAAAGAGATATGGATAATTTTCTGTTTTTTTCTGCCTCACAACTGACTGCAACAAATTTAGATTTGAGAAGTATATGAATATGTAATGGGACCTCTAGCAGCAGGTAGTGTCAGTGATGGTGGTCCTCGGATGCTGCCTGACTTGCTGTGCTTTTCCAGCACCACTCTAATCTTGACTCAGATCTCCAGCATCTGCAGTCCTCACTTTCGCCTCGTGTCAGTGATGGTGGTCATTGAGCAAGGGAGTTGTGCAGTTCTCCAGGATCTCCATCAGGGTGTGGTAAAGATAAGCGAGGGCATCTGAGGTGGTTGAATGAACTCTAAGTGGAAAATGGAGTGTCTTTTGTGGTAAAAACGTTGCTGGGAAAGTAGAGCCGACAGATAAAGGATTTCCTCAGCCCAATATAACTGACATGATAATTTTATTTACATAATAACCTGGTGCTAATGGAATAAAAACTCACAGCTGACACAAATTAGAAATGAGACAAAAAAAAACTGCAGGTGCTGGAATCCAAAGTGGATAGGCAGGATGCTAGAAAACCAGAGCAAGCCAGGCAGCATCAAGAGGTGCAGAAGTCGACGTTTCAAGTGTAACCTTCTTCAGGACTGGGGGTGGGTGTTGCAGATAAAGGGGGAGGCAGGAGCAGGGTGATGAAGTGCGGATAGGTGAAGACAGGTAGAGGCTACAACCTGGTTGGTCAATGGGAGGAATGGATCTGGTTGGTGGCAGGGAGCATGGAAGGGAATAGGAGGTGCTGCGAAGGGAGTCGGGGGATGGAGAGAGAGGTTTTGAAACTGGATAACTCAATGCTGAGTCCTCCAGGCTGTAGGGTGCCCAGGCAGAAGATAAGGCAGTTTCCTCCAACAGGAGCTGTTGGAGGGAACAATCTTTGTGGAAGGCAGAGAGGAGTGAGGAGAGGATTATGTTCTTGGTGGTGGGGTCAATTTGGAGTTGGTGGAAGCGTTTGAGGATGATGTGTTGGATGCAGAGACTAATGGGGTGATAGGTGAGGACAAGGGGGACTCTTTTTATTGCTTTGGGAGGGGATTTGGAGCAGTGGAATGGGGAATAGAGGTGGTGCAGCGGAGGACTGTCTGGATGAAGGAGGGAGGAACAGCACGTTGTTCAAAATAGGTGGACTTCTGGGATGATTGCGAATGGAATGTCTCCTCGTCTGAGCAGATGTGGCAGAGGTATAGTCCAGGTTGTTATGGGAGTCTGTGGGTTTGTAGTAAACATCTATCTGGAGACTGTCACCGCAGATGGAAATGGTGAGGTCAAGAAAGGGGAGAGCGGTTTCTGAGACACTGATCCTGATGAATGAATGATACTTCATTCCTGATGAAGGGCTTTTGCCCGAAACGTTGATTTTCCTGCTCCTCGGATGCTGCCTGACCTGCTGTGCTTTTCCAGCACCACTCTAATCTTGACTCTAATCTCCGGCATCTGCAGTACTCACTTTCTCCTAGGTTTCTTAGATAGACCAAGTGAATTTGAGGGCAGGATGGAAGTTGTGGGCAAAGTCAATTTCCTCCAGTTCAGCCTGGGTTCAGGACAGTGCACCAATGCAGTCATCGATGTAACAGCAGAAGAGTTAGGGCACAGTGCCTGTGTAGGTACTGAAGAGGGACTGTTCAATGTAGCTGACAAAAAGGCAGGCATAGCTGGGGCCCATCTGGGTGCCCATGGCTACCCCCTTGATTTGAAGGAAATGGGAGGAGTCAAAGAAAAAGTTATGCAGGGTGAAGATCAGTTCAGTGAGATGGAGGAGGGTATTGATGTATTAGTCTATTAGACAGGAAGAAGTGGAGGGCCTGGAGGCCATCCTTGTGGGGTATGGATACGTATAAGGACTGCACAACCTTCCAGTTCCCCAGGCAACAGCATTTCCCTTCACTATGGACTCTCTGACTCTAAATGTTCCAGGGATGAGCATAAGTTTGGAAGATGGCATCTGCAGTGGACCTGTTGTGCTAGTAGGTGAATTGCAAAGGATCAATACACTTTGGTAGGCTGGAGTTGATGTAAGCTACCACTAAGCTCTCAAAGCACTTATGGAGCTCAAAGGTATTCTCTGAATCTATGACCGAATTGTTGACTGATTTGGGCTACTACGAGTCATATGAACATATGACTAAACAAATTAAGAGCAAAAGCAGGCTATTTACTCCTCTCCTGCTGCTTCACCATTTAATAATATCATGGCCAATCTGAATGTAACCATGAAATTGCATTCCTGCCTATCTTTGTTGACAACCCCTTCCATCATTTTGTTGATGGTCAAGAGGAGGCTGATGGTACTACAATTGGCAAGTCTGTATTTATCCTGCTGCTTGTGCACAGGACACTTCTGGGCAATTTTTCATATTGTGGGGTAGATGCCAGTGTTACTTGAACAGCTTGGCTATAGCTGCAGCCAGCTTGGAATACCAATCTTCAGTCTACCAGCTGACATAGTGTCAGTGCCAACAGTCTTTCCAGTTACCAATGTCTTTGGTTGTTTATGATATTATATGGAGTGAATCAAATTGGACAAAGTCTGGGATATTGAGAATATCAGGAAGAGGTGGTGTTGATCAACTGTTCAAAAGAATTGGCTGAAGATGGTCACAAATGCTTTAAGCTTATCTTTTTCTATTGATTGGTGTGTTGCAATGTTGGTTGGATCCAGTGTAGCTGGCAGCGATGTGGCAGAGGAGGGTTGGTGGTGCAGGTGTTGTTGACGATTAGCTGACTAGGGATGATGAAATGTCTTTAAGCTATATCTCTCTTTTGTCCTTATTCTTAAATTATTTAAAATGACAGAGTCAGGGCAACAAATGAAAGTTTTTCACTGCATTTTATTGCATTCATACATGTGACAATAAAATCATTCATTTACGTGATCTGCTGGGCTCCCACACTGTTATGTATAGGGTTGTTTGTTGATCTTCCATCTCCGGTTAGTTAGTTGTCTATCACCATTCACAACTGAAAGGAGCAAGATTTCTGAGGATTGATATCGGATTGATATGGTTAAGAGATTCCTTAGATCTACCATTCTCTAATATGCATGTAGTGTAGAGTTCTAGTTCCAATGATCTGATATTTAATTGTATAAGATCAAAGAGATCAGGGCAGAGGAAGGTCATTTGGCCCATTGGGTCTGATTCACCATTCAATATGATTGTGGCTGCTTTTGAGCTTTAAATCCGTTTTCCCATCTACTCCACATCTCTCAATTTTCCAAGACAGCAAAAATTAGTTTATCCCAAATTTTAATGTATTCAATAATGGTGCATCCAGAGCCTTATTTTGTAAAGAATTCCAAAGATTTGCGACCTTATGAAAAAAGAAATTTCTTATCTTAGGTAAGAGGTATGCATAGTGCTGCACCTGGTGGTACCCATTCATTTGGGATTAATCTATTGGTTTGATAGTAGTGGTAGAGTGATAGATATTCTCAGCCATAAAGTTATAGATTATGGTTGAATTCTGCTGTTGATGGTCCACAATACCTCATGAATCCCCAAATTTGAGCTGCTAGATCTATCCGAATCTAGCCATGATTATGTCAAGCAACACAATGGAGACTGTCTTCTGTGTGAAGGCCGGGCATAATTGCCAAATTGACTATGTAGCGATCATTCATATCAATATTTCTTGAGAAAACTCATTTTGGTTCTTATCCACTTGTCACATGCCCTGCCTGCAGATCTGTCTTTCAGGAATTAGCCAGTTCAGTCAGTGGTGGTGCTATTGAAATAACTCCACGGAGGCCGATATTCCATCACCAAGTCATCCTACATTTACATGTGGAAAGTCCTTGACATTGATCCAAAGGGCCACCTTTCTGAGTGAGTAGGATGCCTACATTCCTATTCTTATCTGTCAGGTAGAGCTCCCTGTTTGGACCAGATTAATAGCCCCAACCATGGAAATCATATTCTGTGATGACCACCTGGCTGACCTCATTACAATCACTATAGCTACCAAGTCATTTTTGGTAATGGACATTGATGGCCCCCAAATAATACATTCTGAGCCCCGTGTCACCTTTGGTACTTCTTCCAAGTTGTGTTCATCATGAAGGAATACTGATTCATCAGCTAAGGGAGGAAGCTATGCAGTGGTCAGCTGGAGGTTTCATATCAAACGCCAGGAGACTTCTTGGGGTGTAGACGCCAGGAGACATCTTGGGGTGTAGCGTTAAGGTAGAGAAAACCTAAGACTGCTTTGGCTCCACATTTTAATGCCAAATTTGGTGGGTCTGGCCTGCCAGGGAATGATAATGTAGATCTGGCAAACATTGATATGACTTAGTAAAATTGCCTTTATTGAGCTATTGCTCGTCTCTGGATCAGTGAATTTAGTAAATTCCCTCGATGTAGTTGGGGATACTTCTCAGGGTGTGCCTTTGTCATTTCTGCAGCCTAGTTTGATGCTGCGTGTTCCACGCTATCTCATTCTATTCAATTTTTCTGTAATAATTTGATATGATTCAGTGGCTCAATCGGTCACGGAGGGCTATTTACCAAAGGTCAGGCTGAGTAAGGACTACTGATTTCCTTCCTTAATGTTTGTTATTGAACCAAATAGGGTTTACAATAACCTTTATCTTAAATATATTCAATGATCTATCCTCCACTGCCTTTTGTGGCAATGATTCCCACAGATTCACTACCCTCTGGCTGAAGACATTTCTCCTCATCTCAGTTCTAAAGGGTCAACCCTTCAATCTGAGGCTTTGCCCTTGGGTCCTAGTCTCTGCTTCTAATGGAAATCTTCCTCTAATTCATTCTATCCAGGACTCTTCTTTGGAACAGAGGCATTTGCTAGCTGTATATCCAGTCGCCCTGTGTTTGTAACATACTCTTACGACATCCTTCAGCATGTCATAGAGTCATAGAGATGTACTGCATGGAAACAGACCCTTCGGTCCAACCCGTCCATGCCAACCAGATATCCCAACCCAATCTAGTCCCACCTGCCAGCACCCAGCCCATATCCCTCCAAACCCTTCCTATTCATATACCCATCCAAATGCCTCTTAAATGTTGCAATTGTACCAGCCTCCACCTCTTCCTCTGGCAGCTCATTCCATACACGTACCACCCTCTGCGTGAAAATGTTGCCCCTTAGGTCTCTTTTATATCTTTCCCCTCCTACCCTAAATCTATGCCCTCTAGTTCTGGACTCCCCGAACCCAGGGAAAAGACTTTGCCTATTTACCCTATCAAGGCCCTGCATAATTCTGTAAACCTCTATAAGGTCACCCCTCAGTCTCCAACACTCCAGGGAAAACAACCCCAGCCTGTTCAGCATCTTTCCGATAGGAAGGAGACCAGAATTGCATGCAATATTCCAACAATGGCCTAACCAATGTCCTGTACAGCCGCAACATGTCCTCCCAACTCCTGTACTTAATACTCTGATCAATAAAGGAAAGCATATCAAACGCCTTCTTCACTATCCTATCTACCTGAGACTCCACTTTCAAGGAGCTATGAACCTGCACTCCAAGGTCTCTTTGTTCAGCAACACTCCCTAGGACCTTACCATTAAGTATATAAGTCCTGCTAAGATTTGCTTTCCCAAAATGCCTGTTCAGCATCATTCCTGAAGAAGGGCTTATGCCCGAAACGTCGATTCTCCTGTTCCCTGGATGCTGCGCTTTTCCAGCAACACATTTTCAGTTCAGCATCTCCCTCTCGCTCAAATCCTCCAACCTTGGCAACATCCTTGTAAATCTTTTCTGAACCCTTTCAAGTTTCACAACATCTTTCCGATAGGAAGGAGACCAGAATTGCATGCAATATTCCAACAATGGCCTAACCAATGTCCTGTACAGCCGCAACATGTCCTCCCAACTCCTGTACTTAATGCAGCACCTCGCATTTATCTGAATTAAACTACATATGCCACTTCTCAGCCCATTGGCCCATCTGGTCAGGATCCTATTGTAATCTGAGGTAACCCACACCTCCAATTTTGGTGTCATCTGAAAACTTACTAACTGTACCTCTTATGCTCGCATCCAAATCATTTATGAAATTAACAAAAAGTAGAGGACCCAGCACCGATCCTTGTGGTACTCCACTGGTCACAGGCCTCTAGTCTGAAAAACAACACTCCACCACCACCCTCTGTCATCTACTTTGAGCCAGTTCTGTATCCAAATGGCTAGTTCTCTGTATTCCATGAGATCTAACCTTGCTAATCAGTCTCCCATGGGGAACCTTATTGAACGCCTTCCTGAAGTCCATATAGATCACATCCACTGCTCTACCCTCATCAATCCTCTTTGTTACTTCTTCAAAAATGATTTCCAATGCACAAAGCCATGTTGACTATCCCTAATCAGACCTTGTCCTTCCAAATACATGTACATCCTGTCCCTCAGGATTCCCTCCAACAACTTGCCCACCACCGAGTTCAGGCTCACCAGTCTATAGTTCCCTGTTTAAGAAGGGTGGTTTAAGAACCACCCTTCTTAAACAGTGGCACCACGTCTGCCAACCTACAGTCTTCTGGCACCTCACCTGTGACTATCGATGGTACAAATATCTCAGCAGGAGGCCCAGCAATCACTTTTATAGCTTCCCGTATAGCACAGACTAGGAAAGCTTCAAATTCTGACCCATATTGGTGATAAGGTGAACTTTATTTGGGTGCTGATGTACTATCATTTTTCTCACACATGGTTTTATTTTTAAAAAAACGCTTGTCATGTGAAGCTTTGTTTGAAGGATATCCTTCTGCCAGCAATCTCAAATATGTTCTTCTGCTCCTTTATTTATCTAGGAGCAGATGGCAACAATGGTCAATATGCAAAATGGAATCAGCTATTTTGTATTATTAATCTCTAACAATAAAGATATTTAATGAAACATAGGGGTGACTATGATTAGGTACAGACCTAAAAACGGCAGGCTCAGTCCAAGACATTCTTAATAGTTAGACTTCAATTTAAATCCAAATTAAAATTCTTGTTAATATCAATAATTACCACCATAGCCTTGCCCCACCAACTCTCCGAAATCCTTTCTGCTACCAATAATGCTAATTCTGATTCTCATCTCTTGTGGTTCCCCCAGTGCTTACTTCACACTTTGTACTGGGACACTTAGTTGCCTTCATTTGATCTTTTGGAATTCCCTCTGCAAACTCCATTGCCTCCAATGGATATTTTTAACAGGTGCCCAAACCTCTAATTCGTATATTCAAAGGACTTAGTTTTCTGTCTGCATGTTTTTATGACTGATATCAATTTTGATTAAACAATAAGCAACTTGCTTACTGCTGCATCTATTTAGCAGAATTTGCGCCTGGTTTTCATACAAATGCACAGTGAGGAACATAGTATTTCTTTATTGTAAAATGATGTTTTGTCAAAACTCACATTGGTATTGATAATATTAATAAATTATAGGGAATCAAGAGTGCAGCATATAATAAACTCTATTGTGTAATTCAAATGGAATTATGTAAAACTGTATTCAGCATTGAGTTTTAAAAATGGTTTCAATCCTCCTAACCTTTCGTATTTATGTCAAAAAATAATGACCTGATCCATGTCACAAATGCTAACATTGAAGCTTCTTATATTGTGTATTGCTTGTCAAATACATTGTCAGTATAAATAAAGCAAATAGAAATTAATAATATTTTGAAGTCTCTGACAGCAGGAAGCAAATTCAGGAATAATACACTGGCAAATTCATGTTTCTTATGTCTTTTTTGTAAACTAGGTAGAATCTATTCACTTTTAATTTATAGTAACTGGAATGTATTAGCACATCATTGCACTCATTGTTGCCTCCTGAGTCAAGCTCTGTTTTTCAAGACATGACTACTTAATTGGTGCATTTCCATGTATTTAAATTCACCACCATTCTCTAATTAAGAAACACAATAAAAAGTTGGAGTTTTCACACAAGTTAAATTCGCTAATGCATATTCTCGGTCCTTTAATGACCAAAAAGGATTCATTTGTTTTTGGTTTCTCTCGACCTGTTTTTCTGTTCATGTTTGATGTTGCTTGCATGATGGTGTATTTTAAATAGTATCAGAATTAAATGAAGTATTTCAGAAAAGGGTCATAGTTAAGTGCAGGTGGTTGCAAGAGCACTGCAACATTATTTCTATTGTGTATTGAGGCCCTTTAAGGGATAACACATCCTTTAGAGTGAGGAAATGACGTAATGTCAGTTTTCATCAATGAAGCATAAGTAAATTTCTCATCCAGATTATTAGCCTCAAGAAGTGCAATACGGATTGCAATTTCTTTTTCTTAGGTGCTACTTTTTGATTTGGGGTATTATTTTGGTTTTAAGGTTTGTTTTTTGAGTTGTACTAACTCCTTCATTAGGAGGTGCAGTCACTTATTAACCTTACCTTCTGTATTGTTTTGAAATATGAGGGATTTGTATGCTCTTTGAAGCAGAATTCGATTTATTCATCAATATCGCCAATAATCATGACTGCTTCATTAAGCTTAAAACTACAACATGCATGAGCAGCATTAGTTTCCAGCACAGAACAATATAATAACTGGCACACCTCTGTACGCAGAAAGCTGTCATCCTAAATACGCACTCCATGGACTGATGAGAGTACAGCTAACAGTTTTTTTTTATTGTCTCTAACATAGCCATTATACCTCAAGTAATTCATAGTATATCAGACACTTTGTGATATGATAACACACAGATGCAAATGTTTGAGGTAAAGCTGTTCAACATTCTAATATTGAGGCAGCATTTATTGCAAAAGCATCTAGTATATTTTCTCCTATAAATCTACAGGCCCCACATCAATGTGCGAGGAAATCATCACCTTAGTTTTCTTTTTTCCAGTTGCTGTGTATTCCTTCATTGAAAAGTTTAAAATTGTTTTCTCCCTTTCTCCCCTTTCAGACTTTCCCATCCTCTGCAGAACCTTTCCACTAGATTCAGATCCTCACCTACCCTTTCCAGCTCCGCTATCCCATTCCATGTTATAGGTCCTCTTGTCCTCTCCCACCTGTAGCAGATTCCCACTCACACTATTGCATTCTCAGCGATAGCGGAGATACTAGCCACTGTTAGGAATGCACAGGATTCCTGATATCATATTTAAAGCCCGGATGTTCACCAGTCCAAGCACTGCCAACAATAAGATGTCCTTCAGAATGCACATAATGAGAAAGGGAAAGAAAAGACATGCTTCTGGGAGGACACCCGACACAGGTGACACTTCATTGCAAATGTAAGTTCACATTTGTAACTGTATTCCTAGTTTACTTGTTATGACACGGGGTAAATTCTCCTGCTTAATTTAAAACCAGCAGCACAGAAAAGATTTATCCCATGCAGTAATCTGTAAAGATTCGAGTGGCCGAGAACCATTTAAAGTAAAAATTAACAACCTTTCTCCTAAAGTATAACAGAGAATAATTAACTAACAACTGTTTACAATTCCTTCTTCTAACCTATTTGTTACCTTCCTTTTACAATACTAATCCAATAAAATCCCTAATTAAGGTTTACAAATAAGACTTCTTATCTTAAAATCAGACAACTTTTGGTTCTTCTATTTGGATCTTCCTGTGTCTTCTTTTCTTCTTCTTAGGGATTCTGCTTCACAAGTTAGTGATCGACAAAAGTACTTTTAAGAGAGTTATTTTTAGGCGTCTTTTACATGCGGGGGCTTGGCAGTTCTCCTCCCAATTGTTCAATTTCTCTGCTGTCTTAGACCTCAGAGCATCGGATTGTGTCATTGGCTTTTAAGATTGTCAATATACTCAATTCAAACTTGATTAGAAATTGGTTGTTTTAGGGGAATAGTTTAAACTGATTGGCCTAATTTGAATCTTTTTTTGTCATTTCCAGGCAACCAGCTACTCCAGTTCCTGGAGCACATGTTACATTGTGTCTTATTGAGAACACTTGGTTCGGTCACTGCCAGCTTTTAACTCTCTTATGAAGATGTAGGTGAACTATACCTCCTAACACCCCCCCCCCAAGACAAAATGAACCATCATAATGAAAATATGGCTATATTTTTTCTCTACTTTTTAAATATATTACCTTAACTTTAATACAAATTCACCTTAACTTCTTCCCTATATAGAGAAAGTTGGACAAGGCAGTTATATCACCAAGTTGGATTTAATGCGAGGTTACTGGCAGGTACCTTTATCAGAGCTGGCAAAAGAAATTTCTGCTTTTGTCATCCCAAATGAGCTATATCAGTTTAAAGTGATGCCCTTTGGAATGATGACCACACCCGCCACATTCCAAAGACTCATGAACAGGGTTATGGCTGGGTTAACTGTGCAGTCTATTTGGACGATGTAGTGATTTTTGTAAGTCCTGGAAAGATCACATGGTACAGTTGGCAGACCTCTTTGAACGACTATGAGAAGCAAAATTGGTGATAAACCTAAATAAAACACAATTCGCGAGAGCACATAACATTGGTCATGGAAGGTTGACCCCATGGAATGCAAAGACGAAGGTTATCGAGAAATTTCCATCACCAACCTTGAAGAAAGAGGTGCTTCAATTCTTAGGACTCAGCAGATTCCATTGGAAGTTTGCTCCAAACTTCAGCAGTGTAGTGGCACCGTTAAACGATTTGCTGAAGAACAACACAAAGTTTCAGTGGACAGAACCATGCCAGGGGGCATTCAATCATTTGAAATCAATATTAACCACCAAACCAATTTTAGCTCCAACAAACTTTTCAAAACCTTTTAAAGTCGCCACTGATGCTAGTGACATTGGAGTTGGAGCTGTACTCCGACAGGAAGACGAGGATGGGGTTGAACTGCCTGTTGGTAACTTTTCAAAGAAGATCAACATCCATCAGAGGAAATACTCCACAATCGGAAAAGAAACTATTGAGTTTGGTACTGGCCTTACAACATTGTAATGTGTATGTCACAAACAATGTGTCGGAGACAGTTGTGTTCACTGACCACAATCTGCTTACATTCTTAGAACGTTTTAACAATAAGAATATGAGACTATGTTGTTGGAATCTTATGTTACAGACTTTTAATTTAAAAATCATACATATTGCTGGTCGGAAGAATGTAATCGCAGATGCATGATCACAGATTTACCAATCTCACCTAAACTCTATCAGGTAAATCTGTGATAATGTATCTGCGATTACATTCTTCCGACCAGCAATATGTATGATTTTTAAATTAAAAGTCTGTAACATAAGACTCCAACAACATAGTCTCATATTCTTATTGTTAAAACGTTCTAAGAATGTAAGCAGATTGTGGTCAGTGTACACAACTGTCTCCGACACATTGCTTGTGACATACACATTAAAATGTTGTAAGGCCAGTACCAAACTCAATGGTTCTTTTCCGATTGTAGAGTATTTCCTCTGGTGGATGTTGATCTTCTTTGAAAAGTTACCAACTGGCAGTTCAACCCCATCCTCGTCTTCCTGTTGGAGTACAGCTCCAACTCCTATGTCACTAGCATCAATGGCGACTTTTAAAGGTTTTGAAAAGTGTTTTGGAGCTAAAATTGGTTTGGTGTTTAATATTGATTTCAAATGATTGAATGCCTCCTGGCATGGTTTTGTCCACTGAAACTTTGTGTTGTTCTTCAGCAAATCATTTAACGGTGCCACTACACTGCTGAAGTTTGGAGCAAACTTCCAATGGAATCTGCTGAGTCCTAAGAATTGAAGCACCTCTTTCTTCAAGGTTGGTGATGGAAATTTCTCGATAACCTTCGTCTTTGCATTCCATGTGGTCAACCTTCCATGACCAATGTTATGTGCTCTCGCGAATTGTGTTTTATTTAGGTTTATCACCAATTTTGCTTCTCATAGTCGTTCAAAGAGGTCTGCCAACTGTACCATGTGATCTTTCCAGGACTTACAAAAATCACTACATCGTCCAAATAGACTGCACAGTTAACCCAGCCATAACCCTGTTCATGAGTCTTTGGAATGTGGCGGGTGTGGTCATCATTCCAAAGGGCATCACTTTAAACTGATATAGCTCATTTGGGATGACAAAAGCAGAAATTTCTTTTGCCAGCTCTGATAAAGGTACCTGCCAGTAACCTCGCATTAAATCCAACTTGGTGATATTACTGCCTTGTCCAACTTTCTCTATATAGTCCTCCAATCAAGGAATTGTATATGAGTCCAATTTTGCAATAGCATTGACCTTCCGATAATCCACGCAGAATCATTGAGTCCTGTCTAGTTTCGGAACTAAGATGATCAGTGAACTCGACTCGATCTGGCTTGGTTCGATGATGTCCTCATCGAGCAAGGCCTCCATCTCCTTCTGGACCTGTCTGGCTTTGAAAGGATTAAGCTAATAGGGGTGTTGTTTTATCAGAGCAGTATTCCCTATGTCTACTTCATGTAGAATAGCATTAGTCCTCCCCCTTCTGATTCTTACACATGACCTTGTACTGCAGTAACAAATCTTTCAACTGTGTTCTAGGCTCCTGAGACAGATAGCTTACTAATCTGTCACACTCCTCAAGGACATTTTCATTTTTTAATCTATTTTGAGGCACCTGAAAATCCACACCATCTGGATTTGATTCCTCATTCTGCGGGGCAAAAACTAACACCTGTTTCTCCAGTTCTTTCTCTCTAATATAATACGATTTCAACATATTCACATGACATACTCGATACCTTTTTTCTCTATCTGGCATCTTTACTAAATAGTTCACCTGACTCAACTTTTTTTCAATTTAATAGGGACCACTAAACCTGGCTTTGAACGGATCCCCCATCACTGGTAACAGTACTAACACATTATCCCTTCGGGAAAACGTCCGAGTCTCAGAGCTTTTATCTGCCACCTGCTTCATTCTATACTGTGCCTCTTTACATGCTGTTTAGCTAACTCATCTACTTAGTTTAATCTCTCCCTCACCTCTGATACAGAATCTAGGTGTCAGATCTCCGACTTCGGTCCTGTCAATTTTTGTTTAATTAATTTCAAAGGGCCTCTCACTTCATGACTGAATATTAACTCGAAGGGAGTAAACTGAGTAGCTTCATTTGGGGCATCTCCAATGGCAAACAATACGAATGGGATATCTTTATCCCAATCATTCGAGTAATCCTGACAGTATGCTGTCAATATGGTCTTCAAGGTCTGATGCCACCTTTCTAAAGATCCCTGGGATTCAAGATGATACACATTGGATTTAAAGTGCTATATACCTAAGCTATCCATAACCTCCTTAAACAGCCTAGCAGTAAACTTTGACCCTTGGTCTGACTGAATCTCTCTGGGTAGCCCATACCATGTGAAGAAAGCTACTAACTCCTCTACTACCCATTTTGCCTTGATACTCTGTAATGGAATTGCCTCCGGAAATCTGGGAGACATATCCATTATGGTTAACAAGTACTGGTTCCCACTTTTAGTTCTCAGGACGGGACCTACACAATCAATTATAACCCGTGTGAAAGAGTCTTCAAATGCAAGAATTGGCAACAAAAGTGCTGGTTTTATTACCATTTGCGGTTTACCTATCATTTGGCACATATGACATGTACAGCAGAAGTTAGCTACATTCTTGTGCATTTCAAGCCAATAGAAATGTTTTTGTACCTTAGCCTGAGTCTTTTATACCCCTAGGTAACCTCCTACAGGTTGTTCATGTGCTACTCGTAACACCTCCTGTCTGTATGCTATCGGCAAAACAATCTGGTGCACTTCGGCCCATTTCACCTCTGCACTAACCTGCCGTGGTCTCCATTTCCATCTTAGGATTCTATCTTTCAGATAGTAACCCTCTGGACTATTCTCTCCCTCCTTTTCAGAGTACACATCCACATATATATCCTTTATTGTCTTGTCTTGCTGTTGCCTTTCATGGCTAAGCACTTCTGTCTGACCCTCTGCCTGTTCAGATTTTTCGTGCACTATTGCATCAAATAGGATATCTGCTAACTGAACCTCAACTCCTTCATCTTTCTCTTTACTTTTTGCTTCATGCTGTGACTTATGATAGTGGGATCTGGTTACCATACAGTCAGGGAAAATACCAGGATAGTTCTGTTTTAATACATCAGTTTCTTGGTTTTCCTTGGGCTTCTCCACAACATGGGGTGTCACTCACACCTTGGATCCTGCCAAATCATTCCCAAGGACAAACTGAATTCCTGGAACTGACAATCTGTCAATTATGCCCACTGTAACTTCCCCAGTTTTAAGTTGGCACTCCAACCTGATGTTACATGGAGGAATGCTAAATTTCTGTCCATCTATCCCACAAGTTACAACACTCTCGGGTAACAGGTCAAAAAGAGTGCATATGCGGTCATATCTTCCTATCAGTGACTGGTTAGATCCTGTATCTGTCAAAATTACAACGTTGTGTCCTTCTTCCCCTATTCTTTCTGAGTAAACTTTACCCACGGAGGCAAATTCTTTATGGAGATCAGGTACTAACTCCAAACCTAGCCCCTGCCTAGGCTGTGCACTCTCCGGGAGCTCCTCAGCTCTTCTTGGGGTTTCCTTTTCTACCTTCCCTAATGTCTCTGGTTTAGCTTCCTTTACCATATCTTTTCCCACAGTGTCTTTCTTTGACAACAAGCACTGTGACTTAACATGTCTCACTTTACCGCAGTGAAAACTCCTGAGGCCTTTCACCTCCTTGCTACCCTCTTGGGCTTCTTTATTACCCTGTGGTAAATTCTTACCAGTGCTTTCTACTCTTGGTTTCGTAGTGTAGGATCTCCCCTTCTCCCATCTTCTATCCTTCACAGGACGAAATTCTGGCTGGAAGCTTGTCTTTGCACCAACATCTGCCCTTCTCACTTCCTGAACTTTCTGTTCCTCCACATGAATTCGTACCATCTCTGGAAGTGAGTTTTTAAACTCCTCCAGCAGAATAATCTCTCTTAGAGCCTCAAATGTCCTATCTATTTTTAAAATGCTGATGTTTAATTCTTTCGAAATCAACATAAGTCTGACCTGGTTCCTTCTTTGTGTTTTTGAACCGCTGTCTATATGCTTCTGGTACTAATTTATAAGCACTTAAAATAGCCTGTTTAACCTCTTCATAGTCTCTTGACCCCCTCATCTGACAGTGAGGCAAATACCTCACTATCTCTGCCTACCAGCTTAGTCTGCAGTTGTATTACCCATAAATCATCGGACCACTCCATCTGCCTAGCCAATTTTTCAAATGAAATAAAAAAGGCTTCAACATCTTTCTCATCAAAATGTGGCAGAGTTTTGACATATTTATATGTATATATCTACCTTCTCTTTTCATCTCCATCCTGTTAACTTGACTTTGCTGACTAAGTCGCAACTTCTCAAGTTCAAATTTTCTTTCTTTTTGTCTCTCTCTTTCTCGTTCTTCTCTCTCTTTCTCGTTCTTCTCTCTCTTTCTCTTTCTCTCTCCTTTTCTTTTTCCTCTCTCTCTCTCTCTGTTTATCTTCTAACTCCATTTTCCTCAATTGTAATTTAAGTTTTTCTACCTCTACTGACTTGTCTGTTTCTGACACCTAAGTGTTTGAGTAATCCTTTTACAATTTCAGCTTTATTTTTGTCCCCGGTTAAACCCAAATCTAACTTATTTCCTAATTCTAAAAGTTTTCTTTCCTTCTAAACTTTCTTGGCAAATTTGAGAATCATATTCAAATCCCAGAACCTCTTTAGCAATTTTAAGAGCCATTTCTCTCATTATTAATTTAATCAACCACAAGTCACCAAAATTAAAGAAATTGATGCACCTACATTTTATTTAAAGATCTAGGACACTAACCTGCAGGTGCTTAAATCTTCTGGGATTTTTCATACTCCCAAATCTATTCAAATCTGTCTAAATCAGTTCAAATCCAGACCCGAGACCCCAAACTATTATGACACAGGGTAAACCCTCCTGTTTAATTTAAAATCAGCAATACAGAAAAGATTTATGGTGTGTAGTAATCTGTAAAAATTCAAATGGCCAAGAATTATTTAAAGTAAAAATTAACAACTTTATTTCTTAATGTATAACGGTTAGCTCAGATGGTTAGAGCGTGGTGTTAATAATGTCAAGGTCGTGGGTTCAATCCCCACACTGACCAAGAGTCGTGCTGCGGTTGGCAAGTGTGTGATGTTTGGGGTGGCACAATGGCTCAGTGGTTAGCATTGCTGCCTCACAGCACCAGAGTCCCAGGTTTGATTCCGGCCTCGGGCGACTGTCTATGTGGAGTTTGCACATTGTCTGTGTGGATTTCCTCCGGGTGCTCCAGTTTCCTCCCACAGTCCAAAGATGTGCAGATTAGGTGAATTGGCCATGCTAAATTGCCCATAGTGTTAGATGCATTAGTCAGGGGTAAATGTAGGGGAATGGGTCTGGGAGGGTTGCTCTTCGGAGGGTCAGTGTGGACTTGTTGGGCCAAAGGGCCTGTTTCCACACTATAGGGAATCTAATCAAAACAGAGAATAATTAACTAACAACTATTTACAACTCCTTCCTCTAACCTATCTTTCACCTTCCCTTCTCCAATACTCATCCAATAAAACCCCCAATTAAGATTTACAAAACAAGACTTCTTATCTTGGTTCTTCAATTTGGATCTTCCTGTGTCTTCTTTTTTTTCTTCTTAGAGATTCTGCTTCACAGGTTACTGACTGAAAAAGGTACTTTTAAGAGAGCTATTTTTCAGGCAGTCTGTTTACATTCTGGGGTTTGGCAGTTCTCCTCCCAGTTGTTCAATTTTGCTCGGTCTTATACCCCAGAGCATTGGATTGTGTCATTGGCTTTGAAGATTGTCAATATATTCAATTCAAACTTGATTGGAAATTGGTATTTTTCAGGGAATAATTTAAACTGATTGGCCTAATTCAAATCTGCTTTTTGTCATTTCTAGGTGACCAGTTACTCCAGTAGCTAGAGCATCTGTACATTGTGTCTTATTGAGAACACTTGGTGCTGTCACTGCTAGCTTTTACTCTCTTAAAAGGTATAGTTCACCCACAACTTCATAACTACTTCCTCACCTGACTGATTAATTGTCATTGTTACTATAGCTTGTTTTGGACCGGACCAGACCCTCTCAAAACATTTCAAGAAAGTAGCCAGAACATAACTTTGTTGTTTTAAGCAGGTGTGATACGGATATTCCAGGAGTGATGCAGCTAGTCAAACCACTTAGTCTTAAACAAAACAGAATTTATTTACAAGATTACTGACTGAAAGACAAACAAAAGAGCACAGAATATAGAATAATTTAACCTATCTAAAAATCCAACAGAGTGTTCCAACTTAATGGTGCCATTCCAAATACTTTCAACAATCCCGATAAACACTTCTTTGCAAACAAAAAAGGAAAAGTCTAAAATAGGTTCTTACAGGAGAGATGTCAGAGAGAGGGAGGATCAGCATGGTCCTGCTTCTTTGGGTCCAGCAGTTTCACAATGACAGCTTGCTAAAACCAAACCAAACCAGAGAAAAGCCAAGCTGGGAGTACTGGCCACTCCCCTTACATTTTTAAAACTTGAAAGCCTTTTGCTTTAGACGGTATCTGTTAGTTATAATCAAAGTTACCTTGTAACCCTTCAAACCTTGACATTTGAGAATTGCTGCTTTTATGACCTCTCTGAAAAAAAAGGCAATGACAGCATAACCTTGTTAAAGGAGCAGCATTGTCACAACTTACAAGTATCAAGCTACACAGGTTCACACCTTGAAGCCCCATCAAAGGGAGCACTATCATTTCCCTAAAACCCAGCATAGCATGTTCTCACTGTTCAATGTGGGAGTACCACATGCTGGAAAACCTTCAAATAGTTAAAAATGTTAACTTTTATCTAAAACCAGCAAAAGCAAGGGGGCAACAAGCAAAAATATTTGCATTTGCTTTTGTGAACAAAAAGGCACCATATGCCTTTCAAACAATAAATTTGCATTCAATGGAAGCAGAGCCAATCAAGTCCTGTCTCGATTGCTGTATTTGATGCTGCTCATCATGTTGAAAGTGATGTTCCTCCTTCTCAATGTCATTGTGTTCCATGTTGGAAGACCACCTGATACTCTTGCAACTCTTCAGTATTCATCACATCCCTTTTTTTGTCTGCTCCAGCTCAGCAGAGCACAGATTATGTTGCAGCCTCTGCCTGGAATGCACTTCAAGGCCACTCCTAGACTGGTCCAAACATGATCAGGCCTAACATCTAATCCAGTCTGGCCTCGGTTGAAAGGCAAGCAGTTGTGTAACAGAGTCAACATCCATCGTTGTCAAGACTGGTGTCCCAGTTGTTCTCCTTCTCTGGCATCTGGTTCTTGAAATGAAGCAGGAATATGACAGTTCTCAGGACACCTGATGCAGACTTCAAGCATGTGTACTGATGCTCAGAGGTGACTTGTTCATTGATGTAATGGAAACCTTTTCTGTTGATGACCTCTGCTGTGTTATGGTATGGTGCTCCCAATGTGATGTATGAAAAGCC
Organism: Chiloscyllium plagiosum; assembly: GCF_037043375.1. Lineage (NCBI taxonomy): Eukaryota > Metazoa > Chordata > Chondrichthyes > Orectolobiformes > Hemiscylliidae > Chiloscyllium > Chiloscyllium plagiosum. The sequence goes on from NW_028270163.1 coordinate 28,218,995, forward strand.
TATGGTGCTGTTCCAATCATGAGAGCTGTGTTGGCAGATCCTACTGCCCTGGGCTGCAGCACTGATCTTGGCATGGGGAAATGAGATGGAGGGGTAGATTGATAACAGCATTGTTACATTTGTGGATTCAGCATTGGGACACACCTCAAGTCTCCATTAATCCTTGGAAGCGGCCATTTGCATAGAATAAGAGATTGTTACCATTTCATCGATGTTTTGGCCTGGCATTAGTAAGGAAATTGATCAACTATTCAAGTCATGTGAAACACTTCAATTCTACCAAACTCAGCATTTGAAACAATCTCTTTTCTTTCACATGAGATTCCTCCTATGTCATGATGCAAGATTGTGACTCATATTTTCCATGTCCAAGGACAGAAATACTTTCTGGTGACTGATTATTTGACAAATTGCTTTTTATTCAAACACTCACAGATAAAAATGCAATGGTTGTTGGCTCATTGACCACTATCATTATGATGGTTGGTATACCTCATCAAATTGTATCTGACAATGGCCTGCAGTTCACGGGAGAGCAATATCTGTGTCCTGATCCCTGACTGCACACAAGGGTTATGCAGCAGGTTAGATACTGGACTTATTGGACTTTAGAGGTTGTAACTACTGCTTTGCCTTCATTGGGAAACTTTCATTTATCTTGTTCAATGTTTAAGATCATGTGGTGTCATTCTAAGTTGCACTGGGAACAGAAAATGTCTGCGGGAAGAAGGGAAGCTGGAGTGTAATGAGCATTGGTCAAGGAGACTGGCCAAGGGTCGAGGTCTGTCTTATTAAAAACCAACATGTTGCTGGGGCAGAGAGTCAGGTTGATCAAAGAAGAATCTGAATATGCCATTGCCAGTTTTCTACTCTATGTCCCAAGTGATGCTTCTGGCCTGAATACCTTTGCAGATAGCCTTGAAATATGCCACCTGGACTTTTGACCCATATAAGAGTGGTGTAAACTTTCTACCCATTTACCATGGGATTCCATTGTGCTCCTCAGATATGCATGTAATAAGCTGACAATTGTATAACTATGAGAAAAGCTGACATTCACTTGTGGATGTGACTGCTCGTTCCACACCACAGAACAGAGAACCATCGACCTTCAAAAGGTAACCGTATGTTGGAGTAACTATGGAATGTACAATCCAGGGTGAGACACCTAGACTCCAATTAATGATTAGTCTGTAACAATTGCATTTGTTACAATTGAGGGACAGCTTAAAATAAAGATATGACTAGGTTCTTCATGCTAAGAAGTGTGAATAGCCAAAGTGAATTCATTATCTATCGTGCAATGTAAGTGTAAAATTAGCCGAGGTGAACACCTAAGTAACTATTGACTAAATATGATTTAAAATATTCCCTTCACCCAATATGGGAGCATAACAGTTATGGACAGCATGATGGCTCAGTGTTTAGCACTGCTGCCTCACAGCACCAGGGATCCGGGTTCAATTTCAGACTCGAGTGACTGTGTGGAGTTTGCACATTCTCCCTGTGACTGTGTGGGTTTCCTCCAGGTGCTCCGGATTCCTCCCACAATCCAAAGATATGCAGGTTAGGTGAATTGGCTATGGTAAATTGCCCATAGTGTTCAGGGATGTGTAGTTTAGGTGCATTAGTCAGGGTAAATATAGGATAATACAGTAGGGGAATGGGTCTGGTGGGTTACTCTTTGGAGGGTTGGTGTGGACTTGTTGGGCCGAAGGGCCTGTTTCCACATTGTAGGGATTCTATGATTCTTAAGGACTTGCCAAGTCGTGGAACAATGGTCTGGAGACCCGAGTCCAAATCCTGTCATAACTGTTTTACAATTTAAATTCAATTAATTAATAAATGTAGAATAAAAATGCACAGATCAGTAATGGCAATCATGGAATTGTTGAACTATCATGAGACTACCATATAACTACCCAGAGTTACCTTCACTACAGCTCCTCCCATCCCATGTCCTACAAAGTTTCCATATCATTCTCCCAGTTCCTTCGCCTACGTCATATCTATTCAGACGATGTCACCTTCCAAAACAGCACTGCTGACATGGCTTTCTTCTTCCATAATTGTGGTTTCCCAACCACGGTGGTTGACAGAGCCCTCAACTGCATCTGACCTATTACCTGTGCTTCCCCTTTTGCCCTTTCCCTTCACACACAATAGTGTGATCCTGCCCCCCCCTTGTTCTCAGTTTTCACCCCACCAGCCTCCACATTTAAAGAACCATTCTCCATCATTTCAGACAATTCTAGTAGAATGTCACCACCAAACACACTATCCCCTCACCCCTCCTGCCTGCATTTCACAGGGATTGTTCCCTCTGGGACACACTATCCCCTTCCTTCACCAGCAACGCCACCTCCACTTTCCACAGCACCTTCCCATGTAAAAGCACAAGGTGCAACATCAGCCCCTTCACCTTCTCCCTGCTCACCATCCAAGGCCCTAAACAGCCTTTCCAGGTGAAACAGCATTTCACCTATACCTTCTCCAATCTTGAGTATTGTATTCGCTACACCCAATATGGCCTACTGTACATTGGAGAAACTAAATGCAGACTATGTGACCTCCAGTCCTTGCACAAGTATAAAATAACCGGTTATTTTAACACAGCATCCTGCTCGCATGTCCACTTGTCAGTCCTCAGCATGCTGCAGTGTTCCAGTGAATCACAGCGCAAACTGGGAAAACAACATCTCATCTTCAGACTAGGCACTTTACAGCTTTCTGGGCTCAGCATTGCGTTCCCATCTTCAAATAGTGAACCCATTCCTTCCCTTTCTTTTAGCTTTGTTTGTTACATTCTCCCTTCTCCCTTCTCCCACTCTACTCCTCCTAGTCCAGCAGTTAGACACACCATTGTTCTGTCATTCTCACATTCTGATCACTTAATCTGAACTATCAACATCCTTTCTTCCCCAGCATTCCAACCATCCCTCCACTTTAGCATGCCTCCCCTCCACACTTCACTTCAGCTTTGAAGATGAGTCATCTAGACTCAAAACGTTAGCTTGCTTTCTCTCATGGATGCTGCCTGACCCGCTGTGATCCTCAACTTTTTCATTTTCAGTTCAGATTCCAGCATCTGCAATAATTTGCTCCAATCATAAGACTAGGTTCCTTTAGGGTATGAAGTCTGCAGTCCTACCCAGTCTGACTTATATGTGACTCCTAACTCACAGTAATGTTGTTGACTATTAACCACCCTCTGAAATGGCCTGCAAAGGTAGTTGTGCCATTAAAGTGGTTCACCATCACCTTCCCAAAGGCATCTGGGGGTGGACAATACATGCTGGCTTTGCCAGTGTGTGGTGAAGGAATTAGAAAATACAAACCCGTTCAGACTTCTAAGACAATGTTATAGTTTCACTCTTGTCAAATTAATGCAGCAAGGTGATGGAACATGCATTTATTCCATATTTCCATTAGCAATTTGTTCAGTGTATTAATGAGGATTTAACAAAAATCAGAATAATTACCTTTCTTCATGATCATATGAATAGATTTGTGGGGTTGGGCATAATATATTTCTTTTAATCATCCATGAGTGTCTGGAGGATTTTCTTTTACTTAACTTGAGAATAGTGAGTACTTAGGAAAAATATAAAACAGTAATTTGATCAAACTTTTGATCAGTAACATCTTTTGTAACATCAAAGATAATTGTTTAGAAACAATTTCCTGGTCAATTTTTCCATGAAAATATATGTAGACTAGATGGCCTATAGTTTTATTTTAATTTGGTTTCTTTGCACTACTTTTTTCACTAATATTGTTATAGTATTGATTGTTTACTTTGTGCCAATATAGAGTTGATACAATATTTCATCACTGGATAGATGGCCAGTATTATATTAGTGTTAAAATAAATCATCTCAAAGGAAAAAATGTTGCTAAAATTTAATTCTAAATTCATAATCTTTTCATAAACTAGTTGCTCTCCTTTGTCTGAAGTGGGGCTTATCGTTTTATGTAGTCAGTATCTCATCATTGAAGTATCTCTAGAACGTATATTACACTGTACTTTGTTACCTGGCAATAATTAAAGAGGCAAACCTTATTATATTAACAATTGCAGAAATTTATATTAAATTTAGCTATCAGACAGGTGTTTATTTATTTTGAGTACTCGTTAATATTAAAATGAAAAATGAATCTTCTGAATAACCTTAAAATTTAATTTATAGAATTATTTTAATTTGATACCTCATCAATCATCTTAATCACCAGGATTTTATTCAATTTAATAAAAACCCAGTTAGGACATCAATTTAATGAAATGAAACCTTAATCAAAAAGAGCTTAATTTCAGAAATTTAAATATTTGAATAATTATGTTTGTATGTTTTAACATTATTAATATTAAGACCAATTAAACATATTAGAGTTTAAAACAATTGATTAACTAAAGAATAATGATATCAGGAGTGATGACAATAGTGTGACTTAGAAGAGATTTGATCGCAACATTGAAATCATTTCACAATATCTTTTTTAATGTATCATTTATTTCAATTTATTGCAGAAATCTATTCCATCTGTTTTTATGTCAGCGGTTATCATTGCTTTGGAAGCAGCTGTGAGACATAATACGCAATTAATGTATTATGATTTCAAATCAACAAGACCAACTTTTGTCATATCATTAGAGTATGTTTTAACAATGAACATTTGGAAGTTTTGTGGCATTCTGCCAACAAGGCTTTCTTCAGTAGTGGCATGAGTCAGTGCTGAGAATGTCAGTGACAGTCAAAACGTCACATACAGAGTTTCCAGAGCAATCTGTGAACTCTTTGCACTGGGAAGGGTGCTAGTCCAGGCAAGCAAGGATGCTGTGCATTTTCTGGATACTTTCACAATCGATAGTTTATGATATCAAATAGCCTCTCAAATGAAACTAATGCACGTTCAGCAAACCTGGACAGCACAGATCAAGTAAATGCATTGTGCTAACCACTCACAACAACACTAATATTTGCCTGCCTGAGAGACCCTTCCTAATTATCGTTATCGGATAGGCCAGTCATTCTGTTTGCAGATGAACTGCTTTTGATTAACTGTTGTTCTGTTTGTGAAAGCACTAAGCTGTGTTTGGAGGAGTTCTAGTGATTTGTTGTATTTGAAAGGGATGTTGAGAACTTGCTGACTAATTTCATCAAGTAATATTGAGATATTGTGGGAAAGTGGAATTAAGGAAGGCGTTAGCCCTGACCTAATTGAATTGAGGAACAGATTTACAAGGATGTTTCCAGGGTTGGAGGATTTGTGCTACAGGAAGAGGCTGAATAGACTATGGATGTTTTTCTGGACCCTTGGATATTGAGAGGTGACCTTATAGAGGTTTATAAAATCATGAGGGACATGGATAGGATAAATAGACAAAGTAATTTTCCCTGGGTTGGGGGAGTCCAGCACTAGAGGGCATAGGTTTGGGGTGAGAGGGTAAAGATATAAAAGGGACCTTAGGGGCAACTTCTTGACATAGAGTGTGGTACGTGTATGGAATGAGCTACCAGTGGAAGTGATGGAGGCTGGTACAATTACACCATTTAAAGGACATCTGGATGGGTATATGAATAGGAAGGGTTTAGAGGGATTTGGGCCAAGTGCTGGCAAATGGAACTAGATTAGGTTAGGATATCTAGTCAGCATGGACAAGTTGAACCGAAGAGTCTGTTTCCATGCTGTACATCTCTATGACTCTACGACTCTATGACTATAACAGGTTCAATGGGCTGAATGGTCTACGTTCCTGTATCTGACAGAATTGAGGACAGAGAGGAATGAGGAGGAGGTAGGGAGCCTGCTACAAATCTAAGAACTGAAATAAAATTACAAAAAGAATGCAGGAATGAATTGCGTCAAAATAATTCACCATGGGGAAAATGGACTATTGATCTTTTGGATTTTATCTTAAGACAAAGATTTAACCGAGTTTTAAAGACTGATCTATGAATAGTAAGTAGTGTTTTTTTTCCTCTTACCAGTAATATTTTTCACGCTTTTTCTCAGCACTTCAATTTATGCTTATAGCAGAAAAACAATTTTAATGAACAAACCTAAATAACACCCTACAAACAAATTTTCTGGGAGTGAATATGTGACACAAAATTAATTACCCATTAATAATAGTACAATGCACTTAGGGTTAGATGCCTGCCTCCAGCATGTTCCTTATTTCAAGTCCAAAAGGTTGTAAATTCAATGCTTTCGGGTGACTGTGTTAAGGCTTAAACTAAGACCGTACCTAATAATTAAATGACTAGTAGTTTTGTTTATTTGTATTAACCTTTTATATTGTACTTCATAATGAAAGGAGACTGGGCTATGGTGAGTACAAAGATCTAAATGGATTTTGAAAGAGTTCATTTGTACAGTTGTATTCATTATGTTTAGTCCAAAGTACCAACATTATTTTATTCTAAATATAATAAATATGATTGGAAAATTAAACATTAACTGCATTTAATATCAT